>NC_134041.1:29876275-30498034 GCF_965140245.1 Athene noctua
GCTGGGCTTTTGAAAAAAAGGGGAGAGAAAATTACACAGAGGGTTTTTTCTCAAAAAAACAGGCTGTTGCTGCTAAAGTAGGCTATTTTATTTGAAAATAAGCTGCCAGTATTGCTGAATACCAGGGAACTGCTGTTGCTACCAACTATAAGACTATCTTAGCACAGAAGAAGCTTACAAAAATAAGGAGGAAAAGTACCCATGAAGGACAGAGGTTAAACAGATATAAAGCAGCATCATTCTTGTTGACTGCCTGCCAGTTCATACCTGCTGAAGGTCTGGTCGAACTTCACTTTAGTTTGTTTTTCCTGTGGCTGTTCTGGGAAGCAAACTTTCCTCTCTTTTGTACTGGCTTACCTTTTGCTTCACATAGTGTTTCCTGCGTTTCCAGCAAAGTGTAATTGTAATTTGAGCCTTAAATTTGAGTCTTGATGTTTGAGTCTTAAATAGAAGCATGGAAAGAAGTGTTAAGAGCAGTGTAAACAGCTCTTATTTTTCCTAGTGTCGTGAAATTTGAAGGCATAATTTACTCTTGCAATTTTTATATTTGCTTAGGAGAAGCCTTTAGCTGTATGTATGGGAAGTTTTTTTCATGTAATTGCTGGATTTAGAATGTCACTACAAGTGAATAGGTAGGTAAGATGATCAGTGATAAGAGAAGCACAAAAGATAATAAACACTTCATTTTGTTTGCTTAAAACAGAGTGTGTATGCTTCAACGATTATAGTACTGTCTGTGCTTTTATGTTAATAATAGCCAGAGTAGCTTACAGATTTTGGAGTCATCCTTTGCCAGCTATTAAGCATGTGGAAGGTTGTGATACAAGTTATGTTTTTTCAAACAGGTAAGAATCCAGAATGCTCTGAAAGGTCAGCTGTGTTTTTAGGTTTGGCATGGGAAAGAAAACTTCACTGTTGTAGGGCAACTGCCAGAAGGGTTTCATGGGTCTTTTTTGGTAATTCAATTTTGAAAAAAGGCACAAATGGACATTCTCAGGACGAAGGCGGCATATCCTTGCTACTTAAAGGAAATTCCAGTTCCTAATGATGTATGCAGAAGAAAAATTTAACTGTTGGTTGCTGCTTGAGGTCTTGATGCTTTGCCAAAGTGTTAAACAGACACATTCTAACTTAGTTCAAATAGAAGTGGGAGGTAGGATATTTCTGCTCAGTTGTATAAGAACTGTGATTAAATTCTGAGTTGGTGACCTTATTGCATCCTGGTCTAACATAAACGTTCAGATGAATGTTTTATCCCATATATAGTCGGTATCCTGCTAACGTAGGGCTAGAGGAGAGCTTAAGAGAATGCTCAGTGTGGATTTCAGCAGTGAGTCAAGATCAGATTTGTCTGTGTTGTTCTTAAACATTTGTATGTTTGTCTGAGTTGGTTTTATAGAACCTTTCAGTTAAATACTTCACGGACTACTCACATTAGCCACTCCAATTTTTCTTGGGAATCTTTTTCTCTTTGGTAAGTATTAATGTGAAAATACACTAATGTCATCTTTGAAGTGTATGAAACATAAAAGGCACCCACAGGATAATATTGTCGTTTAGGATAATAAAACAATCAGTATGTGACTTACTTGAAAGGCACTAGATTCCTTCTACAACACTTTTTAGTGGTAGTTATTTTTCTCTCTGGCATTTGGTACATTCCTTATCATTTCACTTTGAGACAAGCTTGTTGTTTCGACAGGAATAACCACAGCTAATTTGGCATTACATTTGATATTTAATTTCCAAGCTGGAAACTGATGAAGGTTCTCTCTAGATGGCCTATCATTACTAAGTGTCCTTTCACAAAATACATTCCTTGCAAAGTGTGGTTAAGGAAGTGTTTTGAGGTGCTGGGGAGAGGGGTAGTTGTTAGTATTGCCTTTGTTCCCGCTCTGCTCAAATATGTGATTCATTTGGATAGGCTAGACAAGACCCTTTCAATAACGTTGCACTTCTGATTTAAATTTTCCCTCTATTAGCTAGGATTTATGTGCTTTTTGTTTTCCCCTTTTAAATGTTTACAACACCTAAAATACTAGGCTTCTATTAATACAGATTTTTTTTCTCCTTCTAGCAAATGAAAACTACAAACAAGTAGCAATGTGTATTCTGTATCACATAAGCATGGATGATCGCTTTAAATCAATGTTTGCATACACAGACTGTATCCCACAGGTATGTACTTTTCTATATGATGAGGTGGTAAGTCACACCTTTCCCTGTGCAGGTCTTTTCATCAGTCATAGCAGAGCTCGCACTGACACCCACAGGTGACAGTGGGAACAACCACGATGCTGGTGAGTCGGTAGTGAACCACCTACTCATCGGGCAGCCTGTCTGGTTTTGCTGCCTTTTAATGGTCCCCAGAAAAAGGATAGGTCACATATTCTCTGTCAGTGCTGTTAACACTTGAACTCCATCAGTGAATTGGTAAAAGTACAGGTGACCTGATGAATTTCTACAGAAGACTGGGAATTCTTGAAAGAGATTAAAGTTTGTGCACAGCAGGTCCTTAGGGAACCTTGTGGAAAGTATTTCCTTTACAGTTTTAGAAGACATTCTTTTCTGATCCCATTGGGTATCAAAATTTCAACGTTTCCAGTATTACAGGATATGAACTGGAAACTAGCCAAGCAGTGTTGTGTTGCGACATGACAATTCCTTTTCAACTGCAGGCATGTACAACAGGGGAGACTTGAAGACCATGGAAGGCTCTTCACCGATCTTTCAGGATGCAGTTCATTGCATAACATTTTGTCTCCAGTTGTGGTCTTTGATCCAAGCACAGATGCAGTATCATGGGGTTTGGGGTTTTGTGTGTATGTTTTGTTGTTTGGGTTTTAACAAGTACCAAATCCTCTCTTATCATTTTGGTTTTTTGGTTTTGGGTTGTGTTTTTTTTTTTTTTTTTTTTTTCCCCCCTGTCCTGATGAGGCTGGGTTGAGAGAGCTTGTGTTGCATAAGGGTAAGAGCTCTCTGGTAACTTTTTCTGAATTGCACCATGATATTTTCTTTCCTTACAAACATGTTTTAACATCAAATACACTCAGAATGGGAAGTTGCCATGGAAAATTTTCAGAATGTTTCTGGTCACTATCTCATGACAAAAATTATGATGTTTTTCCAAATACAGGAGGATTTTGTAGAATAGAGAGGGGAGAAGTGGTGTGAATAACTAGTATATGTTACAAAATGGTCTTGTAAACATCCTGCTGACTGCCTTTTCTGCCCTGCCACAAGAAGCAACTACATGTTAAGGCATTTGCATGATACAAGGGACCTGGTTTGTTCTGAGCAGTTACCAGCCAAACCAGAATTCATGCCTGTGTTTCAGGGTTCGCCTATGACATGGTTTCAGGGAATCTTGGTGTGACTCTTAAGATTCTGAGTGCCAAATGTAAAGAGCTGTGGAAAATTCTGTGATACCATACTCTGACCTTTGGTGAACATCGTTGTTCTGATAGGCAATGACTGCTCAAACTGGTGCTTACAGAGCAGTATCTAAAAACTAGTGGAGCAGGAAACAAGTTCACTGTCTTCATTGGACTTTGGCTAAAACTACAAAATTTGAAGGGTAATTATGGCTGTTGATGCTTCAGTGGTCAATGTAATCGTTTACAGATCACATCTGCCCACTGTTCAAAAAGGACAAACTGGACAACCAGAGCTTAAAGTTTATTAAAGAATATTCAAAACTAGGACAGTTAAGGAAGATGGAGGTAGCAGAAAACATGGGGAAGTGGGTAAGGTGTCAGAAGAAAGCAGCCCTTTTAAAAGGACTTCCTGCCATCTGATTCTGCCCTGGAAAACTAAAATGTCTTTTCAATAGTAGTATGTGCCCTTTTGTGGATTTCTTTCCTTTTGAGGAAAGGTGTACATCAACTGGCAAATACTCAATAATGAATGTTTAGCTGTTATAGAAAGTGATCGGAAAATCAATCCCCTGTTGTCATTTTGAACAGGCGAAGTGCTTGACAAGGGCTTGCGCGTGCTGTCCCAGGTAAACATCCTTGTGGATTGCAGGAGTTAGTGGGTGCTATTCTAGTAACAGTTAAAAGTGAGTATTAACAGTTCATTCTTGTTTAGACCTCAGCAATGCGTGTTTTGTTTAAATAGGTGCAAATGCCATCCAGATGCTTATAAAAGCCTTTATTGGTAATAACCTGGCCAATCAAAGGGCATGGTTAGGCAGTGATGTCATGGTGATATTTAATATTTTACCGCAGAGCAGTGTGCAAGGTTCTCTGCAGCTACCCACATGTTTTCCACCATGGTTGTCCTGTTTGGCCCCTCTTTGATCTATAAGCTTCTTTTCAGCTTAATGCTGGTAAACGTCCTCTCTTGACAGCACCCTTTGCTCCTGTCCGCCATTATCTGCTGAAGTTCAGAAACCAGAGCATCACTTCAAACAGCAGAGTTAGGGAGTAGCTGGTCAGGAGAGATTCCTGAGGCATGCAGTTCTGGCATAATCATTCAAAGATGTTTGAGCTGGGCTTGGGGAGGGGGTTGGACAGAGGTGTATGTGAACAGAGAGCTGTGGGGGTTGGCCTCTGGTCACTGGTAAATAAGTGAAGGCAGGTGCCAGAGAGTCTAGACACAGTGATTTCAGTCCTGGTCTGTGGTATCTGATACTCAATATGGGACTTGTCTGATTGAACACTACTGCCTCTTCATTGCACATGCTGCAGTCTTTTTACTGCCTTCCTGTTAAATCAGTAAAAGATGACAATGGACATAGTAAAAGCAGAACAAATTTAATTTTAATATTTCCTATTTGGCAGCAATTACTCCTCCTTTTGAAGTGGCACAAGAAGCAATCAAATTAAATGAAGACATAATGGGAAACATGGAGCTCGTACGAAACTATTATTTTAAAATTTGAACGGCTTTAATTGAAACTGGATATATTTTTTCTTTTTATAGAGAAGTAGTTCAGTAATTAACAGTGTAATCCCATCTTGTTAAACATCTAATTTCCACAGATTTTGTATTGTGTAAGTAATGAGAATGTTTCCTTTCAAATTATTTGAAGGGTTTTAAAAATCTGTTTTTAAAGGTTTTGTAACAGAAGAGTTGCAGGGGGTGATTTTTGAATGCTCATGTTCTACTTGTTAAGTTGGCAACTTTTTTCTCTGGTTAGTTCACTCTTATGTGACTGTCAGGCTTACGGATTTAATAAACTAGGGATTTTATAACTTCTTAAAACAACTTAGGGAAATCTGACTCTACCTTTTTAAGAAAGGGAGGAAGAAATCAATGATAGCTTTTAAATCGGTACATGAAAGTCCCTGAAAGAGAAATCAATAACTATGTTGTAACATAATTTAAAAAAAATTTTATTTGGGTCAATTTGGAATGACAGCTTGCTATCTGATAATAGATAAACATACAGAATTACTGTTCTAAAATACTTTGGAATGAAATTCCTGCAGTCCTATTGTTCCTTTTTTCCTCTCTAAACGAGTTGTTCCCCCACTTCCTCTAGTTTTTAATGCCTTACAAACTCTCTTTCCACCAGGGGGCAAGCACACAAATACTTAATGGTTAGTTGCTGCTTTCTTCCCCCCCCCCCCCCCCCAACTTTTTGCCACAAACTGAGCTACATTTTTTTGTACCTTATGCCCCGCTTATCTTTAGGTTCGGTTGTTTCTACTTCCAGAAATCTTAGTCTTGTCATCACGTTGCCTTGCAATTATCATCTTGATGTGTTTTGTGAACTGAGCAGAGTTTAGGAGTAAATAGGGTGATGTCCTGCAACCCCTCAATGAGGAAGTCATGCATTTCTCTGCCGTGGTTGGAAACAGAGAAAAAAGAAACGGATGTATTTGAGCCATGTTTGTATATTCAGTATGCCATTTCAAAAAATGTTCACGTTGAACAAAATAAGACTAGATAGCCTGTGATGTAATCGACAGTACAGGTGCCAGTATATCAAATGATGGCAATTCATAGGTTATTTGCCTAAGGAATCATCTGGGAATTCACTGACACTTACTAAACAGTTGGAACAGGATTATAGGCAATTGTCTACTTATGTTAACCCAGGTTTTCCTGTCCTGGTACCAAAAGAATAGGACTACCACTGAGAAGTCTCTGATATATGGTAGTGTTCATCTTTACCAGTGCAAGCTGCAAAGATAAAGCACATTGCTGCAGATACAGCTAATTTACCTATCAACAGAATAATCTCAAAACAAAATAGTAGTAGAATTATTCTGCAGTTAAGTATCTATTTCAAGTCATAATTTTGGTAAACAACTAGGTATTAATCTGACTTTCTGTGGAACTTGAGTTGTGGGATTTTTTTCCTATGTTGTCTACCTAAACTTTCAAAACAAATTTATCCATTCATAACTTTAAAAAAAAAATGAGTAAAGAATAAAGAATTAAGTGGTAGCAATAAAATGTAACTAACCCAAGTTAATTTAAGGTGATGAATGTGCCATTTTTGCCACTTCATAAGCATTGTTATCCCCAAATAATGTAACTATAGATCTTGTGCCTCTGACCTTTAACTTTACAGTTCCTGTAGAAATGTTGAGTATTCTTTTTTTCTTTTGAAAAAAAGAAAAAGCTACTATCATTGACATCATAACATTGCTCTTCTAATGCTTTGGAAAGATTAATGACTTAAGTGTGCTTGTGTTTCTTGGCAGTTAATGAAGATGCTTTTTGAATGTCCTGATGAGCGAGTTGACCTGGAACTTATCTCCTTCTGTATTAACCTTGCTGCTAACAAAAGAAATGTACAACTTATCTGTGAAGGTAAGTGTATTGAGATTTTACTGTTTTCTTGGAGGTGACAAGACTTTATATATATTTTTGATATATACTTACATAAATTGCATATATTTGAATTATTTATAAATCTGTATATGTGTTTTTAAAAAATAAAATGCACCTATTTCAGTAATGATTTCAAGCAAATGGCCATCTCCTCATCAGCATTGGTGGCAGGAGTGACCTGAAGCATTTAATTATATGATTTTTTTTTTTTCAGTGTCCCAGCAGTACATATGATCATAGTAGTAGTTTTAAAAAAGCTATAAAATTTATACAGAGCTGGTCTTTTTTGTTGTTGTTATTGACTTGTAAGAAGAAATAGTTGTTACCTAGACTCTTTGCTTTTTCCTTTTGAACTTTTAAATGATAAAGCTGGTGGATTTTTGTTTGTGCATGTTGGGTTTTGGTTGGCTAGTACTTTCCTTGTGTGTGTTTTTTTTTGTTTTTTTTTTTTTTTAATTTGGAGGATTTCCTAAGTGTTTGTTTCTTTTTAGGAAATGGTTTGAAAATGCTAATGAAGCGGGCTTTGAAATTTAAGGACCCATTGTTAATGAAGATGATCAGGAATATTTCACAACACGATGGGCCAACAAAAAGCCTGTTTATTGTAAGTACTATCTATTTACCTAACTGATCTCTGATTCTTCCTACTGGAAAAGACTGGCTTTGGAGAGCTGCTGTGTTTTGTCTTTACAAGGTGTCCAGTTTAAGTTTTCTTGGCTGTCATGGGTTGATTTATGTTTTGTTTTATAAGGCTATCTTAGTTGGTAGATCAGGCTTTGGATCCCCCGTTACAGGGAAAACAGATCTTAAGCTGTATCCAGTAAGTCCCCGTTCCAAAACAAACACACAAAACCAAGCAAACAAAAAAACCCACCCAACTGCTGGGGTGCACATTGTAACAATTAACAGTTATCCTAAATCTCTGCTTTTAGAGCTAGAGGGCAAACTAAAATGTTGTTTGTTTGTTTTTTTTTTTTCACTGTGCCAAGTGTTTTGTGTAAGTGGATATTTAAAAATTTTGAAGAGTTAATATTCAGTTAACTGTGTAAAGCTGCCCTTTCAAAAGAAGGGGGGGGAAGTGCAACATCCTAATTGTGGAAAAGTGTACTGTTAAACTGAGGATTGAATATCAATTTGTCTCAATGCAATATGGAAATAGTAAGTAGAATTCATAAGTCCCCTGTTCATGTCCTCAGAAAATCTTGTAGTTATTTCAGAAAATCTGTAGGAAGAGAACTTGTGTTACAGTCACCAATGCAGTATGGTGTTTGCTATCTTCTCTCCCTTATTTTATAACAGCTTTCTCAAACTGTGTGTGTAGTAGCTACTTTTGGAACATATGAACCAATGATCTACATCTGTTTAAAGTGTAAGGATGGAGAGGAAGAATGCTGAAATGCTTTCTTGGATTATTCTTCAATTGAAATTGAAACTGCATTATTAGCCCTCATTTTGGGAGAAGAGTCCCTTTAACATTCTTTTGAGAACTAGTTTTGATTTGATCAAGTGGTGAGTTTTTTCAGAACCCCAGATTATTCACCTGTAATGTTTGTTTCTGTATTTTCTTTAGGATTATGTTGGTGACTTAGCAGCTCAAATATCAAATGATGAAGAGGAGGAATTTGTGATTGAATGCTTGGGAACACTTGCAAATTTGACCTTACCAGATCTGGACTGGGAACTTGTGCTGAAAGAATACAAACTTGTTCCGTACCTCAAGGATAAACTAAAACCAGGTTTGTTCAAAACGTAGTGTTTCAAAGTAGAGTCTCTTGAAGAATGCTTTGAAGAATACTCTTTTTGAGTAGAGTCTGTTGACCTTTATAATTTGTGATTGATTGGGGAAACAACACTGAAGAACAGAATCATATCTACAGATAAATATACAGCTGCTACAATATTAAGAATTTCTAAGAGGTAATACTTTCTGCATTCTGACTTAGCAGGTTCTGCAGAAGATGACCTTGTTTTAGAAGTGGTGATAATGATTGGAACAGTTTCTATGGATGACTCTTGCGCTGCTCTGCTGGCTAAATCTGGAATCATCCCTGCACTCATTGAGCTTCTAAATGGTATATTGCAATGTTTGACTTGAGGCCTTGTTTTTCAGAGAAGCTTAGTTGATATAGCTGTGCTGTAACCAAATGCACCATTCATTTTCCCTTGCAAGACGGGGGGGTAAGTGTTTTGTATATGAAAGGAGGAGCAATTACTCTTACTGGTAGAGGCACAGGGACTAGTGGTCTAATAGAGTTGATATATCCCACACCTCCACAACTCTTGCTGCAATCTACTTGACTACAGCAGGGAAAAAAACACTAATTTTGTGTTGTCAAGAGATGAAATCTCACACATACCACCGAACTGTCTAGCTGACATGTAAGAGCTAGGCTGCTTCTAAGGATCTAGAGATTCTAATTGTGGGATCTGAAATTGTGGTTTCTTTTTTTTCTTGCAGCTCAGCAGGAAGATGATGAGTTTGTCTGCCAGATCATCTATGTATTTTATCAGATGGTCTTCCACCAAGCTACCAGAGATGTCATTATCAAGGAAACCCGTATCTTTTTTTAAAGATTAAACATGTAGAATTACAGCACTTAATTTGCCATCACTGATGTTTGGCCTATATTTCTCTTGCATAAATCTCTCGATCTCAGAGGCTTCTTTGTAAATGGTTTATTTCAGCTGAAGAAAAAATCCAGGCAGCCTAGGCATGTAGAGGGACGGGAAGATTAATAGTAAAGATTAAAAGTTAGTTTGCTTTGAAACAGGGAGGGGGATTGGAGGGGAATCAGTGGACCAGATGACTCATTACTTCCTATCCAGTCTGAATTACTGTATGAATTTGTTTTTCAAATCACAGTCAAAATCATAGTCCATAGAAAAACTTAACATAGAGCATAGACAAACTTCTTGTACCGAATCATTTTATATATATAGATATGTTACATAGTCTGAAGTTACGTGCGTTAAAGTAGTTTAGTAGCATTCTTTCTTATATCAGTCTAGGCAACAAATAATGCCTGCTCTGTGTTTTTGTCCACCTAATTGTTCTTTGAATTTTATGTTCGGTGGAAGTCTCCCATCTTCTTCCCACAGTGGAGACTTTGATTTCTGTTCCTGGTTTTTCTCCTTTTTTTGCCTGTCTGTTGATGGCTGAATCTGTCGTGTCATGGATCTGTTCAATTTTTTTGCATGGTACTTAGCACTCTTAGTCAGTCTTTACTACTTAATCTTTCAGTCACTGCTTATGTTGAGCTCATTCAGACAACCTGAAAACTGTGGTAAGAGGCACTAGCTGTCTTTGTGGGCCTTAACTGAATGTTAAATTTTATTGAAACATAAAAAATGGGTTGAATGAAGCCCTTGTAGGGAATAGCAAATTAGCAATTACTTTGCTAACAATACAAAGACTACTTCTTAATGTCCTTTTTCCTTTAAGCTCTGTGGAATATTTGAGAAGCCATTTGGAATGTTGTTCTTAGTCGCCTGTTTGAACTCCTAGGTGGCTAGCTTTAAAAAAAAATTTTTTTTTAAATTTATCTCTTTATATCTGTAATGGTAAAACACCAGCATTTGAACAACACTTTTCTCACTCAAATTGAACAAGACTAGTATTAATACTGTCATTTACACAGTAGATTATCTTAAGTATTTTTGAGACAAATGCACTGGAAACCTTTTTCTAAAACATGAAAACTCCCTGAAGATTACAAAAGTTAAGTGTCTCAAAAGATGACATCATTCCACAGAATCTGTGTCTTTTGGACTAACACATTAGGTGCATGGATTTCCTGTGACAGTTCAGAATGTATTTTCTTTATAAGGGACATGTAATTTTTTTTTTTTTCAGAAATTTGGAAGAAAATTTGGTATCTTAAAATATAATTTTAAAGGAAACCCAAAACTAAAAAGTGGTTGGGGAAGGCTGCTGAACTTCACATGTGATGGAAAATTCCTGACTAACTTTCTTAATGAAATTTGCAGTTGGAAGAAGACTGAGCTGTGGAAAAAAATAGCTTTTATCCTTAACAGTTTCTTTCCAGAGGCTCCAGCATATCTTATAGACCTGATGCATGATAAAAATGCTGAAATTCGCAAAGTTTGTGACAACACTCTGGATATTATAGCGGTAGGTCTGATTTTTTTATATCATCTGTCCTTCACAAACCTCTTTACACGAGATAATTCTAAAATAACTAACTAGCCATAACTTGCAAATTGAGAATATTTTTCATGCTCAACTTTCTAATCATGTAGGTAAAAGATCAGTTTTCATGGGATAATGACAATCATTAATCTAGGCTGTGTACCAAACTTCCAAAAACTGCATATATACTTTGAAAATTCATGCCAGTTACCTTTATGCTACAGACACTTCTAAAGAGTGCTTTTATACTTAATCACATTACATTTCATTATTTCTTAGTTCTCCAAATGGCTCTTGTTACCCAGCAGCTTTTATTCAGTTTTTCTACATTGCCTGCTGCCAGTATTTGTTTCAGAAAGAAAATGTGGGCAGTGATCCTGAAGCTGGTTATTTTTTGCTGGGGGAACAGTCAGTATAATACTGAACTTCTGTTTTCAGCTCTTGGATAGGTTTCCTTTAGCTACATGACTTAGTTTGTCCAGCTGTCCATTGATCACCATAAACTTTTGGACAGTTGTTTTGCATTAAACTGCAAACTTTGAAAAAAGATAGAATACTGAATTATGAAGTGCCATTGCTTTATCAGCTCTTATAGCAAGCATAGTCTGCTTCTAGGGAACCTGGACTCTAGAAGCATTAGTATTTTCTAGGGTATTCTTCATTTGAAGTAAACATTGTGAAACTTATTCCAATTAAGTTGCATTTCATTGTTAAAATTCCTCCTGGCCTGTTTAATTGAATTGACTTATACTGACAAAAAGAAATTTCAACATTTTGTAGTGTCTTAGGATTGTGCAGACTGTACATCCTTTTGGATGTAGAGTAGCTATCATGAAATTAAAGCTTGTAACCAAAGAGAACTTAACTATGAGTCGAGTAGTGTCTTTGACTACCTTGATGTTTTTCTTGTCATCTACTTAGTTTCTTCCTTAGTTGAATTATGCATAATGCAGCTTGTTCACCAAAAGGTTTATGATAGCGTAAGACCTAACTTACGCTGCACAGTACTATAGTCTATTTTGTCTTTTTCTGTTATACTCATTAGTAACACCTTCTAATTCAATGTTCATCTAAAAAAAGTAAAATGATATGACATTTTCTCTGTTGGGATTCTTTATATCTGACTCTGGTTTTGCTTCATGGAGGTATGGAATGAAAATTGTGCTACACTAGTTAATGGCAGAGTTGCTGTTGACATTCGTTAAGGGCAAGTTTTCAACTAAGATGAATTTGCACTTAGTACTTATTTATGATGGCTATTATATGTTCAGCTTACCAAGATAAATTATTTCCAGGGACTTCTCTAGTGAAACAGTAGAAAGATCTTTATCTTCCGAGTGAAGCTGGACGTTTCTAGTGCTTCCAATGCTTGTTTTATCTTGGGGCCAGTGCAGTTTTCAAGTGTTTCAGACGTTGATTTGTTCATTTAGGGGAGCTTTACAATGTGGTCCATAGTTATATCTAGTTACTGAAAAATTATGTTAGGGGTATTATTAAGGAACATTTATAGAATCTGGAAGAATAATTAAGACATAGCTTCATATTCAATATTAACATGAGTAAAATATACTTGGCTTTTTTTTTTTCCCCTTCCTAAGAGGTAATCTTTATGCTAGCCATGAGTAAATGAGTGCTGTGATAAGGGATGAGAAAGGCTTCTGAGCTTGCAAAAAGCACTGGACAGGACTTGTTGGGCCTTGAGGAAGAATAAATGGAGGAAATGATGTGGTACTACTGTTACTGGGGGTAGGGGAGAAGATAATGAGCACATACTGAGAATAGTTTGTGTGGTAGTAATTTTTTTTTTCTTTGGTTGTGGAGCAGTGCCACACTTAGAATGGTGTTCACTGGTAAGTTAGGAGAATTTCCCTTCCACAAAGGTCATTTTTAGCTTTATCATCTAGCTGTTGGGTTATAAGTTGCATAAACCATAACTAACACCATGCCTCTATGGGGAGCAGGAAGCACAATATGCCTTCTTCTCTGGAAGACAGACAGAACCACTAACTGATTGCTTTCTTGGCAATGTTGTAAGCTGGTTTCACTGTGTCTCTCAGTACCAAGAATCATAGGCAAAAAAAGGCAACACATTCTAGATGGTGATGGTAGAAAATACAACATGGTAAGTTATTGGAAGCTCAGATCTTGATAGGTGATTTGCATTCAGCTCAGAGGATATGGTAAAGCAGTCTGTAAACACTGAGGTGTTTGGTTGTGTGGCAGTTTTACACAACTAGTGCTTTCTGAGGTGTCTGAACAGACATAGTCTTTAAGATTGGTGAAACTTCTTTTCTGTGCTAAACCCACAACAAGAAGAACTTAAGTTTTTCAGTCTTGTTGTTCCATACATGCTGACAGGATTACTTCCTCTGATGATGGAAATCAGAAACTAAATGTTGGAGAATAAAGATTTGAAAGTAATTTCTTCTTAGGGAGACAAATGCTTCTTTCACTCATCAATAAGCTCTATATAGTGTGATTGAAATAACACTGAAGAAAATCGCATGCCTTATAAGCCTTAGGGGAGATAGGCTTTCTGTAGTGAAGTAATTGTCACAGAAATTACGGAAATGTTACACTAGTGATGATTTGTTTAATATAGCTTGGCTGGACTCTGCCATTGATGAACTGAAACAGATGTGCTGCTTTAGCGTAGTATGTACTGGGGAGTTTCAGCTTTGCACTGGTAGATACAAGATATCCCTTTTGTCAAAAAGAAACTCTGCATTGATAATTTAGGAATGCTTCAGCCTGGTGTCACGTGCTGAGTCTTGACACCAAGCAACTAGTTTCACGTACTTGTACACCTAAGGGGACAGGTCTCGTGGCTTAGCTGAAAGCTTGGAATCAACAGCTGATGTAGGAGTCTCAAGCAAATAAAGTTCCATTTTCCTCTGCCTCAGAAGCCTGGACACCTGCAACTCAGAGCTTGTGGAAAGAAATGTCAGCTTACTCGAGATGGTTTTACTCTGTTCACCTCAGACAATATTATCAAGAGCTAAAGGGATTATTAATCTCTCGGGTTTCTTGTTTGCTTTCTGCTCCTAGATCAGTCTTATTGCAGTTAAATGATTTTCGTCATTTCTTCTAAGGATATTTAATTAACCGTAGGCAGATCCCTGGTCTGTGTAGTCTGAGCCTTCCCTGTTTCCACCATTTTCCAGTTCAGTGTTTTTACAGATTTGAATCCAGGCCTGTTGTACCATCTTGTTTCTCTTATGATCAAGAGTTATCATTATGCTTCCTGCAGAAGTAAAACTTCTTCTAGATGGCACTGTCCCTGTGATTTAGGAAGGGCTTTATGCCTCAGGTGTTTTTCCAGCTCTTGTTCTTTGCCCCAGGTATTTGTAATAAATGCCAAATAACGTTTGCCTCGTATGGAAAATTGTGGTAATGAACAGCTTGCAACTTTCCATGTTAGCTGAGTGCCCTGACAGAAATCCTCCATGTTGGGAATGCTGGAATTTCACATAAGAAGGAATGTGCTGTGAACCCTCAGTGCTCTGGGATTTGGGGCCAGCTGTACAAGATGTTGGCCAGCGCTCTTAGAATCAAGGAAGAGCAGACCCCAGGGATTTGGGGTGGGCTATATTTGAGTAGGCAGTGGGCTCTGAAAATAGGTAACTTTTGACTCCAGCTTGGTGTCCTCTTTCCATGAAGAGTGCTGTAGTCACTCCAAGAAAAAAAAGGTTCTCCCTTCACTTGTCCGACTTTCTTCCATGTCTCTTGTTCCCCTGTTGTCCTCTAATAGTCATGAATACAGTGTGGTGGGCAGAAGGGCAGCTAGGGTGTAGGGCTGCAGGCTGAACTGTTGACATAATGTTTTCACTGATAATTTCTGCATTGTTAAATTTGCAAACAGTCTGCTTTGCTGGTAGCTTTTTGTGGCAAAGAGCATGCACCCAACAGGAAAGGTTCTACCTGGTCTAGGCAGCATCAGATAGGGCAGGCGTGTCCTGTTTTTTGTCTTCACATAAATCAAACTCTGACACATTTCCTTCTAGCATTGGTGTTTGCTCTTTGGAGTTTTAAGACTAGGAAGGTGAGCCAAATGTCTGATCTCTGTTACTTTCATAATAGCTTGCCAATGAGATACCTTATATTCCTCCAAAGTTTCTCTCTTCAGCTATTGAGAATATAGGAACCATGTGGATGGTGTGCATTTTATGTAGGCACCTAAATTTAGGGGGCATGATGTTTATTTACTCTTTTCTGCTTCGCTATTAGTTTCGTATCACAGGTTTCTATTAGCTTCCCATCACAATACATGTAGTGATGAACCTGGTTGTGAAGAAGTGACTCTGGGTTGCACAGGTGTATGGTAGAAGGATTTTTTTTTTTGGCCTGTGAATGAATTGCCCTCCAGTGGTACTTACTGTAAGGTGGGTGTTGTAGACACCTGCAGAAGGTGATCCATAACATCTGTTTCTCTCCTTCATTTATAGAGGCACATAGTTCAAATGACATGCCCAACTTTTGAATAGCTGGACAAGATAAATCTTTTTTTTCTTAAGTGATTAATTTAACCTTTCATGTAAACTGTGTGTTTTAGGGATGGTTAAATAATGAAGAATGTAACATATCACCAAGTACAGCCTTGAACATAATGAGCATTCTACTTACTGTATAGCAGTTTTAGTATGAGGAATCGCATCAAATGAACCCTATTACAGACCCAATTAAAGGGCAACCACATTAAAGTGAAAAGGAAAATCTGTTTTTCATCAGCTGTGAGAGAACACAAAGCAGATCTGTGTAGCTCTATGTTATCCTATAGTGTGTTAATCAGATACAAGGTGTGACGGAAGCCAGTGACAAAGGGGACCCCTGATAGGGAACAGACATGCTCTGATAATAGGCCAGTTAACGCTTCATAATATTTCAATGGTTCAGTAGTAAACAAAGTTGGAAGTGGAACTTCAAAAAGGATGGCACATTCCTCGCAGAGTCGAACCATACATCTTCTATGACATTTTTGGATTTATGGAAACCGAATGTTAAAAACAGTGATGTCAGGGAGCTCCAAAGAGAATAAAATCAACCTTCAGGATTCCTCCTTTTATGTTTCTGAACATGCAGTATTTGGGGGGGTAGGTGGCTGGGGGTTGGACATTCTGTCCACTTTCTTCTCATTCCCCCATCCGCTGCTTTTCTAGTAGCCTAACATTTAGAAGGATTGGAGGGCACAAAGTCATGTTTGTATCTCCATGATGTTTAGTTTTCTGGTTTCATTTTTGTGGGAATTCCTTAGTAAAGGAGGTGTGCTTCATGTGTTTAAAAACCAGAAACAAAACCTAACCACAAAAAACACATAAAATAATTAAAAGAAGGCTTTTAATAGCTCAAAATATAATTACTGGAAGACTTGCTGTGTTTTAGAGAATTGTTTTGCTCTAAACTTCTTTAATTTCTTTGTGCTTTTTGGCTGTAGTCCTGCATTTACAGCTTTTCTTCCATTCTGATGTTATTCCATTAATCATTTACCCAGTGGTGTTTCTGCACATTTCTGTGGAAAATCTACAGACATATTCCTGATCTAACAGTACTTAAAAGACCTTTTTTTGTGCTGAGGTTATGTAAATTGTTCTAGATTATTGCAGATCATCCTTTTCTAGGATTGCTGCCAGAATGAAACTCTGGGCAAAACTGATCATTGATCTGGTGCAGTCACTTTGTTATTTTTGCTCATTCATAGTGAAATGTGAGGTACAAATGTAACAAAGTAGCCAAACTGTTTGAATGGATAATTAGTGATTTTTAAGTAATGTGCAGCTATGCTCAATCTTAGAGTTGCTAACTTGCTGTTAGGTTGCTAATCCTGTTTTCCAAAATATAGATGAACGACTGAGGTAAAATACCTGGGAGTTTTAAGCTTCTTAATATAGAATGGAAAATGTCAAATACATAGGAATATTCTGCCCTGTTGTCCTTGTCTAAAGAAAAAAAATCCCTTAGGATCTGAGAAATGTTAACTGATTTTTTTTTTAAAGAATGTAAGAACTTCATGTCTATTTGACAGACATTCAGCATGTTCAGACAGTCGTGTGGAATGGAACAGAGTGTGGGGCAAGTGTAACTTTGGGAAAGTTAAAATGTTTTCAAAGTGCATTTATGGTAAATGTGAATTAGGTGATTTAGCTGCTGGCCTTTCTGCTTTTGAGAACTTTTAAAGGTAAACAGAGTAACATAAAAGGGATTCAGCTTTCCTACAGATTAGTTGAATTTGCTGTTTGTTAAATTTGTTTATTTTCCCCCACTTCTTTGCAATCATGATTTCTGGGAATAGTTTTCTTAAGACTGCAGTATGATTTCTGGCAGTTACAAGGTGTTTCTGTAAAGCTTGTAACTCGCTCACAACTGCTGGAGACTGACATAATAGGTAACTCACAGTTTAGCTCTGGCAGATTCAGCAAAGGAGATATTTCCAAAATGTAGGTCAGATGTCATCACTGAAAGTCATGCCCTTTCATTTTTTTATGGGTAATTTTATAAACTTCAGTGATGAGCTTGCTTTTTTCAGGGAAACCCTTGTTTTGCGCTGTTATTTCTAGCCTTTCTTTTAATCAAGAGTGGAAGTGGGGGAAAAGATCAAGAGGCA
Source organism: Athene noctua (assembly GCF_965140245.1). Lineage (NCBI taxonomy): Eukaryota > Metazoa > Chordata > Aves > Strigiformes > Strigidae > Athene > Athene noctua. The sequence goes on from NC_134041.1 coordinate 29,893,813, forward strand.
GAAATAGCATGAGATGTTCTTTCTCCAAACAGTATGAGGCATAGGGGTGTGTTTGTTATTTTTTGGTGTCTCGGGTGTTTTTTTTCTCCCTCTCTAAGGTTGCTGCATTACTGGATGGCTGACAGAAACCTGGAATTTTGCTTGAGGTCACTAAGCACTGAGACTATCTATAGATCCCACAAGTGATACCTACTCTGTGTATGGAAGTTTTGCAGGAGACCAGGTTTTGAACAGGATCTCTGTGTGCCAGGATCATGCAGAGGGGAATTGGAAAGGTCTAGTAATTAGTGTTGATCAGAGGTGGAATTGGAGAAACTAATGTCACAGACTGATGAGAGCCCCAGATCTGCAGGTACTTGCATGGATGTCCCATCAAAAGGGAATTTATGTTGTTCTTTAAGCCAAAAGAAGCAAACTTGCCATTTCTCCAAATAAAACAAAGTTTTAAAAATCTACTGCCATAGAATAAGGGTTTGTGATTGCACAATGCAGCATGATTCCCCATGAAATCTTGGATGCTCTAGATACTAGTTAGCAATGTCAGAGGAGCCTCTGCTGGAATGATGGGGCCAATGGTTTTTGTGTTATTGACCAGTCAGAAGGGTGGAAAAGGCACAGGGTAGAGAGTGGGTTACCTATGTTGGGTTAATAGCAGTGAAGACAAGGTAGGTTGAATATTAAGTCAGTTTAAAAGCTCAACTTCAGTCTGTAGGTGTTTCAGAAGTTTAACCTGAGCTACTAAGCCAATTTACTCTGTCTCCACTGCTATTTTTTGACATCTGGTTATAAACAGATCTACTTTTGCATGTCTAGCTGGGGCAGTTTAAGAAATTACCACTTCCTCAGCCAAGGCATTGTTCCTAATTGTGTGAACGCTCTTCATCCCATTCAGGGCTAAGTAAAACAGATTTTAAAAACCTTAAACTACTCCAGCTAGATCTCCAGGGACAAAGTCTGTCTAGATCATGTGTTAACCAATGTGAGAGTTAAGAAATGATTTTCAATTTTTCTGTCCTTTGTAGTGAGGTTAGAAGACAGTGAAGTGGAACCTGTTTCATGAGGATGTTTCTTCCCACAAGTAGAAAAACTTTGGTTATGAATGTTATTCTTGTTCACAATCCTTTGATTAAAAAAAGTCTTAACCATGGTGTGTTCTTTGTGAATCTTCCCAAACTGATAACATCTGCAGGTTTCATATGTTGATGAGTTTCCTATAGTTAGCTGTGCCCCATCTTTCAGGTCATATTGAGAAACTTGAGTATTATCCACAGGGCTGTGTTACGTAGTAATCAACAGCCTATGTGGTCTGGTCTGTTTAGAAGAGCCTTCTAAACGGCTGATTGCAGTGACCATAGGCTATGTCACTTCATCAGATGCTCCTTTATATTGAATATTGCATCACTTGAGTACAATCTGGCTGTAATCCAGATTGAAATTTCATGCCTAGATTTTTGTTTTCATAGTGACTTGAACCTATATCCTGTTTTCCTCAGCTTTCTGGAGAAGTTTCTCTCAGATTTTGGTTTTGTATCTTGGATTCCCCTATCCTCTTTATTACAAATGTTGTGTACCACTTTTCTGGGTATTCAATATTAAACATGGAAAGCCATTATAAAATTTGACAAGAAGTTGAAAGTTAAATCCTGTTTTATGCGAGCTCATGAAACAAATACAGAATTATTGGTCTTATCACAACCGTTTTAATTGTATTTCCTAGTAACTAGTTGTCCTAGTGAATGCTCATCTAATGAAGATGTATAGGGCATTTGGCCAGTGTTAGTAACTAATTGCTGAAATCCCCCTGAAAATTGACAGTAATTGACTCTTCTTGATAACCAAGCAAGGAGACTGTGATGATGGAACTTCCCTGCTCAAAGCATATTTTTTTCTGGATGGTATAAAGTTACAAATCACAAAGAGAAGATTTTCCTGCTGCATGTACAAAACCAGAATAATGCCTAGTGCTTGCAAAATCATTCCCTTGTTTGCTCAAAGTACTCTGCAAACTGAGCAGAGGATTTAAGTCACTGAACCCTGAAACATACATCTTTCATTGATGTTAAATTCCACTGCCCTTTCCTGTTAAACTACACAGCTTTGTCTATACCTCATCCTAAAATATTGTGTGGTGATTTTTAACAGGAATATGACGAGGAATGGGCTAAAAAAATACAGAGTGAGAAATTTCGATGGCACAACTCTCAGTGGCTGGAGATGGTGGAGAGTCGGCAGATGGATGACAGTGAGCAGTACCTGTACGGCGATGATCGTATTGAGCCCTACATCCATGAAGGGGATATTCTGGAAAGACCTGACCTCTACTACAATGCAGGTAAGGCATCATATATTAGTATTCAGGACTGGAATTGGAATGGCAGCTTGACCTGGGGCTGTAGAGAGAATCTGCTGACTCAAAGCATCAGGGCAGTTACCCTTTTGTGTCACTGGGAGCAGCACCGATGCATGCTAGCCAGGCTTTGGGCTTGGACTTACTAGGATGTTCGTGATGGGTTGAGTATTGCATATCCATGATCTTACAGAGTGTTACAGATCTTGAGAAATATGAATAGACCTGTCTTGGGGAGCTAATTGACCATGACGACTGATTTCAATAAAGGTGGCCCAGCCTTGTTCTTTATGCCAATTCCTTGTGTCCATAGCTTGTTTGCCTTGCAAACACAAACCTTTTTCTCATCCATGTCAAATTCACAGCTATGGGATTTGATGCTGAATTTTGTTCTGCCTCCTCTGTGTGTTCTGTAATGGAATTTTTATTGCAGATCTTGATGAATTACTTCAGTTGAGCCATATCAGATGTGTAGGTTCCTTAGCAGAGGCAATCATTCCGTGACTTTTCATCTAATTTGCATGTTTTTTGCTGTTGTATATCTAGGGGAGTGTGTGAATCTCTTCTGTAAATACTTCTTTTTTTTTAAGTTCCTCATATGAAAAAGTTTTATTACTTAATAATTTGAAGAAATTGGTTAAAAAACCCCAGAATTATTCTTAAGAAGAGTCATGTTCTTATTTGAGACTAACCTTTATTACTTTTTTTTCTAAAGAAAAGAGATATTTCTCGTTATTTTGCTTAATCCTATTAGCAGTGCAAAGTGGCACAGTTCTGGAGGATCTCAAGTGGAATCTGCTCTGTGTCCCTCTTTCCGTAAAGATTTTGTAGTTCCTAAGAAAATAGAAGTTGCCATACTGGATTAAGACACTGATGTTTCTAACCCAACATGGCCAGCTGTTTCAGAAGAAGGGTCAAAAAACTCTGCAGGAGACAATCATGAAATAATTTGCCCACCGGATAAATGTCTTCATAACTCCTCATAACTAGGAGTTGGTTTATGCTCTCAAACTTGTGGTTTTATATCCTTTTCAAACTCCTGGATGACTGTGTGTGCGCATGGATTTTTTTGTTTGTTTTTTTTTAATTGCTGGGTTTGAGTCTGTGGTTTTTTTATTTTCCACATAAGTGTCCAGTCCTTTGCTATGAAGCATGAGTCACAAAACTCCTCTGACTCTGGATGAATTTGCAGGAATAGTAATAAGAAAAACAAAACCACTAAAACCCATAAGCTTTACTTGTAGTTGCTGTGAGAAAATAATTGTGCAAGATCTCCAAGTAGCATTTCCAAAATTATTCTCAAAGGATATAAGAACTTAATGATTCTTTCTCTTCTACTTTTGATTACATGTCAGCCATACAGCTTGCCTTTTTAGTGGTATGTTTCTTCCCTTTTGAATTCTGTAGCTTTATCTTGGTCTAGTAGACCTGTAAGTTTAGCAGTTTGAGCCATGTGTTGTACAGTACCAGTGTCTTTTATTACATCAAGTCTCAGGCTTCCTAAGTTAAAGATGTGCCAGCATGCCTGTTGTAGTCTCCCCTTTACAGGTCTTAATAATAAACCTTTGCTTATTTCATAGCTATTTCTTTTCCCAATAGTGTGAGCTAGAGATGGAGTGGCACCAGTAACACTGAATTTCCTGGCTTTTAATCATTTATGTTACAGGCTCAATGTTATTTGAACAAAGATTTTTGTGTTGGAATTGATATTTGACCAGGAAGGAGAGGCAGATTTCCAATGATATGTTCTGCAGATGTTTGAAAAGTGCTTTTGTTTTTAAAGGTATAAGAGTAGGTGATGATATTCAAAATACAGATTCACTTCTCGGGTTCCTTCTGACAAGTGCCAGTAATGGTGTGCTTCTGAAGTCTGCTAGATTTATACTTTTGAGACATGGCCAGAGGGGACATAATATTCCTTTGGAAAGACTACGGATTATTGTACCAATTGGAGTAGGCATTTGGGTTTCTGAAGGACAGAGCATTACTTAGTCAAAAAATAACAAAAGTACAAATCTTTGTGCAGTTAGAAATTAAATGTTTGTATTTCAATTTGATAATTTTAGAAATAACCTGCACTGATGGCTGATGCTCACTACAATTCCCTCTTTTCCCCCCTCAGCCATAATAGCTCTTCAGTTCACTGATGGCAAGATGAGTTCCTTATTGTAATGATATGCCAACATCTCTTTTGCATAGTAGTTTAAACCTACATGAAAAGCTTGGTAGAATCTCTGAAGTTACCTTCATGAGCTCGGTGTCTCTCTTGCTCTGAAAGTACACCCTAATTTATCTTGAAATGTACATAACAACAGATGTCTTTTAACTGTATAATCATATTACATGCAGCTGATGCTATCCATGTGCTTTCATTTTCCTATAAATTAATGTGAGCCATAAGTCCAAGTGTTATGGTTTGAATGTTAGCACTTTTGATGGAAGACACTTTAAGTAGTGGTAGCTCTAGCCTCAGAGTTAAAATGTAGTGTTTGCTTTATTAATATAAAGATAGATGTCAGTTGTAACTCTTTCTGCTTTCAAATCAGTTTTAATCAAACCGGCTGTTTAAAATACATAGTCTCTTAAATTGGTTTTCATCTGAAGTACTGTGGGTATAAAAGTGCTCATGCTCCCCCTCATTTCTGTGAAAAATACAGAATAGTTGGTGAGATAGGCACAAGCGTTAATAATAGCCATTTCGACTGTCTTTGCTCTTCTTAGGTCATTTTACATCCATATGGTATCACAGGGCACTTGTGTCTTGCCGACCATGCTGAAAGACAGTAATATTGATCTGTGCCAGGTTACTTGCTTGTCAAGTAATACTCTTTCACATACTGTATACATATGTATACAATTAGAATATAGCCAGGTACAGCTATCTTATGCTGCTAAAATGTAGTCTGATCATGGCTAGCATTTTTCATTTACAATCTGTTGCGTTGTATTCAGTCACTTTCCCATGAGGTATTATCTTCTAAATGAACCGATGTAGCACCTCATCAAATGTCTGTTAGAAATCTAGATGTGTCAATTCTATTCCTTTTATCATTTGTCACTATATTATCTTCAAAAAACATCAAGTAAATTCATAAAGCACAGGGAGATTTGTTTGAATGCCTGAGTCGTCATCTCTAAGCCCTTGTGTCTGTAAGTAACTTTCCACTGCTTCCTGCACAGGCACTTTTAGTAGTTTTGAAACCACAGAGGTTAAGCTAAGTGGCCCGTAACTCCCTGGATCTTATCTCTTTCTTTAAAGTGGAATGGCATTTGTAACTTCCTAGTCATTAGGAATCTCTCTCTAGTCTGCTGAACTATTGAAGTACCAGTCTGAACATACCTGTTTCTATCCTGTTTTTATTGGGGTGCTTTCTGCACTACAAGTCTGGGATCGTTTCCATACAGTAATGGAGATGAACTGATGTAGGGTCTGTTTTAATGAAATAGCTCATTTTATCTGATTAGAGCCTAAGACTAATTAACAAGCAAGAACCGTGCCCTTAATATTAACAAGAAATGTGTTCTGTGAATGAGAACAGGAAAGAGTTGAGCTGGGCTCTCATTCAGCTGGGATCAGTTCACTGACTTTACTTCAAAGACACTCTGGATTTACACTGATGTAACAGAGGGGAAAATGTTACTCCCTGATTTTATTCTCTTCCTTACAAAGCAAGTAGAGACTGTGAAGCCTTTAAGGGTACTACTGGCTTTACAAATGTCTGCATCTTCATATGCCAGTGTTTGAATATAAAGGAAGTAGAATAAAACTGTAATCTGTAAAGTTGTTGAGAGGATTTCATTTGGAAAGACCACCCTTCTAGGAAATAGCTAGACAACATTAAAATACAGGGGAGGTGAAATAAATTTGAAGTTGCTTTCCTGTTTTTTCTTAATCAGTTTTTAGAGACACAGTGGTGAAGGGTAGAGTCTGAACAATTAAAACCTTTGCTGCTTTTCTACTTTCATGCTGCTGGCCCAGGTTAATGTTTGACCCTTCTCATTACTACTTCTCCTGGCTCACTTTTGTGATGGGGCAGACAAGATGGGTCTTGATATAATCTTTACAGGCCTGAGTAAGAAGGGGTAAGAGAATGTTTCTTAGGTACAGTTTTTTTCAGGGCAGTATGCTGAGCTACTTGGAGGCTTTTTTGTAATTGAAGTTGCTGTTTTTCAGTATTGTTGCTTGACATTCCTCCCAGAAATATTGCAAGTTGCTAACGAATTTCTAAGACAAACCACAGGTTGTGTTGCCCACTTGCCTCGAAGTCATGCTGCTTCATACAGTCACTGGACCTTTCTTGTTTTTATAGATGGCCTTATAGTCCCTGATGGAGCAGTGAGTCCGGATTTCTTCGGTGACTACCATCTTCAGAATGGAGACCTTGTTGGGCAGCATCCCTTCTCTAGCAGGTAAATTGCCGTTTGTACAGAATGTATGTAATCCAACAATGGCTATTCAAATGTCTATATATGGCTTCATTTGTGGTGTTCAACAATTTTTGCCATCATAGCAGTAGGAATGGTTTACACTGAAAAAGTGGTTCTAGTCTGTCCTTCTGAATTACATGTTTCTTTTAACATATTAATGTGTGTTGTAACACATCATAGCGATCCCAAAGCCTGTAGAATAGAAAAGTAAAACTGGAACACACAACTATGTTATGACAATTACTCAAATACTATTCAGACACTGTTGTTGGGAAATATCTAAGGAGAGGCATGAAATGCTGATTACCCCAAAAACTTTTGTTTCCAATATTCTTAAACTGTTAAAAACAAGTTTCTCAGCTACCGAAACTCTTTCTGTGGGTTTTGTTTTTTGTTTGTTTTCTCTGAATTTAAGTCTTCCCAAGGTATTCTGAGATTACAGATGGCACTTACTCTGATAATTTGCTAGATGAGCAAAAGATGTCAGCTTGACTTTTGGGAGATGTTTCTCTGAATTCTTCCTCTGGTCAATGACCTCTCCTTCTCTGAATGTTAGCAAGCTGTTCCAGTTTGAATTTCTGAGCAGACTTCTCCTATGAGTTAAAAACAGAAAAGATTTGCTTCAAATAATGTAATCTTCATAGATCCTGTATCAGTTAAGAAATGCCTTTTATAGAGCATAAATTATGTTCACTCATTAACAGGAAATACTTCAAATGCATTACAGTCAAGATACGGAGTTCACTTTAACAGGATGCTATCTGGACATGTCCAGCCCTGTGGTTGGGCCTGTTTCTTTCCAGGTTATTTTTCACCACTTAGAACTTCAGTCATCACTTGGAAAATATGAGTAATTCACAGTATATACAGTTGAAGGAAAAATAATTTTTTGGTTTTGTCCCTTACTTTGGCTTCTTGTAATTGCTAAAGGGCAGTGGATGGTTACACTTGTTTGTTTCTTCTACCTGTGATGCACCAAAAAGCTGAACATTCAGCAAAGGTGGGATGGTGGTAACATTTTTAAGAACAAATTAAAATAACTAAAATAGTCAAATCAGGAAAAAAAAGTAGGACTTAAGAGATGGATCCTCTTGAAAAAAGGAAGTGTTTATACTCAGTGAGGGTCAAGTTCGGACTAGCATGTAGCCCTTTGTTTCAGAGCATGCAGGTGATGGCTCAGTTCCCTCAGTTTCTGTATGTGCTACTTCTGGAGTCTTACTATGCAACTTACCATTTTAACTCTAAAATAGAGACACAACTCAGGAGATGACAGATTTCTGTATTAACCAGAACACTGTATGGGTATGTGGTGCCAACAGTCTTCATGCCCCCCCTGGAGGTGGGGAGAAAGGTATGTAGGGTGAAGCTTTGCAGAATCCTTTGTTTCCAGAAAACTTAAATATAGGCCCAGTCAAAGTGCTATTGTTTTAACAGAAAACTTTCAACTGGGAAAAAAACCCAACTTGAGTGTCCTTGGGTAAAAGTTAAAGTAGATCACTCAACCTCAAATTTCAATCTCTTATCAGGGACATTAGTAAGCTGCTTTGTAATCTGATTGTATTCCAACTAAAGTGAGTAGCAAAATACATGTGGTGTATACCTAGTTAAATTAAGTATTTGTAGAATTTTCTTGTAATGTCTCAGGGCATTTTAGACACTCACCTAAAGAAAGAAAACAGAAAATCTGCAGTTTGGCTAATGACAAACTTGGTAATTGCCATTGATGATGGCATCTGTAAATTTCTCATTAGAATTCTGTATTCTAGGAAGACTTTTTTAAATATGATTGCTCTATGGATTTATCTGCAGTCAGACACACAGTCTAATTGGAAACAGTGTGGACTGCTGCAAATGTTCTATCCTATTTGTAACAGAGCAAGACTGAATTGTTTGATAGAATAGATACTGGCAGTCGAACGGCGAATCCTAGTTTTCAGATGTGTGTCATTACCGTTTTGAACTTCTTGGCACCAGAAGCCAGGATTTCCTGATGCTTAGAGCTAATGTAAAATGCATTAGTGCTCCAAGGCATGAGCCATGGAATTGCCAGTCCCATGAGTTGGAGAGTCAGACCCTCCCTTTTCTCAAATTTGAATTGGTGTTGGAAGGTAAAACCATACGTGCTAGAGAGCCTAATTAAAAATAATAGCAGCAAGTCAAGGCTCTTTTTATGTGTGTTATAGTGTACATTTCATCCATACCAAAACATAATTCCAGGGTATTTTTATGCTTACAGTTGAAAGCTAACAAGAACCTTATGTCAAGGATTTATTTTTAACCAGTTCCAGCTTTTAATAAATCAAGATTTTTGTTATAAAAATGGTTCATTTTTCTATTATTAATATTGGAATATGTTTCAGAAACTTTTTTAAAGAAAGCTGAGATATGATTTGCATAGACAACTAGCAAGTCAGTTAATAGTAACATTTTTTGTGAGTTGAAAGAGAGGTGGCCTAATAATGAGTAGATACATATTTTTTCTCATTTATTATACTTTTCTACTTGTTGCGCCCGTGTCTTCTGGTCTCGGCCTTTTATATAAGGCTTTTTAATTCTGTAACAGAAACAGTTGTTTGCTAAGCAATGGGGTGAGTTCTGAAGGAGTCTTTTCGTCATTTAAGACCACCCTGTGAAATTTGAGGTAGGTGACAACCATGAGCTGACTTCTTGCTACTCAACTTTGAACAGTCTAATCCTTTCTTCTCCTTTCTGCTTTCTTATGAGGAAGCCTGAGGAAATGTTGCCTCTTTAACTTCTGAGGTTAGTTCCTATCCTTGCATTGTGCTCAGACTGAATCAGGACTTTTCCTTGCCTCCAGGAGAGCCTAACAAGTCAGACAGAAATACTTTTTTAGTGCCTGCACATCATTGAGGAGCTGAGCTAGTGTTGAACCAGTGTTGGTGTCCCCAGTGCATTACTGGGCCTTAAGTGTGTTCTGATCACCAACCTCATTTTTTGGAGCCATAGAAATGGATCTATGAGAAGAGATTTTCAAGGACCACAACCAAACTCAAGTTGCCTTGAAGATTTTCTATGTAAGCCATATTTAATAATGCCTGTGCAAAGGAGCTCAGCCCACACCAGTTGCCATATATCAGATCGTTACACCAGTTACACTGTATTGAGCAGATAGCGAAAACAATGTGTTTCTTCGCTAGTAGGATGCTAGTTCTAGCAGAGGTCCAAGGGCAGCTTCTGCCATTACGGTTCCACCATGTTATTTTCAGGAAAATTCATGGGAATTTGAGCAGCAGCTGTATCCAGATTGTGCAATCAATGAAGTGGTTGGCTTCCCTGTAACCCAGCAGGGATATTGCAGCCTTCTCCTGTGGAGTCCCTGTCCCAGGAGACACTGGACCTACATACCTAGACCTGCTGCTCAGTCTTAGGTGGGCAGGGAAGTCCTTTTTTGAAGTCAAGAGTGAAACAGGAGTTTTCAAAGTTAAGGTATTTATAGGCATCTGCACTCACTGGGTTAGCACATAGGGGGCTTTTTCCCCCATAATTTTTTAAGAGGGAAACATGAAGTAATAGTATTAGCAGTAAGAATATGTATAGATCTGGTGAATTAGGTGGAGTATCTTAGGGACTGCATTTTTTCAAAGATGTTGCCTTCTCTTTATGGGGTTTCTTGGGCTTTCCTTTGAAACCTGGAGTACTGACTACTGTCCAGAGTTGAGAATGCTGCCTTGCATGATCAATTCCTGCATCATGAAGTGCAGAACAACTTTGAAGGGAATTGTAAAAGTATCTGGTCCGAAATTCAGTTTGTAGATTTGCTTGCATGCTTGCTATTCTGGACATACCCTGAAGCAAACAGGTATAATTGTTGCTTCTGGTACTTGTCAGCATAAAGAAGTAGCAGCACATAAATGAAGATCTGGAAAGTTGCCATTTTTCTAATGCTTCCACCCTCACTTTAGGGGACCCAAGGCATTGTTAGAACTAGAAATGTTTTGTTTCTGGTTATCTAGCTTGTGTGTTTTTCAGCTTTAGTTTACAGCTCTTATTTCTGAACTATATTCTTAGTGGAGTTGTACTATTGTGTATGATGTCTATAAGTAGAATTATTTCAGAATATGATGTACGCAGAAGTGGTGATAAAATATATAAACAGTGTCTCTTGTTTTCCTCAAAGGTTTGGAGCAGAATGCAAACAGATCGTAAGGTATGTTTTCCATTCAGCAGAAAATACATGGCTGAGGAGGTTGTTTTGACAGCTTGTATCCAGGTTTTTTTCATTGGCTAGGAAAAGACTTTTGTGATTAGATTACCAGCTTTGAATCATCTTACTGTCTTTCAGAAGCAGATGGGCATTAGGCATAGATTTGAAATTTTCATCTGTTATTAAAATCTGTATTCAAGGTTCCTGGTTCTGATATCTCTTAATATAGAGTGAAAGTTTTATGATTGTAGCAAACAAAACAAAAAAAATCCCTCACCTTTTGGCAGATGTGATGACAGCTTAGTGTCTGAGCTGCAAGGGATAAAGACCAGCTGAAAGATATCTTCAAGAATCTGTGGTCATTTATCAAATTTTAATCACCTTCAAGAGACTAATTACTTTCTTAAGACACAAACATAATAGTGATGGCTACATATGTTATAATAGAAATGTTCACAGTGTTTTCCTTACCCTTTGGGGAAGAGAGCACTTTTTAACCTTTCCCAGCTATAACTAGATAATGGTACAAACTTTTAAGTGCAAAAGCCTATTTTTGTTAATATCTTCATCAGAGTTCCCAAATCCTCTCTGTCTGTAGCTTTAGAAAGATTGCTTGGAATGCTGGAGCTAGCCAAAACCTTTTTTCTTCCTGAGGAAGTTTTCTCCAGTACAGCATCCTTTAACCTTGTAAATAAAATGTAGCAGAGTTGCCATTGCACAGTCTTCGTTTTCACTAAGACAAGGCATTTCTGTGTGTGCACTCACATCTCCTCTCAAACAGAGATCTGACTGAAGCCTCTTCCCAGGAAGCACTGAGGTTTGGCATGTCAAACAAAACCAGTTTTATGGGGTGACTGTCTGTCCTTGATGGAAGATCTTTTCCTCTCGTCTGGATTTACAGCCTAAAACTGTAGCTGCATTTCTTTTTTGCCATGGCAGATCATTGTGATATTTTGTGAGCTAAGTATGTGGAGCCAGGACCATGCAGGCTGCTCTGCATTGACTTCAGTTAAGCTGTGTCTGTTGTTGGCAAGTATAGGCATGCATAAGCAAGCTGTTGTGGCTTGAGTTGACAGAAACTGCAGTGATCTGGGCTTCAGTAACTGAATACATGGCTGTAGGTCCTGGTGGGAGCACAGGGAGGACTGTTACTATGACTTAGCTTATCTCTAGCTAAGTTGCCCGCATGTAGTATCTGCATGCGCTAGAAGTCTGCATTGAATGGCGAGAATAGTTGTATCTACAGGCTTTTTTTGTTTGCATACCCTGAAGAAAATCAGACATGAATTTTCGTGGGGGAGAGACTTTGGTCTGTAGCCTTCCATTCCTGTTGGCTCCTGCAATGTGGTGGGAACTCCCAGTCGTGAGTCACAGCTGAATAGCTCCTGTGCCCATCAGGTACAGGAACTGTATCAGGTGCTGGCAAATGTGTACTTTGTGAACATTTATCAAAATGTTTTAAAATAGTTGTACCTGTAACTCATATCCTCCATCGACATTTATAGCAATCTTCTAATAGATCCTCATCATCTTCTAATAGATCCTCATCATCTTCTAATAGATCCTCATCATCTTCTAATAGATCCTCATCATCTTCTAATAGATCCTCATCATCTTCTAATAGATCCTCATCATCTTCTAATAGATCCTCATCATCTTCTAATAGATCCTCATCATCTTCTAATAGATCCTCATCATCTTCTAATAGATCCTCATCATCTTCTAATAGATCCTCATCATCTTCTAATAGATCCTCATCATCTTCTAATAGATCCTCATCATCTTCTAATAGATCCTCATCATCTTCTAATAGATCCTCATCATCTTCTAATAGATCCTCATCATCTTCTAATAGATCCTCATCATCTTCTAATAGATCCTCATCATCTTCTAATAGATCCTCATCATCTTCTAATAGATCCTCATCATCTTCTAATAGATCCTCATCATCTTCTAATAGATCCTCATCATCTTCTAATAGATCCTCATCATCTTCTAATAGATCCTCATCATCTTCTAATAGATCCTCATCATCTTCTAATAGATCCTCATCATCTTCTAATAGATCCTCATCATCTTCTAATAGATCCTCATCATCTTCTAATAGATCCTCATCATCTTCTAATAGATCCTCATCATCTTCTAATAGATCCTCATCATCTTCTAATAGATCCTCATCATCTTCTAATAGATCCTCATCATCTTCTAATAGATCCTCATCATCTTCTAATAGATCCTCATCATCTTCTAATAGATCCTCATCATCTTCTAATAGATCCTCATCATCTTCTAATAGATCCTCATCATCTTCTAATAGATCCTCATCATCTTCTAATAGATCCTCATCATCTTCTAATAGATCCTCATCATCTTCTAATAGATCCTCATCATCTTCTAATAGATCCTCATCATCTTCTAATAGATCCTCATCATCTTCTAATAGATCCTCATCATCTTCTAATAGATCCTCATCATCTTCTAATAGATCCTCATCATCTTCTAATAGATCCTCATCATCTTCTAATAGATCCTCATCATCTTCTAATAGATCCTCATCATCTTCTAATAGATCCTCATCATCTTCTAATAGATCCTCATCATCTTCTAATAGATCCTCATCATCTTCTAATAGATCCTCATCATCTTCTAATAGATCCTCATCATCTTCTAATAGATCCTCATCATCTTCTAATAGATCCTCATCATCTTCTAATAGATCCTCATCATCTTCTAATAGATCCTCATCATCTTCTAATAGATCCTCATCATCTTCTAATAGATCCTCATCATCTTCTAATAGATCCTCATCATCTTCTAATAGATCCTCATCATCTTCTAATAGATCCTCATCATCTTCTAATAGATCCTCATCATCTTCTAATAGATCCTCATCATCTTCTAATAGATCCTCATCATCTTCTAATAGATCCTCATCATCTTCTAATAGATCCTCATCATCTTCTAATAGATCCTCATCATCTTCTAATAGATCCTCATCATCTTCTAATAGATCCTCATCATCTTCTAATAGATCCTCATCATCTTCTAATAGATCCTCATCATCTTCTAATAGATCCTCATCATCTTCTAATAGATCCTCATCATCTTCTAATAGATCCTCATCATCTTCTAATAGATCCTCATCATCTTCTAATAGATCCTCATCATCTTCTAATAGATCCTCATCATCTTCTAATAGATCCTCATCATCTTCTAATAGATCCTCATCATCTTCTAATAGATCCTCATCATCTTCTAATAGATCCTCATCATCTTCTAATAGATCCTCATCATCTTCTAATAGATCCTCATCATCTTCTAATAGATCCTCATCATCTTCTAATAGATCCTCATCATCTTCTAATAGATCCTCATCATCTTCTAATAGATCCTCATCATCTTCTAATAGATCCTCATCATCTTCTAATAGATCCTCATCATCTTCTAATAGATCCTCATCATCTTCTAATAGATCCTCATCATCTTCTAATAGATCCTCATCATCTTCTAATAGATCCTCATCATCTTCTAATAGATCCTCATCATCTTCTAATAGATCCTCATCATCTTCTAATAGATCCTCATCATCTTCTAATAGATCCTCATCATCTTCTAATAGATCCTCATCATCTTCTAATAGATCCTCATCATCTTCTAATAGATCCTCATCATCTTCTAATAGATCCTCATCATCTTCTAATAGATCCTCATCATCTTCTAATAGATCCTCATCATCTTCTAATAGATCCTCATCATCTTCTAATAGATCCTCATCATCTTCTAATAGATCCTCATCATCTTCTAATAGATCCTCATCATCTTCTAATAGATCCTCATCATCTTCTAATAGATCCTCATCATCTTCTAATAGATCCTCATCATCTTCTAATAGATCCTCATCATCTTCTAATAGATCCTCATCATCTTCTAATAGATCCTCATCATCTTCTAATAGATCCTCATCATCTTCTAATAGATCCTCATCATCTTCTAATAGATCCTCATCATCTTCTAATAGATCCTCATCATCTTCTAATAGATCCTCATCATCTTCTAATAGATCCTCATCATCTTCTAATAGATCCTCATCATCTTCTAATAGATCCTCATCATCTTCTAATAGATCCTCATCATCTTCTAATAGATCCTCATCATCTTCTAATAGATCCTCATCATCTTCTAATAGATCCTCATCATCTTCTAATAGATCCTCATCATCTTCTAATAGATCCTCATCATCTTCTAATAGATCCTCATCATCTTCTAATAGATCCTCATCATCTTCTAATAGATCCTCATCATCTTCTAATAGATCCTCATCATCTTCTAATAGATCCTCATCATCTTCTAATAGATCCTCATCATCTTCTAATAGATCCTCATCATCTTCTAATAGATCCTCATCATCTTCTAATAGATCCTCATCATCTTCTAATAGATCCTCATCATCTTCTAATAGATCCTCATCATCTTCTAATAGATCCTCATCATCTTCTAATAGATCCTCATCATCTTCTAATAGATCCTCATCATCTTCTAATAGATCCTCATCATCTTCTAATAGATCCTCATCATCTTCTAATAGATCCTCATCATCTTCTAATAGATCCTCATCATCTTCTAATAGATCCTCATCATCTTCTAATAGATCCTCATCATCTTCTAATAGATCCTCATCATCTTCTAATAGATCCTCATCATCTTCTAATAGATCCTCATCATCTTCTAATAGATCCTCATCATCTTCTAATAGATCCTCATCATCTTCTAATAGATCCTCATCATCTTCTAATAGATCCTCATCATCTTCTAATAGATCCTCATCATCTTCTAATAGATCCTCATCATCTTCTAATAGATCCTCATCATCTTCTAATAGATCCTCATCATCTTCTAATAGATCCTCATCATCTTCTAATAGATCCTCATCATCTTCTAATAGATCCTCATCATCTTCTAATAGATCCTCATCATCTTCTAATAGATCCTCATCATCTTCTAATAGATCCTCATCATCTTCTAATAGATCCTCATCATCTTCTAATAGATCCTCATCATCTTCTAATAGATCCTCATCATCTTCTAATAGATCCTCATCATCTTCTAATAGATCCTCATCATCTTCTAATAGATCCTCATCATCTTCTAATAGATCCTCATCATCTTCTAATAGATCCTCATCATCTTCTAATAGATCCTCATCATCTTCTAATAGATCCTCATCATCTTCTAATAGATCCTCATCATCTTCTAATAGATCCTCATCATCTTCTAATAGATCAACTAACAGTCACATGTTGTACTTCTCTAGCATTGAGGTTAGGATTTCATCTCTTCCCTGGTTTAGTCTCTAAACCCTACAGGATACATTGCTTATATAAGAATCTTCTTCCTAAGGAAAGGACTGAAAGAGTTGGTCACCCTACTATGGAGTATTTCTCATCCATGTTGTATTTTCAGTAATGTGCATAGTTCATTTAGAAATTTCAGTATTCCCTTCTCAGCCTTTCAGCAGCTAAGTGCCATCCTGCAGGTTATCTCTAGTGGTGAAAAGCTAATACCTTAGTGCACAGTAAAAGTGAGGTGCCTCAGGCAAGGCTTTAGAGCTGTCAGTGGCAGAAGAAACCTCGTTCTTGGAAAGATTAGCTTAGAGAGAAAACATGTTCTTATGTGGGGTCTGTGCCACAGTAGAATTGGAAGTATCCACATCTCTCTTTCCTCATCATTTGAATAGAGGCAGTAATGTTTTCCTGTCTTGGAGGTGGACAGACAGTGAGTACAAAATCTTTTAATTAATGGAAAGAAAAGTTAATAATGTAAATTATTATTATAACATGATTCTACTTTCAAACATTTTACTATAGTGATAGTTCTGCGCATTACGTTCTTTTCCATACTTAAACTTTTTTTTACAAACAAAACCAACCCTTTTTTGCCTTTGCAGTATGTCCAGCAGAGTTGTATTCAGCTTCTACCATTTGGACACTATTTAATTTGCATTTCCCAAGAGAGTTGAATTAGGTTTTATTAGTAAATTGGGCCTATAACCTTGTAGGCAGGTTTTATTAGTTTATCACACATCAGTATTAGCAAATTGTAAATCCCACTGAAACGAATTTGAAAAAGCCTTAAAAGAGAAGTCCAGAACCAATGAAGTTTCTGGAGACAAGGAGATTTTTTTGGTGGATTTTTTTTTTTTTTTTTTTTTAAATCCCACAAAAATATTTAGTGGTAGCAGAGTCATATCTTTTATCATATTGTGTTGTCCTAACTGCCTACATGTTTAGTTTTAAAGAAGTTAAACTGAATGTGGTTGGGAGGACTTTACTAAATTTCTGATATGGCTGAATGTAACAGAGATAAAGTGCACTTCTCATTTGGACAATACATTTACTGACTATTCCTGTGAAACAGTCAGGTAAGCTTCTTTTTGTTCGTCAGTGCCAATTCAGGTGGTACCTAAGCTTAGAATTAAGATGTTGTATTTAAAAGATAGTAATAAGGAAGCAGGAGCCTTTTGGAGGGTTTTGATCATTGTCTGGGACAAGTTTATTGAAAGACTTGACTTGATTTCTTCAGATCCTGGATCATGGCCTAATCAAAATTCACTGTATAGTTGTTTTTCTTCAGTACTTAAACGTGGGAGTGGCACTTCCAGAGCGTGAGTGCTTCATCGCTAAGGGCTTTTGAATGCGAGCCTGAATTTTTTTGTGTGGCTTATAATAATTTGTTTCTGCACCAGTACAAAACTAGAGTTATCTCTCTTTTCCCTTTTTTTAGGCAGTAGTCATATTTCCTGCTAGCTGTCACTTCCTTAGTTTTTTTCATACTGTCTTCTTAAAGTCATGTTTATAGAAATTAAATACTGCAACTTGATCATATTGTAATCCAGTTTAGGTGTCACTAATATGTATTTTACCAAATTATGCTGTTGTTATGTGGACAGTTATAGGAGCATTTTTAAAGACCAGGCATCTGATTATTCAAGGGGAAGAAGATTTTTCTCTGACCCATATTTATGAATGAGATTTTTCCAGGGTTTAGAGATCTGTGCATACTGCACCACTAAAGAATTAGGGCACAGCACTGCCTGTAATTTGGGAATATCCAGATGAGGATGATGTTCTTCATGTCCAGTATTCTACATACAGCAACTTTTTTTTATGTTCTCAGGTGCTTATTTATTATTCTTCTGTTTTTAGAATGTATTGGGACAAGCTTCCAAGCAGCTGCTCTTGTATCCCCCAACACGCAGATGATGCAACACACAGTCCTGGCCCAAAGAGGCAATAGTCAAGATGGGCAGGGAACTGAGGGCAAGAAGAGAAGTTACTTGTCCAAAGTCAGGTGCCAGAGCCTGGAGTAGAGCAGTGCTCTCCTGGCTGCTTGCATAGTGCCCCAGTGACCGGACCACACCACCTCTCCAAGGTGTGTGGTCCGTAATCATGAAGGTTCGTGTTACACTTGTTTCATTTACTGTAAGAGCTGTTTAATTGCTCTGAACAATTACACTAGTATTCCAAGAGATTAAATAGCTTGCTTGGGAATATTTTAAAGGTGCAGTTTTTTTCAGCAAGTTGCAGATGCTGTTTGGGAGGAGAGCACTGAGGTTTTAATGCACTTCAACTCTTTCGGAATATAGGATACTTGGGCCTCTTTCACTTGCAGTCACTTTTTTTTTTTTTAGGTGCTTTTTATTTTACTGTATTCCACCTGCAGTTGGCCTCACTTAACCGCCATGGTTTAGGTGGCTATTAAGAATTTTAAAAGAATACCAAAATGCTGTAACAGTTTGTTCAAGTCCTTTGGAATGTCTTACCAAAAAATCCCCCAAACCTGGGTCTGCCTCTTCTGAAATGTAACATTAATTAATTCCCACATTCTGTCTGCTCTTAGTCCCTCCAGATGTGCTACTAGGAATAGACTGGCTCCCTGGTTACAAGCCATCTGGGCTCTGTAAACTGATTTGCACGTATATTAAACAATAAGTGAACAGAATGCGGAAGAGTTATTAAAGAAAATGTACATTGCTTATAAATCTCAAAGTAAAATATTAAAATGTAGTAAACGGGAATGGAATGTGCAAATGAAGACCTGCTTGTTTTTAATGAGTTTAGCTGTGACCTTCTCGATTTCAACCAAAAGAAAAGAATTTTATTTTTCTCTTAAAAAAAAAAAAAAAAAGAAAGAAACTATAAAACTGCTTACAGAAGTATCTGAGACAAAAACAAGGAAATATAATGTTCTAAACTTGACTGGTCCAAACCACTCAAGCTGCTGTGACAGCTCATAAAACTGAGAGTAGTTTTTAACTGGACTCTGTTTTACATTGCCAGAGTGAATTTTCCTTGCAGGAAGTAGCCAGAAGGTTTATTTAGTTTCCAGACTGTTGCTTTGATCTTTCCATTCTGTCACTTCTCAGGTTACATAGCCCTTTTTCACTGCAGTAAATCTGCAACAGTTAATGAGAATAAAATTTCCTCCTTCTCACTGATCGCATGCTGTTAAATGCCAAACCACAGCCAGCAGCATATTTGGAGAATTCAGCTGCACTGTACAAAAACAGCACAATCAGTTTAATCTTGTTGGTTTTGTAATTCATTTTATTGAGCCTTCCTTTTTCAAGTGACCTATTTTATCAAGACAAGTGGTTTCAAGGCCAGACCTCGAAGAAAGATTTAAAACTGTAATAAAGTGAAGGGTGTTTTGTATGCTATGTATAAGCATGCTCACAGGATTCAAAATTAAACCTACAATGAGTAGTTTTTAAAAGTCCTGTGTATCAGTGGGATATTTCTTATGGTTATTATCTGAGCTGAACATGTGCTGCGAACAAGTCTCTAGTATAAAAATTAATGTAACATACCAAATTAATTGCTTTGCCAAATAGCTAAAAATTGTTTTGATTCTAAAATTTGGTTCTCTGAATCTGTTTATCAACTTCAGCCATTACAGTATGATGACTGAGCCATCCTTTTCCTTCTGGAAAACTAGAAGATTTTTTTAACTGTGGGATTTAAAAAAATAATAAGTTTAGAGAGTTTATTTGCCCTCTGGGTTTTGAGCTTTTTAATTATTTTTTTTTTTTCAAAACTCCCTGCCCAACCTTTGGCCTGGAAACACTTTATTTTTGTTCATTTAATTGAAGTTGAAATTTTTGCGTAATAATGCTACTCCAAGGTGTAGAAAATGTTCCGTGTCTGTATTTGTATCTGGCTTGTTCCCTAACATATCCAGTGTTAGCACTAAGAAAGCAACCAGTAAGAGACAGAGATTTACTTCCTTCTTAGTTTACACTAAAATTGTCACTGATTTGGAGTAGATTTTGACGAGATTTCACTAGGGCCCTGTGTTGATATATAATAGTGATTGAAATCCGCATAATCATCTACGGTGGTAAAAAATATTTAAAGTTTATTCATCAGTAATAATGTTCCAACTGCATTTGCTGTGTGTGCTCAAGTGAACACTGCAAATCCCCTAGTAATGTTAACTTTCAGAAAAGACTTTGAAAGCTTTTATTGGCTGCAGCTGTAAGTCAAAGCAGAACAGATTTTTTGACTCTCCCTCACTCCTTCTCTCCATCTATATTATCATCCACATGGAGTTGCCTGGTTCTTGGTGCTGAGCCCTGCAGACAGCACGACTATCGGCCAGTAACCTGTTGGCATGGCTTTTCTCGGTATTTGTGCACAGGAGGGAACATTTTTTCCCCATTTATATTGAAGCATATAGCTGAGTGGCAGTGCATGGACTTGAGCTTGTATAAATACTTAAAAGAATAGTTCTCCAGCTAAGAGCCCTTCAATGCAGGGCACCGAAGGCTTGCATTTCTGCTTCAACTGCTTTGCTCAAGAGTACATTTTGACAGTGACCCTGCTGTGTAACCTAGCACAGGAAACAAGAAACACTTTCCGTCTGGAAATGGGAAGGCTAGGTGGAGGCGTGGACCAGATCCTGAGCTGATCTAGTCACTGACACTAGTTACCTCTATCAAGTTGCCACTTCAGGATCTTATTCTGCTCAGGCTGTTGCCTGAAGCTTCTGTACCCAGCATAACACTGACATTGCTGGAACCCAGTAGAAGAGATGCTTGAAACCTTCCCAAGCCAAGACCTATCATTAATTTAAGATTAAGGCAATGTACTCTTCAAGTTACGGAGTTGACAGAAATACTTTGGACTGTGCAAGGAGAGAGGGGGAGGAAAGGATGTCTTGTTTTTTATTGCCTGATCCTCAGGGCTTTTTTATTTGTTTTAGTTCTTAATTTTTTAAAAAATGGATGCATCTAATCAGTGGGTTTGGCCAGTTGTTGAGCCAACAGCACAGGAGATGTTTCTGTTAGGCTTATAATGGGAAGGCAGAACTCTTGGTTTTGGTTCCAGCTCTGACAGTGCACTTGACCTTTTAATAAATCCCGTACAGAATAGCTGAGAAACTCCCCATCCATGTGGCAGAGCTGTGAGCCTGGGTGAGGGAATGCTAGTGAAATTATCCTGATGCCCTTCAAAGAAACAAGATGGCTATATGAAACAGCTTGAGTTCTTGAGTTGCTATTTTTATCCCTGGCTGTATCCTGGATTGGTTGCTTTTCTAGCAGATCAGAAATATTCTTGTTTTCCTCTTTGAGGGGTGTTACCGAATAAGCAGAAGTCTTTTCTATCTACATCAGTCTAATTCGAGTCTTCTCATTGCTGTAGTTTGTCACTTGCTGTCTTTAGTGTCTGGGGTGTTTTTTCTTTAAATACTCCAATGGGAAACTGAGGTCATGGAAAAAAGGAGCAACTTGTCTGAGATCACACAGCAGGTAACTGACAGAGCAAGAAACTGAGCCCAAGTCCCAGGCTGCCTTCACAGAGCTGGTGTGGCAAGCTCTACAGCTTTCAGTCAAGGCTCTTGCTGAATTTGGCGAAGCAAGGTCATTTGTGCTTAGTTCAGTGCTTTCTTACTGTTCAGCTGGGAAATGTCTTTTTTTTTTTAAAATGCTGCCTCCCCAACAGTGAATTTTGGCATGCTTACTGCTTGGTGCATAGCTGGAGCCTGACACAGAGGACGGATGCAGTGCTCATTGCTCCTCAATTGTCAGATTTGCATTTGTTTATAATTAAACGGCAGAAACAGCAGTATTGTGCTGAGATATAACTGGGCACTAAGTCTAGAAGCAACTGGAAACTTTAAGTCATTAAGTGCACTGAAGAAAGCTGGATCACATGGAAGGAGAGACATTGTCATATCCATAAAAGCTGTATCATGATGCACAAGGGAGCTAAAGTATTATTGCACAGGTTCATTCTGACATTTTCTGTCTTTTGAGCAGATAAAGTATTACTATTTAAGGAACGTTAATACTCAGTGTTAATGTCGAGATGAACTTGGTATTTGATGCAGTGTGCAGTCACAGTCCCTGCCACAAAATTCCTTTCCCACTTGAGCTTGAGGGACAGAAAGCATGGGAAAAAAACTTCACAGATAGGGGGGAAAAAGTTGGGGCCATAAGAGGCAGAGTTTAAGAGACTTGTGGTTTATAGTTTAACGTCATTACCAGTAGTGGGAGAATCTACAGTTACAGGACATTATATAAAGGAACATTGTTTTTTCTAAGACTTCTCAGTTTTATGCTGTTTCTCCATAACCCATCGTTTGTGCTTTGACTCTGAAGGGCAGAAAATTTATGGTCAGTGAAGAAAACCAGAGGTAGCTGGCACGTAGAAGTAAATAGGATCATCTTCTCAATCGCTAGACTCTGAGCAAGGGAAAAAGCAACCAGCCTTATGCCACTTGCTGGTGCTCTCCACTCTTTCGTGACTGGTGTCATGAAAAGGGTATCCCAGCCAGCGTTAGGTAAAGTATCAGTAGAGTGATGAGTATCAGCAGAAAGACCAAAGAGTTTCACAGGCTTTGAGACTTGGTTAAAGTATGGTGCTTAGCTGGTACCTGTGAAGGATTAGCAAAATATTTCTTACCTGAAGATAATTTTAGAAGCTGAAGGTCCGTGTTCATTCTGTGGAGTTCAAAACCATTTTCCATCTCCTGTGCCTGGATGCACACTGAGCCTGAATCCTCACTGTACAACGGGACAAGGCCTGGGTGCCCTCAGCTCCCCCTGCCTTTCTGTACCCTGGTCACTGTGCAGAGGAAACCTGCAGAGCAAGGGAGGGAGCTGCAGCATTTGCTAACTGATCTCGTAATGGCTAGCAGGACTGCAGCCTCTGCTGCATACCCTACGTGATTATGCTGCCCTGCACTGCAATTGTGGTCTCAGACCTACAGTCTAGCACCTTCCATCAGTGCTTGAAAAGAAGCAAAAAAAAAAACCTACTGAGAGGAGAGAAAAAATACAGACTTTACTGCTGGCAAACTCCTGTGTCGTCAAGTATTATAAACAATAAACTGCATCTCAGTTGTACAATGCTGTGCTTGTCTCGAGATTAGAGACTGGTGTGCTGCTCCGATGGTTTAGCTACCTACTGAGGGAAAAGTACAGCCTTCAGTATTCATCCGAACATAACTTCTGTCTGTTATACACAGGAACTTGATACAGCATTATAGATTACAGGGTTTGTGGCATGACTTTATAAAGGCAATATAGGATGGTAACTGCACCATATGTTATCAACAGTGCTGTCACACGTTGAGTAGATTCACAGACTGGTAACATGAGGACTTCAAGGATGTGCTGTACAAAATTCTGAGTGTCTGCCTGGGGTGAGGTGGGAGATGTTTTAAGAGTGAAGACAGTGGTTTTTAGTAACAGTATAAGGTGTATAAAGTGATATACAAACTGTACTGATGTCAGGCTACTGAAAGATGCTCGGAAACTTTCTGGTTCAAACCCCATTGTCTGATACTCAGGAGGAGCTGTGCAAAGCTGCAGGTGTGATCAGTGGCTGGCAGCAAGAAGGTGCCATGTGTCAGCAGAGGCTGCATGTTTATACCTGCAAATACACCCTCTCAGCAGCTCACTTGAGCACATGGAGAACTTTGGGTGCGATTCCTTCATTAGGATTTGGTAGGGTTGCTGATACGTTGAGAGCTGTAAGTAGTGTTTGGTCTTACCAAGGTCAGGGAGACCTAGTGAATTATAAATTTATAGATACTTTTTAATAAAACAGTTTTTAATTTTGGGTTACCAACCATGAAACCAATAGGCAGAAAAGGATGAACTTTTGGTCCTAAAGTTTAAGCTCCTAAACTGGTATTTCACCATCTAAGGTGAAGACTTTTTCTGGGCCACCTTCGCCTGCACAGGCAGTCACAGTGTTTCACAGTACAGTCTGGTAGGATTCTTGCCATGCTGCTGCTTGCCTCTTCTGTGAGTATGCTGGCCTGTTTCCTAAGCAGTGTTTCTTGCTGGGATTGCTCTGAGATTCATGCGTCCTACTGAGGGATTTCCAGTTGGACTTCAAGGGGTTAGTTTTGACCAAGAATTTCCCCACTGACTCAAGATTTGCCTTTCTGACGCCCTGCTTATGCTGAAGGAATGAGTACCCGTTTTAGAGCAGCTTGTCAGCACCAGCACTAGTAACAGTGTGAACGCTAGTGTGGACAGGCTCAGGTGTCTATCGCATCAGGAAAACTTACGGAAAGCAGCCTTACCTCGTGGTCAGTCTGCACCCAGGTGCTAATGAGCCTAGTTCAGACTAAGCTCAAGAATCACTCCTCCCATCACATGCAGTCAGGAGCAGCGAAGGTACCTGAATGGGAACCCAGCAGAGGGTTGCTGGCAGAGTGCTCCCTCTCTGAGCCTGCCGCGTCTTCCAGACATGCCACAAAGCCTGTCTAGTCTCTGAGGCTCTGGGTGCAGGGGGGAGTTAAGGAAAGTATTTTGTGGCCATAGTAGGATGCTGGCTGGCATTTCCTGCTGTGAGGGGGGACTGGTTGCTCTTTACATTTTAAATTATGTTAGGGCACCTAGGATCTGAGATGGACATATTAATTTGGATGTTATGAATCAGAGTAAGTATCAATAAGCAGAGCTGTTAAGAAATCTCTCCTCACTCATGCACATCAGGAACATTTTCCTCTTCGGCATGTGTTCCCCAGCAGTACAAGCAAATTGGAAAGTTCAGCTGTCATTTGGGGAAGGTCATAGATCACACTAGCAGCCTGAGTAATCCAAGAGGTTTTAAGTATCATAGCATTTAGTTTAAAGTGAAATTTGCTCTGACAGGGGCTGGCAGACCAATAGGAAAAAGAAATATTTGTGCTTGGAGAAGTGCATGTGTAGAGACCTCGAGTATAACTGATGGCTGGAAGTGATTTCAGTCTAAAAAAAACAAATCATTAAGAGAGTGCATAGGGGTAAAATACACAGTTCATATTTTAAAGGTTCTCAAAATGAACCAGCAACTGAGGTTAGCAGTACATAGTAATTAACTGTGCTGTTCACTGTTTAACTCCATCAGCTCCAGGCATAGCAGTAACTTTGCATAAGAAAACAGTTGTGTTTTGACAGCGTGGTTAGCAAGCACCAATCTCTGTGCACATGCATGCAATTTTGTGCGACAAAACTGCCTTAAATGACTTGCAGATTAGGGCAACGGCAGAAGTCATTTATTTGAGGAGTTTGTTGTGGTGTTGTGTGATCTGCATCCATTATACAACTACAGGCATTGCATGTGCTTCTGCTAGGTGCCTGGTTGAACAGGGCTGACTAATGGGATGAAAAAATACCAATTTGGGGATGGGAATTGTTGCCTCAATTGCATAATTATGCATCCCTACTTTTTGGGAAGACAGGCTGCTGGCTGTGCTGAGCATTGACTTTTCCTGTAGATGCTGTATAATTAAGGCCAATGGCACGTTTTTCCTGGGAGCAAGTTCTGAAGTTGATGGCTGGTATAAATCTAAGAACATACAGCACAAATCATGATCTCAGGCCAGTCGTTACCCACCAAGTGTTTACAGCCAAAAAGCTACCATCTTTCCTGGCTCTACCCTTCTGCTGTTCTTGGCAGAAGTGGCAAGGATTCATCAAGACGTTTTTAAGCCTGTGTCTCCACCTCCGTAGATTATACTTGCAGAGTCACTGCTCTTGGCCTGCTAGCTTCATGAGTAAGCTAGGCTTCAGTCTATGGATGCGTGTTTGCTGTTTTGTTGCCCTACCCCTCAGTTACCTCTTGGGTTCAACAGCCTTTCCTTCAACTAAGAGGAGAAGCTTTTTGCTACAAGCTGCCAGTGCAAACAATCCAGTAGGCAAAGCTGGTATGTTTCAAGAGCACCAACTTGTAAAAACAAAGCCAACTTTTTCTGAAGCATGGACAAGCCTTCATTTACTTACGAGAAATATTTAGATGGGAGAGAGTGGTGATTTGATCAAGGTGTTTTACTGTGATTTTTCTGTTCCTTTCTCTTTTTTTAACTGTCCAAAGCAGTTATCAGCTGATCCATCTCTTCCAGTTTTCTTCAGGACACTAACATATGTCTGAACCATTTGGAAATAACTGATACTCCTCAAAGTTTATACTCTAGGGATCTTTACCTAATTACTTACACATTTATAAAAAAAAAATTAAAAAAAAGGTTTGCTGAGAATGTGATTGAAACCATATTTTCCCTGCTTTCGTTATCAATTTAAATACATTTGAAAGTTCCTTGAATAAGGTGTACTAAAGTGGAAGTAGCTGTAACAGCTCTGCCTGCAGTGATAGAAACCCATTGCCACCTCCTGGCTCAGTGTCGTTATTACACCTCACCCCCAACAACATGGTGTTCTTTTAGTGTGTGACAGAGTGACCAAAACTTCTTGAAACTCTGCAGCATCAAGAGAAGCCACGTTTACGTTTAGGAAGAAAATTCTTCTTCGAGACAGGTCTCTCAGGCTGCTGTATTTGTTGTGTCCTCCTCTGCCACAGTAAACCCGAGGATGGCCCATATTAGCTTGGCTTGCAGCCTACAGTGCCCACAACCTGCTCGTTCACCTACAACATCTTTCCAAAATGAAGTTTTCAGTAGTTAGAAGAAATGCAAAGAGCCCCTGTTCTACTGTAGTAGTAATAAAACCAACTTATCCCCAACTAATGTGGTTATAGTCACAAAAAAAAAAAAAAAAAAAAAAATTGAAAGATAAACCCAGAGAAGTGTTTTCTGTTAAAATATCTTCTCATTGTAGATTACCATAGATGCTTTCAGGATCTTTGGAATAAAACAGTGTCATTCCTGAGTTTGAAGGTAGCCTAAAAGGGTCCTGATTCTCTGCAGTGTTACACATGTGTGGCATCACTGGGAACTTGCAGCAGCACAATAAAACTGGACTCTGCACTTCCAAATTCCTCTACACCGCCTTTGTTATTAACTCCTAGTACTAACAATACTGAAAGAACTCTCTTAAAGAATCAGCATTGTTTTAAAGTAGTTATTCAACTTGTTTATTTTCTGAACTGCCAAACAAATTGGTCAGCTTCATGCTAGGTCCTTGTTGGCTTGTTTGGAGGAGCTTTGTGGCCTGTATTTATAAAGCTGTACCCAATGGAAGCCCATGTGAGCTCTGTCTGCCCAGTCCCTTTGCAAACTGCAAATTGGTAACAGCGGTAGAAGCAGGGACCATCCTCTGACTAAGGTGAGTGCAGGGCTTGGTGTTTCTGGAGATGGGAGTTAGATACAGAGAATGTAACAGGATTTCTCTTAATCCCGACTTTCAGAGCCTTTTAAAGCTTCAAGCCTGCTAATGAGAAAGCTGTTGATTGCCAAGTACAAAGGAGTGACATGGTGAAGGTGTCTCAGAGGTTACCAGCTCTTTTCGTAATGGTCTTGGTAAAGCATAATGGGACTTTGGAGTGGAAACAGGAAGGACTGGGTGGCCAGAGGAAGGTGTGGAGCCAGAGGCATGCACTCGCATAGCTTTGCACCACTACAGGGTACACCACAGCTACTCTGCTTCCCTTTGCCATGCTGAAAGGACTGACCAGCCTTTAAGGTCAGACTGATGGCTCTGTGTGCGAGTTGTAAGACGGGGCATTGCCAATTCAACTACCGATAGGCAGACATGGAAATAGCAAAACGCTTTCAAGATACATTCAGGTGAAACAGAATTACTTTCTCTGCAGTTTGGCTTGTTGTCTGTGTCCCCTCCATCTCAGAGGACAAATCTCAGCCTCAGACTTTCCGCTTTCACCTGATTATCAGAATATCCCATGAGTGAACTAGTTCCCTGAGAAACCCGGCACCCGGGATCCTTTTCTAGGACCTCATGGAGACACAGTCTGAGGAACATGTCTTTGCAAGGACAGAGAGATGGACATGGTCCCCCACCACTTCAGCTGAGCCCTTTCAGTCCAACCAATTCAGCAGTGCCAGCTTTTTGCTGAGCCAGCGCCTGGGGCGCACCCATTGTACATCTTCTGGATGGGTCCTTCTTTCCCAGCCCTGACTGTTGTATAACCCATGTTCCATATGTATAATTGCCAGTAATGAGGTTCAGCTTTTCCCCACTCCAAAAGCACTTTGGTTCTTTGTGTTTTGACAGTCTTCAGAAGGGAAGTGCAACTCCTTTCAATGCATCTTTAGTCAGACAATAAATCAGAATCCTTTTCCATTTGTCCTTTTACTGAAGTGGAAGTTGAGAAGTGACATAACTATGAATAGGCAGTAATCCGGTATCTTAGGCAATGTTCATTTTTCCTCTACCTCCTGCATGAGAGTTACTGTTGAGCATGAAATATGTGCCACTTTTCCCTACGCACCTCTTGTGCTTTAGTATCTAATTCATTGCTGTGTGACTTTTTATGTGTAAAAGATGCTGTTCTATATAAGAAATGAATTATTCTGTCTCATTAATATATAGCTTTTCAGTATGTGATGAATTCTTTCTGCCATTTGGCTGTCAGTCTTGTATCCCACCAGAAAGACAGTTCAGCAAAGGACAACGTTGCTGTGCCAGATATTCTCACTTTCTCATTTCTAGCTGGTATTTTCCCAGGGGCTTCAGAAATGCACCGAAGGAAGGAAATAAGATGTTCTGTGTAGGGCAGGGTTACTGGTGGGCTTTTGCCAGAAGCATGCTTGAGGCCTTTCCCCGAAAGACACGTTAACTTTAATGTACAGAGAGAGAAACTGAGGCAGAGAAGTAAAGTGCTTTGCTAGTATATCCATAAAAGGGCAGAAGAGAAGGCTTCTGACTCTTCTGGGATTTCTATTTGACCTGAAAGCTTTTCCTCAATAGTAATTGTCTTGATTTCTTTCTCTGCAGCATTTTTTTTCCCCATAAAGGGAAGGGAAGACAGAGCAGTGCTGGCTGGAAGGGGAAGATGGCTTGCAAAGTTGCCTCACAAAACTATCTCTGTGACAGGAAGAACTGGAGACCCCAGCACTAGTGTGCCTTCCCTACCATACAGAAACCTTCAGTTTCTCTCCTCTTTTTTTGCAGCAGTGGAGTTGATGGATTTGGTCAATCACCAGGGGTTCCTGGCCGCCCAGCGACTGCCTATGGATACCGCCCGGATGAACCTTACTACTACAGCTACGGGGCACGGTAAAACAGCCCACTCTGCAGCCCAGGAGGCTGCCACCTGCCCTGGACCAGCCAGCGTCTGCGTGGCCAGCAGTAGATCAACCCCTTGGTAATGCATGATTGTACCACGATGGGTCCATCGTTATGTATCCTTTGGTGTGTTTAGCTCCTGATAAACCTAGCCTTTCTGGGCCCAGTGTTCTAGTGACAGTGTTTACTCTTTGGTTGCTCTTTGTTATCATTTTTGTACAGTATTTGCTCTGTGACTTGAAAGCAAGAATCGGAAAGCTACTGGACTGGAAATTGTCACATTATGTATATTAAGCTACTAATTTAATTTCTATTAAATATAAAAACCTGTGTGGTCAGCGGTGGTGAATGTGTTTCTAACCAACGTTTCGTTTGTTTTACAAGGCATTTAAGAAGAATGCTTTGTGTGAAGC
Organism: Athene noctua; assembly: GCF_965140245.1. NCBI lineage: Eukaryota > Metazoa > Chordata > Aves > Strigiformes > Strigidae > Athene > Athene noctua. The sequence continues at coordinate 29,923,644 of NC_134041.1, forward strand.
GTGTTTAACATGGACTGTTTCCCTCTAACCCTTAAGTCACAGGAACACTGTTAAGCCCAAGCATATCCTGGCACTGCCCTGACACGTAGTTACCGAAGTCCAGTCCTGAGTCTGAAGACTTTAATAATGGAAAGATGGCACAGATTCTCTCCCCTGGAGCTTCAAACATTTACAATCTAGTTCAAATGCTTGAAAACATTTAAAATTAGAAACTATACTACAACGGAATACCTTTACCATAGCGTTTAAATAGAATTCTGTGGGCTGAGACAAGACTGCCACATCCTGAGGACTTGCAAAAGAAAAAAAACACTGTAACTTGGTTCAGAATCCAGATACTTTCCCCCAGCTTCCTTATCCTAAATGACAAATGCATCTCAACCTCCTTGTTCGCAGGGTTTAAGTTGGGTCTAAACACAGATCATTGACTGAGCAGCAAAGACAAGCCAAGATACCTTCACATTGGACTTGTAATGTGGTGATTGTATTAAGCCATGTTTTGAAACATGCTACATGCAAACAGAGTTTAGGCTAAAGCTCTTCTCGTGTATCCCCACCCATAACAGACAGAAGAAAGCGTATGAAGTGCCCTCTCTGCCATAGCCATCAAGGTAGCAGTTCAAATTCTCACTTTCTAAAAGAAAAGCTACTTCCACCTCATCTTTTCTTTTTAAATGGCTATGGATTTGCAGAATTGTTCCTCTCCTCTTTTCTCCCTGGCTTAAACAGAAACTAGACTTGCATAAGGGGCTGATACTACTAAAACAGTAGCCAGTAATCCTGTAAGACTGGTGTGTGTGCTAGGAAGGTGATCTTCAAAGGCACGGGCTTCTTTAGGAAGCTTACAGACTATTAGTCTTATACTTGAAAACTATCTTTGAGATCAAGGTTGTTTTGAAACCTTGCTTTATCTCTTAAAAGCGTGCAGGTACTTTTGTGTGCCCTGTTACTCACTATGTCTCATGCTGTAGGACTCAAAATGATTCTAAAATTAGCCATGGTGTTTAGTACCATTTTTCAGTTTCCTCCCTGTGCTGGCTTCATGTTTATGGCTTCACTTAATGGAGGTAGGTAGAACAGCACTGCCAAGATGAACTAGTATTTTTTAAAATATTTTTCTATACAATTTTTAACTAATTCTTATGCAGTTTCTTAGAAAATATAAGAAACATTAGAAACACTGCAGAAAACCTAAATTAAACTAATGGGTTTCCAGTGTTGTTCCTTTCTAGATTCTTTCCATTGGTTTGAGCCCACACTTTATCTGCCCAGCAGTTGTGCCACATTTAGTCAAAAGCTTTCAGATATTTTTAGAGTTATAGCTGTGAGAGAAATTACCCAAACTGCATATTCAGACACAAGCTTCTCTTTTAAGACTGGCACTCACTCATCAGGCTTTTCCAGAAAATTATTGTGAAGTTATTTAAAGCAGTTGCTCTTCTCATGAAATGTGTTTTGGGGAAAAAAAAAAAAAAATGAAGTGGGTCCTTGGAGTATATGCAAGCTATCAATGAAACTGAAGGAGCCTTTAATTGGAAGCTTCAGGTTAACGAGGAACTACAGTTGAGCTTCAGCAAATGGGTGGGTGTCTTTAATTGTAATTCCGTTGTGACCATGCTGAGAATAAATGGCAGTGGAAAAATCTCTGGCTGCATTTTTAGTATTCAATGTTAGGAGTTTATGAGAAAAGAATAAAAGATCAAGTATTTGTAGCTTTGCCTGGCAGCAGCTAAGAGAAGAACATCATTTATCTGCAAGCAGAGCTTGGTAAAAATTACTCAGCACTTAGTAGCCTGAGGACAGAGCCTGCTAGCCAAGATGAAAACCAGCTGTGCCACTATACTCTCCAAGGCAGGAGAGCGGCTGATTTTTCCTTTAATTACAGTTCCTGAGCCAGAAAGGGGAAAAAAGATATGAGTACATAGACTTTTCAATCTATATCACATTTCCTGTGGGTGTCAGAGGGAGACTGGAGAGTCTGACCTGTAGGGTAACTTTTTAATTATCTGTATTTATGGATTCAGTCCCCAGGTACTGTATCCTGCATAAAATGGGGCGAGGATGGATCTGCTTTCTCTTAACAACTTCTACAACTTTTGTCCTTTCCTCTTCTTCCTGTTTTCTCTCTCTGACTTTGTACAGCTCCTCTTTTCTATCTCTACAGCAGCAATCCCTAACCATCCCAGGAGTATCCTCTTTTCCAGTCTGCTGCTAATTAATTAATGAGTTTGATTAGGCAGGTGTTTTAGATACAACTAGGCTGTAAAGTTAATATAGGCTGAGAAGTTCATATGTCTGTTAGCTGTTATTCAGCCTTTCTGCAGTATAATTTTGGTGAGCAATCTGCTTAATGCAGCAGCCTAAAATCTCGTTTGAAATTATTATTTGTACCACGCTAATATTTAGGAGCTTACTAGGGCAACAGAGGGTGGGGAAAAGAAAAAGTAAACAAATACCCTTGGCCTAGAAAGCTTATGACGGGCCAGATTCAAAGTCTTTTAAATATCAGTGTGTGCGTAGAGCTGTCTGGTAACAGTTTAACATGTGCCTTTCATTCTGAAATAAGACTGCCATGATTCTGTTTAATTTAATCCACTCTGGATTAAATGAAACAGGAACAAGATGTATCTTCTTCTGGAATAAGCAGGACAAGCTCTGTTTAGATACAAGAGATTTCAAGTCCCTCTGGCAGGTTCTTTAATGGAATTCCTGTGATAAGCCACTGGTGAGCTCAGCTGTGGGCTCTTCATGGGAGAAGGCTGAGAATAGCTACAACCTGCATTCCTTCCATGACAGTCCTCAAGAAAAATAAAATAGCAGGCTTACTGGTGCAACTGTCAGCTGTTAAAGTTGTTGTGATCTGCTCATTTTTCTTCTTTATGAGGTTAAGGAGAGAGCTCTGAGGCAACATGAGAGGTACAGGCTGGCTGCCTGCACGAGCAGTGGAAGACAGTGCGGCACGCAGGTCACAGGTAGAAGGTGACGCTTGCAACCAGTCTGTCTAGAAACCCACGTGAATGCGAACATGGACTTTTCTGGAATTGGTATGTTGGGGTCCCTGCCCCCTAAAAAGAGAAGCCCACTTCTGTTTTTTAAGAAATTGAGTACTTGAGAAATATCCTTAGCATCAAAAAGCTACTGTAATGTTGTAACTAACATGACTCTGCAGCAGGAGGACATTATTGGAAAACTCAGGGGCTGCGGTTCTGGCGCTGGGGGCACCACCCAAGACCTGTGTCTTCCCTCTGACTTTTCCAAAGGCCCTGCGGCCTGGAAGAGCTGGGAAGCTTTACAGCAGTGCAGATAGCGACCACACCGGTGTCTGCTGGACAGTGCTCCCCACCTGCCCCCTTAGCCCTTACAGGCTCTATTCTATTGATGTACTTTTTGCGCCATCCTCTTCTACAGTTACTAGCTGCCTGTCTCTCCACTACACCAATCTTTTCTTGCCCAATTGACTTAGATAACCAGTTAGAAACTTGCTAAGAGCTCTGTAATCCCGCTAGTGCCCTGTCTACTCTTTCTTCTTCTGCCCTTGAAAGAGAAGGAAGGGGGTTCACACCTAACTCGTTAGGTCCTGCGTTACCCTCTGAAGGAGCTGGCATTGGCCGCTCTTAGGAAAGGCAAACTGCAGAGTCTGAAAGCCAGAAGCCCCACTGGTGTGTGTGCACAGCACTTGGGGCAGCAGGGCCCTGAGCAGGGTGCACCCCTCCATTCCTCTTTAGTTTGTATGAGACAATGGGCTCGTGGGGGAAAAGCAGATAAAGGGAAGGAGTGCATCTCCACAGAGGCCGACCAGCAAAGTTATTACACTGTAAATGATGCAGAGCAGCCAGAGTTTCCTTTTTTTTTTTTCCTTCTTTTCCTGAGAGCCACAAGAACTACACTGTAGCCTGAAGCTGACACAGGTGCTGTGAGTAGAAATCAGTTGTTGCTTATTAAGAATTTTTGTCTGTACTTGCAGTTGTTCAGGTCTTCCAATCTTCTGCCTTTCCACTGCTGCAAACACACACACACACAGAGGACGTACGAATCCATGCTTAGGCCCTTGAGTAAACTGTGGTGAGGAATGTCCAGAGTTCCGCTTATTTTGCACTTTGGGACATGACTGTCCAATTTGGGCCAAAGACTTCGGAACTTTCTTACTTTTGAAAGAGACCTAGATCATCCAGGTGCCAATTTATCCCTCTGCCAGAGGAGCAGGCTTCTCCTAGCCCTCTGCCCCTTTGTTAACCCTGACATGCCAGCCTATAGACCACCCAGCGCACACTCTAGAAGCAAGCCGCCTTCTTTGCTTGCCTGAACGGCCTTTGAAGCTCACCTGAACGAGTTTGTGTGTGGATCTGAGGGGATCCCTTTTTCTGTCTGGCTACCTGTGGCTTTGTTGTGCTGAAGGGACTCTAGCATAAACAAGCCACTGGCCAGCAGGCCTGTGTCTTTGGGGGTATCTGCACTGCCCATGCTCTGGCTGGACTGGAGGGCTTTGCTAGAAAGAGGGGGGAAAGCATATTGCTGAAGAATACGCTCCACAAAGTTCATGCCAGATTTGACAGCACAAAATTTAATGCAAGCTAAACTGGTGGAGTTTAGTTACTAAAGAAAGCTAAGGAGTTAGCACAGCTTAGACCACCATTGTTAAACATGCTGCAGTTGCCATTAAATCTTTGTCTAGACAAGGCCACGGGTATGGGGTGTGCTGCTGGGCCCTGCTCACTCTAAGCGTTGGGTTCAGAATGATTGAGCAAACCACATCCTCATGCCCTGGCGCTGCTTGAAACTGGAATAACATTGGAGATATGAAAATAGTGTGTGAAAAGCCCAGACCTCCCACTGCACTATAGTAATTCCTTTCAATGGTCGTTCTGCTGTCCAAAATACGTGAAATTTCTCCCTGGAGTCACTTTACTCTGCAGCATAGAGAGCAATTAGTTTTAATGGCATTAAATAGATCTCCGTATGATGCAGGAGTTACACCACCAAAGCAAACGCGTGGGGCTCGGGGCAATGGCACTGGGAGATGTGTTAAACAGACCACCTGCCTCGTGTACGCAGTTTTCACCCTGTTGCCCGCAAGTTACTTGGCTGGTCGGGAAGCTATTGCCGGATTCCCTGTAGCAGCGGTGTGGGGGCTGAGCCGGGAAACTGTGGAAGGAAATTAGCTCACTAAGTGGAGCCGGGGGACAAGAGGCCGCTGTTCGTTGGGAAGAGGGGAAACACCTATTCCCCAAGAGCCCGAGACCCATAAATCACACAGCAAAGGCGGTTCAGGCGGAGGGTCCGGCCGACCCACCGCGCCTGAGGCACCGAGCGGCAGCAATGGAGGAGGGGTCTGCCGGGGGGACAGCCCGGCCGCTGCTGTGGGGCCTGGACCGCAGCGCAGGCGGGAGCCGCGGGGCTGACCCCAGCACAGGCTGCACACGGACGGGCTGCAATTCTCGCCGGTGTTCAGCTGCTGCCGCGACCCCCGAGGGGCTCGCTATCGGCACGGAGCGGCCGCCGAAAGGGCAAGGGCGGCCTGAGGGGGACGCTCGCCCACAACCAAGATGGCGGTCGCCGCTTCACGGGCCGCGCCTTCGTGCGAGGGAACCGCCCGCTTCGCCCTGACTCGCCCACCGCCAGGGGGCGCGCGAGGCAGGGGCGGCGCTCTGCCCGCCGGACTCGACGGTGCGGCGCTGCCGGAAGCGGGAGTCGGTGGCCGCGCTGTGAGGGAGGGAGCGGCCGGCGGGGCTGAGGCGGCACCCCCCCCTCCCCGGGCCGGGCCGGGCCGGCGGGGAGCAGGTGGGGAGGGGGCGCTCGTGGGGGTGACCGGGGCGGGAGGCGGCGGGTGACAGGGGCTAATGGCGGAGGCAGGTAGTGGAAGGTGGCAGGGGCTAATGGCGGAGGCAGGTAGTGGAAGGTGGCAGGGGCTAATGGCGGAGGTCCTTCATGGGGGCCTTGGGGGAGGAGGGTGGCAGCGGTGAGTGGGGGTGACCAGGACTCCGCTCCTCCACCCGCCCCGGGGCGGCGGTGAACCCAGCTTCGCTGGCGCCCGGGCAGCCTCCCGCTGGTCCCCGGTGGTGCCCGGCCTAGCGCTGCCCGTGGGCCGGGGCCGGGCCGGCCGCTTGGGCTGCAGCCGGTGCCACCTTGTCCTGCTGGCGAGGTGCCTCAGGCCGCGCTCAGGACAGGTCCTGCCAGCTCGGCGGAGGAGGTGGTGACACTGCCCTCCCTCCGCGCGGGGGTCTGGAACTCTTAGGCAGTGTATGCGGTGGGGACAAAATATCGCTTTATCGGGGAAAAAAAGCAAATACGGCATTGGTGACTGTAGTTGTGTTGAGCGCGCTGTAGGCAGCGGCGTTGAGCCCCGGCAGCCGGTGTTGTTTCTCGGGGAGCCTTCCGTGTTACCACGCGTGCTCTGTCCCCATGCCGGGTGTCGGGGTTGAACTGTCCTTTCGGAGGTGATATACAATCACACGTCCTTTCCCAGAGAGGCCGTCGCCTATTGCTCGCCCACCCGCCGGCCTTCGCGGCACTGCTTGCGCAAGGTGCCGCCGGAGCTTTGCTGTTGCCGTGTCGGGAAGCCTCTGTCTTTGGGAATGAAGCTCCTGTCACCTCAGACAGCAGCTTCCAAGAGGCTCTGCTGGCGTGGGAGGTGGTGGACAGGGCGAGTGGAAAGCCGGGAAGTGCCTCGCTCTTGGCAGTGAAGGGACAGAGCTTAGTGTATGTGCTTCAGGTGGACACCTTGTGTGCAGGGTGCTCTCACTTGACAGAGAAGCTCAACTGAAATTCCAACTCTAACACTCTTTATATCAGGAAAACCAAATTGTTCTTAATTACCAGTCCTTCTGGCTTTCCCTGCCAGGCTCCTCCATCTCAGGGTGTACGGTGTGTTACATCTAATGTTTGTGTTTACTTTTACATTTTTTTCATTTTTATTGAAAATATTAAGGGCTGATAATGTGGGTAGCACTCTCAACCCACAAAGCTTAATGTGGTCGTTGCACAGTGTACTTGTGTGACTGACAGTTTATCTGTAGCATCAGAAGAAGAATTCTGTGGGTTTTGGCCACATCTAGGTGTACGCCTTTTCAGTGCTTTTGCCTGCTGCAGTTTCAATAGCTAACGTGTTTTGGAGTGCCGTGAAAAAGAAAAGAAACCAAGCAATAGTTTCGTGAAGCTGACGTGTTCCTGAAGAGTGTGGCTCGTGGTTCTGCATGCTGCTGTTGCTGCTTGGTTGTTGGAAGCTGCTCTCTTGGAGGTGCTCGGCGTTTGAAACCAAGAGTTGCTGGGCTCCTCCTGGGAGGTGGTTACCTGGAGCAGGGGGTGCTTGTTTGGAGCTGTTGTTGTACAGTGGCACTCGAGTCGATTGCAGTTATCTGAGTTACTCTGATGTTACAATATTTGTGAACTATGGGGCATCTCTGAAGCCGAATTTGTAACCGGTGAGTATGCCTATATGTGGAGGAACACACGGCACTAGGTCAGTTCAGATACCTTCAGCTGTCCTATGCAAAATCTGACTGGAAAATAATTATGGTAGAGCTAGCAAACAGAACAAAGGGGAAAAGAGCAGAGAAGGCAGGTAAATGCGCTGGGTTGTGCCCAGGAGGAGCAGCTGATGCCATCACACACAGGTGTGGAAGGTTAACCCAGGGTGAGCTGGAGAGAGCTCCAGGCACCGCCTGCAGAGGAGCCCTTCCTCTCAGGGCAGTGTGAATCCTCTTGTGCCAAGGAGTTTGCAAGAAAGTCCTTTTTGGAAATGTGTGTGACTACTGCATTGTATTTCCTTTTCACCTGTTGGCCCTCTGTGTGGTCTTGGGAAGCTGCAGTTTAGACTTCTATAGCTTTTCCTTTATTTCTTAAAGGTTACATTAAAGAAATCAGCACTGAAAAGGCACAGATCCATTCGTGACACTAGAGGGGAAGGAAATGTAGGGAAATGTAGCAAGTTCCATGTTCTGTAGTTAATTCAGTGTTAGATTTTAAGTGGGTCAGGATACACAAGCTCAATTTAAAAAAACACAATTTCAGACTGTAGCAGTGGTTGTATGCTCTGGAGGGTTAAGGTCTGTTCACATCGAACAGTTCAGAGCTGACATGTGTTCTGGGTCCCATATCTGATGGGTTCCTAGGGTTCGTTCCTCCCAGCAAGAAGCACATCTGTAGCTAACTGTTTGTTACAGAACAATTAGCAAGGGCAATTAAATCATGTGAGCAAGGATTTGTATGAAATCTATTCAAAGGCAGTGTTCTGCTCCTTCCCAGTGCTCTTGTTGACTAGGGGGTTGTGCACCTGGCATATTTGTTTAATAAAAGCATCAGATCATAACATGTTTAAATATAGGACACTTTGAGGAAAGGGTGCAACCATTTAAATAACTAATTCTTAACTGAAGCAGTGAAAAGAAGCCAGGAGATGGTAACAGACAAGCTCTCTCTCCAGCTCTCTCTCTCTAGAAGCCCCCAGTGCTGCTGCCCTCAGAGCTCCTGAGGCAGCTTGAGCTAGATATGTGGGAGAGGGGCTAGAGCAGCAGCAGCTTTGCTCTAACAGCTCTGCTTGAGGAGCTGAGAGGGTCCCATGTTGTTGCCCTCCTGAAGCCTCAGGTCATGGCTCGAAACAACCACAGTAAAGCAGTTGCAAAAAAAATGCTTGGGAGTGGGCAGTTTTTTCCCCCACTTTTCCTGAAAACAGGTTTTGTGCTCTCCTCTCATCACTAAAGACTGTTTGCTAACTTCTGCACACAGACTGGTATTCAGGGTCTTGCCTGTAGCCTGCGATCGCAAGCCTGATTACAGAGCATATGCTCGGTCAGTGTTTTTTAAAAGAGCTTCTGCAATCAGCATGTTTGTTTTACCAGTTTTGTATGTGAGGAAGCAGCACAGAAATCTGTGTCAGCCTCTTCTTGACAGAGGCTATGGGAAGAAGAAAGGGTTGGCAGGCTGATGAGTATTTATCAGATGGAGAGAAGATAATTGGGGTGGGGGGGAAATCATGTTGCTGGGGGAGTTACCTGACTGTAGTTTCACTGAAATCCTCTGTGGCTTGGAGAATTGGGGAACCTCTGCTTTTAAGCAGGCCAGGGGCTCCTTGTGCCCTATGGCTGTGGCACTCACACTTCCGAACTGCTGACCGCTTAAGCTGAATTAAACCTCTGGAGTAGGTGTCTGCATGACTAGGGGTATTGGTGGGCCCTGGGTTTGGCAGATTCTCGGCTTGGTAGCCAGGTCCAGGACTAGTTGTGGACGCAGTACTGTGTCAGAGCTGGTAATGTCTGGTGGTGATGCTGACACAGACACCAGCACAGTCCTAGCTCCACAGCTAGAGAGCTGCTCGCCTGTTGATCTGAACCCTTTTGTGGGCATTTGGTTTCCTTTGCAAAATAAACGATGGGGATTTTATTCTTGTCCTTAACGAAGGAGGGCATACTGGCAGGAGGGGGCTCTTCATGGCTGCTTCATGCTTTGCAGAAAATGTTCTGAAGGCAAACGGGACAGTGCCTGTGGGAACTATATTTGTCCGAAAAAATATTCCTTCACCCAAAGGCCTGTTTGTTGTCAAGGGGGAACCTCTACAACGGCCCAACTCTGCAAGTGATGGGCTCGGAGAACAGCGCTTTAAAGAGCTATGTGCTAGAAGAGCCGCCGTTCACGCTGCCAACTGGACACACAATTTATCCAGCCGTGCTACAAGATGGCAAACTTGCTTCGGTCTTTGTGTACAAGCGAGAGAACGAAGATAAGGTTAATAAAGCTGCCAAGGTACTGTAGAGAATGTGCTTGGGACAGAGCTGTCCCTCCTTTGTCTTGGAGGGGTGGGAATCAGTTAATGAGGGCCACACCCTTGGGTAGTAAGGGCGGGAGAAAAGGTCGAAGTTGACCCTGGCTGCCAACACCCGCCATGCAGGGGGAAAAAGGGGCAGCTGCGAAGCTCATCAGGTGCTGCACGGTACGAGCAGTGGTGGGAAGCAATGTTCAGATAGCAGTACCTGCGTTCCTTTGCAGAGCCCTGGTCTTTTCCTGCAGATACAAGTCAGAGAGTCTTTCTTGGGTGGATCCTACCCAAAATACCGTGTTTATTCTGTGTAAGACTTTGTATCTAGACATGTTACAAAAAGTTCTGCAGTGAGTGAGTGAGTGAGTGTGCGGAGTGCTTGGTGAGGAGCAGGGATGGGCTGTCTAAATTCAAGCAGAAAACATGGCTAAAAGTACAAGGCTAAGCTCTGCAGCCAAAAGAGATGCCTTTGGATGAGATTTAACAGATGTCTTTGTTCCTGGAAGCACCTGAAAACCTTGCGCCACCCTTGCCTTCTGCGCTTCCTCTCTTGTACTGTGGAAGCAAATGGGATCCACCTGGTTACAGAACGTGTGAAGCCTTTGGAGGTGGTCCTGGAGACGCTCTCTTCTGCAGAAATCTGTGCAGGGATCTACGACGTGTTGCTGGCACTAATCTTTCTCCATGACAGGGTAGGTACCACTGGCAGCAGTCATCAGGCTTTGGTGGGAGCCAGACCAAATGTGACAGGGGAGCGTCGTACCTGGGCTTGCCTGGGTGACTCTCATTCCTAATTCCTCACAGACAGACACACACCGAACAATTCTTTTAGGCTGAAACTGCTAAAATAATTGACTGCATTGTAGGAGGAAGGGTAATTGAAAATGCTGTGGGTTTTGGAAGTTAGGGAGCAGTACTCAATTCATGAATTGACATCTGCTTGCAGTGCTGCTCACGTTAGGGAAATGGGATTGCTAGGCCTTGGCATTTATTATTTACAGCTGTTGCTACATGTTGCAGCTCGGTGTCACCGCTCCCCTGTTTTGGCACTGCGTGGTTGTCCAGAACTGCAGTTAAATCCCAGCTTAGACTGTAGCTTTTGGGCTTTGTGTTCATAGTTGGAGGTCTTCTCTGGATTTAAGTCGTATTGCAAGGGCTGTGACAGTTACAGCTTTGTCTGCTCTAAAGCACCAGCCCTTCTGCCTGACACCTGCTAGTCGCCTGCAAAATCCCGAAGGACCTTCGGAATTGTGTGTTTTTGGCAGCTTTTCCTCAGCACTCAGTGCTGATGACAATTTTAAATCTTCATCTATCCCTGAGTCTGTTATCCTTTTTTTTTTGTTTGTTTGGTATGTTTTAGGGAAACCTAACACATAACAATGTCTGTTTATCATCCGTGTTTGTAAGTGAGGATGGGCACTGGAAGCTGGGAGGAATGGAAACAGTGTGTAACTTTGAAGAAGCCACCCCGGAGGTAAGAGCCAAGCAACGTGCACTCTGATGCCCAGGAGAGGGCTCCTGGCTGCCTCTGGAAGCTGGCCGCCCATGGATGTGAAGGCCCAAGTCCTTCCAGTTATCTGAATTTACTGTTAAGTGTGTTGGCTCACTTCCAGCTCTGACCTGAATCTTTGCTCCAAGGACTGTAACTATAAACTACGATGTCTACACAAACAGAAATTACCCATTAGCCAAAAAGCAGCTACTTTTATAAGGGAGTCTGCGAGTTGGAGGGTAGGTTAAGACTGGGGAGAGTGAAAAAACTTTGCTCTTCTGGACTGATTTAAAAACAAACTAAAAAAAAAAAAAAAAAGCCTTCCATGTGAAGCAGAAAGATCTGGGCTGAAATGAATCAACAAGGAAAATAATTTAAGTGACTCCTTAGCTTTTGCTGCTGGCATTGTCATTGCTTGTTACTGGTTTTAGCAGAAAAATTGGTGGTTTGATTTCTGCTGCATGCTGTGCAGAGTCATTGCTGCAGCCTGGCACCATGTTGTAAATGTCTATCGCCTTTTCTCCCAGAGGATCCGCAAATCCTTCACAAACTATACTGAGCGTCCCTGGCGTGTATCACCTTTCAGAAGGGATCAGGCGGACGTGCAACTGGTGTGCGTGGTGGTGCACAACAATGCAAAGAGCATGGCAGTCAAACTGACTGCTAAAACTTGAGGCAGCTCATGTCTCCCCTCTTCTCCTTCCAGTTCCTCTGTCACGTCAGGTCGGTACGAGACCAGTCGTGCGTCCCTTGCGAGGAGATGGTGAGTGACATCGCTTGCTGGAGGTGCTTATTGCTGGCAGCAAATAGAAGTGTGATGTTCGGGGACTAGTTTTCATTCCCATGTTTTATTTCCTTATGCCTGAATGGGAGGAAGTGGCTATTGGTAAATACCTGAGGTTTACACTCTTCCCTTTTTTTTTTTTCCCCCCCCCTTCCGTCCCATCCGTGGTTTGGGAATGGTGTGTGGGGCACAGGGAAGTGAAATTCTGCATGAGGAGTGACAGGACAGCAGGTTCTCTAATATTTTTCAAACACTTGGTGTTGCCGCTTTAATGCTTCTAAATCACCAAAGCTTTGCAAGAATTACTTAGTTGCTGAGGCTGCCCAGATCACTGTGGTCACGCGGTCTTGTAGCTCTTGTAACAGCCTTTGTTTCCCTTGTTAGTCCCTCCCATCCATTAAGCATCCTATGAGTTATTTATGCTAAAGGAACGCTCTTCCTCTCTCTAATTATCACCTGTTTCCATAGAAAGGCTGAAAGCTGTTGACCTGCAGTTGCTGTGTGCATTCATCGGGGAATTGTTTTGTCATGATGTAGCTGCTCCTTTGGGTTATAACTTCCCCAGTGGAGGTTTTTTAGCATTTTATTCTACTTGTAGAGTACTTAATGGAGCTTTGCTGCTATAAAAAGAATTGGAGAGTGTATATGGTGGGGACGGGAATAGAGACTCATGGAAACTACCAAGTATTTTATAAACTCCTGCTTTACTGATCTTTTTGGTTTTATTTTCAGTCTGCAGATTTCAAAATTCTGCCCAACAGCTATGGGCATGCGAGGGATGCCTACGCATTTGGAACAATGGTTGAAAACCTCCTGACAGTCCTAAATGATCAGGGTGAGGAATGGCGTGTGTTTATTTCGCTGTCAACAGGCCTCTGTAGCTTATTCCTTGTGCATCAAGCTGTTTGCCTTTTGTTGCAGCAGGCAGATGTGCTACAGGTTTGGTGGCCATTGTTGTTCCTTGTGTTTGCTAAGCTAAAATGCAGACTTTGGCTTCTCTGGTATTCCCCTTTTTCTGCATTTGAAGGTGGTCCAGGTCTGGATGGAGGTCACGAGCTCTCCCAGATCTGCTCCACAGTGCTTAGAGGCTCACTTGGTCCTGCCCCACTGGCTGTCTCATCGAGGGTTATGGATGTGGCTGCGCTGTGCCACAGCTGAGCAGGGGCCACCCCCTTCTCACAGGGAGTGAGCAGGAGGTGTCTTGGGAGGGTAGTAGCGCTCCCTGGTGCCCCAATAGCCCAGCAACTTAGGAAGAGAAATGGAAATGTTATTTTTCCTTCTTTTAGGGACAGATGTGAGCAATTTTGCTATCAACTAGAGCTAAAAATAAGTTTTTGGGAGAGTGGAGGATTCCTGAATGTAGCTTGTTCAGTCTTGAGAGAGAAATTTAACTGTACGTGCTCTGGATTTCAGTTTCAGCAGATATTCTCTCCAGCTTTCAGCAAACCTTGCACTGTACACTGCTGAATCCAGATCCAAAGTGTCGTGCACCACTGTCCAGCTTATTGTCTCATGAGTTCTTCAGGTAAGGAAAGGAATATCCTGCCTCTCTTGGTAGGTCTTGATACAGCTTATTTCTGTGTTGCAAATATGTTCATTTTGTGAAGGTGTATTACTTATCAGGTGGGAAGTGCAGACTTAATCCCTACCCCTTACAGAGATCTTTGTCAAAGAGACTCCCTAAATTAAGAAAGCATTATCAGCTTTCCAGATGAGGTGCTGAGCTGGCAGTGGTGACAGAAGTGTGTCCTTTAGTCACACGCAGTCAGTTAGATCTCCCCAAGCTCGCGGGAGGTGGTGGGAAATGCTCTAGAAAATAAAATCATTAGTGATGCCACTGGAGCAAAGCAGGCTCCGAGATAATCCACACCGAGCTGTGTCCGCTGTCACCCGAGTGCCTCTCTGGGTGGTGGCTTTAGGGCAGGGTGGCACTTTGTCCTCCTTATCTCACCAAAGGTTGTCAGAGGTGGCTGATGCAGCGCTGCCCAGGTCTCCCTGTGATTTCCTGACTTCACAGTGCAGCACTGTGCGTGTACAACTTTTGGGTAACTGGTCACCCCCCCGGGCTGGAGTTTGTGGTCCACCGGCATTTGACTTGTGTCCCTCTGGTTCTCCCTGCTAAGTGAAGTACAGGGATTTGCAGTTTCTTAGTTGTGGGTGGTTTAAGCATCAATAAGGATCACACTTGACAGCCTACATTTTTGTGCTTAGGAATGATTTTCTGGAAGTTGTGAATTTTCTGAAGACCTTAACAGTTAAGTCTGAGGAGGAAAAAACTGAATTTTTCAAGTAAGTGAAAAAACTAAAATCTGGAAGCTTCTAATTTCAGCAGTACTTATGCCAAATGGGACTTGGGGGGAACTGGGAAGGCTTGTGGCCAGAGAGGTGGCTCCTCAGGTGGCAGATTTTGACTGCTTTGGCAGAACGTTGTTTGCTCTGTGTTATTTTGGGTACTGCAGCCAAAGTAATGGTCGCATCAGAGAGGAAACTCTTCACTCCCTCCTTTCCCAGTTTCTTGTGAATGGTTTGGTGTTTGGGAGGAGCCTGCTGGGCTCTGCACCATTCTGATACTTGCCAGCCTCCGGAGTGAGGCCGTGCGCAGCTGTACAGACAGCAGTGCTTTCACCTGCTACAGGCCAATTGCTGTCACTGGAGAAACAGTCAGGGACCAGACTGTAGCGCCATGCGTCACTTCAGGATGCTTTTCTGAATCCCATCTGGTTGCTAGCAGCTGGGTTGAACTCTGCAGAGCCAAGAACAGAAGCTTGGCATCAAGAACAGGAGTACGGGGATATGAAAAGGAAATAATTTTTCTATTGTCCGTGTGCTAATGGAGTTAATGCACTTTGTGGGGCATAATGCTGATGTTATTAGCAGAAGTTAAATTATTAAGGTTCTCTTCACCCTGCTTTAGCAGCACTGTCCCATCTCCCACTGCACCATGCTAAGCAGGAATCACTTGAAAAGCCCGTTCCTGTGCTGTAGCATGGCCTAACCACTTGTCTGCTCAAGCTCTGGCAAACAGCTCCTCACTGGAGCTGCCCCAGGCTCCTCTTGCTTCACACAAAGGCTATCTGCTTGCCCCATTTAAAAATATTCTAAAATATGAGAGCTTCTTTTAATGTGCTAGAAAGAAAGAATCTTTCCCTTGCCTCATTCTTCATTCTTAGGTTTATTTTAGATGCGACTTTGCAGAAAAGGGAAATCTAGCACCAGGCACCTCTTGAGGCTGAAAATTTTTTCCATTTAGGCAGATCTTGTCACTGAAAACTCATTAGCAGTTTACATGTGTGGGGTGAATTAATCTTGCGGTGCCAGCCCTGTCTGGGTGAAGCTGCTGTCTGTAGTGGGTGTCTCGACTGCAGTAGTACTGTCTCTGAAGGAAATCCTATTGTCATGGCCCCCAAGATGTTTTCTGTAAGGGAAGCTTCTGGGTAGTCATGGCATTATCTGGGCCTGGAAAAGGGAGAAGCCGATTTGTTTGGGTTTTTTTTTCTCCATATAAAATAGTTTGGGTGTTCTTACAGAGCTATTGTCCTGCCTGTTTTATGCTTCTGTGGTCACCAGCATGTAACACTAATTTGATTTCACTAGTTTGAGACTAAGTGGAAGAGAAAGGGGATCTTAGGAGGAGCATTCCGAATGGTTCCCCCTGTCTCTGTAACAGCAGTGTTTACTGAGGGAGGGAATGAATACTTTGCTTAAAGATACAGCAGTGTTGCCCCTTTATCAGGCAGAGAGGCTGTTCTGTGTTATCTTTGCTTGAAAGCTGCAGGCAGGAGCTGAGGCTTTCAGGCATGCATGCTAACCTAGGAGGATGCCGAGTGGGAGGCTGTGATAGGACAGTCTCTAAGAGATGAGGCAGACACAAAAAGAGGGGACAGTGATATTAAGGGAAACCATCATAAATGCATGGAAGGCTGCCTTGATGCTGACTGCTCTCTCCTGAACGCAGATTCCTGCTGGACAGGGTGGCCAGCTTGTCAGAGGAGCTGATAGCGTCACGGCTGGTGCCTCTTCTACTCAATCAGCTCGTGTTTGCAGAACCTGTAGCTGTCAAGAGTTTTCTTCCTCATCTGCTGGGTCCAAAGAAAGGTGACCTTTAAATACTTTCTCTCTTCACAATTATTACTGACAAGTTTGGAATGAATTCAGAGTAGTTGTTCCACTGAATCAAGGGAACAGTGGTGTTTAACCAGAACAAATGCTGTAGCATACAGAACTGGAAAGGACAGTTAGGTGTGCTTCCCTGTTTGCAGCACTCTCCCTGGCTCTGCTGATGCTGGGAGAATTAGGAATTGCCTGGGCTTTACATGTCACCCCACCCTGCAGCCCAGGCTTTTGAGTGGCTCACTGCCTACCCCTCTTTTCACTTTGCCCCTACCCTGCCAGCCTTTTTTTATTCTGCCACTGCACTCATTCTCCTGTAAGGGCACGCAGTCTCTCCTCTGTGAGGTATTCAGCATGGCTTGCTGGATCCCCAGCTCTCTGTCCCTGCTGTTGGTCTCCCCTCTCTTAGAAGTGTTTCTGAGATAGCCACTGGTGTTTCAGCCAAGCAGCAGCTGCCTTGTGACTGACCTTCAGTGCTCGGAGCCCTTGCCCATGCACAGTGGACACCGACACTGCTGCCTCCCTGACATCCCAAGCAAGCTGTGGGGACAGCTGACAGGGAGTCAGACCTGGCGGTGGGGTGACACTGTACATCTCAGCTGGGATGGTTTCTCCGTGCGTGGCTTTTGGGTGAGCTGTCTCTTGCTGAAGCAGCCTTTTCCCATCTTCACCTCTCTTCCCTAGAGCAAACTGGAGAAAGCCAGACCAGCTGCCTCCTGTCACCGGCCTTGTTCCAGACACACGTCATTCCTGTGCTGCTGAAGCTATTTGAGGTTCACGAGGAGCACGTTCGAATGGTGCTGCTGTCTCACATTCATGCCTACGCAGAACTGTTCTCTCGGGAGGAGCTGAAAAACATCATCTTGCCACAGGTTAAGGACAGCGAAACTATATGCACTATATCCTAGAATGTGGGATTTGTGCTGCTTGGGTTGGTTCTTTGCTTAAAGTTAGGGCCTCGTAGTGCTGGCCACAGACAGTTTGTAACTTCCTTTCTATGCAAGCCCTAATACACCCCATCCTGATCTGGAGTGCTGGTTTTGTTAAACCCTGTCACAGGCACCACTTGCACCAATACCTGTTGGCCTTGACCTCCTAGCAAGAGGCTGTTTCTGTTTCACACCACAGCTGTTGAGGGGAAGGAGTGAGCAGTCCCAGCTTGGGGTGCCTTGGCATTGGGGTCTGGTGCTCACCAGGCACTGGGATTGGCCACCCTCCTCAGCTTATGGTACAAAGTGCAAGGCCGATTTTATGCTATGGAACAATGTCCAGTATCTACTGAGAGCTGTGGGAGATCATAGAAATGAAACATGCTGCAAATATAACATTTAAAGGGGGAAGAAGTGAAAAAGCAGTTCTTGGTAATGTTACAATGTTCTTGGTGTAGGTATTGCTGGGCCTTCGAGATACCAGCGACTCTATCGTTGCAATAACGCTGCACAGCTTAGCAGTTCTTGTCTCCCTCCTGGGACCTGAAGTAGTTGTAGGGGGAGAACGAACGAAGATTTTCAAAAGCTCTGCACCAAGTTTCATGAAAACTGCTGATCTCTCCCCAGAAGGTAAATGATAAAGTCAGAGTGCGCTCGGGATTCTCACCCATTCTGTCCAAGCAGCATAGGCAGGATTTCTTGGATGATTAATCTGTTGCTGTTGACATGTGAGAATTGAAGTTTAGCTTTTTTTCTATTAAATTAGGTGCTGTTTGCAGATACAGAAATTATATCAAAAGAAGCATTATATAGAAGTATTTTAAATGTAGGAAATATGTGAAAAAAAGTTTAAATCTTATCTTCATTTAAGAACCTCTATAAGTAAAGGAGATTAAGTGTGTGTGTTTGGTGCAAAAACTATACTGCCCTTCTAAAGGACTCATGTACTTATCCAGATAGTTGTTTAATATTCCCTCTGTCCTTCATGTTTTTATAAACAGTAAATCTCATCCTCTTCCCCTGATTTCTATTCATAGATTGGAAAAGGAATACAAACTTCCCTATTTTCTCAGCTCTCAGGAGGCTTTTCAGCTAATCCAAACGAAGACAGTAGTCCCTGCATGTGCTAGATCACTTGGAACCAACAAGCGTACTAAGGGAAAGCTTTTCTGGATATTGAAACTGAGCATGCTTATAACTGGAGGGAACAATCAGCATTTGTTCTACTTTAGACATATAGATACCAAAAGAAATGCATGATTCTCTGTGTACTGACAGCTAACCCCCTTTATTAAAATCTGTGGATGGCTCATTGCATTATTTTTCTCTATATTATTTTAGTAGACTGTAGTAAATAAATCCCTTTGGGTTGCATGGTAAAACCAGATGTTTTTCAGGATATATTTTAAATGACACCTGATGTAACTATTGACAAACAACAAAAAACCCACCTTTGTCCTCAACAGTGACAGACAACCTGCAAAAAACAGTACCAGAGGTTGAACATGTGAGGCTTAATAAGCTGTTTGTATGAGCCCCTGAAAGGATGTACCTTTTCTTGAGGGCCCTTTGGGGTGTTGTGTGCTCACTGCAGGCCCTTCTGGGGCCCCAGGCTGTGCATCTCTGCTCTGGTAACGCTGAGCCTCAGTGGGCTGGCTGGCAGCACTGTTGGAAGCCATGGCAGCGCTGGCCCAAGCCGAGGCCAGGGAATCACCACCCCAATTGCCCAAAATGAACAGGAACACCTGCCAAGCTGTCATGGCTGGCCCGGGGACCCAACAGGCCCCATGCAGCGTCAAAGCGTGGCCTTGACCACCTGCCACCTCACCTCAGGTTGGTACAAGGGGCTGCCGACAGCCTCCTGGTCCTGGAAGCAGCTTTGCTTGTGCCCAGGCATCAGAGAGGGTTTGTGTAGTGGTGTGAGCTTGCTTATGCTTTGAATCGTTGTGACTACCACTGCTGTGCTTTTGTACAAGAGGCAGGTAATGGGGGATCTGTGATGCCAGGCGATACAGGAGCCAGGGGGCTGACAGCAGTTTTTAAGCATCTGTTCTGATCACAATCAGTTTGTTCATTGTGTACTTCCTGAAAGAATGTATCAGCAGAAACTGGCCATTTACAGTTGCTGAAACTTTGTCCTGGCAAGGGCTGCAGCTGGCAGGAACAGAGGAGTATTGTGTGACGTGCAGCTGTTGGATTGCTGCGCCAGTGTTGCAAATAACAGCCTTCCAATGCTGCGGGCAGCTTCAACTAAGACTGACAACACACCTTCTGGACTTTCTGTCCTTTCTTTTGTCCTTGCAGAGTCCCCCCGTCATGTTTTAAGCAATCGGAAAAATCAAACCTCTCGGCCCTTGAACAACAATTCTAGTGTGTTCCCCATCTCTGGGAACATACCTGTCAAGAAGACTTCTGTGCAACAAGACAATCCACTGGCTTTAAAGACAGGTAAAACTTTGCTTTGGCTCTTCCTTTCTAGAAATTAAGTGTCCTACAAATGAAATGTTGCTGGAAAAGACGTTAATTTTCCCCATGTGCTGATCTGAAAGAGATTGGGTCAATCAAGGAAGATAACAGTGAAGGAACAAGAGCATGACCCTTGACTTCCTAGGAAATAGTTATTTGGGAATCTGAGAGGCACAGACTGCTGGCCAGCTGGCCAGCCTTGGATTTGTTTCCTTACAGCATGTTCTCTGCTGTACTTTTTCAGCCCTCCCCCAGCTTGGCAGATATACTAGATTTCTAGATTCTCTGGCCTCAGAATCTGACTCAGTTTACTTCTGTGGCCTTCTTTGAGTTACCTGTTGCTCATCAACAGTCAGCTTTTATTGCCCCAGGGCTCTGAGATGAACACCCCTCCTTTGCAAGCAGGGGGGCAGATGTGCTTTCTAACAGGTGAGGAGCTTAGTGCTGAAGCATCTGTGCAGCCAGTGTTACAGCTTATTTCCATGCCAGGTGGTACCTGTGCTGCCGAAGAGTTAAAAGGCACAACTCCAGCTCTACTCTTGCTCTCTTGAAATAAGGCTGTAACACCACCTTTGTCTTCCACAGGAGAGCAAGACACTCAGTCCCCATTGAATGGGATTCCAGGAAGCATTACTACACTCAGGAGCAGCAGGAGCTCCTTGACTACCTCCGAAAAGGCAGCAGAGGAGTGGCCAGACTGGAGTGAGCCAGAGGAGACAGACACTGAGAAAACTGTGAAGATTCAAATTCAGCCCCAAGAGCCACGGGGCAGCATGGGACCGTATTTTGCTGAACACGATGTAGATGAGAAGCCTTGGGATGATGTTGAGCCCAGCAGCCCTAGTCCTGAACTGTCCTCAGGAAACTGCCTCACTGTGACACAAGCTGATGCAGTTGAAATGCCAAGGTCTCTGCCAGGTACTCATCAACTGAGCAAAGAATACAGAAGCCTCAGACCGAGTCCCCCCCCAAAGTCCTGCCCTGGCAACAGCTGGAGCAATGACAAGTGGGACCACCAGGAACAACTGGGAGAAACTGTGCTGCCAAAAATGACCTTTCAGGAGAGGTCAAAGTCTTCATCAGAGTCTGGCCTAGGAGAAGAATTCACGATCAAAGTGAAGAGGAAACCTGTGCAGGACCCTGAGCTGGACTGGTTTGCTGACATGATCCCAGACATTAAACCTCCTTCAGCTATCTTGATTTTACCTGAAGCAAGGACAGAAGTGGTTGTTCCCAGTCACTCTGTTGTTGCATCCAGTAGAGAAGGTGCCTCCCAGAATGTGCTGTTTTCATCCAAATTTGCAGCAGCTGATGTCATTGAGGTAAGAGGCTACAGACAGTGAGGTTTAAATGACTGCATGTTTGAGAGGATCCTAAGGCATGCACACAGCACAACACAGGGTCGTAGCAGCAGCCAGATGCTTCATCAGTGGGTGGAT
This sequence comes from Athene noctua, assembly GCF_965140245.1. NCBI lineage: Eukaryota > Metazoa > Chordata > Aves > Strigiformes > Strigidae > Athene > Athene noctua. The sequence goes on from NC_134041.1 coordinate 29,944,612, forward strand.
AACCTGAGAAGGGTATCACAGCACACAACTGTACAGTTGAGTCTTTAACTGCGGCCATAAAATGCTGAGCTCTGAATGATGCATCTTGTCAGGCAGCAGGTAATGCAGCAGGCCCTTAACACACATCTCTTGCTACTGTAGTAAGAAACAGGGAGGGAATAGACTTAACTTGTACACTACTAAAGACACTGAGGAGTTTTAACTCCAGCTTTTAATTTGTGCTGCTGTATCCAGGAAGCAAAGACCCTACACTACGTTAGGGAGAGTCATGGTTTGTCAGGCAGATAAAACAAGGCTGGATCCTGGCTGCTGAGCAGGTTTGGCCCCACACAGAAACAGAACAAGGCTTTTGGGCACAGAGGATACTCAGGACTCTGTTGCTCCTGGCTCTTCTAGGAAAACCTAATAGTGTTGTAAATAAAAGACCAGGAACCTAGAACCTCTGGATTAAAGATTTTTGGGTGCTTTGTTTTCATGAAAACATAGCTAAGACATTTCTCCATTTCAGAGAACCAGGGGGGTTATGAAAGTGCCTTTGTAAATAAGCAGGAAAATCCCTGTAGCTCCCTCACAGAGACTCTGGAGACAGCTTCTGTTTCCTAGGAGGGGAGGTAACACTCCCATGCAACTCCATTAGGGAATAGTGTTGATTTCAAGTTGTTTTGCTAACTGAGCCCCAAGAGAGCTACCACAGGGGTAGCAGGTAGCACAGGGAGAGGAGCCTCAGCTGTAAACTGAAGTTGTTTACAACATTTGAAAAAGACTGTTGTGTGACAGAAACACTGTTGTGATACCAACCCTGTGCTGAGGGGGGAGACACTCACTGCAGTGCAGTCAGTGCTGCAGAGCAGCAGAAGAGCTGGGTCAGGGGACAGGTGAGATCAAAGGTGTAGTGGTAGGATACAGCAGGACAACAGCTGTTTTCCTATAGGGAAAGAAATAATCTACTTTATAGCATTCTGATCTTAATGGAAAATTTTTTTGGTACAAGCATTTAATTTTAGGGAAAAAAAAGTAAGATGCTCTTCAAGATGTTTCCTTTAGTAGTTAAAAATTCCTTAAGTCAGAAAGCTGCAAATATTGTCACTTCATTTTTAGTCTTATGAGGGGCTTTCAGCATTCTGGATGAATGTCTTGCTCTGTCATCACGAGATGCTCAGGCCTAGTTCCTGGGACTGTGCTAAGGACAGAAGTACAGTACATGTGTCTTAATGCTGATAATTTTACATGATTCTAGGCTGAAGCTGCAGGCTGGGGTGAAGAAGGAGAGTTGAACTGGGAAGACGATGCTAACTGGTAATGAGACTGAAAGAGCCAAAGGCAACTTATGGTGTGTTGGATTCTGTAAGAGAAGTCACTGCTTCCCCAATACAGTGGATAAGTACCTCAGCACTGTTTTTGCCAGAAGGCAGGTGCTTGCTGCAGCAGCCAGCAAGATCCCATGGGGCCTGATCTCTTGCAATGGATGCTCCTTTCCAGTCTGTGCCAAAAACTGCAAGGGTGAGGCCTGCGCTCAAGCAATATGCCCAGCTGTGGTGCATGCCACTGCTGCCAGAAAGAGGAACAGCACAACAGGGGTGCTGGTGCTGACATGCTGCTGGAGGCCCAGCCTGGTGTAAGCTATTGTTTCAGAATTCATCCCTGCTCTGAAAAAACTGATGAGAATAAATGAAAGTCACACTCGGTTCCTTGGTTAATGTGCCTTTTTCTTTTTTTTTTTTCTCCTTTTCTAGAAAGGTAAAGCCCTTAGAAATGGCTCTTTTTTAATCTAAGATGAATGTACAGTGTACCAAATTTATTTATTTCTATTTATAGAGTTCTGTCAGTGGATGGCACAAGAGGTGCTAGGAACCATGCAGTGAAGGACCGCTGAACACAAACTGCTTAAGCACCATGTTCCTTCTGCTCTTAACTGTGACCAATAAAGATTATTTTTAAAAGATAAGCCTAGTGGGGAATGGATCTATCAGCAGAGGTGTGTTCAGAGAAGAGTACAGAGCCTTAAATTATTAAGTGTATTTTAAAAAGATAAGAACACCTACTGCCTGGTCACCTATACATGTAACAGGAACAAAGGTAACTTATTTCTACAACAGATTCAAACAGTATTCAAAATACAGTCTCATGAAATGTTTATCACCATACAGTAGCTTAGAAGAGCAAGCCATACATCAGCAATATAGAAAAGTGACAGCTTAGATGCACAATAGTGTCCATTAAAATAAATCAGTCTTTCCAGCCAGTTATTGTGAAAGACAGTCCAACATCTCACACCTCAGTTTGTTTTGGCACATTAACCGAGACCCAGCAGTACCCTATGTCACAGTTTTTTCTTCTCCAGCAATCATCGTACAAAGGCATCTCTTCCCTCAGACCAGGGTGCTGAGCTGTTTTATTGTCTCTACAACCTGTTGAGCACCTTACCGTACACTGTCTCTGAGGAGGGCTAGAGCTGTGTGTAGAGCCTCCAGTTTCACAGCAAGCCAGGTGGGGGGTGACCCTTTCCGGAGCAGCAGCTTCACAGCCTCCACTGCCCCCTCCATTGTGCCTACTGCTGACTTATACTGTTCCTCAGAGGGTGGGGGACATGCTCTTTTTGCCAGAGGCTGTGGATTTAAGTAAATATGAGACATTATTCATAATGCTCTACATCAGTGATTGGCCTTCATTCAAATGCAAGACCCTTAGAGGTGGAGAAAGAGCTGCAAGAGGCTCCCTTGCCTTGTGAGAGTTCTGGCAGGCTGGCAGACAGCGCAGAGCATTCAGGTATAACATTAAAGGCCAGGACTGCATGCCACCTTTTTTCTTAGGACATGGAGGGCAGCAAGACCATCTTGAACCTCTTTAGCTGCTTTCCAGAACTGACAGAAATCAACAATCAAGCCCAGTTAAGTGCGCATACCTCTCCTGTCGACTCCAGTTCTCTATCCGTTTTCATAAACTGTGCACTGCAGGTAATTCTTTCTCGCTTCATACGTTCTGTTCGTGCTTCTGTTGTCTCTTCTACTTGCCTCGTCTAGGGAGAAAGCCACAGGAGAGGTAACTAAACCAGGGTGGCATTACCAGCCTTCATAGGCTCAGTTTGTATGCCAGAACAAAGGGGAGTGAGGGAGAGATCTTAACATGCAGTTCAGAAATGCATCTCCTTCCTCACACACTCTTCTGAGCAGGAGACTGAAGTTATCTACGGCTTTGATGGAGCACTGGCAGCTATCAGTTCTTTTGCTAATTATCTACTTGTCAAAAACTGCTCATCCAGACAGCTCTGCCCTAGGTTACAGCATGATAACCACCCCCTCCTTCCCACTGTCTTATGTTCTGCATGAATGGCCATCTGCTCTTAAGACAGTTTTTTCCTAACATGCAAAAACAACTAAGATGTTTCATACATGTTCATTTAGTTTTCAGAAACTGATCCAGGAGAAACAGAGAAGGAAAGCACATAAACCAGATGATGAAATTCCTCTTTTTAGTAGGTCGCTTCTCTGCTTACACCAGTAACTGTGCAATTTAGTAAGTTTTTTTGTTCAAGTAGGAAAAAGCAAAACATTTAAACTGAAGTTGGGAAGTACTAGAGGAGCAGCATGCATAGGAATAGCAGTTGTTTAATCTGCAGATTAAAGCAAATAGAAAAGTTCAACCAGAGCCCAGTTAACAGAACAATTTATTTTAAACTTACTTATTGAATTGCCATGCAGATGATGTAGGTGTAGACAGAGGTTGCGTACTGCTTGTAATGGATGTGTACAACAACTAAAGAGAGCAGTGAATGGCTAAACAACCTAATACATACCTTAGCCAGAAAACTAACAACTTTGGTTTTAGTTTCTTCAGAATTAAGGCACTGAGGAACAACATCTTCATGGCTTGTTTCCTGTCAAAAATGTCAAGTAATACTTATTTAATGCATTCATATTAACAAAGGAATAGAAAAAGTAAAAGATGTTTCTATGACAGTCCCTTCCCTGTTGCAACCAATCTAGGCAACCAGTGCTTAATCTTCCTTCACTTCCAGCTCCTCAAATCACTTACAACTGCATTAGCCCTCCTTACTTTTGATGTGCAATAGCATCTGTAATGCTAAGATCAGACCGGTCAGTGAAGAGCAGCAAACATTTAAGACAGAAGAATTTCCATACAATAGAAGTTAATAGAGCCAAATACTGGCATCCAGAGTTCTGCTATGCTTACCTCTGCAAAATGGGTGAATGCCTCCAATGCGTGCTGATGAATCAGCCATGTCTGGTCAGCTAGCAGAGAAGCAAACAAACACGACAACTGGGGTATAACTTGCCTCTGAAAGAGGAACAAATATCTATCAGTTCCAAAGAGTTAGTTGTGCATGTCTTACCATTGTGATTTATCACTAAAGAATTGCTCTACGGTCAAGGGACAGGTTTGTGAAATGCGACTGTACTGCCCTGTCTAGGAAAAAAAAAAAACAAAACAAAACAAAAACCCAACACTGTGAGGTAGGTGACACTCTATTCTCCTCTTTCTTCTTGGAGGATCAAAAGTCAGCCCTTTCTAACTGGTGAGAAGCAACAAGCAAGTAAATAAACCAAGTATCTTACATGCACTCAGCATGTCTTGATTGAAAATAAAACTGCCACAGACCATCAAAATAAGTCTCCAAGATGATTATGTCCTGGCGCTCCTGTATGTATTTAATGAACTTGATCCTTTAACTTTGTATTGAAATAAATAGCATATCTTTTCATCAAAAGGCTGAAAAGTATTTCATTAAGACCACAATTGTATTTACCTGTGCTTCTTGTGGTATAAACACCTTTCCCATAGAAGACAGAAAATCCACCATTGCTAGACGAACATGATCTGGGGGATCCAACTGGAAAAGGGAAGACTGCAGTGCAAATACCTGCAGAAAACAAGCCCCAGCAAAGCTCCATCAAACAGACCGCAGGTGAAAACAGAATTCTGTCATCTTAAATCTGATGACACTGATTTTAGAAAACTGGACTGAAAACAAAAGGAGGTGTGCTACACCTTGAATAAAACTGGCTAGGATAAAGCCGCAGTGTGCATTTTACAATGAGCATGCTCTATGGCATATTCATATGTATCTCTATCTTACAGAGTAACAGGAATCTCAAAAGCAGTGTCAACCAAAGTGCAAAGACCAGGAAAGCAATCAGGGAAGAAATAACATTAGGAACCCTCCATGTCTTAAAAGGCAGCCAGACCCTGAAATAACTTGAGATTTCAGTGAATCACAGAGAACGTGGTTTTCATGAAGTAAATTATTCCTAAGAAGGTTTTGGTTAGTTCTTTTACCTGAATAATCAGTTGAGCATCTAATGCTTGGATGAAAAATTCCAAAAGATGAAGTAATAAACACAGTGTCTGCTGGAGACATGGCTCATCTGAGACCTTCAACAGATCACAAGATATTAGTAACATTGCATTTTAGCTCATGGAATAACTACTTAAGAAAGAATATAAAGTTATAGTAGTGTTCCAAAATTCTTTGCCTAACTTCACACATATAAGCAGCAGAAGAAAAATATGAAAAGTCGTATCAATATTTCTAGGTAGTCATATTTTACAAGACCCTTTCCTTTGATTTTTATTAAGATCATTTCTTATCCCTCATCTCCTTCCTCCATTCACTAATATAAGCAGCTAAAGGTTATTCAAACTATTTCTTTTCACTTATCAGTTGACAAATGTCTTTGGCATGAGGTTGGAAGAGACCTCTAAAGGGGCACTTTGTTGGCTCTTCTTCACCCCACTCTCAAACTCTTCTTTTTAATCCAGAGTATGAGCCATGGCAATCCTTTGTTCTTTACTGAAACTGCAGACACAAAGAGGTATACAGTCGCAAGGGAATTACCTTACCCCCTTGTTCTCAAATATAAGAGGAAGGTTACTAGCTCTGTGGGTTTTCATGTGCTAAGCTATGTACTAATTAAATCACCATGAGTTTTGTTCACATCCTAATGAACGTTTGAAACAGGCCAAATTTGTAATGGGCATGAATCAGAATGAGGTATTTCAGACTTCTTAACCAAGTCTGAACCTGACACTGAGTAACAGATGGAGTAACAAGGAGCCATATATGTAACATTCAGGAAAATTCAAACTCTGCTTCCCAGAGCACCACCTGCCTAATACATAAACCAGCTGACAGCAGATTGTGCTTTACAGGTCCAAGTAAAACAGCTTAGTAACAAACACATGATGGAACAGCACCAGCCTCTCAAAGACATTGTGCTTTCATCACTGGAGCAGCAAATTCTCATACCTGCTTAGCCTGGAGAAAAGTCCAGAACTGACTAAGCACTCCCAAGACAGATGCCTGAAGTTCTGCCTCCAGAGTGTCACCAGCAAAATTGCAGGCAGACAGCAGGACAGAAAGGGCAGTATTCTAGTAGGAAAAAACATGTAAGACCAAAAAAAGCTACACATAAACCAAACCAAAACCCCGGGCTCATATTAAACATCTAAAATGATACAAGATGGCAAGAAGCCCAGTGCGCTGTCAGCTGTACAGTACAGCTAATCCACCAGGCCACCGGCCAATAAAGCTTCCAGAGCAAGGAAAGCATCCGGTACTTCTGTGAGTTTCACACGGTGCTGCAGTCATTAGCTGCATTGGCAGGCAAAAGCTGGCAGCAGATACTTCATGTGGAAGTCTCTGGTTTCTCACACTCCTTCACCAAGGAGACCAGTGAGCGTCTTTCAGACTTGATGCTGCATAAAAACAGCCAGGATTTTAAAACTTAAAAGTAATTGCATGACATAGTATAAATCAAAAAATTCTAAGGAAAAATACATCTGCTCATCCAGAGGCAAACAAAAACTAGAATAACTAGTAAACCACAAGACCCCCACTGTCACCCTTGGGGTAGAGGGTCCTAAGACGCTTTAGACTAGAAGAAAACATTAAAGTGAGAGTTCTTGCTCATGCATATGCCAATCACGCATGGAAAAAAGCTGTGCAACACATAGAAATCCTTATAGTTTGGAAATCTGGAGTTCACACATTTTTACAAAGAGAACCAAATCTCTTTTACCACAGGTCGGAGCTCTCCCAAAGCGTGCCTGCTATTCAGCCATCGCCTGCACTGCGCGAGCCCTGCCACGCACAGCTGACAGGCCACTTGTTTCCTAAGGTCAGGATTCAGGGCCTTGAGGGATACGTGCTGCCACACAGCTAAGTTCTCCACCTCTTCTGGAAGAAACTTATGAGCAAATTCTACCTGTGAATAAAAGTTAATAGGAACTAAACAGACCAGAAGACAATTTGATAATCTGTCAGAAAGCTGAGAAAACAAAATGCACTACCAGTTTACTTCAGAAATATTGCATGAAAAAAAAAAATTGTGTAAAACCTTTTGTTTAAATAAAATCCAACTTTATATATGAAAACCCTCTAGAACCGCCTGCTCTCTTGGCACATCAGAATGATTAAGCAACTTATTCTTTCAGCTGCTTGAAGCAACGGCCCTAGCAAGAGTGAGCTTTAGTCTCTCTGAAGTTATATAGAGAGGCACTGACTGAAAAGGATACTAGTCTCTATCTGGTGACATGAGAACACTCATGAACACCAGTCACAATGGCAGGACAGAGTTTCAGCAAATCTGGGAGATGTGCCATTTTCATACTTAGTCAAAAAAAGGACCTCGTTGCCACCCAAGAGCACTCTTTGAAAGGTGTATGTGCCTTTCTTGTTTTAAAGAACACATCTGCACAAACTGGGATCCACTATGACAAAGTAATAACAAGTACAGTATCAAGTGCAGCAAGCGAACACTCAACATCTTGTAATTTCTGAAGAACTGAAAGAGGGTATTGTAACACAGACCACTGATTCACATCTCTTAAAGACTGAAGATGCTGGTGCTATACTCGCCTGATGATCTGGAGCCATCAGGAACAGCATACGCCTCAGCAGAACACCCAAGGCAGAGACCTGGTAACAGTCACTGGGCCAAGACTTTATCTGAATTAGGATAAAAGGGTAATGCATCTCATTAACAGAAAAAATTGCCACTCAGCAAATGAATTCTATACAGAATATTCTAAGAGTTGCTATGTGGGATCACAGCAGTAACACTCAAAATAATACAATGCAGGACATGTTGGAAATACCAAGCATATTGGTTTATGTTTTCACAGTACTGCTTTTGCTAATTATTAACCCAATTTGAAGAATTAAAACAACCTTAATTTGGATTTGGAAAATAATGAAAAATCCTTTCTTTGGTCATTTAGAAACTTTGCTGTTAGAACTAGGATTAAAACTGGTGCTGAATCGCAAACATCACTGTGGTTCTTACCAAGTGGGCGATCACAACAACGTGGTGAGCACACAGTTCAGCTGTTCCATACCTGGAACGTGAGAGACAAAAGCCTGTGAGTCTGTACTTCCTACTCCTTTACAGACTAAATATGAAAAATCTTGTCTGAGAGATGGCAGTTTCCTCTAACATATTTAAACTTGATATGAACAGACACAATTTACTTAAGAAAACCATTCCAAAAATAATTATTAAATAGCAGAAAAGGTATGTTCCCCTTTCTGTATGACAGTGAAAACAGCTAAGCCATTTCTGCTCCTAATTTTCAAACTATGCTCTGTATCTGAAAAGAATCCAATTCTAGGACAATTTTGTCTTTTAAAAAATCTCTCTCAGGGAATTATGTACAACAGAACTAACTGGATGAGTGGAAATTCTGCTTGACCATACCGGGCAAGGAAGCACCATGCGTCCATTGCTAGCAGAGATGTGATCATACTAGAACCCAGCACAGCATCCAGCAGAGCATACTCCTGAGGAGAACAAATATATAGAAATTCATGTAGAAACAGACTGCAGACCTACTATTACTTCTACTCCACCAATTAGCATAAAACCTAGCAAGATTTTCAGCTTATCCAATTTAAAAAAACCTCATTCTCATACTTTATATTCAGCTAGACCATCAAGTAAGCAGCTACATCTTTCATTTTGCATACTTTGAAAGTACACATACATTCATTTCAAGGGGCTGAGGATCCTTCACTTTTGAAAACATTTCACCATGTGCATCCCTTCTTCATAAAGGCAACTTTTTATGATTTTTTTTTTTTTTTTACAATGTATTGCCGATTTTCTTGCCAGCTTTCTCAGCACCTTTACTGGCAGCTTACTGAAAACCAAGTAAAACCTCTTTCTCTTTTAGGAACAAAAATTTTATCTGAAAGAGGAAAGTAGCATTCAGAAAAAACCCTCTAAATTAGGGCTATAAATTTTGTGACAGCTCTTAACTTTAGAAAGGTTTACATTTATCTAGATGTTCTTTGTCTATGTGTGGTAAAAGTGAAAAACTTTTAAAACATTATATAACGTTAACCAAAGCCCAGAATAGTCCTCTGAAGTAGAAAAGTATGCTTATTAACATTTTGTGGTATGCTTTTAGCTGGAATCACAATATAATCTACACTAAATATTAAGTGCCACTTTATTACTTCACAGTATAGACTAACATAACCAGATAAATTTAATACAAATTGAATGTCGCATGAAAGAAAGCACTGAGCTTTTTTAACAACTTGACTTCCCCCTGCCAAAGAGAACAAAAAATTCCAATGCCACTGAGGTTCTCAAGAACTTGTATGAAGCTTTATTGTCCCCTCTCCCAGAAGTGACATTTGCTGTATGACTGAACTCCAGTCCTGCAATTGTATCATGGCTGCTTTCTAGAGAACCACTTCATACCTAAGCATCTCTTCAGAGGTAGGATCATTAAAAGAACTTTCTTTTGTGAACAGTACCTAAGCTTCACAACAGCTGAAGAGATGATAAGCAAAAAACAATCTTACCAGCTGAGGAAAGTGTGATGGGAGTGTGGAAGCAATGAAGGAGCACAGGTGAACACAGACATAGTGATAGAGGGTGATGGGAACTGCTGGGTGTCCTGTACTGATCACCTCTGGCAAACAAACAGGGAGAGAAAGCTCGCCAGAACATTGCTGGAAACTGAAGAAAAGAGCTGAGAACAAAGACAAGCTGGAAGGGTAAAAGGAATAAAAAAGGGCGGGGGGGGGGGGGGAAACAAGAAAAACAGTTGGGTTAGAGATATGCAAATCCCAAATCCTGCAAGCAACATCTGTACTACAGAATCTTTTTGTTTGACTGGAAACGATGGCAGTAACTTCAATATTTTTACACAAGATTTATGTTCCTGACTACCTTTGTCTTTTACAAATTCAGCTGATTATTAGAGGCTTCAGGCATAAAAATGCAAGATTTTAACTTAGTGAAGTATCAACAAATGAAATACATCTCTCTCTCACTATCCTGGAAACGCCATTCCTTTCCCCAAAAAACAAAGACATATCTGGCTCTGTTATCCTTCATCCTGAAGCACTGAACATCAGATCCTGATTTGCTCAGCATAAGGATGTAAATTCACGGTCTGGTTTCAAGGGAAAGCCCAGCAGCTGACCCCCTCTGTGTGCCTGTACAGACTGAGTGCTGTGGTGAACTACAGTGAAAACCTTTTCCGTACCTTTTTTCTGTGTTCCAGAGAGTTTGCACTTCTTCAGGCTGAGAGGACAGCTTGTCCATTATGGTAATCAGGACAAGACACTGGGACAGCTGCTGCTCAGGAGGGAGACCTGTAGAAGTTGGGGTGTTCTTTTAAATGTGATGCTAGTTGCCCTGGGAAATATATTGTGTGTATAAACTGGCTTTTAAGGAAGTGACAAATGATGAACAACTAGTGAAACATAAAAATTCCCAGTGAAACAATCAAAAAATCACCTATAAACACAGCTGGGAAAAAAGGAACGTTTCCTCATGAACATTGTGTTTGAAGTGAAAAATAAATGCAATATACTGTATCAGGTAAAATCTAAAATATTCCAGTTCTGAACTGCCACTGCAAGATGCTGCAAAGGAGTTACAATCTGGATGCCTCACGCTTCCCATCTCCTTGAAAACACTGGATACCTTAAACACTGAAAACACAAACTTTTCTTCTAAGTGTTTCAGGATAATCACAAGGCTAGAGTGTGCACAAGGGAGAGAAGTCAGACAGCTCTCAGAATTATGACATGTTGGTGAGGACAGAAATTGTGGACGGGTTGCATTATAACAAAAAGCTGATCATTTTTCAGTATGAAAGCATTCTACTTTTTGCAGAAAATACTTCATTTAGGAAAAAATAGCCGTCTTCCCCCACCAACAGCATAAAAATTTCAGCCTACTTTGAAAGTTTGTGACTAATGTGGATTGAAATTATGCAAAGCAGTAGAATTGACAGGATTTCTGTTAACTAGATTAATATTGAAGTTATTGTGAGTACTTTGAAAAAGATGCACTCAACAGGAACATGAACCATCTGCTGTATTCATCTGAGTTAGCATGACACAGGCTAGATCATATTACTTACAAAAGAATTAGAGACAAGTAAACCAGTACAGAATATTTCTGGTGGTCCAGAAAGTCAAAATATCAATCCTGATCCCTTAGAGATCCTTACACAGTACTATAGCATTGGTAGTTTAAACCCACCTAACTTTTCACTTAACACTTGCTCCATAAAAGGGCTAAACGGAAGAAGATGGTTGATGAGAGGATCCAGAGCCACAAGAAAAACCCGGGATAATTCATCTCGATGAACTTCCAAGATCTCTGGAGCATAGAGACTTGGAGGAAATTTGCTAAGGGAGGATGAAAAGAAAAGTTAAATATTCCCCGTAGCATTTTCAGTAACATTACTTTTGAAAAGAACTACAAAAAGACAAATTCATTATTTCCTTGTTATTGTAAGACAGAAAAGTCTCTCCCGTTTTAGAATCTCTATTATAGCCCGAGAGTTGCAATTCTGCATTCAGCCTTTAAACAAAGTATCACAATCCAGTAATTTGCTAAACATTGAAAGAAAACCTTTCAAACTCACAGAAAATGCATGTAAAATACATAATATGTATAAAGAAATACACTGAATCACAAAAAAAGTCAAGGAATGAAAAGCCAAGAAACACCTGTATATGCAATTTGACAGTCATAAATGTGATGGCAGTAACTTAACACGTTACATGAGTAACTTAACTTATGAGACTAATAAAAAGGTACCACAACTTCTTTGAAGAAAAAAAACCAAACCTGAGCAATAAGCCAAAAAAAAAAGCAGCAATATGAGAATAAAGCAAAAGAGATCATGAAATGAAAAACTTCCACTCTTGCAGCTTATAAAATGACTGTAAAAACGCTACCTTCCTACTCAAAGATCCTGCTCAGTTTTGCTGAGTGAATAAAAGTTTACAACCTTCCGCTTGAGAAAGATCTACAAGGTAAGTAAAGTTCGAAGAGGAAACTCATAAAAAATACATCCACCCAATCTCGCAGGGAAACATGCAGTGAACTCATGCACGCATCTCGCCACAGAACCTGGTTTCAATTCCAGAAGAATGACTGAAATCAGCCATCCACATTATAAAGTCCACTTTCCCCTACTTTTCCCCACTACTGCAGCAAATAGAATGCAACTTTTGAAAGAACAATGATAAGCTGCTTGCAGTCTGCTATGCTTTATGAGCATAACATTAAAAAAGCATTTGCTTCCAGGAGAACCAGTGTCCTTTTGTGAGATTTTGCAAGATTATAAGCATAACAGTAAAGCTATGAGAAATTTCAGGATACTCTGTTTCTGATCCTCTTCCCCTTCAGGACAAATGCTTCCATACTTTGTCTTAAAGTAGAAACAATCTGTCAAATGTTGCAGCCGACACCTGTATTTCATCTAATATTTTTTCTTTAGCTAGAATTTAAGACAGGAAAAAAAAAAAAGAGTGCGTGGCTATTGCGTTGTATATGAAACGAAGGAATTGGGATCACTAGGGAACAGCAATTCTGAATTGCCTTGACTTTGCATGATTTGAGTAATGTCACTCTACTGTTTCAAAGCGGAAGGTACGCTGCTGGATTGCTGTGTTTCACCTCTGCCTAACTGCTTCATTGCAAGGTAACCAAAGGGTAAATCCTACCTTCAGGAATTTTGACTTTAGGAACAAGAATTTTCAAATGAACTTGCATAAACAGACCCAGTGTCCAAGACAATCAATCTGCATATTCTGCACATAACTTGTTAAGAAATGTTGACAAAAGTAATTGCAACAATGTTAGCGGTTTGTCAATATTCGACACTCACAGCACTGATGGAGGATGGGGTTAAGGTAACTAGTATCACACAAAAATGCCCAATTTATTAAAAAAAATATTTTACATTTCTGTACATGAAAAAAGCAAGCAAAATCTCTGGAACAAGAACCATATTTTTATTCCTCAAAATACTTATAACTAAGAATGCAACCTGGAGATGTTATTAAGATACTATCAATAATCAATTATTTGTACTTCACTTACCTGTATATCTGAAGAAAGAGCTGATACAACTGAGAACACGAATCAGAGAGGAAAGAAAGAAATTCCTGCAAAAGCCATTAATTTTGAATGGCACTTTTAATATAAAATACATGATTAAATACACTTTCTTTCTGATCTATATTGGTGTGTAAAGTACTACACTGCAAAAACTGCTTAATTTCTAACAAAGTAAGTGCAAAGCAAACAATAGTAATAGTAATTCTAATTAGACTACATGTATATATATTGTAGGTAACAAATTCACAGGTGTGTTTTAAAAAAAATTGGCAAGTGTAGTTGTAATAGCTATAGAGAGCTGCAAAAATCTGAAGTGGTCTCATACATGCTGTAAGGCTGTTTTATCCTGTCACAATGTTATTCATATTGTGCCAAAAAAAATCCCAACAACAAAAAAAATCACCCCCCTGCTTTTACCCCATGGGACAGAACAGATGCAGAATGCAGTGTCACAGATGTTCTGAGAGAGCAAAATTTTTTCACATAAATTCTTAAGATGGGTAGATTTACAGCATACCTTCTAATAGTGAGAGAAATAAAGCACAGCAACAAAGTGGAAGGGCCAGGAAAGGAGCAGGAAGTTAGTGACAGAGCTAACAACAGTAAGCGGGCATTTCTTATTACTGTCTCATCATTTTCAATTGTTGAAATGAGCAACAATTTTGAAAACATGTTGACAGGTTTCATCTACTTGATTCTTCCAGCTAACATTATAAAGACTGGACATCTCCTGCCAACTCCATGGTGACGCTGCTTGTAACAGCTCATTACTCTTGTTTGATTTTGTGTTAAATCACAGCAGTAACCCTGCTTAGGCTTGTGAGTATATACAGGTGGAAGAACTAGAAGCAGGTTATACACAGATGTTATTTATACCACCCATATGGCATAGTTGTACACTGTTAAGATATTCTGCAGTACAAAATTATTCCATTTGCAGACCAGAGGTTTAAATTTAATACTAACATAGAATTCAAGTATTAAAACCTACCTTGGTGTAGTGTACAAGGGAATTCGCAAAGAACCTGCACAGTTTGACTGTCTTCTGGAACAGCCTGAGGTCAGTGCCCTCCTGTCCAAAAAAAAAAAGCAGTTCTGAAACTTAATATATGGAGTAATACAATAAAAGAGAAAGATTGCTAACAATGTTCAAAACCCATTTCAAACTTGATTCTCTACAGACTCTGCAGCTATGGGGAAAAAAACTTCAAAAATCTTCATTATGCCTCAATATTTTTATAGCAATATTCAGAACTGAAATGTTATCTTTTGATCGAGCTACCGTCAACTTAGGAAAAAAAAATAAAAAATTCTCACAGAGTATAGTGGAAACTTAGTGCCTCACCAAAACCGCCATAATCTAAACAAAGTTACAGGCCTCATTTTCATGTGGTTTCAAAAGAACATGGTATTCTGCCTACCACATGAAGTCAAACAAACTGAAAACCAAACCCAAGCCACTCCAAGCAATAATACAACACAAAGAATTTACCCTCCTCAAGTTCAACAGCAGCTTTGGGAGCTTTTTAATTCACCTGTATCTCTGACACCTTCATTTGCTCAGCCAGTTCCAAACAGGAGTGAAAAGAAACAAGAGTGTCCTTGCACAGGCCACTGAGGATGTCACTGTGTTTCAGATGGCACTGCAGCAGAGAATGATGCTTCAGGCTTTGCCTAAAAGATCAGAATAAAACGAGATATTTAATGGTCAGAAGTGGTCATGCAATGAGTTAGTACAAATCCAAGTAATTAATTCTTCTATTTAGGCTTTTATACAGTACTAATTGGTGCAATATCCATGTACACTGAAACCAGAAATTTGCAGAGAACAACCCTCTTCACAGCCAGGACTGAAACAGAGAGGCAGGATGAAAGTGCAAGACAGCACAACTCAAGCCAAAAACGCCCACAGAATTGCAAGGCAGCCCTCTCTTAAGGTTATTATTTAGACTAAGGTGTTTCAAATTTTCTTCTACACTGTAATAAAAGAAGTCAAGCTTCTATTACTTTTCATGCATGATCCCTAACTGCCTTCACTGACAGCACCTTTAATACTACTTACTAGCTGAATTTCTAAATTTACTTACTAGCTAAATAGCTAAATTGAATTCTCCAATTTCAATTTTATTCAAAATTCTGAACATCAACCTATTTAAACACTAGTTATTTAAAATTACGGTCTGTTTATATCACAATGAAATCCAAAGAGTTCTATGACATACTTGATTATGAACTTCCATGTATTGGCATGAAGAGCATGGTCCATATTGGAAATGACAGAACATATCTCCAGCACAGTGTGGATTACTAAGGAGGAAATAACAGGAACAACTGAGTTAAATCAGATCCGTGAGTTCATAGCAACACTACTCTCCTAGGAAAACAGCGGCAATCACAAGCACTAGGGAATACAATAGGGCATTGACACCCAATAAAAATATGGCTCAGTGTTGCCCCTTTCCTAAAAACCTATACAACATGCCCCATCCCACAGAGAAAGTTTCAAGAGAAAAATGGAAATATTTAAGCTGCAAAATGCCACCTTCCGAGAGGCTGGTCAGGACAGCAGGAACTGAGCATACTCAAAACCCTGTTTTAAAAACTCAGACATACTCTTTATAGAAAAAAAAAGATTGAGCAAGACTAAAAAAAAGCATTAACACATGTACCTGACACCATATCTGTGATGTTATCTTCAGTAGAGGCAGAGCCCATGGAAATCATATCGAGTAGTTCCATCAGTTGCTTCTGAAGAGAGTAAGTTTCCTTGAACATAGCTTGTAGGAGGTCAGAAATTAAGTTCAGATGCCCACAGTATACTGATTCACTGTCCTGCAGGAAATGGGGAAGAGGAGGTTTAAAAAAAAAAAAAAATCATTCAGGAATCACAGCCTGATTTTTCACATGCTGAAAACACTGGGAGCATTTCAGCTGAAAAAAGAACAAGGCATTGATGTACCTTCTTTAACCCAATACACAACCAGATCTGGAACATCTGCTACCAACTGCTAAATATAAAATGCTATTCACCTGCAGCCTCATCAACAACTAATGAAGTTTGCCTGGCTCTAGTGACTTTAGTGGGCTTTGGATTAGACCTCAATGTATGAGCCCAGGATCATATTTCTGCACACAACAGTACAAGGTCAGCAATAAAGGAAGGAGCATTTTGAGTATTGCCCAATACTTTCAAATTAGAATTGTTAGATAAAGGTATAGCACCTGAGTTTAAGTCCTGACATGGAAAACTGATGGCAGCGTTCCTGTAAGAAAGATGAATTGAAAAGTGAAAGCTGACCTAAAGCTACTGTGCCCTTACAATAACCTTGTTTTATTTTCACTGCTCTAGAGGGAATTATTGTTGCAGCTGAAAAAACAGATCTGAAACTGGTACACATTACTCGTCGTAACAGACAAAGATCCTAATCTCAACTTTCAATCCACTTTGGAACTTGCATAGAAATAAGGTAAGCACCACCATTTCAGTAACCAATTGTAGCTCTGAAAATACCTCAGCTATCAGAAGTGCACAGATATCACAGAGAGTCTACATTCATAAGCAAAATGTTCAACTGACTTTGGTGCAAAATACAGAAACAGTAGTCTGTGCCTCTCACTACCAGGTCAGATTTGCTGGGCAGACAGCTGAAAAATCATATTTGTGCTTGTGCACGAAGTACATTCTGTAACTCTTTGATAACTAAATTTAAATTAAAAAAAAAATCAACAGTAGTATTATTTTAAAATAGGATCTTCTTACAAAGTGAGTGTTTCCTAAAAAACAACCAGTGTAAGAATTTTTCTCCTTCTAACACCGACCTACCTTGCAGTGTGTAAATGTGTTCTTTATTACATAAAGAACTGAGGACGGAAGGGTACGGATACTCTCCAGAGGCACACACTCTTGCAGCGTGCAGATGTATCGTACACAGCCAGTCAGAGTTTCTAAGAGTTGCACCATAGTCTTAAAGCAAGAATAAACAACAGTCAATGTTTTTCACTCCTGCAGTAATTTCAAACGCATCTTTTCTTAGCTGAATTGAACCTAGATATTTATGGCATTTAAAGTTCACTGCTGTTTGCATAATTAAGTAGTTTGTTAAAGATGAATGAAGCTCTGTAAAATTATATCGAGCAATTCCAGAGCTTTTCTCTAATACCATATACCCTTTGAAAGCTTTATATTTCTTTTGACTATTGTTCTCAATTTACAAAAATTTTAAAACTTGGAATTAAATGACTGTAAAAATACATGCCAGATTCACTCTTTAAATATGGAGAATTACATTCCATTTGTGTTAGGAAATTCAGCAGAATTTGAGATTTTTTTTAAAAAATTATGATTAGTACCACATGCTAGATGTAATCAAATCATTCACAAAACATTAATTGAACTTCAGCTGCAAAGGAAGATCAAATTACATTAATTACATTTTAACCACCTGGTTAGTAGCTGGCAAAAATATTCTAAAAATCTCTTAATTGTTTAGAAAAAAAAAATAAAAAAAATCAAAGAATAACGTGAACTTTCCTCTGACAGCTTATTCCACGGGACTTGCCTGTAGAAGATTCCTTACAGTACTGCATAACTCTGTATTCTGGCTGGTTAATCCCTTGGCCTCACTGGACAATTCATACATCAAGTTATCAAATAATTGTAGAGTCTGTCAGAACAAAACAAAGCTTAAATATTTTATTTATAAATGTACACACACAAATAGACCATTCCATATCTGCTTGCGTACTTGGCATGGAGTTACAGGCTACTGAGAGAACTCACAGAACAAAATAACACTTTCTAGCATGCGAATCATAAAGCATGATATACCATCTTATGGTTTTCCCAAATTATAGACACAAGCTATAGTATGTTACTTTTTCTAAAATCTGTTAGTAAAACAAACTTCACAGCTAATTCACTTGAAATATATACCTCGTTCTACCAAGGATTTTTTACTTAAAATCACATCATTTTAAAATTATTTTCATTTTGTCTCAGAAAAATTGGCTTTTGTTGAGAATGATGACTAACATTTTAAATACATAAAAAAATAAGCCTACGACCTACAAACAATTTCTACTTTGATTGAGGTCCTTGGCTATTTGATGAGTGTTACTGGAAAGACAGCAAGGTGCTTCCAGGTAGGTGCCAGGATACTATCTAAACTGGTATGGTACAGTCATCCTTGTTCAGGATATGCTTGTTACAGGGCATTTTTCTGGTAATCTCCAAAATCTGCTACAAGACATAAAATAAGGAAAATGGAAATCAAGTGGCCGTTTTTGCTGGCGTCTTAAAATACACAAGCTGAGGCCTGAAACTTAAATCATTAATTCAGCACTGGTTTACTTCTGTTAAAATGTAGGTGTTGAATTTTAATACAACTACAGCACAAAATTCTCCATCATTTAATCCAAAAAGATAACATAGGTTAGGCCAGTATGGTCTGACAGTTTATTCACTATATTATTCACAAATATCAGTGTTTATTCATGATGTATGAGTGTCGGGTTCTTCAGTTTATTTGTCCTGAGAGGCTAGCTCACATAAAAATTCTCCACCTTGGTCATTTTATGCAAACCCAATCTCCTCAGAAATAAAACCCAATTCTGTTACTGAATACATAAAGTAGAACATTGTATGTTCGATCATCTCCCCACTGAAAAGAATGGTAACAGTCACAGAAAGAGTCCAACAACACAAAATTGTTATAAGTTTTAAACAGTACAATTTTAAGTTCTGTATCCAAAGCAATAAATATATCATGAGACCTCAAAAAAGAATCACTGCATTTTAAGTAGGTTTTTTGCATTGGATTGACTGAAAATTCCACATTTAATTGATGCTGTCATACCTTAGGTAATATTTTGGAGAAAAACGTTTGTTCCAAATCTGCAAGGCTGATATGGGGCAAAAACATTTCAGTCAGGATCTTCAAAACACCTGCAAAGCAAAACATTTATGAAACCTTACAGAAAACATGTGATTATCAGAAATAAGTAACAACCTACCAGATAAAACAAAGAACTTCATCAAGCAGAAACAGATCAGATATTTGATTTTGAGAGGGGCAACATAACATTTACCAGATATGCATTATCTGAAAAATTACATAACACTTAACAGCCCCAACATGCATAAACCCATCAATAATAGCATCACATCTGACTACGCTCAGTTGAAGGCTGAGCATAATTGTTTGGCCAAAGAACTAGGATTTTTCACGTTCCAAACTGCAAAAATTTGCGTATTTAATGTGCTGGTTGGCACTAATACATAATTTAACCATGAACGTTAACAAGACTCCTTAACAGTTACATATCATTCTCATTTTCTTATCACTATCAGTTATTACAAAAGCTTTGCCACCTGTAAGATAACAGCCAAAAATACAATAAAATAGAAGACAAAAAGCACCCTTCTTTCAAGTACCTAAAAATCAGAAATAGGAAGGAAAAAGCAGTTTTACATGCATAGCTACTTTATTCAACATGCAATTCGTGTAACATGCAAGTTTCAGCAGGACTGTTGAAGACTGTGAAGGTCACTAGTTATAGCTTAAGTATTTTAAGTAGTGTAGAATTTATAATGCAGTTGCAAAACAAGGATCCATAGGAAGAAGAGGTACTTCTTGGTTGCTACTTACGAATATGCTCAGTCCAGTCTTCAGACTCTTGGTACATAGAGTAAAAGCGTTAAAGAAACTCAAATTCATTTTATCACAAAGGTTATCTTTAAAGCATCTGTATAAGCCACAGCGACTTCTTTCACGCTGTCCCATGTAGACTTCATCCATCGTAAGAAATTGTGAGGACGCTCCGTAAGCAATGTGGGCAGATACACCTCAATACCCGTATGACTAGCACAAGTATTTCTACAATATATTGGGAGAGTAAGTTGGGGGGGGGGGCTGGGAGGAGCTATCTACAGTGCTAAATGAACCACACGCTCTTTTCTACCGTGATCTTTTATTTCAGCGAAAAGGCTGTACTCATTTCCAGTGAAATACCCCGCTCCCAGTTTTTCTGTCCTGTGTCAGCCTTTCACAAAGGGGGCACCGCGTTCCCTTCCATGGCTTTACCTGCTTGAACTGTACAAGGCTGACCGAGGAACATCCCCACCCCCGCCATTTCGGGGTAGCTCCCCACAGCCACCCAACAGCCCACCCTGGGAAGGATATAAGGAGCCGGGGCAGGACGGCGGGCAGCTCCCGACGGCAGAGATCCCAGTCCCAGCCTCCCAACTCTTGCAGGAGCAGCTCGGGGTCTGTCTGGGACATAGCGCCGGCTCCGCTCCCCTCAGGGCCGAGCAAGCGGCGGGAAAAAGTTACCTCCGCTGTCCCAGCAGCCTCCGCGCCCGCGGTGAAAAAGGGGGCGGGGCGGCTGCGTCCGCAGCCGCCCCGCCCCCTTTTTCACCGCGGGCGCGCATGCGCTTAAGGAAGCGGAAGCAGCCGCCGCGCCACGTGGGAGAGGCGGAGGGTGAGCGCGTCTTGCGACCGGGGCTGGAAGGGGCACAACCGGGCAGCGGGGGGAAACCGCGACTAGGTCTCCTTGTCCGTCCTGCTTGCTTCATCCGAGGGGTGGGGAAGGTGGGTCGTAACAGCCTCTGCGCGGGTTGGTTTTGCGTGGCTTGAAACGCGAGTTTTACCGGAATGAGCGGCCGCCCTGGTTTCCCTGCGTATACCTACGTTGCGCCTGAGGTGCGGTCGCTTGTAATGTTGTATTTTCGTAAATTTAAATGTTTTTAAATTAAAATTAGGGTGCTACAAGTAGACGGCTTGCTTGTGCTAATATTTGGCAGTTTAATGATGCGTAAAACGTATTTACTCTCTTTCCAGAAGTACTTCACCTGATTTCATTGGTAAAACATCTGATACTCTGCCTGCAAAGCATCCTTCCCTATAGCGATAACTATATAAAAACATCCTCTGCAAGAAAACAGAAGGAAAAAAAAAATCGTATCACTGTAGCTCTTAAATGAATATTTCCGGCTGTAACAATTTTTCTTTTTTTCACTGTGATTCCTGAAAATGTCTTTTCGATTTAATTTTGTTATCGATGAAAATGAGAACAATGAACCAGACACGAATGATAAGATGGACTTGCAGCTGTGCTCTTCAAAACAGAAGCAGGAATCTGCAGAAAAAAGCAAGCAAGCTCCTGATACTGTAGCAGACTCCAGCCTAAGGCCGGGTACCGACAAGCACCAAGATGAGACACCATCAAAGTTCTGCTTGAAAGCTGCCAAGGAGCACGATATACCAGAAGATTTCAACAAAGTATTGGAAAATAAAGTCTTGGAAACAGTATCAGACCTGTATTACATAAATATGTCTGCAGTGGAACTGACGTGTTTGGATGGCAGTGATGAAGAGGGCATTGTGTCCAAAAGTGTTTCTTCTCACTCTGATCTCATCCCAGGAGTCTATGAGGGAGGACTGAAAATCTGGGAATGCACCTTTGATCTCATAGACTACCTTTCTGAAGCTGAAACAGAGTTTACCAACAAGACTGTATTGGATCTTGGCTGTGGGGCTGGACTGCTGGGAATAGTTGCTTTAAGGGGTAAAGCTGAAAAAGTCCATTTTCAGGACTACAACAGCACAGTGATTGACAAAATAACCTTGCCTAATGTAGTGGCTAACTGTCTAAAGGCAGGCAGTAGGAGGGACAGTGGAGACAGCAAGCCCCCTTCAAAGAGGCCCAGGAAAGTGGAGTGCTTTCCTGATATGCTCACCAAATGCAGATTTTTTTCTGGAGAGTGGTCTGAGGTCAGCCAGCTCCTGTTAAGCAGCAATAAACCCTTATCAAAGTATGATATAATTCTCACATCTGAGACCATCTATAATCCTGACTACTACAGTGCTTTGCACGATACACTGGCTCAGCTCTTAGACAGAAATGGCCGTGTGTATTTGGCAAGCAAAGCACACTATTTTGGGGTTGGCGGTGGTATCTACCTCTTTGAGAAATTCTTTGAAGAGAGAAATGTGTTTAGGAGCAGCATAGTTAAAATAATTGATAAAGGACTGCAGCGATGTATTATGGAAATTGCCTTTAAGGATTCCAGTTAAAATTCAACCACAGGTCCTTCAAAAATATAATAAAGATTAAATGTTTTAATCCTCATATCTCTCTGCTTCCTCTGTTGAATTATTATGGTTTGAAAAATTAAGGATGCTTGTTATTGAAATGTTTGACAAGTGGTGTCTAGAAGTGAACGGCTCTTCCAATTCTGGTTTTGCATACAAACGTGGAGTTCTGCTTAAACCACCACGTTTATGCCAACTAATTATCATTTATATGTATTTTGAATGAAGCAAGCCACCGACCCCATCCCCCTCTCACATTCTTTGGCAGTGCCAAAACTGTGTGTCGCAGGAGTGGCTGCTGAGCGCTGCCTGAACCAGGTGAGGAAGCAGTTCCCAGGGGTCAGGCTCTCTCCTCAGATACAGTTTAATTGCAGTAACCGATTTCAGAATCACTTGCGTGCCCGTGAGCTCTGCTGCTTTGCCGCCAGAGGGGGATGTCACTGTATTTATCACTTTGCTTCTGCTAGCAATCTTAAGAGCCTCTGTAATGTTTTCATATGTAATGCACACACGACTTTTATTCAAACGTTTAAAAAAGTGTACCAGAGAGTATTTACTATTGCGGTCTAAATTTTCACATTCAGATTTTGACGTGATCACACTCAAGAAGAGTTGAGCAAATAAGTGAAAATAGCCATACTGTTTTTAGAAATGAATAAAACTGATTTCTGGTTTAGAAGCTGAGTTCAGAGAAGACTCTACACAAGAGAAGTTCCTTATAACAACCAACCAATAAACCTACAAATGCAGTCCAGGCAACTGGAGGATGACAGACCTGAGCTTTAGGTGACAAGTGGGAAAGGAGATAAACTGCACTATTACAGCAGATTGCTGACTAGAGTGCTGTAGTGGGCTGGGGGGGGTGTGTGTGTGTGTGTGTGTTGTTTTTCTTTTTACAAGATTTTTTTCAGAAACTAAACTGCTCATAACGCTGTTACCCAAAAGCCTGCTGGAGGCAGTACTGAACACTGACACCTCATCAATCTTTTCAGCGGTTTGGCAGGGCAGCAAGCATTCTGAAAAGCCTGTGTACAAGTCACTCCTGTCTCCTAGGCTGAAGATAGTGATGCTGCTGAAGAAATTACCTTACCAAAAACACAAACCCAAAGAACTACAAAACCTGGTAATACAAACTTGAGGACAGTCGAGCACTGCAGTAAACTGGATGCAAGGATACTCAGTGTAGGGGAGCAAGGGCAATAGTATGAGGGGATGGAAAGGAACTTTCTACAGCAATGACTGACATCACTTTAACTATTACATTAAGTTCCCATCCTTGAAGGCTCTGGAAATCAACTGCAAGATTCCTATTTTGACCATGTTGCTCTTAAGATAGTCATAGAGGGTTTCCTGTACTTTACACAAGAGCCTTAACTACCGTTTCAAAAACAATTGCAAGTTTTAAGACTATTTTAAAGGGATGCTTCGGAAACCACTGAAGTTGCTCATTTATAAGAGAGGAAAAAAGCAGTTAGCTGTGCCATGGCTGTGATTGTGCTTTGGAATTTTTCTGCATCAACTCAAATTTACTGATGACAGACAACTGCTAATTACAGATTGAAGAACAAAATGAAGTTTTAGCTTTGGCAGATCAATACTTTTAACAGTTCTTTTTTGTCAAAACTGGGAAGTTGGAAACAAAGTGACTACCGCTTACCATTTTTCAAGCTTCAGTCATAAGACAAATGTTGGCTTGCATGGAGTGACTGAATAGCTTGTTCTATACCTTCTAGGTTTAGTGCAGTTTCAGAGAACAAAGTAATAAGGAAAGTTGACCATTATGAGAATACAGTTAAAAAGTCTCATGTATTTCTGATGAGTAAATGAAGGCAACACTTACAATCTTCTACCATAATGCGTCCTTTTGAAAATACTCCACAATCAAACTCATTGGTTTATTGTATTGGGTTTACTATACTACTCCTTTGCTCAGCATCCTCATTCTTGGATTGCTCAGATAGCTGTTTTCATGCAAATACAGAATCAGATTTTTTTTAAGACTTAAGACTGCTAGAGCTACAATCACACAGTGATCACACACCTGCAAAACAGGAAACCCCACACAGTATAATTTAAGTTCCCATTTCAGAAGTATAGATCAAAATTAATAAAGGATATTTTTCTCAGGTGAAATCAGCAAAATTACCATTGGGATTTCCATAATTCCAGATGAGTTCTATTCTAGTCTTAAAATTCAGCAGATAGATGACAAGAGGAAGTAGAATTCAACACTTAGTTTTGTAGGCTGGTTGTTCTGTTCCTGTTTCAACATCAAATAATACTAGTTTCCCTGATCTGCATTAAGGCTTTCTCTACTTACCAAGTCATCACCACCTTAGTGACCAGTTCCCTGCTTCTCTTCATGATCTGGAATAAAAATCTTTCACTTAGAATATTTGTACATGTTCATTTCCCTAGCTATGAAGTAACATTTCCCCAAATGACATTGCACTAGAAAACAGAATTGGGAGGACCCTCAAAGTGTTTTTTTGATGATACAATAACCCCTTACATCAGGGCCAATTCCTTGCATGAAGAAACAAGAGGTAGAGGTCAGCTGGTAACTCAATTTATCAGCTCATTCCATATCATCACCCCTTTTCTACCCTCGCCCCCATCCCCTTGCTTTTTGAAAGAGTCATCACAATAAGAAATCCGGTCTAAATTGTGTTTTTCCCGTAAGTATTGTGGAGAGAAACATTAAAATCAGTCATTAAACTTCTCAGGAAACTAAACTGAAAACCTTGTTTGTTTTAACAGGCGCTGATGACTTCCCTTTGAAGACTATTTGCTAGTTTTGGGAAATGAGGCTATTAAAAAGATCAATCTTGAATACTGGCACCAATTACAGTTATTTTACTAAAGCTTATGGGAAAAAACCCATGAGGAAAATCGAAGTGGGAGATGCCCAATTTGCAAATTATTGACTCATATGCTATTCTTGGTTGTTAGGTACACAGGCATTTAATCACCTTCTGAAATCAAAATCTTGTTAAGAAAAATCAAATCTGCAGTCAATGTTATCATGGCATTTGGAGTGGTGCAGCCAGAAGACTATTGCACAAGAGCATAAAGAGAAGCACAAACAGTAGATGCAAAAGTGCATAAGGGCGCTGGGGGGGAAGGTCCAGGCTGCATGTGGGGGAAGTCAACCAAGAGACCTGCAGCACGAGGTTCAAGAGATCCTACTCCCAGGTGATTACCTGGAACTCTTCTAATGAGGAAGGAACTGAAAGGTTTAAGGATGAGACCCAGGAAACTCCTCTCCAAAGACACAGAAGGGTGACATAAGATGGACAATTAGTGTAATAACCCAGTAAGGTAGGATTTTTTTGTGACAGAAACAGGACTCAAGCCTCTCAAATTTCAGTTTGTACTTAAAGAGTCACATAGACATTGAAAAGAAAAAGCCACTCTATACCACCAGATACTGGTAGATAAGTGCAGTAGGAACCACAGCAAAGAGAAGAACTGGGCTTTATATACAAATCCTTCTTGAAGGCTTCAAGTCAACAATGTAAGCATAAGAACGAAAGATACTCCCTTGAAATCCACAACAGCATTAAAGGAAGACTGTCAGGAAACAAGCAAAAACTGTAGCAAGTAACTTCACAACTGAAGTGCAACATCCTGCCACAACAGGAGGAAGCAGGTGCTGTAAGGTAATTCAGACACTGCCTAGGTGTACTGTCTGGGAGGTAGTTAACTATAATTACTGCTATAAAAAAAAAGCATCATTATACTCATGGGGAATAAAAGTAGTACAGGGAATCTGAAACAAGTGCTGTCAGAATTTGACACTGCCATCAGTCTGCTAAAGGGAAGAATCTTACAGAAACATAGAAGATATTGATCATTGTGTGGAACACAAATACTGCATTTTCAAAACCATGGAGTAAATTGAAGATTTAGATCATTGGTGAAGAACTGTAACAGTCAACCCTCCCCTCCAATTTTTGTAAATGTGGATAAGAAAGTTGAAAAGCCTGAAGAGCAATAGAAAATAAAGGAAACTGAGAACGCTGTGGTCAAAAGACCAGGGAACAGGTTTGGTCCTCCAGCATTTTAAGTTGATGGCAAAACTGATGTATCCTACAATATACTGATGAGACAAAACTGAATGAAAGCAAACTGGAGGTAAGATGATATGGGAGAGTTTAATTAGATGGCATGTCAGAAGGAGGGGAAAAAGGCTTAGAACTGCAGATTCTGCACAAAGGAATAATATGAAAAATAAGATACATCTGGGGATACTAACTGTATTATAAATTACAGCAGAGTCCAGTTACTCCAGATTTATGGTAATATATATAGAAGACACGTTCAATTTTATTTATCAAATTACAACTCACGGTTAGCAGTTTTGAACTGCTTGTTGTGTTAATAAGTAGCTGATTTATTTCTTGTCATCTGACCATGTAATTTCATAATCTGTATACACTTTTTTCAGTATCTCTACAGTCACCGAATGATCTGCTTTTCCATAGCCCTGCAAGAAAGAACAAATGCTTATTAGACATGTACAGATAGTAAGTCCACAGAACCATTCAGTTCTTGCCGACACAAATTATCCAGTTATGATTTGATACTTCAAGTAGTTCACATACAAATCAAATACAGGTTCTAAAAGTTATCCTTGCAGTATCATGTTTTATTTTTCTATTGTACTCTGTAATTCCCCCCCAAGCAGAGTTGTAGAAAATACATGTGATGGGGTCAAGCAATCTCAGGCAGTAGAGGAAGCATTTTTCACATCATTTATCCAACAGAAAGTTTGTTTTAAAATGTTCCCAAACCCTCAGCCACCATTCTTATTGAATGTTGTTTTAAACAACAGAGATCACATTACCCACTTTAATGTATGAGCATACAAACATCTGATTTGGCTCAGCTGAAGGAAAAGGGACTAAGCCACCACATGTGTGGTGTGAACATTTAAGTACTATTCTAGCCATTAAAGAAATCATAATCTTCATGATTTATTTATTTGCAATCTTGTCTTAGCTGGGAATGGCATAATTTTAAATATCCATGCTCTTCAGTCACTGCAACTCCAAACCAAGGCAAGGTCAGATGACTCTTGTGATTTTTAACCCTCATTTAAATCACTGATCACAGTGTCACTCTTTTACTGAAATTTACGATGGTTGTAGTAGAAAGTGCCTTTCCATTATTGTCTTCTGACTTGAGTTACTATCTTGATTTCTCATTTCAGAACAAGTAAGTTCTTCCCTGTCAAAAAGCCTTTACTGCACAACATTGCAGTGTACTGACAAAAAACCCATGTGATTTACAGTAATATTTCATATGCAACTTAACTTGGAAGACTGAAGAAAGACCTCAAGATTGCATTATCAAACAAAACAGGTACTCATTCATCACTGACTGCCCCAAGAGGAACGGCTTAAGTAAGTCAGCATTTAAACTGCACGGGTTAAAATTCTTGATGCATTATAAAATACAAACTTTTGAAAAATACTAGGTAATATAGTTATGTCAGAAATATGCAGGCTTATGGTGTCAGTTGTAAAGCATCAGACCTACAGATCACTCTTGCCTTGGTAATCACTTTGAAGACCCCATCTGGCTTTGCAAGTAATAGCACAGCATCTACTTCAGAAGAAGTCAATCACATAAAACATGATGATAGTTCTGCTTTAGAGTCTGACAACAAATCTCCAAGTAAAGAGAAGCATTAAACCAATGTAATTAATATACAAACTTCTGAGCCTCCCGGTCTCTTATCTGACAGAAGCCCTCATGGTAATAAAACTCTGCTTTTACATGGTGCTCATCTTAAGCATCAAGGTACTGAAACCAGAGAAACAAGGTACTCTCCATAGACATTGCATTACAAGAGCAAGAGTCAACCACTTCCTCTAACACTAAACTGACAGCTGAATTAACAATACAGGTGTCAAGTCTCGTCTAAAAGATGCAATTATGATGAGGACCTACAGTCACAAGAATTTAGTAGAATACACTGCCTTCCAACCCCACACAAATCCTAAAGAGTTTTTTTTTTCTTATTCCAGGTGGCAAGAGTAATCTTGGAACAAAACCAGCACTAACATTTAACACATTCAAGGCCCAACCTTCACTGCTCATTTAAGGTAAGCAGGTTTGAAGTAACCATCACTTGCTATAAAAAATTAATAGAATTGTTTTCTTCTTGTCTACATTAGAAACCTAGAATCTTTACTCAGAGTATTACTACAGAAGTAACTATGCTTCACGGAGCAACACCAGAAACAGACTATAGCATGTTCCTTAAGTTCAAGAAATCATTATCACTGAATCTTTCATAAAGAAACTGAACTTAGACTGAACAGTAACAGGTAACAAAACCACTCAAGTTTCTGTATTCTTGTAAGCTACTTTTATTCCCATAAAATGCATTTATGTGAAACTACATCTTCACCTACTAAAAATTCACACCTAAACTGGGTCTACTCTTCTCACCCAACACATATACAGAACAAGATTCACAATTTAACTGGTCTCTACCAAGCAACATTGTTACTGGCAAATAAAGATCACACAATAGCTGGATCAAGACCCTGTGGCTACAAATGGGTTATTCCTACTCTAGCAGTAAGACTAAAATATTGAGTCAGAAGAGGTTAACTTCCATTCTTAGTCTTCATTATGGTATTACTCTTGGTATTACTCAACATTGTTATTATTTTTGCTTTCATCTCCTGCCCTTAAAACTAATGTTATTCTAATCTATCTCACAAGTGAGCCAGGCACGTTTTCCAGTTAATGTTTACACTGTGATTCAAATTGCCAAAAGCACCATACTATAAAACAAAAATCCCAGAACATCAGAGACAAAAGGATTTAAAGGAATACAAGAAATGCACTTACTGTAGAGAGACCAAATACCCTAATTTTCTTGTCTTTGCTATTATGATCAATTTTCCCTCCTCCAAGGCACTTGCACTCATATCCCAGCTTTTCCATCTCAGGATTTACTTTTTCAAATATATGATCTGCACAAGAAGAACGGTTAGAACCATTAGAATACATACAAGGCATCAAATCCTCTAGAACTCTTATTTTCAGCTATTTTCCACTCATTTTTCTCCAATTCCCTTCTTTCACCTCCAAGAGAGGGATGTTTCTCTGGACAAACACAGAAAAGCTGTAATTAAGGTGTTTTATTTCAGTTTTTTTACTTAGTGAACACATCGTTTTCCTAAATGAATTTTTTTCAGGGTTGGAAATGACATCTGACAGACATACTGACCCTCTTTTCACATTCACACGAGGCACCCATAGAAGGGAAAGAAGGGCCTTCTGAGCTATGCCCGCTGACACCAGACACCACAGCCCAGGAGCTCCCCCTGCGCCTCAGACTCGCTGGGGAGCCGGCGGCCGCGTCCCGCACCCGAGGGACCCTCAACCCCCCCGCCGCGGCCTGTCACCCACTGTGGAACTCGGCCGCCTTGGTGCCGCGGACGATGTCCCGCCGCTCCTCGCCGCCCGGCCGCTGCAGGCGCACCAGGATGTACTTGAACGTGCCCTCGGGGTCGATCTCCACGTCCCGCACGGCCGCCATGGCGGCGCCGCCAGCCCCTGAGCTGGCCGGGCCAACACCGCCGTCTTCCGCTGCTGGCGGGAAGGCGCCGCCCGGGGGCGGGGCAGCCGCTGTCGCCGCGGTTCGGCGCGAGGCCAGCGGGGCCCGAGCCGGGCCCCGCCTCTCCTCACGGCCCGCGGGCGCTACTCCTCCGAGTTGCTGGTCCGGGCCTTAGGGGTGCCCTTGTCCGTGCGCCCTTCCCGGGCTGCCGTGCCTCTCCTCTCGGCCCGCTCCCCAAGCTGCGGCCTTGCGGTGGGCGCCTGCCATCACAGGGCAGCCCAGGGGAAGGAAGGGTCGTGGAGACGGAGAGCTCAACGCCCTCAGAATCGATAGGTTACTCTTTACATATATTAAATGAGATACGAATTTACTTCTTGTTCACCTTGTTACATGCGTTCCACTTGAGTTAGGCAAGCTCCACACGGATTCATCGGGAAGTCATGGATGTCTAGAATGACTGAGGTACACCAACTTACTGAAAAAGCAAACCTGTAATATCTAGCGGAAGAGAAAGAATTGTCTACGTGCAGTGAAAACATGGTATTTTATCATGTGCTTACTCCATGAATGAGTACTCACATCGGAAAGACAAATTTTTTTAAAAGTCTCAGAATATGTCCACAAATTAGTTTCAACATAGTCACATCTTTTAAGTGCTATATTGTAGGTCACTTCAAATTGAACTATTCTATTAATGCAGTAGTATTAATAAAAGTAACAGTAGTAAATTATTATTAGCATGAATTTCTTTATAACAGTTTTACAATATAAAACTAGTGCTTGAATACAAGCAGCATACTACATAAGACGTTATGCATTAAAGACAGTAAAATAGATTAAAAGTACATGTCATTTTAATACAGCATTTAGTGGTGTATGACAAGATAAATGTAATTTATGAATTAGTTTGTTTTGTGATTTATTACTTCACAACAAAAGTTGTTTACTAAATTACTTTATTAGTTATCCTGAGCCTTAATAAAAATTTCTACTATTTTGGATACTAATGTTAATTACCTTCCGGAGCACAAAGTAGCACTATCACTGTGAGAATAAAAGACCAGGTTCCTAGAAGAGTAAGCTAAGTTGTTGCTAGCTATAGCTTAAGCAATGGTGAGGGAAAGGGGCTTTAAGTAGAAACCAAGCCTACTGTCTTCAGCTGTTCTGGATACGGGAAAGTGATAAAGTCTGTGCCTGGGTGAGTGAGTCCTGTGAAGTTGAGGTGGTTGCTTAAGCCAGTTCAGGAGAGTAGTAAAGGCTTGTAGGGTTATTATAGTGTTAATTTTTAAAGCTTCTTTCAAACAGGCTAAGAACTCTATTTTTGCTTTGGTTGCTTTTGTGTATGTAGCTTGTTCCTTCATTATTTTGTCTACTGATTTAGCCTGATATCTGATACTCTTTTTTATTGTGTTATAGCTATGCTATAAATAAGGTTTCATGGAGCTTGCTTGTTTGAATAAATGTTGTTTTTTGTTGTTTTTTTTTTTTTTTGTTTGGTTGTTTTTTGTTGTTGTTGTTGTTGTTGTTGTTTTTTCCATAGGAAGAGGATATTTCATTTCCTGAAGCATAGAAGTCTGTTGTATGGCTATGGCTGTGGAAAACTTTACTGTCCCATTTTAGTTATGATGCATGGAAGAAACTAGCAACAAACAATAGTAGCACTGATGAGTGAGGGCAAGGATGGCAAAAGAAATACTTATGGCATGCCTCAAATAGAAGCTAAATTTTAAAGGAATCTTCAACAAGGAGACCAGGTATCTGACTTGACCTGACACGAGTTGGAGCAGTTAAGTTTGTGACTTAGTAACAGGCAAAGCAGAACTTTGTCCTCTTCTCCTTATTGCTTTTGTCTTCCCAAGTATCCTCTTTATCCAAAAGTAGTTTCTTATGCCATTCTAAGGTACAGGAGCTTCCTGTTGGCTTTTAGGCTGAAGACAGAAATCCCCCGCTGTTGGCGGTAATTGTTAGTGTGTCACTTTGTGGGCCTCAGGGGTACAAAGAGGATAGCATGGGGCAACAGGGGTCTCATACCAGAGACAGCCTGCCTTCAGTAAAACTCCATGGAGGGACTTTCCTTTTTTAATGGGCTTACTCTTATCTAACTGTGGCAGTGAGTTCTGAAAAAATAAGGGATTTTTTACTTATTTGGCCAAGTGACATCTTGTCTTTTCACAGTGGTGTCCTAAAAACCATTGTTCTGAGGAAAAGCATTGTAAGTATCTCAAATTATGTAACAGAGAACCAATGCAATAATAAATTAGGATCGTGGATATTTTTCCTGAGCAGTTGTAGCCAGGTCGTAAGGGTAAGCGTTGCCATCATTTTTTCCTCTTCAATATTACATGCGGGGCTTGTTTTCCACTATGGTTTGCAGGCTTTGGACTGGACCCAAATAACTATAAAGTTGCACTGTTGTTTATGGCCTTCCTATAATCAGATTGTTTTAATCCATAAGGCCTTGTAAAATTCATCTATTCTTATGTTAGGTTGGGTTATGCCACTATTGCAATGTATGTTGGGGTGGATTGAACTGTTGTTGTAATGGAACATGTTTGGCTGTTGTTAGGCTGAATATGGAATATCTCAACCAAGTTACTGGTTGAGCTAGTGCATCTGAACTTGGTCAAACTTCTGTACATATTCTAGCAATCAGAGAGATTAAAAACAAGCAACAAAATCGGTGATTCATGTG
The DNA here is from genome assembly GCF_965140245.1 of Athene noctua. Classification (NCBI taxonomy): domain Eukaryota; kingdom Metazoa; phylum Chordata; class Aves; order Strigiformes; family Strigidae; genus Athene; species Athene noctua. The sequence goes on from NC_134041.1 coordinate 29,977,375, forward strand.
ACATGGTGTGATAGCTGGGTGTAACCATTGTAGCTACCCTAGTTCATTTTCATAAAGGTATGAGATGTCCTAGTATCTGTCATTCTTTAAAAAGTACTTCCTGAGTGTCTTGAAAGAGAAAAAGTAGATAATAGCCTTGTGTTCTCTATTGCATCCATTATAAGAGGGTCTTGTGACTATGCTTTTTGTTGATTAACTCTTGAAAGTGTTAATAAATGTCAATTCAATTTGAAATTGATACATGTATCAGTGTTACTATATTCCTACAGACTTGATGAAAACAGATGGAGAACAGAGACACCTCGAGTCTTCCTGCTGAGGGAATGGGTTCTTATGTATTGGATGAAGTTTTTGCATGATGGAAACTGCTGATAGGGAAAAAATACATTCTTGTGGTCACACTCAACTGCATTTCTACTGGGCTTTGTGGTGATATTAAGGCTGTGATATTTGTATCTTTTAAAAATAACTTTCTAGAAACATTTTTCTTCCCTATTACATGCCCCTACTCCACAAGAAAAATCGCTCTTTTCAAGAAGTGTATGTGGTTACTGAGCATTTTTAAAAAATCATTTTCCTAGAGATACATATCTTTTTGGCTACTGAGGTGAACAAATGGTCTTCAAATAATCTTGGAGGAGGTTTCCACTTATGAATGCAGTAGCCTTAAAAATTAACTTTGGAGTGTTTACTAGATGTAAGAAGTAACTTGACAGAATAAAATATTTTTATCTTTAAGACTTTATCTTCAGTTTTATATTGTCTAGACATATACCATTCAGTAGCTCAAACTACAATTCAGTTTACTTTCTTTCCAAAGTGGAAACTGTGGCGTTAAGTACACAGATTGTTACATGAGTATGTTAAATGCTAGTTTTTCCCCAAATACAGATTCTGAATAGAGTTTAAGGAATCCAGTTATGTGCCAGTATTGAACTTAACAACAGAAGAATATGCTAAAAAAAAATTTAAATAATCAAATTTAAAAAGATATTAAATGTATTATGAGCAAAGCACAGGTGGGTAATGCAGCTGCATTTTCTTCCTGTCTATTGGCAGTCCAGCTAGGGCATGCATAGAATATCTGCAATAAAACAGATACGGTACTTTAGTTATGCCAAGTGATAGGTTCCTAGGAGTTCCTGAGGCATAGGTGCTAGCAGAGCAAGGTGGGCATTGTGTCTTAGTTTTTCCCTCTGTCTTAGTTCTGTCCAGTTATCCCTTATGTTTGACCTGTCTCTTTCCCTTCTTTTCATGCTGTGAGTATACCTGAGATGGCTGTTGTAGGGCTTCCATCTGCTAATTGGATTCCTAAAACATTTGCCATAAAAGCAGAAAGGTTGAGTCTTTTATTAGCCTTCCCTTTAGATATCACTGGAGATATTAAAGATGTGATTGGACAGGGTGCTAGATCATCTCATCTAGGTTCCTTTCCTGTGAAGGGCAGGACCAGGTGATCTTTTGAGGCCCCTTCCAACATGAGCTATTTTATGAAATTCAAGTGTTCAAGTGTTAAGATTACTGAAAAAGCAGTGAAAAACAGGTTTTTTGGTTTGTTAGGGTTGTTTTGGTTTTTTTTGTTTTTGTTTTTTTTTTTACTTTAGGTGTGTCTGCTTATGAATGTGTAAATGGACTTTCCACTTAAATGTTTTCATGCATGCAAAGATCTTCACAAAGAGAATCCTTGTGGGTAGAAGTTCATAGCTTCTCCCTGTATTTCTCCAGATCAGTTCTGTGTAGTCAGTAACAGTATTTTGCAATCAGACTTGAGTCATGAACCTACTTTTAAAAGTCAGGCAAAGCACTACGTACAGCATTTCAACTCCTCTCCTGGGCTGGATGTCAGGAGTCTAGCTCTGAGACTAAATTACACTTTGACTCGTATCTGAGATGATGCCTTTCCCCTGAGTTATGTTCAGTGTTTCACAACCTTCAGCTAAAGTCACTAAGTGACTTTAGTACACAGTCAAGTGATAGTTACAAAGAAAACCCACTGGCTTCCCTTTCTGAGTAACCCAGTAACAGAAAGGATCCCTGAAAAAGCCTGGGTTGAAAGCCCAAATTAGTTAGCCCTTGTGCATGATGATTTATGAAATTTTCTGATCTGTATTTAAGAGCTAATTTGGCCTTGAGTGGAATTTCTGCGAAACTGTTATTGGCTATTGACAACTGTAATTTGTTTTGTCAATTTGGACTGAAATGAAGGATGGGGAAGAGAAGGTGAGGCTATACTGTAGCTGTATATGGAGATACCAAAACCAGTTGTAACTCAACAGTTCAGGTAGCAGAAGTCATCTGGCTTCAGAAACACAGCGTTCAGATCTGACTGGCTTATCCTGCCAAAACCCAGGATCAGTTTACTGTGCAGGTCTCGGACCTGCTATTTCTAGCTTTTTTATAATTATAATAATAGCTATTTCTAGCTCTCAGTGCCCAGACTATGCTGATTAACTTGCATGACATCTCAAAAGGAAGAAAATTGGATTGCAGTTCAAGATCAAAAGTAAGACTTCATTTGCGAATAGGCAAAAACACCTTGTGAGTCAGGAGTATCTTAATGTCAAAACATCCTCGTATTTATTTTGCTATTTAGACCCTGAACAGCAAGTATCTAGAGAAGGAATATTAGTATTATGCAAATCTGTCAAATACATGTTGTGCTGCCGTGGAGCTCATTGTGGGATTCTCTCAATCCATTAAAACAGTCCAGGTTACCAGAGTCAGGAAAAGGGAAACAATCAGTTTGAATTCCAGCTTTATAAATTTTCCGTTTTATTAAGCTCTTTGACAGCAGAGCACAAGATGTAAGGATATGTTTGACCCACTGTTGTATTACAGGAAAATACTAAGAAAAGAATGTTGAAGTAGGTAGTTTCCATTGCGTGTAACTCTCATGCAGGAGAAAATAAAATGAGGGTTAAGTTTCAGCTGTAGTTGCAAATTTTATCCCAGAGTGAGAGTACACCCTTGAGTTGAGCAGAAGGCAGCCTAAATACACTGGTGCAGAAGAAATACACTGTTGTAAATTATGACTGTCATGGACATCAAAGATCACAGGTCTGCTTTGCTGCTTGGCTCACTCATTTTAATAGTCTTTGAACAAAGATTTTTCAACAGCTGTTGATTAGCAGTTCCTCAGATTAGCAAAGAAGCCAGAACAAATAATAACATTCTCTCTCTTGGTATTAACATCTTTCAGATCTGTCTGTGTATAGTCAGTTCAGAAGCCAGAGGCTTGGTTTGTGCACTGAAGGTTAAGAATCCAAGCCAACCTCCAGCATGCAGGAGTGTAAAGGACCTCTTCTGGGTCCTTTATACCTTGCTTTCAGGAATAATGAAAGCTCATATCCCTCTCAAACTCAACAAATTCTGCATGAAAACCAAGTTTTTCTGTTCTGCTACTCATAGAGGGTAGTTTTATAATCTCATTGTGCTGCTGGCTAGAAACTCTCTCCTAATTTCCAGTCTACATTTACTTACAGATGGTTTGTATCCATTTGATTTTTTGTGCCAACTTTATCCCTTTATATACAGAAAACCTCTGATCTCCCCATTTACTTTCCTGATACTTATAAAAAGCCCACCATATCCTTTCTGAGACTTCCTAGCTGCTTCCTCTTTCCCAGACTTAAACACACATTTCTACTAGGCACCTGGAAAGGTATGCTTTAGAGGGGACTTCATGGAATATTCCTACTCTTTGAACAGTTTAGAGTTTCCTACCAGGAGGTGTCATTCTCCTAGCTCTCCTGAATGACCTTTAGTATTACCTGCCTGTGTGACAGCTTTGGGTTAGTCTTTGAAGTACTCAACACATGCTCCCCACCTAGAGTCCCCGTGGTCAGTGAAAGCAGCCAGCTAGGTTTGTTTTCAGGGCTCTGCTGTCCTTTGGTTGTCCTTCCCTGCCCTTAGTGCCCATGCCTTGCAGCATATGTTGGGGGCACAACGGAAGCATGGTGTGCAGGTGATGATTTCAGAGTCCCAGCTGTTACTTTGTGGTCTGTAGAGACAAACAGTGTGAATGAGTTGTTTAATTGATCCAAGTTCATTTATGTGGGATATGTGACATCCTGAATATAAGGGCCTTTCAGCTGCAGCTGCTTTTCTTCAAGATAGACTCATGCATTTACATTCATGGAGCAGAGATATGAGGGTATTTTGAATGTGGTTTTAGGGCTGGAGCAGGGAAACTGTCCTTCCTTAGTCATGATGTTGCGATTGGAGTTCTCCAGGAAAAAAATCAGAATGAAGAAGAAAGGATGGATGGGGAATGTAATTGTATGAAGTCTTACTTGCAGAATTCTGGATATAGATTGAAGGAAAAAGATTATTTTTATTCATTGTGGTGATCTACTGATATTTGTGTGGGCTGGTTTAGCTATAGCAATAATTCTCTGAGAGAAGGGACATTGCATGCAGAGCAGAAGAATGAAGAGCTGCTTTCCCATATACTGGCATTCAGTGAGTGCCAAGGTCACAGAGCAGTGTTTAGTATACATAGGAATGTATTCTTGCTACTCCATGTTACTAAATTACATACCCTAGTAAAGTGAGGGAAGTGCCTTTAAAAGGGTGTGTACACTGTTTATTTCAGGGGAAGAAGACTGAATCTTGCCTTAAAGGGTGGAAACAAACCCACAGAACTGGTGGTTTAACTTTTATTTTGTATTTTCAGTAGCTAATGGCACAAGCTGAATAAGAGATGGAAAGTCAATTTTGTTCTGAACTCTTTCCCATTTCTTTAAGCATCTCAGGAAATGTATTTGCTCTCATTTTTGTTAGAGAGAGAATGGATCTCCTTTGACCAAACATTTAGATAAACCTTTGTCTCCCTTGAGTCTAGAGTATAGAGCAACCTCACTCCTAATTTACTTCAGGTAGGCATAAAGCTGGGTTTTTCATTCTGTTTTGACAGTATGGTATCTGCTTCTTTGTAGTTTATGTACTCAGTCTAACATTATGGGGATTTTGTTGCTTAGAAGAAGTAACTGAGCTCTTAACTGCTTCCCATAAGAATGTTGCATGCAGGCCCAGTATTACTTTATAGAGGATAAATGAGAATCCCTTCACTTCCTGCTGATCCAATACATATTTTGAAAGTAATCTTAGCTGATTATTACTTCTGTGGTCTAATTAACCAGACTCTGCTACTGGTTGCAGTCATGTGACTACAAAAGATGAGTAAATGCCTACTGATAAATGATAGGGAAAAAACCCAACTATATATGCACCAGGAAGGGTAAATATAGAATCATAGCAATAGTCACTTAGGTTACAAAAGACCTTTAAGATCACAGAGTCCGATTGTAAACCTAACACTGCCAAGTTCAGAACTAAACCGTGTCCCTAAGCACCTAAATACCCCCAGGGATGGTGATTCAGCCACTTTTCTGGGCAGCCAGTTCCAGTGCTTGACAACCTTTCTCTTGAGGTGTTATCAGCGGGGTGTATGGGGTGGGGTGGGGTGGTGTACGTGCTTTGCATCTGAGAGAAAAGACTTTGTGGATTGCTTTTTAGGCTCAAATATGAAAGTACAGCAATTTCAGGGTAGGTGACAGACTCACCCTTCCTGATGAGTCAAGAAATCTAGAAGTGGCGGAAAAGCAAAATCTTCACTGGAAAGTTAAAGTATTGTTTTCAGACCCAGGAAATAAGGAAAGTCCTAATGATCTTGACACCAGTAACTGAAACTTAAAGTCTTGTGGTGCTGGTTTTTGTCCAGGAAGCAATAGAATTGAGCGATTTAGTGCCATTGCTTTCAGTGTAGTGATGAATTTCTTTGTTCTTGAAACAATTACTATATGCATCAATTGAAGTACCCTCCAATAATGATCTTATATTAAACATGCCTGTCCTAAAAGGCAATTACTTATCCAGCTGATAGCAATAAACTTCTTTCTTGGAATAATGCATGGATGGTGTGGTTGTGGCAAATTGTGGTGGAATGTCTAGAAGGCTCTCGAAGGAGTACTTAATTCAAGAACTTCTGTGTTCTCATGGTCTACTGACTGGGAAGAGTCATGAGTAGTATGAATGGCAGGCCTTTGCTGGCTGTTCATGGGTGTCATGGTTTAACCCCAGCCAGCAACTAAGCACCATGCAGCCACCCGCTTTGTTCATTCTTCAGGTTTTACTTCTCAGTGCCATGCAGTTGTTCCTTGTACTTTGGTCTTCTGCTTTCAAGATTTCAGATACCAAGTGATAAGGTCTCATTCCAGCTTTGGTGATGGACCTTCATGCTGCTCAGTTTTATAAATGACATCAGGCAGTGATGACTGTCTCTGGGGCGTGGCTTTAAGCCATTAAGATCAGTATCACCTAGAGCACCTTTTAAGATCCTAAGCTTGTAGATCCTTCAGAAATGTGGCTCTCTAGTTTATGATCTGCTGCTTAGTTTTTTTATTGCTTGTTTCCCAGTAAAAAATGAAGGGCTAAAATATCTGTACTCTGAAGCTTCTCTGAAGCTCACTTAGCAGACATTTCTTCCTAGAGCAGTACAGCTCCTAGGGTGGGAAATCTGGGCTGAAAATTTAGGGGAAAACCTGAGGAATTACAATATTGAAGTTATAAGGTGCTATATTTAATGATTGAAAAATTGGTGTTGAACATTGCTTTAGATATGGACTCAAGCGCATTAAATACTGTGTCCATTGATGTATAAAAATTATTTACTTGAAACTGATTTAAGTACTGAAAAGAATAGACTTGAAGCTTGGAGTTCGTAGGCTAATGGTGCGATGCATTAGTAAGGAAGTGAAGCTACCGCCCTCTTCCTTTTTTGTACTCTGTCCCTTATAATACTGCTGATGGAGAATAGAAGCACTCCTGTGCAACTGATAGTTCACATGTTATCTGATAAGTCAAAACAGTGTTTCCTGGGGACAGAGCTAAGCAGAAGCTATGCAAAGAATTTGCAAAACAAAAAACATTTCTCATGATGACCACTTTTACAGAACCAACCACCTGCTTAATCTCCTAATCCTGAAACTTCCTCTCACTCCTCTCCTTTGCTAAAGGCTGTAACTGTTCTCTTCCTCAGAGCCAGCATCAGTGTGATATCTGGGACATTTCACCTGCTGAGAGTATGGGACTGTAGAACAGACCTGGGCAGTAAAATCAACAGTGCTGGGTCTATGCATAGGTTATATTCTTTTACATGTGCATGAATGGTGGCAAGGCTTCAAGAGCCTCTCCGCCATAATTTCCAATAGTAGAATTAGAAATAGTCAAGTTCTGCACAGGATCGGTTCCACCTGCAACTGGAGGCAGCCAAGTATGTGTGATGTTAAGACCAGCTCTGCTTTTGTCTTAACTCAAGGAGTGAGTTTGTTCCTCTGCTCCTTTGTTCTGTTTCATGTTTCAATGCACTGAATCACACCTTGCCAGTGCAAGTAATCACTGGCCTCAGGTTAGATTCTTGAATGTGTATTTTTGCCTGTTTGGAGGAAATTGAGCAGTATGACTCACATCAGAGAGTTCCCGAAATGAGAATTGGAGATAAGATTTTCTGGCTCCTGGGGTTTCACTCCAGACAGAGTGGAGACTGTCTTCAGCAGCCTGAGAAATTCCAGCTTCTTTGTAGCAGTTGTACTGTCTATCTTATTCACACTTAATGAGACAGAGGCTGAGAGATGAGTGTGTTTTTGGAAATTATCTTTTCTTCCCATCTAGACTTCGGGGAAAACTTGTGCCTTAGACCTTTTGTCTCTGAATTTTTAAAGAATTAGTGTTTCAAGCTCCTCTCCAAACAGGAAGCACCTTCACTACTGGCACCAGAACTCCTTTTCCCCTCAAGGATGGCTAAAGCTCTTATTCTTCTTCTACTGAGTGTTACTGTAGGTGAAGCTGGAGTTTTTTCCATTACTTTAAAATTTCAAGTAGTTTTACAGCTTTTTGCAATGGGATAAATGTCTGTTGTACAAACTATTTTGACACACTTATGATGTGTTTTAATTTAGGAGTGATAAATATAGCTCCTAGAAGAGAGGTGGAACTGGATTACTCAGAGGTACTTAATTCTCTGGTTTTGCCTGTTGACACAAAAGCATCATTAAATGTTTAAAAAGGAAGACTTGGATATATGTAAAAGCAGATGTAATCTTATAATGTAGGTAAAGAACTGTTCTTTAAGCGTGTGTTTTGCTGATCAGGGATACCAATTAAACTCAGACACCAGAGTGAAAAGAGTAGGCATATTTTACTTAAAATAATTAAATAATGTAATAGAATAATATGGAAAACATACAGTAAGGAAAGACAGAACAGCACGCTTAAACAAATACATTAAACAAATGCATTAGCCCAATCTATTACAGCATTCCAAATTCCTGGATGTTTCTGAACTTCTATTATAGTGACAGCGTCTGGCACAGCTGTTGCAAATGGTGCAGTATGTTTATTTACTTCTCTGAAATCCTCTGTCATTCTCTAGGATCCATCACTTTTCTTGACAGACCACACCAGACTGCCACCTCAAAACTTCTACATCTAATAAATCTCTAATTGCCTGTGATATCTCTTCATGTCCTCCCAGAATTCTATATTGTCTCATTGTAACTAACTTGCAGCCGGGATCTGCACAGGAGGCGTTTTTACTTTGCTGACCGTAATGGGTCTAGCACTAATACAGGGTTTATACTGACAATCAGAAAGATTTAAAGTTAGTCTTTTTAGAATGTCTGTACCAATTATATATTCAGGAATGGGGACAATCATGACTGACTATAATTGTTTTGAGAGGTTTCCTATTTTCATTTCTATTTGTGTTTGTACAGCTTTAATTTATTTTCCTCTCAAATCTGTTAATAATTACAAGTCGTCCTTTAAATTTCCTGGGGTTCCCATATATTAAGGAGGCCTCCACTCCAGTGTCAATCAGGTCATTTACAGTTTGTGGGGACAAGTTGTTTTAAAAAACAAAACAAAACCCCCAAACCAACGAACAAACAACAAAAAAAGGAAACTTTAAGCTCTACATGGGGCTGTTGGTTCTTCTGCAACTGCTGTCTTGGGGCTTGGCCATTAACTCATATGTGCTGATTATAATATTGATTCACCTCCATTGCCCCCCACAAAGGGTACAAGTCAGAGAATGGTGCCCAACCCTCTTTCATTCCCCCCACAACCGGTGATCCACTCGCAGGGGCCCTCTGAGAGCAGATGGAGGGTCCCGTCAAGGGTCAAGGGGTGGCGCCACAGGCAGAGCTGTCCCTGCCTTCTTGCCCTCTGAATTTTGTGCTTTTTCTTGTTGGGTTTATTCAGCCCTCTCTGTTTATATATCTCCCACAATTCTGGGGTCGAAATTCCATCAATTTTATCATGGGGCATACCATCTCCTAGTAAAGCAGTAAACTTTGCCTTACAAGAAATCCTGTTTTCACTGCCTTTAGGGCTATCTCAATTCTCTGAACTCCTGCGGAGGCACCTCTCATCAAGGTCACATAATTGTTGCACTTTTTCAATTACTTCATCGAGAGGATCCCCCATATCATTAATACAAAGGGGTGTAATTACATTTTTATATGCTGGTGAAATGTTTTTAATTGCTCTGTTTCTCATAGTGACTGATAAAGGATGCCACATCTTAAAGTCAGCATCTCCTACAAAATAGCTGCTTTCATCTCTTCCTCTTTCATTTGCTGTATACAGTCTCACAAAGTATACCACTGACAGTCAGATGCCAGCCAATCATTCTTGGTAGGATATTTGATATTACATCTCAGAGCAGCCAATGCTAACAAATCAATATCCTGAGTATTGTTTTGAAATGCATCTTGCACAAAAGAATCTGAACTTAAAATCAAAAAAACTTTTAGAATCTCCTGTGTCTAGGGTTATTCCTGCAGCTCCCTGATCATGCAAACACACCATCCAAGAGAGCAGGGTTTCCCCTAGTCTCTGCTTAAATCTTTCAGTTATATTGTTTACTTCATCCTCACAGGTTGCCCAGTAAAGGATCTTTACCAGGATCCCACGGCACACACGCTTCTGCAATCACCACATGCACTTTTTTACAATTCACTCGCCCCCTCCTTCTCATATATTTATATTGTGTTACTTGCACTGCAACTTTCTCTGCTACTGTCTGATCAGTATCCAGCTTATCAGCAAACACCTTATTCTGGCGTTGCAACATCACTATCTGCCTCTGCAAATCACACATTTGTCGCTCCATCTGGGAGTGCTCTGACAACAGTCTCTCTTTACTCTGGTGCTGTTTTCTATATGCAGTTAACAAAACCCATCCCCATTTATTTAATTTTGCATTTTCTTTTCTTTTTTTCAATAGGTATCTTTTTCATACAATTTAGAACATCTAATGGCTCAGCTTTTTTCAGCCAGCTTTCCCATTGTTCACATGGTCCTCCAACCCTAGCCCACTACTGGGCCAGTGGACTATAAGGAGGATTTTCCCAGCCAGGAATTTCTGGTGGACTTGACAGATTACCTTTGAATTTAAATAGTGGCATTTTTATTGTATCCCACTTCTGACACCAATTTATGTTTTGCTGATCAGGGATACCAATTAAACGCAGACACCAGAGTGAAAAGAGTAGGCATATTTTACTTTAAATAATTAAATAATGTAACAGAATAATATAGAAAACATACAGTAATAAAAGACAGAACAGCACGCTTAAACAAATAGGAAAATACTGTGTAATGCATCAAATCATTACTACCTGAGAAAGAGAATAGTGATTAAGAAAGATCCCTCACCACTTGCATACGTTACCATCATCCAGATCCGCAGTAGCTGGGGAGCCCCGGTTACAGCGAGGATTTGGAGAGCCTGTCCCAGCAAGTAGGAAGTCCTGCACAGCACCTCCACCCGTAGGTGAGGCTTCCAAAGTCACTGTGAGCGGGCCCAGCCTTATATACCTAAAAATCAGTAAGCCAGAATAGCTGGCACCTTTGTTTTAAGTGGAAATATCTGGTTTCAATCTCACATTAGATTCCCCCAGAGCCTGGCCAGGGCTCAAGGGAGAATCTAAGGGAGTTTCCCTGCTTATCTAATTGGATTATGTGCAAGACCTCACAGCAGGCCACAGTGCCAGACTGTGGTCTCCACGACCTTGTTATTTTATCCACACACACAAAAAGATAAATATACACTCAAGATAGCTACATCTTCCATACATATTTCACTAATGATTACATACTGAGTTAGCAGTTTCGGTTCAGGGCCTGTTGCTCAGGCTTCAGTACTTCCACATTTTACATCAGAACAGGTAACTTAGTAAAATACCTATTAACACAATGGTTATCAGTTATAAAATATACAGGATTCATCTATAGGTCAACTCTGTCTTGGGCCTATTGTCCAAGTCCTAGCATTTCAGCATGGAAAATTAATCTCTGTCTCTTACTGTATGTGTACATACATACATGTATATATTCTGGTTACCAGAGATCATATCCTGTATTTGTCATATTTTTATGATTTCAGCAAGTTCAACAGAGAATTTTAGATAATCTAAAATAATTGCCCACTGCATCCCATTTTCATGTTACTGATAACATTGACAAATGTTTCTCAAACTAAAACTTAATCTCCAACAGAAAGCTAGACTCTAGAAAACTCTTGTTCTAGCATTTCACGACCTCCTTATTTAGAAAAATTTCCTTTAAAACTCTGCCACTACAAATCAATCCAACCACTACTTGTTATGCACCAAGCGGACATAAAGAACTGTTGATCACGTGCCTCCTAAGTACTCTAAAATGTCTTTTAGCTTTTAGAAGATCATATAGATTTCTTTCTTCTATCATCCTTTTCTACAGTGGAGTGGAAATAAAGCAGTTAAACGCTGTGGGTGTTTGCACATAAGTCATATAGTCTGAGCATGTGTTACTTGAACTGTGATCTGTGGAGAGCTGATAGTTTGGAAGATTAGGTCACTTAAAAGTCAGATGAGCATTCATATATATTTTCAGGGAAGCAAACAGAATTAAAATGTTCAAAAGAAATAAAATCATAAATCTTAATATTTTTTGTTGTTTTTGTTATTAAAATAGTGCAGGGTGTCAAGATTGTAGGAGATGGTTGTAGTTTTTTTTCCAAAAGAGAATAAAACTTTGATGTCATTCTAAATAATGTACAGTTGCTCAGAATTTTGATTGTATTTGTTCTGGTTGTAGCTTTCTAAAATTGAGGTAGTTAAGATTAAGGGCAGTATACCAGATGAGATTTGTCAATGGCAGATTGGATGGAATAATTGCAAATTTTGTCTGAAATAAAACATCCTTGTTAACACATATCAGAACAGCATTTCTTATTTTTAAAAAGGACAACAAATCATTATCCCTATTTGTGATCTGCTATAACTCCTGGTTCCTTTTCTACAATTCTGCTGCCTAGGCAGCATTTCTGTTTCTTTCTAAGTTGGTTGGTTTTGGTTTTTTTACATTAAGATCACTATGATTGTTTCTATTGAATTTTTGTTTGTTTGTTTGTTTTTTGGTTTTTTTTTGGATCATGTCTCTAATTTATCTAGATCTGAGTTCTACATTGGTCCTTTGGAACTCTTGAAATGCCTTGAAGCCTGGTGTCATCTACAAATTTTCTAATCATTTTAGTTGATAATTTGCCATACAACTTAAATTATTTCTAGTTAGTTCAGGATAAGCCCTTGCAGGGCTCATTTATATAGTTCTCTCAGACCGACAGTGATCTCTGAAGAAGTGCCCTTTGAGTAGTGGTTACATCTCTTGCATGTTCATTTCATGGTAATTTTAAGCACTAAGCACTATTTCATTTCACTGTTTGCTTATAAGAATGTCTTATATGCAGTATTTAAAGTCTTAATTATTGCAAACTATATCACAATATTGTTTCCTTGTTACTCAACCTTGAAGTACAAACTAGATTGATCTGCCAAAAATAAACCAATCTTACCAGTGTCAGCTGTTCTTGACAGCTTAGTAGCCTTCTGTGGATTTTTCAATTGTTTTCTTTAAAATTTTTTCAGTATGGTTCTATATCTCTTTTAGGCTCTTATGTGGAAGGCCTGGCTTCTAGTTACCTTGATCTTCCTTTCCTAGATACAGAGAGGCAGCCCTCTGACACCTTTCCCCACACTCTCAAGAGTAATTACTGAGGGTTTCAATCTTTAAAGAGTAACTTGATTGTCTGTAACTAACCTAAGTAGTCTTCACTCCAGTCTTTCTGTACTCTGACCTGTTGTCTTTTCCCAAGGCATAACATTATTGCAGTGAATACCTGTTAACTTTTCTCTGTGTAGAAAGAAATGACATTTGACACATCTTCTATCAACTGCTGTCCTTCTTTAAATAGCAGACCTGACTGTTTTTTGTTATTCTTACTCCTAATGTGCCTTTTCCTACCTTTTATGTCTCATAGTGGTCTACCAAGTAAACCTTCCAACCAGAAAATTAGTTGCTGCTAGATAATCCTTGTTAAGCACCTCTGTTTTATAAGGGAAAAGAGGTGATCTGGCGTAATTCCCATTCACTTGTAAAAAGCAGGGCTTTCACTTGTGGAAATAAAGGTTGAGTGTACAGGAACAAGAAGTGTTCAGTGTTTCTAAAAATTTGACTTGATTTAGGTTTAGAGTCTCCCGTTTTTCTGGCAGGGAGGAACAGGATGAATTTGAAGGAACTATGTCTGTGTTCACATAGCACAGGAGGAGAGTGGACAACTGCACCCAGCTCAGTACAGCACAAGAAACGAGGCTCTTATATTCTCAAGTCAATTGGCAAAGGAAGAAAAAAAAGCACAAATATGAAATAACAATACAAAGAGAATAAATCAGTAACCTGGAAACCAGCTAAGAGGCAGGCTGGATGGCATTTCTAGCTTTAATATCTGCAGTTCAACCTAAGTCCCTGTATTGGAGGTATTTTTCTTGAAATACCTATGTAACCCAGCATCCAATATGAGCTGTAGCTCACAGGAATCCCAGTCTTCCTGAACAACAGGGTTGAAGTTGTTAAGTGTCTCTGACTTTTAATAAAGAGATTTTAACCTCTCAGTTGTGTGCTTTTGAAAAGGATTTTCAGGCTTTCTTTTTTTTCCTGAAGATTTTGCATTTGTATTCATCTTCCATTATATTAAAAGGAGAAAAAATATAATTGGTGGATGGCAGAATTTCCTGGGAAAAACCGAAAAGAGCCCATGTCAGTGACGTATAAGGGAATACTGCCAACAAAAATAGGCAGTCTTTTTTTAGGATGGAGTTTTTATAAGCATATTGCTTTTAAGCTTTGGTGTTTTGTTTTTTTTTTTTTGTGTGGGGGTTGTTTGGTTTTTTTTAATCTGCTGCAGACAAGAGGTCTCAGACAGCACTTGTGAAGGAAGGCTATTGTAAACTGTGAAAAGCTCTCTTCCTTCCTCTGGAGATTCCACTGGCAAAGTGATTCTGATAAGTTTCCTCCACGCAACTTTCAGAGCTTCTCCCATGACAAGGATGAGCACTTACCAGCAGGAAGTTAATAAAATGACTTGAAAAAGTGAATCTCCAGGAAAAGGTGCAGGACTTTCTGCCTCCTGGCTCAAGAGAGGATATAAACTGTTCTGGAGTTGTCTATAGTTTTTCTGTCTATACAATTATAACAGCTAACCAATGTTTTAGGAAAAAAAAAAGACTGCCCTATCAAAACTCATTGTTATTAGTTTGTATTATGCTAATGTTTACAGAACCTTGTGAAATTACAGCCTGCTGCATGATGCACTGTACAGGTGCATTAAAAGTACCAGCCTCTGTTAAGAGGGTTTAGTCTGAAGGGCATGGATAGAGAAAGTTTGGCAGTCAGGAAATGTTTTCACTCCCAATTTACAGATGAGCAGCTGAGGCTCATCTATACAGTCCTGATCTTGTGCTACCTGGAAATCTCTGGAAGTCTGGTTGTTCTAGGCAACGCTAGCCCAGGCCTAGGCTTGCAGAATGAGTCTGTGACATAGCCAGGAGTTAACTTCAACTATCCAGAGTTTCTTGATGGTTTGTTTGTGCTTCTAGCTTGACTAGTTCACACGTGCTAGAAAGTGTTCTTCTCCCTACAAATATTCGGTATGTTGTTTTTAATCCTTACTCTATTGAGTCAACTGACTTTGACACACTTTCTAGGCCTTTGTTGCAATTTCTGGTAAACTCTCATATTTTGATAGAAACTGAGGCTAGTTTAGAATCTACTCTTTATTCTGTCCTCTTTCCTGTGATGGATTCCTTTGATGGGCAGAGATCTATTAAGCTATGGCTACTTGAGAAATATTTTTTTGTGAAAAAATTGGAATTGATACCAGCCAAGATCTTAGCCTGGAATCCAGAACCCACTGATTTTTATTCTGTAAGAACAGGCTGAAGCTCCAAAATAAGAGCTCCAACATGCACTGTAAAAACTGTAACTATGCTTTATAGCTATGAAGTGGGTGCTACCCTGTGTTCTTCTGTCGCTGACAACTGTTGTTGAGTCCCTTGCATGTTGAGCCTTGTCAAAACTCACCCATAATGACGAATCTTATGCCTGGAGTGCCAGTTGGCAACTGGACTGTCTAGTGGGGCCTCCACAGTAAGTGCCTGAGGGGACATGGAATGAGGGATGGGGTGGCGTGACTGATCAGGTCGCAAGAGAATAATATCACTTTGTATCAAACAGGGTTGGGAGTGCTGGGGAACGTGGTCTTTGTGGCAAGATTCTAGTGTCATGTCTTTGCCCAGGCTTGAGAACTGAGCTAATGTGTCTATTGCTCATACTGTCTGTTCCCTACTTATAGCCCTCAACAATACTTGTGAGACCTGAAACAGAGGTGGGAAGGATACTTACATGAGAATATCCAAAACTACTTCTGTACATAGTGTGGCACTCACTCACCTTATCACTGCAGTGCATATGTGTGAAGATATGTGTGAGGATCAAGAGTTGAGTGGAGCAGCCAGAGAGTATTGTGCAGGGAATCAGTGCTCCCCACGCTTACTGCCTTTTCATGTACACAGGTCCTCTCTGAATAGCCTGTGATGGCTTACCAACCTGCTGTAGCAAAGTGTCCATGATTACTCAGGCATGTATCTGTACCACAGACAGCATGTGACTGCTCTGTGCAGTAGTATAATTAATCAGTGTATACACAATAAATGTGCATGAATTCAGTATGACACTAGTGTATTGTCTTGTCCACCTGAAATATTATATGCACCTGTTCAGGAGCTGTAACCCTATTGAGCTAAGAATACTGGAGTGTATGGTCCAAGGCACTCTTCAAAGCTAAGCCCACATTCCAGGCTTGACTGCTATGAGTGACTGATGAATCTGTATTGTGAGCAAGACTCTAGAAGAATACTAGTGATCCTGGAGCTGGCAAACCTTACCACAAATGAGAGCTCTTCACAGCAGGCTGTGATCCACAAGGAAGGGCTTGTCCAATGCTGCGTTTTCCATCTTTTACTCAAACTTAGTTAACCAGTTTTGAGTGTTGGTGCTTTTCTTATTGAGATCCCAAAAGCACCTGCACCTCCTTGCTGCAAAACATTATGCTAGGTGAAAAGTTGGAATCTACTTATTCATGCAACTAACTCAAACTAACCATCTTGCTCCTTCCTGATATCCTGGAATTGTTTCTGTCAGTAAAACTATGTAATGCAGCAATTGGCAGTTTGTCAGCACAGCATGTCTTTGTGGGAGGGTTGATTTGGCAAGGGGAAATATCAGGCTTAATGTGTGGGAGGGCCAGATCCTGGGATTTTCCAAGAAATTTTTTTCCACGTGCAATTTCCTTTCTCGTGGAGGGCAGGCCAGTTGAGAGAATAAAAGGCTGTAGTAAAGACAGGGGATACACAGTCCAGACACTTGGAGCTGAACTTAACCTTCAAGTCCATATTCAGCACCTTAGCAACGGAAGGCAGTCACTGAGAAATACCACAGAGGACTTCTGTTACCTGGCCACCACAACTACAACCTGTGAGTATAAATGGAGTGTATTATTCTGTTTCATTGCTCAGCTAAAGGAAAACTGGACAGATGGAATTCTGTGTTGGTGTTCTTTAAAAGCTGTTGACATTTAAAAGCTATCTTGATATTAAGAACTGCTTTAAAGTGAATAATTTCCTAAAAATGGAAATATTATTTTTTAGAATAATTGTTTAAAAGTGTGTAGAAAAGATTGCATAGACATTATTTTTTATTGAATTGTAAAAAGTTAATATTTGTTATTTACAAATATGTTCCTTTGATCTCTCAGCCATCTGCTTTAAAGATAGAGGAGAGAAAAGTTGCAGAAACATGACTTGCTTGTGGTTTCTGTCTCTTCTTGTTTATGGTAAGTCCGTATTTCTCTGTGTAGAAAACTAGTTGGATAGTAATATTAGTGTGACTGTTCTGTTTGACCTCAGAATTAAACAGAATTTTTGAACCTGACCTAATTAACTTGAGGCTAGGTTTACATAGAGGAACCTCTAGTCTCAATGGCATGTTTCCCTGCTTGCCTGTCAAATGCATAATTGGCTCCTAGAGTTTTCTGTGAAGTCTGCAAAGCTTTGTGTGACTGGACATGATTTCACAGGCTGAAGTCCCTGCACTTGATGTTGACATGCCTGTTTTGAAGCTTGCCGGTTGACTGTTTATAAAATAATTACCACTACTTTTTATGCAGTTTCAGATATTGACAAGTTTACAATATTTATAGAGCTTTATATGTCCTCTTCTAGAGAGGAAGAAGGGAAAAAGTAAGACACCAACTTTTTGACATCTTTTCATTCTAGGACTTACAGTACTGCAGGAGGTGAATTGTTGGACATACCATTATTCAGACACAAACATGACCTACAGGGAGGCAGAGCTGTGGTGCAAAAAGAGGTATACTAACATGGTTGCCATTCAGAATAAGGAGGAAATCAACTATCTCAATAACTTCTTACCCTTCAATCCGGGTTATTACTGGATTGGAATCAGAAAAATTAATGAGGTATGGACCTGGATTGGAACTAAGAAAGAACTGACAGAAGAGGCAAGAAACTGGGCTTCGGGTGAGCCAAATGGCAAAGGGAACAATGAGGACTGTGTTGAAATCTACATCAAAAGAGGGAAGGATGATGGCAAATGGAATGATGAACAGTGTGAGAAAAAGAAGGTCGCCTTGTGCTACACAGGTATGGTGTGATAAAGGCCATTCTAGTGTGCCCCTGTGGAGATGAGATGGTGGGTGGGATGAGTTGTTTATTCTTATGTATTAGCTAGCTGACCCTCTTAGTACTTACACACTTATCCTTACTTACAGGGCTGAGGTTGTTCTTGTTCTAAGAGCTGGACTGATCTCACTTTCCTTTTAGCTTCCAGAATATTATACATCTCTTATGAGCAAACCACCAGACCTTCTCTATAATCAGTGGAAACAGGCTCTTCCAGATGGTCACTTTCATCCCACTCTCAAGTGGCTGTCTCAGCTAGATATGAATTGCTCTTTTGGAGGCATCTGTCTGCTGACTATAGACCACTGGATTAGATTAGACACTTTGTGTAGAGACGGCTAAAGCTAGGTCAGAAAAAGTCCAAGTCAAACTTCAGCCAAATTAGTGTTGTGGTGTCAATGAAGAATGCATCTGTTGAGGATTTCTACCTACCCCACAGTATATTGTTCCTATTGCTAATATCTACCTGAGAACAAGTGGTCATGGAATTTCCAGCCAGTAGAGCTGTGAGCTAGTCTGTCAAAGGTGTTGGTTTCTGAAATCCTTCTGTGAAATGACAGGGTAATCTTATGTACCAAACCCCCTGCTTTTCTTTTGCTATGCAAAGTGCTAGTCTAGCACCAGAAAAATAAAGAGCTAGCTGGGTTTTATTAGTGGCCATTGCTGATTCTTTTATAATTTGCTGTATTTTTTTTTTCTTTCCAGCTTCTTGCAACCTGTCTCTCTGCAGTGGCCGTGGAGAATGCATAGAGACTATTAACAATCACACCTGCCATTGTAAACCTGGATTCTATGGGCCTGAATGCGAGTTTGGTAAGATTACTCCATCCTGCTTTTCAACCAGAATGATGTTCATGCTACCTCGTGCTCAGTCTGTCTGGCTTTTGTTGATTTACCTGCTCTGCCAGTGAGACTGACTGTGTACCTTCTTGTGTTTCTTTGAAGTTGAGAGTTGTGATCCACTGAAGAAACCTGATCATGGGAGCCTTGAGTGCACCCATCCATTGGAGAACTTCAGCTACAACTCATCCTGCACAGTTCAGTGTGAGGAAGGCTATGAACTGACTGCGTTGCAATCCATATACTGTACCTCTTCTGGGGTCTGGTCTGCACCCCTCGCAGCATGCAAGGGTGAGCTTCTCAAGCAGTGATAGATGAGCTTTCTACATTATACATAGCTTTGTAAACTTCAGTGTTGCTCTGTTAATAGGTACAAATTGAAGTTCTGCTCCATTCCTTTGTAATTAATTATGTGGTGAAGGTACTATTTTATTGCAGCACACAGGTCTCTTTGTTTTTGAAGAAATGAAATGGGCAGGATGAATGTTCTGGCCCAGGTCTAGATTTCCTTATAGGGAAAGAATTTTCCAATTCTTAGTGGGGAACAGGGAATGGAGATGATCTAGTTGTGAAATTGCTCACACCAGACCAGTTACTCCTGACTGTAGGAATTATTTTTTGAGGCGTCCAGCTTAGAATAAGCTACTGTTTGAAGCAAATAAAAGCATCAAACATCACCAAGCAGCAGTCAAATGGAGAAATTTTGCATTATAACTAGTTGCTGTCATGAGCTGCAGAGGAATTTACAGCCTTGCCTTAAGAGTCAGTCTTCCATTTTGAGATCTTTCCACTCCTATCTGCTTTCTGAAATGGCAGCATAGTAGATCTGCTTTTTAAAGCTGCTTCCATTTAGTGGATATGTTTCTAAGTTTCAGGAAAGACAAAAAACTTTTAATAGTCTGGTCCAAGCTAAGCTCTGTGCTATCTTTTTTTTTTTTTTCTTTTTTGTCTTCCAGCTGTGACCTGTCCTGCCTTAGAAATTCCTGCTCATGGTGCTGTGAACTGCTCTCAACCCTCTGTGGAGATCACCTGGGGTACTACCTGTGAGTTCACCTGTGAGGCAGGATTTGCCCTGATGGGACCAGCCACACTGCAGTGTGAGTCTTCTGGGGCCTGGGACAGGCAGCAGCCATCCTGTGCAGGTAGCTTTCCTTATCCCTGCTCACCTGAGCTCTTGGGGCTGTCAGCATTGGTGTGTTGGATGACTGAGACGTCTGTGCTGATTTCTGTTGTGATCTGTGTGTTGCAGCTGTGAGGTGTGAGGCTGTAACCTGGCCAGAAGGTGGCTTTGTGACCTGTGACCACGCTTCTGCAGAATTCACCTATCGCTCACGTTGTGATTTTGGCTGCAGTGAGGGCTATGTCCTGGATGGTCCAGCCAGCACTGAGTGCACAGCACAGGGACAGTGGTCGGAGCCAGTCCCAAAATGCAAAGGTAAGACTTACTGGGTTGGAAATCATCAATTAAAGCTTAGCTCGAATAGTCTGAAGACACTTCCTCATTCAAGTATAGTCAAGGAGTAGCAGTCATCACCAGTGTGTTTGTAGCACTTTTAATAAGCAGATCTCAAGATGGGGATCACTTAGCCTGAGGTATTAAAGAGGAAACAGCAGTGCAGGGTGACAAGCAACACTCAGGAACTGTCCCTACACATATGATAACAAGCTTTTGAAGTGGAGTGTTCTGACAGGAACTCTGTTCCCTACACCCAAAATGGGAGTCAGTGTCTGTTTATGCAGCTCACATGTGGAGCCAGTCTCAGGACAGCTTGCATGCTTTAGGTGCATATTTAAAGGTTTTGGCTGCACTGTGCAACATGCTGAAACCCCTGTTTCCTGAGACACTTCTAGGTCTGAAGGGAAGTACTATGGCTTTGTAGGGTCAGCTCCAGGCAGGGCATGCCCTCTTGTCAGCTCAAAGAAGAGTGTTTACCTACTCCAAGCTAATCTCTTTGCTATCTCTTTTTTTTTTTTCTTTTTTGTCTTCCAGCTGTGACCTGTCCTGCCTTAGAAATTCCTGCTCATGGTGCTGTGAACTGCTCTCAACCCTCTGTGGAGATCACCTGGGGTACTACCTGTGAGTTCACCTGTGAGGCAGGATTTGCCCTGATGGGACCAGCCACACTGCAGTGTGAGTCTTCTGGGGCCTGGGACAGGCAGCAGCCATCCTGTGCAGGTAGCTTTCCTTATCCCTGCTCACCTGAGCTCTTGGGGCTGTCAGCATTGGTGTGTTGGATGATTGAGACGTCTGTGCTGATTTCTGTTGTGATCTGTGTGTTGCAGCTGTGAGGTGTGAGGCTGTAACCTGGCCAGAAGGTGGCTTTGTGACCTGTGACCACGCTTCTGCAGAATTCACCTATCGCTCACGTTGTGATTTTGGCTGCAGTGAGGGCTATGTCCTGGATGGTCCAGCCAGCACTGAGTGCACAGCACAGGGACAGTGGTCGGAGCCAGTCCCAAAATGCAAAGGTAAGACTTACTGGGTTGGCAAACAGTTTTCTTGTCAGTGGACAACACACTGAAATTCATATTCCTATAGGGTGCTGGCTCCAAACTGAACTCTGCTATCTGTCATGTTTTCAGCTGTGCCTTGCTCTGCCTTAGAAATGCCCGCTCATGTCTCAGTGAACTGCTCTCATCCCAAAGTTGAATGAACTTGAAAATACAATGTACTCGTGCAAAAAAATTAAGGCCAAAGACAGGAAAATCCTAATGACTCTTAAACATTTCTTTCTGTATTTCAGTTGTACAGTGTGAACCACTGAAGTCTCCCGAGAAAGGCTCTATGGATTGCTCACATGGTGCTGGGAACTTCACATACAACACAGCCTGCCACTTCAGCTGTCTAGAAGGATGGAAGCTCAATGGTTCTCATGTTCTTGAGTGCAGTCATTCAGGAAACTGGAGTGCCAGTCTGCCCACATGTGAAGGTATTTTAACTGTGACTAGCCACAGAGAGATGGCACTGGGTTTCTAGTCAAATGAGGTATGGAAGGGTGGAGGAGCTAACACCGACCAGTGAGCTAAAGCTTCTAGTGAAGTCCATGAATTCAAAAGCTCAACAAAATCTCTCAGTATGTTTTTCTAAAAACAGAAGAGGGGAGAATTCCTAAAATGTCTTGGTGAAAAATTTGGTTTTCTTATCCAGAAACAAAAGCTGCAACCTGATTTTGGGTTGTTTTGTTTGTTTTTTAATTAAAATATTTCTCGTATTGAGCTTTTTTCATATGAATAAAGAAAAAAGATTTTCTAGAGAAACGGAACCTTATGGGGAAATCTGCATTCATAAGTCTGTTTCTCAGTGGAAAAGTTTATGTATTTGTTAGTTTGGTGTGATACTTCCTTGTGTGAACTCCTTGGCCAAAAGACCTCACAGAGCTTTTCTGTCAAAGGTTGTAATTTTACAGGACAGAAGTCTGACTTGCCTTCCCATTCAAGTGAGCTCTGTCACTGTCCTCACATCCTGAAAGCTCAACTCCACTTTATTTGCTTGAGCAGAATTTAGATCCTTGAATAATTTCATTGATCTCGACAGGATTGCTCAAAGAGGAAGACAGCACAGTGGGAATTAAAGTATGAACTGAAATATGAAAAAGAAAAGATGAGCATAAATTGTGATGTGAGGCTGGAGGTTAGACAGAGCCTGGTATAGCTAGCTTGTTGCCTTGCCATTGCTTTGGCAATGGGTGGGATGATTTTTAGTATGCAGCTTTTAACCTTGTGAACAGGATGTGTCCTGTCACAGCAACAGAAAATTTAAGGGTTACAAGCTGCAATTCTGGTTCCTCATGAAGACCTCAAGGAAAAGGAAGAAGTAGAGAGGGCTTCAAAGACCACACATGCCTCTTGTTCTCACTGAAACTTTTTCATCCTTTCAGCTTCTGAACAAGTCAGCTATGTCTCTGTGGGCATAGCAGCCACGAGTGCCTCTCTGTTGTCCACAGCATCATTCCTCCTTTGGCTTGCAAGACGTTTCCGAAAAAAAGGTGAGCAATTGAATTGTATCTACTGGTTTTATGTACCTTCCTGAAAAATTTTCAGTGGAGAAAAAAACCCCCTCCAAACCCCAATACTTAGCTTTTTGAAAAAGTGAAAATTCCCATACTGAGACAAATTTCAGAATTATTTTAAGAAACCTGTGTACATGCCATGCTGGCTTTTGGGTGAACATTTAAAAATCAAATGTTTTTAAACCCAAACATTTTATTTATCGGTAATTACTGCCAGGAAGAGTGAATGGGAATTTGAGATGGGGCTAATGACAACATAGTAATAACTGCCTGTGAGATTTGTTGCTAGATAATGGATTTTTATCAGATACTCAGAAATGAGAGGATTTTTAGTAGAAGAAAAATTTTGCATGAAGGGTCTTTCATCTTGAAATGCTAATAATACCTTTTCTTATTCTTCTTGCAGCAAAGAAATTTACTCCTTCCAGGTAAGTTGTGGCTCAAAAAGCAGCATGAAAAACACTGCAATCACTTTTCTAAAATCCATTTGATATAAGCTATTTGTCATTAAAGTACTTTTTATTTCTGTTTTTTTATAGTAGCTGCCAGAGCCTAACCATTGAAGGTAGTTTCCAAAGTGCTGGCCAGAATGTCTAACTCCAGGTGTTTCAGGTAAGCACATGAGATAGCTGTCCTCGCAAATTCTCTTCCTTTTAATCACACAAGCAATCAGAGCTGTTAATTGCCATACAGTTGCTGAAACAGCAATATATGCTTTGGGGTACCTAATATGCATCTTGGCATTGCATGACAGTTCCTAACAAGACAGATGGATTTATTGCTTTAGAAATGGTTATTCAGCTCCTTCAGGATGATTGTGCTTAGCATTCTGTCCAGCCGCACATAGCTTTAGGAACACTTTTGTGTGGTTTTGCTACCTTCTGCATATAAAAATTTTCAGAAATGAGAGCAAATACAAACCTATGCCAACTTTCCAATTTACAGAGGAATTTTGTTCTCTCTGCAGGAATTGAAGCCATCTTTACGTATGTCTCAGATTTCCGGAAAATGAAACTGCATGCAAATCAGCAGCTCTCCAGATGTTTTTACCTCTTGCTGACAAGATGATTGACCTTGTGTATTGTTCAGAAATTTTGAACTCAAGCTGTCTGGTATTTCCACTGAAGACAAGCAGAGAGTAAAATTCTGGCCTTCTGGCAAAATACTGTCTACATTCAGTCATGTAGTTATCATAACTGGGAGCTTGCCATCTCTTGTCCAGATGGTGAGCAAATAGTAAGCTGCTGCCTAAAGAGGAGGCTGGTTTCTCCTCTAGTCTACTCAAAGGTACCTAGGTGAGGTGAAGACATGCATTATTTCACATCACTTACTACACTGCTGGAGATGTCTTCTCTGGAGACATATGGATTATATTTGCAGAAACAGAATAATCAGGATGAAAAAGCATTCACTGAATAGCTTTGAAACCATTGATCTGATTTGTTGTTGAAGTCGGTTTCTTTTAAGAGGATGTCCCAATCAATAAATATGCCTGTAGTGATATGGGTAATTATTCAGGTTTCTGCTGCATGTCCAAGAAGTCTTAGGGACCTTAATTTTTTATCTTTTAATAGTGCTAGGAATTATAGTGCTTATACTAGGTACTCTGGTTTCTGAATGCAGCAAGTATATCTGAAATGATCTCATCCCTGTGGGATTATGCACTGTAATACAGGTGTATACATAAATATTTAATTGTGCAGTTTTTACTGTGGATTTCTGTGCTTTTAACTGTAAATGTATTGTAAAATACTTGTTCCTGAGTAGGTCTGTGGCCATTGATCTGGATTCAGGTAATTTTAAAATAATACAGAGGTGGTTATGCAGCCATGAAATCCTTACATTATTTACAAATAAAATGGGATCTTGACATTTGTGTGTGTGTATATATATATATATATATATGGCAAGTATGATTTATTAAGCTGTTAAAGGACTTTAGATGACAAGGTCTTTCTTAAGTTATGTTTAAGTTATGATCAGAAATTTAAATCTCTGACTTAGAACCTGATATGTATTGTCCTATTTATAACAGTATTTAATAAAATGTTTTAAATGTGATGCTCCCTTTTTAGAAAAGTACATCATTTAAATGATTTAGGTCAGCCTAAATGTGGATTTGGCTTCAGCAGCAGAATGTGAGGGATTGGGGGAAGACTGGCTCGATAGCAAAGCTGTCCCTTATTTAGCTTTCCGTTTTCGTAGTCAAGGGAAGCGTAGCCAGCAGATGGCACTGACTGCCTGGGAGCTAGCACAGCCGGAGCTGGACCCCACACCAGCACCCCCAGGCCTGAAAGGAAGGAGGAAGGCTTAGCGTTGTGCCCGTAAACTGGGTGCCTGGACCAGCAGGTAACTTTGCAAGAGACATGCTCAGGAGGGAGAGGAGAACAGAAAGACGCAAGTAGGTGATCTTGGTGCGTAGTTAACAGCACAAACCCCTCCGCCCCTACAGGTCTTTTTGCAGCCATTCCTGCTGGGAAGTTAGCTAAGTACAGGAGACCATGGACTAACAGGCAGAAGCACAGCTCTGGGGATTAGTGGTAATTGCTATCTAGGGACCTCCACTCCGACCCTGGCATGGGCTGTAGCCAAAGAGTCTGCCATGGGCTAGTGATGGCTAGGTACCAGTGATGGCCAGACATTCCTGTGGCCACCCTTCCCCAACCCCTGATGGGAAGCTGCACCGTGGCGTTTTCTTGGTGATAAACCATAAGATGCATTCCTGCCCTAGGCAAGGCTCAAGAGAAACCATCAGGCCTATAAGCAAGGGAGTCAAGAGGTGCTGTGCCACAGTGGACAAAGCCCATTGCTGTTTAACCCAAACCGATTAAAGAACTGAGAGCGGCTGTCAGCGCTCCCCCCGCCTTGACAAGGTGGGGCCCAACCATGTGAGCAGATGTAGAGCTGTAATCCTTCAGGTTCCCTGAGGGGACATAGAGATTAGCCCGAAATGCCCTGCTCTGAATCCCTGCAGGAGCTGTTTTGAGAGCTAAACCACCACATGGGTCCCCAGCCTGTCCTTGTTGCTGTCCTCTGCATGCATGGCCCTGTAGCATTCTCTGGAGAGGCGGCTCAGGCCAGCATGGCTCCCACCCTGCTGTGGTCAGGGCAGCCCATCTTCGTCTTTCCTGAGCAGAACTGGTCCTTCTAGCAGCTCTCCCAGAGATCTTACAGTGACTTCATTGCCAGAAAGGAAACTACAAAGTAGTCCCCTCTCTTTCTCCAAGCATTTTGTCCCATGTGACTTCTAGAGGCAGCAGGAGTGAGACCACATTTGGGTGGGATTAGTTCTCTATCACTCCCATGTATCCCCTAGGCCAGACAAAGACTCCCTGAGGCAATCTCCTTCCTTGCAGAGACTTGCAGGTGACATCTATAGTCATAATTAATGTTTGGCCAGGACACAGGCAAAACCCTAGCCTGTGCATATCCAGATTGCTTGATTCTTGGTCACTGACTTTTCCTGCATCAGGATATAAATTACCAGTTATGATGGCATGGTGTGACCAGGCCTTTAGGTTCTTCAGGAAGACATTTTATTTGCAGTGGATGTGTCTCTGTTGTAGTGCCTGTGAACATGGCTCACATGTTGTTTGCTATCTGCATAGTTCCCGTGCTGGCAGGAATGGCCATGGGAGTGCTTGCTGCCAGGCAGTCATTAATAACTCCATTGTATTGCTCCTCTATATGGTGCAGTGCTGTGCCACCACCAAAGGGCCACAGGGTCTTTGCTGGAGGGACTTTCCCTATTTCCGTTGTTCTATTTCCCTTAAATTCCTCAGCTCTCCCTGGGCTCGTGACATTGTTCACAATGGGATACATGTTTTGCCTGGCATCTTATTTCAGAGTGAATGTCTGTTTCTGCCATGACCTATGGAAGCTGTGAAGGTGACATTAACTGGGAGGCGCGCATGTCCTTTCACAGCTCTGCGTGTTTGCTGCTTGGCAAGGGGATGGCTTTTGTGGTGTAACTTAACACATTCCTGATTAACTGAGCTACCTGAGTGGCTTTAGCTTTTTACATCTGCAGTCCTACAGGAGGAAACAAAATTTCACTTAAAGTCTTGAAAAGACAGGTAGTGTTTGATTTGGGGTGGGTGTGTCTGTGGCCCTTGGTGATATGGACAGTATAAGACCTGCCTAGATTGGGTCTGCGCCTTCTGTTTTCTTAAGCAATTAACGATCAAACAAGCAGTCATTTACCAGGGCCTGACTGAAGTTGTGTTCTAGAGCTCCAGTTTTCAAGGGCTGGACTGGACACAGCATCTGGCCAGCAGTTCTTCACTCATGAAGACAGGTCACTGCTACAGGCGCTGGAGACTGCACATCTTTGCAGCTCCTTGCGTGCTTTGCTGAGGACTGGCAGCAGGGACTCTGAAGCAGCAGCTCCCACAGGAGTTGGTGTCGTGATCAAATCGCTAACCTGCACAGCTCCTGCTCTGGGAGCTGTCAGAGGATATTAGGGCCAGGAGGCCAGACTGCAACACACAATATCTGTGCAGTGCAACATTCTCAAGCCTCTGTGAGTCTGGTTTCTGTCCTGAGTCTTGCTCCTGTTTGGATTTCTCTGGCTCTTGCACGGGGCTGGCTCCCACCTCTTAGCTTGAGCTGCTGCTAGGGTGTGGCTGCTGGCAGGCATTTGGCAAGGGGTCTTCAGCACATAGACCTAGAGGAGCAAGTTGCCATGGTGAGCTCTTGGTCAGGACAGGAAGGTCCACAAGATCACTGCTCCCTGGAAGCCATAATTCAGGTTAAATGAGAAGTATGGTGTGGGCTTGCTTGGGGACAGGGCAGGCCATCCTCCTATTGGTAGTGGGCAGCAGAAGCTTGGTGGAGGGCAGAAAAGCAGACATCAAAGCCCAGCCTGCCATAGCATTTGCATGGTTGTACTATGGAGCTCCCTCGCCTGGTTTATGGCCTCTCTCATGCATGCTTTTAGGGAGAAACAAGCAAAATTGCAGGTTAGATTTCACCAGTGAAGTCAAAACGTGCTGAATGGTTATTGCTACTTACCTGACACTATTAAATATCACCTAGAAGGGAGGTAGACTTGGCCAACACAGTTCAGCTGTGGCTCCAGTGGTGAGAAAGAAATCCGCAGCCCAGAAAGTGTTTCCACAGCTGATGATGGCCAATGCTTCTTCCAGCTCAGGAAAGGTGCTGCCAAGAACAGGACAGCATGCAAAAAGCACAAATGCCTCTTCAGCAAGGCAGCAGATGCCCCCGGGCAGCTGCCAGCAGGTTTTCTACCTGCCTTCCTACTTCAGGGAAGGACATTCCTTGAAAAGCCCAACAGTTGCTTTGACTTTCAGCCCGGGCCAAGTGGGACCTTCATCAACTTCTCGCCTCACCAGCTGCCATGAAAGCAGCAATGGCAGGTGTGAAATTGCAGGTGACTTGCTTGCTTCCAGCACTCCAGTGCTGTCATTTTGGGCTTTTGACAGCCTCTGAGTGGGCAGGAAGAGGGGATTGCACTGAATCCATGCCCTCTGGAGCAGGCCATGGGTCACAGAGTGCTTGGGTGGAAGGAAAAGGGTTAAAGGAGAGACAGGAAATGCTTTGTTCAGGGTTTATTCCACAGGATGATTTCTGGGAAAGGAGGGGCTGCAATCAGGCAAGATGTATTCGCTTTGGGATCTTGGGAAATCAAGCCCAGCCTGGCATAAACCAAGAGGAAAATATAGTGCAGCCCACACTGCACGATATAGTGATGTCCCCATTTCACCTTATCTTGTGTCAGCACAAACAATCCAGATGATAATATAAAAATCAGACATGGTGAAACGCTGGCTTTACATCAACAACTGGGGAGAAATTATACGGTTTGAGCAGAAAGACAGTAGGAATTGTCCTAGAAAGCGTTATCCTAAGACAGAGAGAAAGGGCCCTCTCCAGTCCTCGCGGTATTTCCTCCTGCTCCCCTGCCTCGATCAGTACCAAGGACCCCAGGTTGTCTGTGAGTGGAGAGCAGGGTATGTATGCTCTCTTGTCATGGGACTGCTCCTGGACTGGAGTCTGATCTGGCCCTTGAAGGCAGCAGAGGAAAGCTCTGCAGATGAGTCAGGGACTGCTGGGTCATTGTCAGAGAACGGAGAAGATCTTTGCTACTTCACAGAAAATTACTTTTGACCAACACAATCCCTGCAACCAACCAGGTGTAGCAGAGGTTCTTCTACTCTGTCAAAGGCACTTGCAGAGAAAAACTTACCTGTGTCAGTAACCTCTTGCAACTAAAGGTTGAAGCGTTTGCCAGTGGTGAAGTAGTCATCATGAGATCATGCACGAGGGAGCAGGGAGATAGCCTGTGTTCTCCACTGCTCTTCCTCCTTTCCTGGAGGGAAGAACAACTTCACCTCTGTTTTGCAAGACCCTTCTCACCTGTGCTCTTCTCCCTGGCTTTTTTGGTGGGGTAGAGGCGAGAGAACCTTGCCACGTGCCCTTGGAGGGAAGAGTGGCGGGCAATTGGTAAAGCCACAGTGAATTCTGCAAGCCCTACTCAGGCATGCAGAGTTTGCTCAGGCTGGTGGTTTATTTGCACTGATGACAGGCCAGCCATTCACCTGAATGCATTTGTCACTCTGCTCTTTTGAACTGGGGCAGTTGGACATTGCTGCTGAGGTCAGTACAGATCAATCTGGACCATTTTCTTTTTCCTCTATTAGCTCTTCAGGAATATTCAGTACCCTGTTTAATTTGCCCTTCTTGAGTAGAAAGTTTTGCTTCTGGTGTAAAATCCCAGCTGATGTGCCATGAGGAGAGCACTCAAGACATTAAAAAAATCAAGATTTGGTTTAAAATCTGGGTTTTAAAATCATACTGGACATAAGAAGTTTCTTACAACTGTAACTTGTAACTGTAATTTCTTACAGACAAGCACCTGGCTCACTGAAGTCATGCAAGGGCTGAAAAGAACTGACACAGACAAAAATCACTGTTTTCTCCAGACTGCAATTTATTCAGTTTGGCTGTGTTGAATTCAGAAGCGGTCCCTTTAGGTGCTCACAAAAGTGTTTCGAATGCTGCCAGACGGAGCTAATAACACGCACACACACGTGCAGCCACGTGCACACACACACAATGGGTCAGTCAATGATTTTGTTTTGTCGCTTTTGCATCCTGTTTCCTTGCACACACACAGGGCAGATCTTGGTTCTCAGCCCATTAAATGGTGAATGACTCTTCACAACATCCTTCCCTGTCTACTAAGCGAGAGCAATTCTTGCAGGTCAGCATTTTGGTGACAGAAATTCGTGATGGAGACACCATGGACTTTTAAGGCACTTGATTCATGTTCCTACATGAGTAGGGGAAATAGAGATGGTTGCAAACAGCAGACAGAGACTCTTTGCTTTCATATTGGCTCCAGAAAGTGATTCTGCTTCAGAGAAATGCACTGTGCAAGGATGAACCATCTGTTTTGGAGGAGTTGTGGGAGTATGGACTCACCTGGACTTTGCAAGGAGCAAAGCTAACTCGGAAGAACAGGTTTCTCCCTAAGCTTGCACCCGAGGAAAGAACTTGTTAGAGGATCCAAGGAAATAGGATTTGAGGAGGAAATAGGATTTGAGATCCCAGGCTATGAGTGGTACTGCAGGTAGAAGCTGGTCCTGTGCACTCCATGCAAAAAGCAGGGTCTCTCTGGGAGGAACCTGGGTGGGTCCCAGGGCAGTGGCACCCCACATCTACAGGAATGCTCCAAGCAACCCCAGGGATTTGGGTGCACAGGTCCTGGACAGTGGTTTTGATTTGGTGTCTGAATCTCTTTAGCTATTTCTGAAATCCCAAACTGGGGCTATTAGCTGTTCTAACACTGAGATTGTGGCCTGGAAAAATGAGCATTTGGTTTAATTTCCCAGCACTGCTGAGGGCTAAGTCTGGGAAATTCATGCCTCTACCTTGTGTCTAAAACAGAATCATAGAATCATTTAGGTTGGAAAAGACCAATAAGATCATTGAGTCCAACTCTAAACTTAACACTGCCAAGTCCCACTAAACCACATCCCGAAGTGCCATGTCTATATATCTTTTAAGTACCTCCAGGGATAGCAACAGAATGATACTGAACTCCTTAGAGAAGAGCTTTGGGGCCTTCCCAGAAAGAGCAGAGGACCTGTACCAGGGGAATGACAACATCTCCTGTTCTTATCCTCCTGCCCTCTCTATCTGCTGCTGCCTATGAGGCCAAACAGGCCTTTGCTCTGATCTGGGACATCTGTCCTTCTGTTCCCATGTCTGGAGCCAGAAAATATAAGCCTTTGGGGGGTTTGGATGCTGCGGGAACAGGTGCAATAGGGGACCTAAAAAACAACAGATCAGAAAACATATGGGACCTCCCCAGCTCTTAATTAACCTAATTGCTGTAGCTTCCACTAAGGTCTGCATGTTTGCTTAGCATGTTATTTCCGGTGCAGGCAAGCACCGGTCCCTGTGATAGAGTGCAGACACGGTAATGTTATCAGCAGCCCCTTCCTTCCCAGAAGGGGCCCAGCAGGCCAGACCACCTCCCTAAAATCCAGCTGGTGGGCCCAAGGTGCAGGTCCTCATGCATAGTTGTACAGCCCACCCCTCCGAAGAGGTGCTGTACACTTCTCTGGAGAGAGAGTGGGAGTGAGGAATGGGTTTTGAAAGCTAACAGGGGTTATTATACCCCAGTGGTTTGACTTGTCTGTCTGTCCTCCATCAGAGGATGTTACTTGCTGATTGCTGCTGCAGGGGCAATGAGTCATTCAGGCTGCAGGTGGTCGGCTGATTAATGTATTGAGCCAGCTCACCTGCATGTTCAATGGTGCAGTAAAACCACTAGATATTTATAGAAAGAAATTGCGTCCTGACCGGTGAAAAGAGAACACTTTAAATACTCTTTTGTTACAGAGCACAACTGGACTGTAGTCCTTTCTTCAGGTCATCAGACTGAGAGAAAGGGTAGTCAAGAATCTTTACTAACCTTTTTTGATGTTCAGACAACAGCAAGTTTTTCTCACTTCAGAGTTATTCTTCCTCACTGAAAGTATTTGGAGAACAAAGTCACTCCCAGTTGAGTTAAACATTCCATGGCACTGAATTTTAAATAAAGCTGCTGTCCTAAAAATACTACAGATACCTCAGTTTCCTGACATTCAAGGATGTCCTCTGACAACAATCCTTGTGTTGTGCTGCAAACTGAAATTTTAAATCAGTTGTCCATATGTCTGGTATAGAGCAGCCCAGCCGGTCAGCCTGCTCTTTGTAAGGGAGCAGCTATTCCCACATACGTGTTTCACTCCAGCAGAGCCTGTATCCTCTCTGAAGCTCGGGGGCTGGAGACTTGAAGCATGGCAGAAGGAGCTGCCTTGAGAGGTGCAGAGATGCTAGCGAGCGAGGAGGGACAGTGCAGTATCTGATGTGGCCACATCTTGTCTGGCCAGCCAAGCCAAATGTTTATCACCTTTGGATTCACCATGCT
The DNA here is from genome assembly GCF_965140245.1 of Athene noctua. NCBI lineage: Eukaryota > Metazoa > Chordata > Aves > Strigiformes > Strigidae > Athene > Athene noctua. The sequence goes on from NC_134041.1 coordinate 30,009,807, forward strand.
GCCCAAAAAGCAAAACAGACGTGTAGTAGTGTTGGCAATCTCTGTAGGAACCTCCTGTCTGCCAGATTCTCTCTCCCTGCCCTCCCAGCAGGTGCCAGCTGGGTTTTTGCTTTCTTTCATCCTATGATCATGTTTCATCAAAGCAAGCACAATCAGGGGATGCAGAGCCCAAAGGCTTACTAAAATTAGGCCTGATCTTTGGTCCTGTTTGTAAGTCTTTTCTAGGCATGGTGACGTCTAACATATAAAGTGGCTAAAATCAGGGTTTGCAAGTCCTAAGTGCAGCTATGTTTGTATTATTGTTTGCAAAGTCCTCTGGAGCAGCTGTGTGCCTGTTAGAACAAAACAGCAGCACACAGGCTCAGATCAAAGAGCCTCCGTGAAAGAGATTTCAACATAGACAAGCAGCCTACGCTATCAAACTAGCTGACAAAGGAGGATCATGGGAGAAGCACCGCGGCTGCAATTTTGACACAATCAAACCATGTTCGCACAGTCCCCATGACTCAGTACTGGAGTCACACAGGTTCACTGTGGAGATCTCTGGGTCTTCTGCAAAAACAACGAATGAACAAGATGTTAAGTCCCAATTAAGTTAATGGGGCTTAAGCAAATCTTTCAAGTTGAATGTAGTGGTTTGTGTTTTAGTGGATCTGGATCTTGCTAAAGCTTCCCTTCCCCCTTCTTCCCATCAGAGCTACTTAAATAACAGTGGTTAATGAGGAATTATGAAGAGCAGTTCAAACCCCAAAGCATGACCAGAATAGGTGTTTGGAATGGCTGTATAAAATACCTTCCAAGAGGTGATGAATAAGCAGCAGAGGCAAGGAGAGGGAGCAAAAAGAGTGGTTTGTGCCTGTTTTTACGCTTAGTTTATGTGGGTTTTTGAATGAAGAGGAAGTGTTGATGTCAGGTCTCCGGTCTGGCTGATGGCCTAACATGCCATGGAAACCAGTGCCCATTGGTACTCACACCTGGGCTAGAAGAGCATTTGTTCAGTGCTGAAATAACGAATCATCCCAACTCTGTTCTGTTCTTTGGGCAACAAATTTGGTCTGGTTCAGGACTTCATGAAGACCTGGATGGCCAGCAGTGCTCCACCAGGCCTGTGTCAACATGCCTGCTGCAAAATGGGCATCTAAATGGCATGAACTGACCTGAAAACGATCTCATTTTGCAGAAGCCTGGGTACACCCATGATAGTCCTCTGGTGCAGAGCTCTCTATTTTCCTTTTTCCTACTACGTGGTGGCCTCATAGGCTGCAGCTTGTGAGAAGGAAGGGGGTGTATGGGGTGTGTCATGCCCCAGGATGGGGATGGAGCTATGGACTATGATATCCTGGTGGGAGCTGAAGGGGAGCAAGTTCAAAATAAATAAAAGGAGGTGATTCTCCACTCTTCATTCACCTACCCTGAACATTGCCCTCCCTGCAGCTCCCTCTCGGCCCCAGGGAGACACAGAGGAAATCTTGGTGACAGCTCTGGCTTGGGGTAAGGGGCACCTTCTGAAATGGGCTGCTCCTAGACTGTTAGGGGCTTTATAGGCCAGACCCAACATCTTAAACTTCACCTGAAAACAAATTGTCAATCAGGCCTAATGAACACGCTCCCAGGAAGCTTTGCAAGGCATGCTTTTGTTACTCCAACTATAAAGGTCTACAGCCTTTCATTTGACCAACAGACAACAGCATTTTTTTTCTTCCTAACAAGGTTTCCTTAGAAATAGATCCACTGCTGAATCCCGAGTCTGCCTGGCATATTCTGGGGGACATCTGGCGTAAATTCTTCATTATTAGATTACATTAGTTGCAGCAATAATCATTCACATGGGATTATTACATCCAAGCTTGTCTCATTGCCTTTATCCTTTCACACATTGTCTTTCCTGGTTCCCCTTCAAAGGACTGTTGTGAGTTTGTGTCGGAGCAAGAAATTAACTCGTTAGTAATTTATGCATCATTTCCTCCAGCCACATGTATTTAGGGCAAGATCAATAAAATATAATAAGGAAGCGGGTGGGTATTGTCACTGTGGGGCTGAAATAATTCCTTTGGTATCACTGTAAATCCTTCCCTCACATATGAAAACCTGCAGTCCTGTCCATCATTAGTTTATTTTGCTAGGCTGTATCAACAGGACATTGATTCAGCTCCCTTGTGTGCTTGCAGAGTTCATGTCCTGCTACTTCTGCTCACAGCCACGCCAAGTGTTCTGAGCATAGGTTTAAGGTTTTGAAAGAGCAGTGTTTCATAGCCTTTCTTCTGGCTCCTATCATGTATTTAAAGACGTGTCACCTAACACTGGAGATCCGTTTCTGGAGTGATTTCATGCTCTGGCAGCTGCTGTGCTATGTGAGGTCTGAGAAAGGGAAAGGGATAGCAAGAAGTATCCAAGCACCTCAACTCGGGGCACAGAAATCTTGCTGTGGGAATGGAGGAGGCAAACCTGAGTGGATCTGGAAGCTCAGTGGTAGGTTCAAGAAGATATGAAGTCCCTGATTAGTGATCTGATGGCTGGACAGCCCTTCCTGGGTAAAATCAAACAAAAAAAAGGAGTTTGGATCCATCTTACCCACAGAAGTGCAAGGATGTAAGAGGGGGAATGCTTGTGGGGAGAAGATACAGCTGACAGAACATGCTGGATTTCTATGGCTGCTTAAGAGGTCCAGAGCTGTTTCCACAGGGTATCTTATCTTTCCATGTCTCTTTTTTCACCTCCTGGCTCCAATCCAGACTACCTTGCAGGGTTTCAGCTCCATGAAAACTTGAATTTGGGGAATTTGTTGCAATTTCAGATTAATAATTTCCTGAAAGTGCAAGCAAAGTCAAAACAGCAATTCAGTGCCCTTGCTAGGTCTGCCTGCCTGGACTCCCTGCAGATGTTTCTCCTGCAGGAGATGTCCCAGTGGTTGGCACTGATGTGGAAGGAGCTGTGTAGCCCACCTTGGTTTTAGCAATGCTTTGTCTGCTGATCTGAGGGGATTACAGCAATGTAAGAGGCTTCAATTTCTGAGTCTCTGGAAGGGGAAGTCTTGAGATCACTCTTCACTCTGGGACCCACATGTTTTGTTGCTATAAGTATGGAGAAAACTAGGAGAGGGAGGTGGTTAAAACAAACCCACTAGCAATCTGAGTCACATCCCAGAGGAATATTCTTTGTGGGGTTGTGCTGAGCAGGGCGGCACACAGTGTACGGGATGGGACAGCGAAGTCAGAGCAATTCTGCCCTCCACAACCCCGGCAATGTTGACACAGCCTGGAGGAGAGCACAGAGGAGATGAGATCCTGAGATTATGAGTGTAGACAGGGGAGCGGAATGTTGTTTGCTTGTAGCTCTTCTCCATCAGGACTGGCAAAATCCAAACACAGAGGGAAGATGCAGGCAGACACCCATGTATGGTTTGAGAGTGTAACAGATAAGCAAGCTCAGGGACAAAGCCAGGGGCTCTAACTTCAAGCACAAGAAAATCTGGTCACAGCACAGGCCAGTCGTCTGCTGAAAGCCTCCTGGAGACAAGGGTCTGTCCAGGTCACCTGCAAGGAGCTGCCCAGGAATGCATACAGGACATTGCTCCCTTGTCACCTGCCCCCACAGGCTTCAGACAGCTTCAGTGAGGCGAAAGCCAGCTACACCTGGTCTCCACTGGAGTCCAGTGGTGGTGTGGCTAACACTACCACTTTCTCAATGGCAAAGTTTGTTATCAGATAGAATGGGTAGACTTGCAGATGAGAGAAAAAGACCAACTGGCAGAGAGAAGGAGGAAAGCTGAACTGAGACAAATGCTCAGACAGGATGGCAGTTGTTTGCTTGGTTTCATTCCTTTAGGAACTGGGGTTAGAAAAGAAAATGCTTCCAGGAGACACTTTCTCAGCAGAGCTGCTTTGGACCAGCTCCGTTGCATTGCAGGGCCTTTCCTGGGCAGCCCGTGCAGCCAGCCCTCCCCCCAACATTGCAACATCTCCAGCTTTCCAAAGAGACAGGAGCCCAAAGAGCAAACACAGGAAACCCCAGGCCCGGTCAAGGTCTGGGAGGTAAATTTGTAACTTAGGACAGATTGTGAGGATGCTGCTCTGTAATATGTAAACAATCCTTTCTTTCTCCAACAGCCCAGCGCAGCCGAGAGAGCTGATCCCAAACCTCCCTTCATGGTTGAGTCCACTGAAGAGACAGGACACAGGTTGGAAATGCAGCCGGGCACGCAGGCTCCTTATTCCCTGGAAACAGGCTCCTTCCCTCACTTCTGTAAGTCCTTGCCCTGACCCCACACGAATTGGCTGTGCTCATCAGCGGCGTGGGCTCAGCTGTGGGTTGGGCAGCTGTGTGGAGGGGTGGCGGGACACCACTGTGACCATTGCCAAGAGCCATGGGGTTTGCCCAGCCTCGCGGGCATGCTGCTCCTACAGCAATCGGTGCCGACTGAACGGAGCCTTTGTGGGAGTTTAATTCAGGCACAGGTTTTGGAAAGAAACCCTCGTAGCACTGTGCTGCACTCTTCAATGCAGGAGGAAAGGCTCAGTTTAGACACTGGGAAAAGCTATTTAACAGGAGTGGTGGAGATGTGATGGGACAGATGGGCTGGGGAAGGAAGTCTCTGTCTCCGAAGGTCTCTGGTTTGATTTGGGGCAGGAAGATGGGTGAGATGAGTTTGCCAGATCTCTTCCATACCTGTTTTCTGTCAGTCTGTGCTTTCCTCCTGCAATGGAGGGAAAGAAAAGTGTTCAGGGTGTGGAAGGGGATACTGTACTTACAAACGAGGACTGCAATGACTTATACTAAAGGAGTTCTGGGAATCAGCTCATAAATGTTAAAGGACAGGTGGAAGTTACATGTAAAGCTAGTCAAGAATTTTCCACGAGAGTAATGCTTTTAACAAAGTGATGTTTCTCCAAAACCTGAAACTCTCTCTGGATAAATATTGATTTTGTCAAATATTAAATATGTACAGAGAGAGACAATTTCACTGGGAAAATGCCATAATGGTCTAATTCATTTCAGACCCCTTTGAACCTGGTCTGTGTTTTGACCTGTTCCAATGTGTTTCACTACATCTGCTGTGTATGACCACTTTGCAGTATATGTATAACAATATTCTGACCAAAAGGAATATATTTACTTGCCTTTATATATTTCTGAGCCACATAAAATTCAAACTAGCAACTTCCCTTGCTGCTTTCTTAGTAAATATGTCACATATCCATATCAAGTTTAATTAGCATCAGCAGATAAACTGTTTGTCTGATTCCTGGTTCCAGTTAAACCGGTGGCACAATGCTGGAACTGATATAGTGAGAAGCAAAGTAACCTTTGCACCAGGGGCCGAACCCTGGGAATCAAAACCCACCTGTCTTGGGCAGATCAGAGGGCTGGAGGGACCACAGAGAGGGCAGGGGTTGCTCCCCGAAGGCCAGGACATGTTCCCTGAGTGCAAACGGGCAGGCAGCATGCTGAGACATCAAGGTAGCAGACAGTGGGTAGGAATTTGCCGGCTCTGGCTTGAGCTTGCAGTGAAGTTGCTCCCACTTTGTCTCTACCTCCCTTCCCTTGGCTGCACAGACAATGGCTATCTCTGTCCCTAAGTGTGTGTTGGCAGCCTGTGGGACACAGCAGGGCCTGTTATCACCTACTATTGCTAATGTCTGCTCCAAAGGTGTACTTGCTGGTGTCCAGGACTCACTGAGCTGGTACCAGCTCTGAGCATGGCAAGTGACTGGCAAATCCCTCTTGTGACCTGAGCTCAGACTATCTGTGAGGCACAGAAAGAATCTGTGGTTTAAATCATACTCTGAGCCAGGCTAAGGGGAAGGGGACTTTGGCAAAAGGCAGGACTGAGAGCTGGACAGGAACACGAAAGTATTTTCGAAAGGCCACTTAGGCTTGTGCCTGATGGTAGTGCTGATGTACAGCTCCCTGTGTAAACCTTGTGCAATTCTAGGAGAATTTCTGTAGTGCCACACAAATGGGAAGGCGATGCACAACTGTAAGACATCCTTGGTACATTTCTGTGTTGGCAGAACCCATGTTATAATTACTGAGGAATTGTAATTTTTAAAAAATTCTGTTTATTTACTTTTACAAGTACTCCAACACTTCAACATACCTGGACTCTAAAGTGCTCTCAGGGTAAGGGAAGTTTGGGTCAAACTCCATCAGTTTGGAAGATTCCCTGGCTTTTTACTGGGGTGATACACTTTTTACATGAGAAACTGCTAGCAAACACCTGGATGCTCACAGCTCTGTTTCCTACAGAAACCTAGACAAATAGGCATGCATGTAAGTGAAGGACAGAGAGAAAATGATGTTCTAGTCTTAAAGATCTAAAAAGGTGATCTGGGTCACAAATGCCATAAAAGCATCTATCCCGCTAGTCTATTCTCATGCCCCAGAATGAGCTCTGCCTGGTGCTCATCCCCAGTCGCAGTTTCAAGCTTACTCCTCAGATGCTGTTGTTTGGACGTGATCCACACAGGATTTGTCACCAGCTGCAGCCAGCAAAGCCCAGAGTTGAACTCTAGCGTGTGCTGCCAAAACCAGCTTGCAGATACTCACAGGTTAGCCCCTTCCACTCTGCATCTGTCAATAAAGCAAGCATCCTTCCCATCCTGACTTTTCCCAGCTGACCTTTTTAAGCACAGTTGCAGGTTCTGCCTGATCTTCCCTTTGACAGCTCTGAAGAGTCATTCCGAACTCTGCAGAGGCAATTGGTTTACACGAGGGATCAGCAACCTTTCATGGGTGCAGGGCTAGCCTGCCTTTCTCTTCTTCAAAGACAAGTTCAGGTATGCCTGAAAACACTCACAGGAAGCTGAGGAATGATGCCTTTACAATGGATGAGATGGTCCCCTTCAGACAGTGAGCTTGGAGCTGGCTTTTGCTTGAGAAAGAAATTTCTCTATTGAAGTCAGGGAGCTGGGAAATCACAGGTGACTGAAACAACAGGAGCAAATCCTACTACAACTTCCACGTAACCCCAGTGACCTTCTAGGGAGAAGACTTTTATTGCTGGCCCTACTCCTTGAAGCAGAGAGGGGACAGTAAAAGCCCTTTAATTAGTTGATGAGAACGAGGCTTCTCCTAGGCTAGATCTAGAATGTTGTAGCAGGCATTACTGCAGTGATAGCAGTAGGGGAAGGAGTGGGTAGGTGGGTGGGTGTTGCAGGTGTTTTGAGTCTCCTCTTGATCTACTTCAGCTGAAAATCCAAGGCAGGCTTCCTAAGGCCTTTTTTTACCCAGAGGATGAAGCTAGGGGGTGATTTAGAGTTAGATTTTTTCTTCTCTTGATGTGATCCTGCTTGGTTTCTCTTCTTGTCCCTGATGCAGTAGCTTGCTGGGGTGATTTAGAAGTTGACCTGAAAGTCCTCACCACGTGCCTCATGTGATTCCTGGTTCTGCCCTTCTCTGCCCATAAGTCCCTTGCTTGTGCTGAGCAATATTGTACTGCTAAGCAAGTGCTGCCTCTCTGGACAGGGGTGCTGGATTACCCTAGGGAAAGGGAGAGGATGGAAGCCGCAGGGTGCTATCTCAAGGCTCACCCATACATGTGACAATGAGGGCAGAGAGGAAATCTCTGGGAAATTGCAATAATGCAACAAATTAGAGAAAAACTGAATGTGCCAGGGTGAGGGTGCACAGTGTGGTGTAGCGGTGCATTGCTGTGTCCTGCAATCGACAATGTGTAAGGTCTTCTCTATCTGGGTGATGTGTAGGTTTCTCTGTGCTCTCTCCTGTGGAGGAGCACTGCATAGGCATGAGCCTGAAAAAGCCAAGCCGCAGCATGGTGGCCCTGATGTGCAAGGATGCTAATGCCTGCTCTGTCCTTGGTGTCAGTGGCTGTTGAGAGTAGCTCTCTTCTCGGACGGACCCTGCTGCCCTGTGGGTTTTCTGCAACACTCTTGTTTGCTTTCCTGTTATGGCTTTTTAACAGGAATTTGTTTATGACATGATTCTGGCAGAAATTGCTCTTGCCTTGGCTTGCCTCTTCTGAGCTTTCTACAGAAACATTATTGGATCCTGAACATGACATTTTGGGGCCAGTTCTTGGATGGTCTGTTACCTGTGAGGGGTGTTGGAAGTGATGGCTGCGGTGTGGGGAGACCAGACTGCCTCCACACCCAACTGGCAGAAGTCCTATGCTGTCTGGAGTTTTACAAGGGCTTTATCTGTACTTTTTGGCATAGCTTATATTACTGTGGTTGTATATACATATTTATTACTAGAGTAAAGCCTCTGTTTTCAGTGCTTTGAGGAAGTGGAGCAGTACACTGCAAATCCAGTTGGAGAAGCTGTGTTCAGAGACTGAGCGAGACTTGGGGGTGGATTCTCCTCTTGTTGGCACCAACCCTGCTGGGCTTGAGGGCACAAAGTCGAAGTGCACAAGAAATCTGGGTCTCCTAAAAACAAACAAGATCTGAGTGTGCAGTCCCTCAGCACCCTGGGGAGTGTGTGGTGAGTCTGCTGCAAACCCAGAGCAGATGAAATTGGCTGGGGAGTTTGGCTGTTTTGAGGTGCAAGCTCATTCCTTCCCCTTGGGCCCATCTCCTTGGGATCCCCAGCTGAAAGGAAGGCATCAGAGCAAAGATGCCTTGGGCTGGGTTCTGGGGTCCATGTCTGCTGGTCCTTGGCATAGGAGCCAGCAAGGTTACAGGAGTATACAGCCGTGTTTTGGGAGGAAGGCTGTCTCAGTGTCTGGCTGGCCCTGGGGGCAGTGAAGGGGTTAAAGCCCAGCCGTTCTGCCCAATCAGTCTGGCTTGCCTGTAATAACCAATTAAGGGAGTGTAATTGTGCAAATCCATATGTGGCAGTAATTATCAGGGTGATTAATGGATTCCTTCCTTTCTAAACTGACCCCACCGAAGCTTGCCAGCATCCCCCTGCCACCTGAAACGACTCGGTGTGAGGGGATAGCAGGAGCCCGTCTTTCCTGGACAATTTGTGATGAAGCTGCCCCATGGGGACTGCCTGTTGCTTGTTTAAACAACCCTTTTTATCTCCCTGCATTTCCTTACATGCAGCTTGCTGCTCCCTGGCTCTGACCTGGCCTCCCGAGGACGGTTTGTGCCCAGCTTCCTGGGCCTGGGCTGCCGTGTCCCTGCCCCCCTCCCCATTGTCCATTCATTCCCCGCTCCCCTTTCCCCTGTTTAGCTCTAATTGCTGCAGAATATCACGTTTGTTTGCCCTCTTCTTTTGTAGCTTTGTTATTTTAGTTGCAATGGGTAATCCAGCAAACTGTTAAAGGCATACACAAGGGGAGGAGGGTAGAGGAGGGCACAGCAGGGCACTTAGGGAAGGTTTTCAAGCCAGGCAATGGGGTTACATTTGAGGGATGGCAGCTTGCAGGCAGGCTGGGCTTGTCACATCCATTAGGGTGGGTTTTCTTAGGGATATATGGCCACAGAAGCAAAGAGTGACCCTAGAGTAGGTAAATCATAGAATGGTTTGGGTTGGAAGGACCTTAAAGCTCATCTAGTTCCACCCCCCTGCCATGGGCAGGGACACCTTCCACTAGCCCAGGTTGCCCAAAGCCCCGTCCAACCTGGCCTTGAACACTGCCAGGGAGGGGGCAGCCACAGCTGCTCTGGGAAACCTCATCCAGTGTCTCACCATCCTCACAGTAAAGAACTTCTTCCTCATATCTAATCTAAATCTACACTCTTTCAAGTTTAAAATAGTTACCCCTCATCCTATCCCTACAGCCCCTGATCAAGAGTCCCTCCCCAGCTTTCCTGTAGCCCCCTTTAAGTACTGGAAGGCTGCTATAAGGTCTCCCCGGAACCTTCTCTTCTCCAGGCTGGACAACCTCAACTCTCTCAGCCTGTCCTCATAGGAAAGCATAGAGTATTTCCCACTCCACATACTCTGAGCAGGGCAACAGGGCACTGAGCCCTGCTGAGGGAGAAAGGGGTGCTTTTGCAGACCTGTCCCCCAGAATGTCACGACCTGGGCAACACTGCCTCCTCCACGGTTGCACCAGCACCTTGGGTGCTCGACACGCAAAACTGCTGTCCCACTCAGGGACAGCCCTGGCCAGCCTGGCCTCCACATCGCACATGTGGGTCTGAGCCCTGATGACCCAAAGTGTGGAGGGAGCTGGGAAAAGCTCAGCCCTGTTTCTGTGCTGGGCAATGATCCCGGCCTCTGACAGATAGCTCATGCAGAGAGTCAGTGCGTGGGGAGGGCTGATGTGCTGGCCGGGGAGACATCCGTCTCTGGCTGCACGCACAGGGCTGCAGGTGCCTCAGGGTGGCTGTGCTTGCTTGGCTGGGGATGGGGCAGGTGGCTGGCGAACCAAGTGCCCTTTAGAGCCTGGCATGGCAGGGGATGATCACATCTTGTATCAAGCATCCTTGCATCTGAGCTGCCTTCCTCATCAGGCCAAAAAAGTGATGCTGAGATTTGAACCTGGCTCTGTGATTTTAAATATATATATATATTTATCCTCTGTGTGTAGGCCAGGACTTGGATTTAGGGTAGGCCAGTCCTGTGTGGACTAGGTGAGAGCATCCTGTGGGTGCAAAAAGCAGCAAGATGGATCCAGGCCAAAGGTCCATCTTGCACATGGTGGATGCTTACAGGGGAGGTAGGAGCAGAGTGTGGTCAAGTGTCCTTCCTTCAGCAGGTACTTCCTAGCAGCCTCTGCCCTGCACTGTTTGTCATCTTCCATCAGTGATAACTGTGCAGGTCCAGGACTGGCTGTCCCCAAAATCTGTAGTGATATCTGCACAGATAGACATCCCTGCAGAGCACTGACTGGCCCTTGCCTTGACCCTGTTCACTGCCACATACTATGGTGATGGACATAAATGACCTTTTTCTTATTGCTGACTTGTTACAAAGGCCAAGAATGGGGCTGCTCCAAGGGAAGGACTGTGCAAGGTGCTCAGCAGAGACATCAGAAAGGCTCTTCTCCAGGCAGGGTTACAGATGATGGGGGGCGTTTTGGGAGATTCTTGCCTGGAGGTGATGGGAATGCACAGGAAAGTTGATTTTCCTAGAGGACCAGAAGTGGAGAGACCTGAAAGAGATGCTGATTTTGGATCTGCTTGCTTGGGATCCTGGGAGCCAACCTACACTGATAGCTTAGTTTCCAGCCAAAAAGAGGCACATGGGCAGCTCTTGGATACTGCAGGTGGGATGGTTTTGTCTGTCAGAGAGCTGCATCCATTGGTGTCAGCTGAGACCCTGGGACCATACCGTGGGGCTCGTGAATTTACTGGTATAGATTAGCCTTTGGGGCTGTGCTGCTGGTCTGGAAAGCTTAAGACCAGGAAAGGGATTGGGTTCCAGATTTTGCAACTGGGATATGTCTGGCTAGCAGAGGAGACAGCTGTCTGTTTGGAGAAGCTGCTCTGGGATCTTCAGGGCTTGCTTTAATAAGGTGACTGAAGTCAGTGCACATTAGAGCAGTATCTGTACTTGAGCATGCATTGCTGTGCACCCCAGGTTCCTTCTCTGCTTTTGCTGTGCAGAGGTTCCTCCTTCTGCTCAGAGGCTCAAAAGAACAGGGCCAAAACATGTGACTGTGAGCAGGTGCTGACTTCTTTCTCTCTCTTTCTACTGGGAAGAGGTTGGGGGACAGCAAGCAGGTATTTGACAGTGCCAGCAAACTTCATTCCACATCCCTGCAAATTCTTCATGTGCTTGCTTCTCGCTCCTGTGCTATCTTGACTCTGTGTGGTGTGGTCTGTGCTTGTCTTGATCCAGGGCTGTTCCTTTCTTTGGGGCACAGGGAATTTTGTCATGTTCCCATGGCTTTAGATACCAGTGGATTTTCTATTTGGTACAGGGGAGCATGTGGCTTTTCAAAGGAGGGTATGTTTGAAAGGCAATGGAGGGCATTGATGAGGAGAGGGATGCTCACTGTAGCTGGCTCCTTACCTGCCCCTTGGCTACACAGGGAGGAGAAGGGTTTTGAACAGTTTCTGCAGGGAAAACATTAAGAGGAACCAATCTCATGGGAGAACATTTTGGCTGAGTTTTGTGTTGTGTTTTTTTTTTTTCCTTTCAGCTGCCACTGCAAGGTGAGTCCCAGGGCAAGGACAGCCCCTAGAACAGATGAGGGATGTGTGTATCTGCCTGGACAAGGCAAAGAGATGGCTCAGTCCCCTGAATGTCAAACAGACCAGGCTGGCAGAGTCATGAACTGATATTTGTTGGATCTATAAAGACATGATCACAAAATGAACCTGTTTCCTCCCTGTTTTTTTTGAAGTGGAAGTCTGTGTAGCTTTAGGGGACAGACCCAGATTATCTGTCAAGAGTGGAGTTGCCTGAGCCACCAGAGGCAGCGACAGTGAGGGCTAAAGTGAGGTCTTTGTATCCCACTTCTCCCATCTTTTTTTACTGCTGATTAATGAAGGGCATCTTTGGGCTTCAGTGCATCTTAAATGCATTTTGTGCCTTGTGCTTGGGCCACAAGAGCTGGTTGTGCTTCATTTCATCCAATTGTCATGCCCAGGCTGTGTCTCTGGATGCAGTATTTGTGGAGAGGCTGTATAGGCATGTCTCTGCAGCATAGTCTCAAACAGGGTGTGTCTCTGGACAAAGATGCGGTCTGGTTTATTTTGTGGGGTTTTTCCCCTGGTGACTTGGAGATGTTACAGGTGTGAGCTTGGGGGTTGCAGTGTGCAGAGTTGCTGTGCTAATAGTGCTAGGCCAAGGTTGCTGGATCAGAGTATTTGGAGCAATTAAACTTGTTCCAAGACTTGCTTGAAACTCAGTGGAGCTCAGGAGAGCCATCCCCAGGAAGATCATGTCATTACAGAAACAGATGAGATCTTTATGCATTAGAGGAGACGGCAAAGCACTGAGAAACCTGCCTCTCCCTTTCATGCAGACACACTTGGGTTTTAGCAGTATTTGATTTCCTTCCCTGCTCTCAGGAGACCCAATGGACAGGCTAAGTCTAATGAAAAAGGGTTAATGAGCCAGTGACATCTGCAGAAGTGAAGTGGGATCCAGGTGAGCTGCTTGGCTCCTGAGGAGCTGCAAACATCCTAAGAAAGGGGCAGCAGCTTCACCATCTCACCATGGCTTATAGAAAATGCCTCATTGACTGGAGCAGGGACTGAACTACGAAGACAGCTAGCTGAGAAGTGCTGACTGAAGCTGTGCCTTGGTGATGTGGCTTTTGGGCCCTTGGTCCACATCAAAAGCTCTGTGGTCATGTGACGCAAAGTGCTAATCTGATGTAAACGCCGCCTTCTTCAGATCTTTTTAAATGATGGTAATGGTCCAACTTGATAAGGCAGGCTTTATCATGGATCAGACACAGTGGCTGCCAGAGAGCAGATCTTATTGTAGACATAAAAGCGCAGGAGAGAGAGGAGTGATTCAGTGAAAGCTGGAGCCCCATCTACAGCATTAATGTGACAGTGTGCAGTCAGATGCTTGCACCTCATCCAGGCAGCGCTCAGTGAAGAAACTCGGAGTGAGCAAGCTTGAAGCTTGGAGAGAGCATGGATTAGAAATCCAAAGGTATATGCTGATCTCCCCTTTCCCATGACAGGATACAGAGGGAACTGGGATGAGGTGTCTTATGAAAGATATCACCCTTCCAGGTTTTTGGGGCCTAGCTGCTGTAACTGGGACCTTGAGGACCAGACCGAATGGTGGCTGGTGTTGGCTATTGTGCCCTCAGCCATGAAAGTATTGGTGCTACCCTCTAATGTGAAGCTGTTCCTCTTGGATGCCTGCAAGCCTTCCTCCCCTGAGAAAAGAGCTACTCAGAGCAGAAATAACCCTTGTTACCTTGAACTCCAAGATACCCACATTTGCCTGTCTGGTATAAATAGACCATCTGAGGCAGCTGGATGTGATGGAGATTGACATGTTGTCTCTGGAGTTTTGCACTTGCTGAAGCAAGAGGAAATGTAAAAGCATGAACGTGGGGATGCACAGAGTGAGAGTAGCAAGGTAAGCCCCCAGCTGCAGAGGAGGCTGTGGCATCTGCCGTGGGGGATGCAGGTGGGAGCCCTTGTAGCCTTGTGCAGGGCAGTGCTGTGACAAGACCTCCCCCACCCTGTGCTGAGCTCTGGTGGCCATCAACAAATGCAACAAATTGGGTGGCTGGGCTGTCCTCTGTCAGCTGTGTGCCACTCAGCGCAGGCCCTTGCCAAAGAGGGGACTATAGTCTGCCCACAAAAATCCAGGTTTTCCAGTGAAAGAGAATGAAGAATGGAGTGGGATCCACGAAAAAAAAAAAAAAGAAAAGGCTTTTTGGAAGTTTTCTGGCAGTTCTGCAGAGATAGGTGGAGGGACCAAGTTTCACTTAGGTAGTTACTTTCTGGGTAGTCAGAGAGGCCCCGAAATCTAGGTTTTTTTGTTCCTGAGGGATTTTTTTTAGAGTCCCTGTCCCTACAAGCAATAATGCAGGGTTAACCTGGTCAAAGAACCATTTTCTCTTGAAATATTTCCTCTGAGAAATGGCTGTTGTGGGAAAATGGCAAAATTGCAGGCAGTTGCGTGGGCTGTGTCCTCTAAGGTTTCTCTGAGAACATTTTTTTAGGAGATGAAGAAATATTGGTCTTCAGGGTGTAGTTTTCTTTGAAGGAAGGTAATCTAGTTGTTTTCAGGCATTTTGCAGAAATCCCAGCTTCACATCATGTGTACGGCAGGGTTAAAGAGGGGCTTGCATTTAAATGACAACCTGTAGGTCCCTGACACTCAGATTGGAAAGTTTGCTTGCAGGGTGGTATCAAGGAGGTGTCAAGTGAACTTTTTCTTCACCTGTCCTTTGAAGCCATTTGCTGAACTGTAGGGAGAGGTGCTCAGAAGACCTCGTGATGTACGGGAAGAATAGGGAACCAATCAAACATGCCAAAGAAGAACGTTACCAAAACACAGCCATGCTTAAGGTGGATCCCTTTAAGGAGCATATATAAGGCAATTGCGCAGCTAATAAGTTGAACAAGTAGCAACCATCATATTGGTGTCTGTGCTTTTGTTCCCGTGAAGGTTTTAACCTCCTGCAAGGGTTAGCTGTGATCTGAGTGCCACATTTCTGTGGCTTGGCAGGTAGAAAAAGACAGCTAATGCCTTACCACAACACTGAACACCAGATGATATGTCAAAGTGGACTTAGTTTCCCACCAAAATCTCCTCTGGATGTGAGGCCCTTTTGGTCAGAGACCTGCCTTTGGATCTGAGTGACTTTAGCACTTGCCCATATAAATCCTGGCTTAATTCAGTGCTCACCCAACCCAGAGTCCTGTTTTTTCAGCCCAGCTTTCTGCCTTACATCACTGACAAGAGAAACCAGGTGCTTACCTTGAAGGGCAAAGGGATGCGTTGCACTATTGCGGTTCCTTTTTTGTCTCTATGATTTTTATTCCAGCAAAGTTTAAAGGTGGAGTGGCTTGTCTGAAAGCAGACAGGGAACCATGAGTTCCCAAACCCTGTTGACCCAACCATTGCTTCTCAATACAATGCATGCCCAAACCTCTATGTGGTGTAGTACAAATCTCCTCTATTATGGGCTTGCTTATTCCCCTGAAAACCCAACCCAGAGCAATGGATGCTTTCAACAAAAAATTATTTTCCAGAGGGTCCAAATGGCTATTTTTTTGGTTCTACCTTCCTAGGAATACTTTGCTGCATGCTTTTCCATGACGCTACCAGTGCTGACCTTTCTGCTCTGGCAAGGGGGAGTCGCTGGGAAGCACATAGGCAGTGATTCTTTGCTGTTACAAAGGCTGGGATTGTTGGCAGCTTGATGCCCCAGAAAGTGTCTAATTGACTTGACTCTCTCTAGCTGGGCTCCGAATGGATTTTCTGCCTCAGGATATCTCAGCATTATACTGGACCTGTTGTTTTTGCTCCTCGCATGATATTAAAAAGTGCATTGTTGGAGCAGAAAGCGTGAGTCAGAACGGATGTGCGGAGGGAGCTGCCTGTCGCCCTGTGAATGAGTGCCAGTGCAGAGGAGCGGAGCGAGATGGGGTCACCTGCCATCTGCAGTTAGTGGCTGAAAAGTTTCTTGGAGCATCCCAGAGAATAGATCACACTTCATATTCAGAAATGGGTGGATGTAAACCTGCCCTTTGCATCCTAATAGGGAGCGTTAGCATTAAAATATCTCCTCTAGTAATTCTGCAGTTTGTCCACTCCAGTGCATCTCCAGTGTGGGCCTGGTCCCAGATGCCCTCTGGGCTGGACAGCGGCCTTGCTCAGGTATGTCTGTGTCATCCTGTCATCTGGGACCAGTGACTGGGAGCGTCTCACCTGCATCTGTGTTAAAATGTGCTTGTGCCACCACTGGTGCCCGCCTGGGGAGGTAATTCCCTGGAGGAGTGGGCAGCTGGGCCCTCCAACCAGCAAAGCTGCTGGAGGTGCTTAGGCAGGCATAAGAGGATTCGGTGACACTGCTGATTAGTGTCGAGGGCCTCATTACAGTGCTGGTAATTGAAGGTCTCCTAGGGTTTAAACAAGCTGGGAATTATCTGCCCTCAGAGGTTGCTCTTGGCTGCATTGGACATTGCTTGCTGGAAGGTAGGCAGTGCCCTCTCTGGAACAGCCTGGCACTGGGGATGGTGGCCCATGCCCTCCAGACCCTGGGGGGGGACCCACATTGGGTGGCAACCGTGGGGTTCAGGGAAAGATGGGAAAGGCCTGGGGAGAAGGACAGGGCAGGCTGTGTTACTGCAGGTGTGTTTTGTGGTGCTGCTGTTTGATTGTGCTGCTGGTGGTAATTGCATTAGCCTGGTGGAGCTCTGGGGCTAATTTCATTAGCTTGGTGCCTGTGGTTATTGCTTTACAAGAGACAGCGGTGAGAAAGGGCAGGTCTGGGTGAGGAAGGGCTGATGAAGTAGCTCCCTTCCTCACCATCTCCAGGGAATCATAGTGGGCACCTTGCTTTTGGTGACTGTTGTCTGTCCCAGGACAATGCCAACCAGTACAGCAGATAGATAAGGTTGGGTCAGTCCATCAGTTAGCTTGGAGAAACCCAGTTTCAAGTCCCTGCTCTGCCACTGGCTTCCTGTTTGGCCCTGAGCATGTCTGTGTGTCCTCCCTAGCCATATGAAGGGAGCCCCAGCTCTAATGCCAGCACCCTGTGAGCAGTGGGCTTTCTCTGGGACTCTGTAGCTCCGAAGCAGTGTGTCAGGAGGAAGATGTATGTGCAGCTCTAGCATTATGAGAGCTGCAATCTTTTTATTTGCATATGCTGTTGCCACATGCATGACCCTAGAATGCCTCTGCCTTTAAATAGAGGTGGGAGTGAGGACTGATGGGATTCTTGGGAATGTCTGGGATTTTCCTGGTTCAATCCAGTGTGCAAGGAAAAGGGACCATATTTCATCTCTAGCTTTCCTGGTTCTGGGGCAGGGTGGGATAAGATTATTCTGCTTTAGGCCCTCACATGTTTAGGGTCTGACTCCAGAGACCAGCATCTCAAAAGGCTTGGTGGAGTAGTACTGGGAGGTCTTTAAGACGCTGAAATGCTTGACTGCTGAAATATTTGCTGCAGTACAATGGCCTTGGAAAGCTAATTGGGACATGAGGGAGTTGGGGACCCCAACACAACGTTAGCATCTCAGTTGGCTTGGTTCAGCACCACTTTGTCCGGAGTCTTGCTCTGTTTGATGGCCCCAAGATGTGGCTTATGGATGGCAGTCGGCAGCACCGAGTCCCATCTGGGCGTGTCATGGCAATGTTTTTCCTTCCTAAAATAACAGTGGCGGTTATAATGTCTTCTTCTTTTACATAATAAAGAGGGGGTGGAATAAAAAGCATTTAATAATTTGAAGCAGTGACTTGTCCTATTTCTAGTAGAAATTGAGGTGCTGCCTCTGTAAGATCTTGCAGTACTTAAGAGAGTCTGCCACAGACTGATTTGGGTACAGGGGCTGGAGCTTCTCCACACCCCAAAACCCATGGTGTTCCCCTAAATTAATTGCCTGATGCTTGCTTGGCCTGAGTAAAGGGCCTGGAGGGGTTTCCTTGGAGCTCAGTGTGTGCGTGTGTTCTGCAGCACTAAGCACTCACTAACCCAGATCTGCTAAAAATCAATAAGGTAATCCACTTACTGCTTGGGACTGCCAACGTTTTTAAGGAGCTCAGAGCTGTTTTGTCTTCTTTCCTCTCTGCTTTCTTCTAAGCTGGAAGAAAGAAAAGAGGGTTGGTGAAGAGGGTGCTGGCAGAGCTGGACTAAAATCAGGCTCTTTGCTCTGGGCAGATCAATACAAATAATTCCCCACTAAAACTTCATTAGCATGGAATTACAGCTGCCGAGATCCCGTGTGGCCAGTAAGAATTAATGACACTACTAAATCTCAGCACGGTTGGTGCTTAAAACACAAAGCCGCTTCGTTGCTCACATCTCCCTGTCCCAGTGCTGCTGGGGCTGAACTGGCCACGCAGCCAGCTCTGCCCCTGCTCTGCCCCATGACTGCTTGGTGAGGGCACAGCCCTGTTCCTGTCCCTGAGGGCAAGGGACAAGCCAGGCTGAGGGGATGGCAGCGGGGTGTGACTCAATCAGGTGGAAGCAAAACTTGTGCAAGAGTGGATTTGTCTTGAAGCAATGGCTCAATTCTGAGTGCTGGTGGGCAGTTGGGGACTGGGAGTAGATGGCCCCAGTGCATCTCTGCAGGGTGATGGACAGATGATGGGAAAGGTCTCTGGGTGGTGTCTGTCTGCTGGACAGGCAGGCTTCCCATCGTGCCAGAGCTTTCCACTGACACCGGATCCAAGAAACATCCCTCTGGCAAGCTGCGTGTCTCGCTCTTCTGTGGAAGTCTTGGATCTTATTGAGGGTGTGTGTGCATGTGAAAATCACTCTTTGGGAAGCAGATTGTTTGTCAGGGTTTTTGATTGAAAAATATTTCTTCCAGTCTTGTCACAGAGGAAAAAAACTTGCCCTGCTGAGAAATCCAATTTTCTATCCGAAGATTGAAACAAGCCACCTTGCAGCCAGTTCTTCCACAGCACTCTGCGTCTGTGCCTGCAGGGCCTTGGGGCATCTCTGCCCTGTGCCTGCCTCTTGCCTCCTGCCCCTGACAAAGATCCCCAGTGTGACTGTCAAATGACAGCACCAGAGGCAAATCCAGCATTACCCTTAAATAGCATACTTTGCCTACAGGTTGGAAATCCCTATGGTTGCCAGTGACCTGATGCTACTTGGATTAGTGCAGGGTGGAGACAGTTTTGGAGGGGCCCATGGGTGTGTGCGAGCACGGCCAGGTGAGTGTGGGGCAGCACCCACTGAAATGGGAGCTGTGCTTATGGCTTCTGAACCTGCATGTAGCTTAGAGGAGGACTGGCCCTTGCTGAGGACGCTTGCTGAGGGTGTTCTCGTATGTTGGGGTGATGACAGGGGAGGACACAAGCTCAGCTGAACAGGGAGAGGGACAGGACGTAGCACCACACAGTGAGATGCTGCTGTGTTATGCTTTTGTGCTGGTTATCAGACCCACTAGTCTCCCTTCTCCAGAACTCAAAACTTGTGGCCTGCAAGCAGGGTGCGTAAGCATGCTGCTCGGCTGCCTCTCTTCCTCTGAAACAGTTCTGCAGTGCCATTAATGTTTGTGCAATAAACCAAATGAGATGTGAAAGGTGGCCAGATAGAAAATACGAGAGCGATCTCTTCTGTTTATATTCCCCTCGCAAGACTGCAGTTACTTGGTTTTTTGCCTCAGTAGAACCTACTCTGAATACTGATTTTTTTTTTTTTTTTCCCAACTGTGAGAAGAAACAGTACATAAATACCTGGACTACAGCTAATGGGCTATGCAGAATGCTGATACTATTGCCTGCTAACCTCCTTGCTCCTGACAGCAGTCTGATTATCCGTTTGTTCTGCTACGTGAAGATGCACTCCCATATGTTAGGTTCCCATTCACAGGTAAACTCCAAGTCCTGGAGTTGATCTGGTGTACCTTCTACCCATAAAGAGCTGTGCGTCTGTGTTGTGATATCCCCCTGATATTGCACATTACCAGGTCCTCGCACAGAGATGCAGAGCGGAAATGGGAGGAAGCCAAATCACCTTTTAAAAATAATTTAGAAGTTATTAATATGAGGGAGGAAAAAAACCCCCTTCCCTTGCTTAAACCATTTGGCTAGACAGAAATGGGTATGGCAATGTCTGAGAGGAAGGGAAGAAACAGAACTAACAAGGGTAACCTTTCCTTCTGCAGACACAATACCTTGGGACTGACAGCACCTCAGTCAGCATCCGCCAGAGCTGCAGCTGGATGCTGTGAACAGCTCTGTGCTGGCATATTGCATGCCTTCCCCTTGTAGCATGCTTAGTGCCAAAGGGCAGCATGGCCCTTGGGTGACCTGGAGGGGTCCAAAAGCCAGCAGGCACTTGAAGGGTTCCAAACATCATAATTTACTGTTCTTGCCTCTTTTTGTCTTGCTGCTTGCATGGCATGCTCCCCGTCCTGTATGTGGGGGTGGTTTGTGGTTTCCCTGGGAAAGCAGAGCCCCTTGCTAGACCTGTTCCCCCTTTCTCTGCAACATGACTGGTGCCAAAGGCAGGGCTGCAACCCACCTCCTCCTGCAACACACCCGTAAGTCAGTGCAGACCTTGGTCCCTGCTCACTTTACAACCTCTGGCAAAATTCCTCCCTTCTCCATTCCTTTGAGGTGACTTCATCCGAGGTCACCCAGATCAGAAGCCAGAAACAGTGGGCTGTGCTATTGCCTGCATCCTTGCCTTTCTTCAGAATTGTTGGAGCTGGGTAGGGAGCTTGCCAGGCAGGGAACTGGGACTGATCCCCCCCCTTCACAGTACCAGTCACTGGAGGAGGCAGTGCTGGAGACTGCATGTAGCTTTGCCCCGATCTGGCAACTGGCAGCTTGTTTCTGCTTATTTCTACCTATTTTCTGCAGTACTTCATTGTCAGGGTAGGTGGGCATTAAACTGAAGTTGTGGATATATCTATGGGACTGTCTGTGCAGCCTACTGCATTCTGCTGCTATGGCTGTGAATGCTTTACTGACTGTTACAGAACCCCCTGGGCTCTGTCCCATGTCCCCACCTCTTCTTATCCCATACAACTTTAGCAACTGGCTAATTATGCTTTTTTTGGTGGTTCATGCAGTTTTTGGACTCCTTTGGATGGGGCTGGGGAGGGGAGTTGAGTCTGCAGCTCCAGTAGCCCCAGAAAGGTCCTGATGCTCCTCAGCCCTGGCTGCGTTTCCTAGGGCTGCCCGCGGCCCAGCACCGCAGGGGCCATGACTTGGTGCCAGCACAGCTGAAGCAAGGCTTGGTGTGGGATGGGAGCCCGAAGCTCCCTGTCCCGCACAGCCCTAACCCCAAAGCACTGGGATGGTTGTGTGGGTGCTCCTGTCCTGTCTGTCTGCCAGCCCATCATCAGGGCACCAGTCCTTCTGGGCAAGGGGTGGTCCTTCCCATGTCTGGAAAATGCTTCCACATGGCTGGGGCTACTATAACTAATAAACTGCATCGAGTCTTCACTGGTGGAAAAGCAAAGCACCCCCCTCCTTCCCCACGATGCTCCTCCCTGAAACAACTTAACCTCCCCGCCTCCTCCCAATTTCTGATCTATACCGGAGCCATCACGCATTGATTGGCGTCTTATCCGGGTGATTATGCTACCAGGACGGTCTGCCGTGAATTTGCAGGGATCTGAGACAGCTGAGCACGGGAGCCAGCCCTGAGCGGCGGAGAACAAGAGCATGTCTCATCCCGGCGAGCAGCTGCTGCCGGCGTGAAGTGAGGATGAGGCCACGGGAGGAGGCAGCTGCCCCAGCACCCTCCAAGAGCTCCTGCTCCTGCAGAGCCATGTCCCGACCCCGACGGGCTGCGCTGCACTCCGGGCAGCTTTGAAGTTAGAGGAGGCAGTTGTGTTTAGAAAGGCAAGAGATGAACTGAAGATTAAACATGTATGGAAATTATCCTCACTTCATTAAGTTTCCTGCGGGCTTTGGCAGTAAGTATTTTACTGGCGTTTGCAATCTGTGCCTTCTGGGTTAGGTGGAGGAACTGATCCCACAGCAGGAGTATGGGGGTGGGGTAGAGGGAATTTAAAAACATGTTTAACCTACCTCGTATGTGGCTGTAGCCTATGGTGCCTGTGTGCGTGTGATTGAAGCTGTCCTGTGATTATGCGTGCTGTGAACTTAAGCACAGCTAAACCGAGCTGCCTGAAATTATGCAGGCTTGAGTCAAACAGTGACTCTTTGCTCTGAAGTTCAGTATATGGCATTGGAAAGATGCATGTATGTGTTTGCACGTGATGGACTGAATATATTCACTGAAAGGATAGGATCAAACCAAGTAAGTATCTTTCCAGTTGCGTTTTTCTTAAGTTCCTGGAGGAAAAAATTACTTCTAAAACATAAAACAGCCCCCAAGAAAATCTGATGAGGGCTCTTTCCTTGCCCAGTGGCTCTTCTGTCCTTGTGACACAGATACCACCATAATCGTGTGAAGCTGTTTCAGATTAGCCAAATGAGGCTGTACAGCAAGAGAGCGGGCTGCGAAGGGCTGTGTCTGCAGGGCTGTGAGCTGCGACACCCCCACGCACACCAGCCGGGATCGAGCCCCAGTTGCAGAAGCCAGCACTGCTCTTGGGAAATGGGCTTTGCAGTTACTGCGGCTTGCTCATTATTTTTATCTGAAGTTATTCCTCTTGTCCTAACCTGGGGGATGTGTAAGGGGGATGGCTTGAGGAGCTGGAGGGTGCTCCCCAATCGAGGCAGGGAGCGGGCAAGTTGGAGTGCTTGGCTGTGAGGGGCTGTGTATCGGCTGCTGACAAAATATTGATGCTGCTCCAGGGAAGTTAAAGTGCATTGTTGTTTATGGATGTGCAAAGTCTTAGTATCTCTGGAAAACTCTGCAAGTTGTTTCCAGCCTTTCAGGGTGGGTAAATGCCTCTGGAGGCCCCCAGGCTGTATACATCAACCTGTTACTTCTATGCTAGAGGAGAGGTAAATGCAGCCATTGAATTGCACATGGGATGTTCCCGCTATCTATTTTTTTTCCTCCCTCTTGCACCAGATGCTCACCTCTGGTAATTCTCCAACTCCAGAAAAGTAATTGGTATTGCATCAAGTCATCCCCAAGTTTCACAAGCGCTTGACTTTCCAAAATACCTTTTTAGGCAGTTTCTGCAGAAAAGAGACGACTCGTTGGAAGAATCTATCTATCACTGGTGTTTTTAAGGAACAAGCAAAGACAAGCCAAACTCTCTCCTATTGCTGCAATAAGAGTGAAACAATAGGAGTATTATTTGTGTTTAATTTGTTGAGTATTACAAATTTACAAGGAAGTGAAAGTGACATTCAAACTGATCTTCATAGGAACCAGGCACAGATCCCTGTAGAGTCAGGGGTCACAGCACTCAGCAGAGCATTTGGGAGATTTCTAGGAGAAGAAATTGGTAGTAGGAACAGAGGTATTTCTGCTCCACCAATAAAGGTGAAGGGACTGTTTTCCAGCCCGCCAACAGTTCAGTATACTGGGACTTTCACTTTCTTTTAAAAGTATATTTAACTGGTGTTTTAACATGTTTTTAACTCGGTTTAGAAAAACAGAGGTGTTTTCTGCAGGTGAACTTCTGACAGAGATGCAAAAACATTGGCTAGGTTTTGTTTGGGCTGCTTTAAAACAGCTGTTCTGGCCTGTCTTATGCTCCCCGGATGCTATAGACCTGCAGGTTACCACTCACATCTGCACTCCCCTCAAAGCCAGAGGGCTTCCATGCCCCTGAGTCAGCTTGGTGGTGTTGGGGACCTGCGGGTGGTGTGAGGGCTGCCTCTCCTTGGGTTGCTGGGTCTGCGGAGAGGGATTTCAGCCTGGTTGAGAGGCAGCTGCTGCTCTGATCAGACAGCTTCAGGGCTGGTGGGCTGTGAGAGGACAGTCAGGCTTTGAGAGGGATGAAGCAGGATACACCATGGTGACTATTGATGGAGGGTGTCTATGACAGCTTCCCACTGCCTTGGGGTCCTCACCACAAAGCCAATGCAGGCAACCTGCATCCCCTTCAGGCCTACAATATGTTCATGGTCTTTCCTGCTTCCCCCTCCCTCCCCCTTTAAAATAGCTATTAAATTGTTCATGGTCTTGCCTGCACTGGCACCATGGAGAAGGACATCAGGACAGTGGAAAAGGGCAGTGTCTGCACTAGGGTGTCAGCCTGTTGCATTCATTGTTCTTGCACTGTGTTGCTGGAGGGCAAAGTTAAGGTGATATGGCTGCTGCTGGTCAGCATGTCTAGAACTTACTGTATTCAGACTTCCTTTAGCTCGGAAATTCTGGGCTTCATTTTGAGCATAACAGCAAAAAATTCCATGTATTTGGGTTTTTTTTTTGCATTCAGATAACTGTTACATATGCCTTAAGTTAATTTTATGGGTATTTGGGTTAGAAATAAGGTACATGTCTTTGATGTGTATAACTGTTACTTTGCTCTTAAATGTCTGAATAACACTATTGAATTTGTCTGAGAATGTACATTCACAAAGTGGTAATAGGTACATGATTTGTGATGAAAAAAGGACAGTCATATTCTAAAGTGTTGCATATGAGTTTGTAGAGTAGCAGGGAAAACATTCAGATGAGTCACCCTTAGGCATCTAAAGCAGGAGATGTGCACTGGGGCAGATGGATTTGCCTTCACAGCCTGGGCTACAAGAGCAAGGAAGGGGCTTCAAAATATGTTTTTTATTCCCCAGAAGGATGCATTTCATCCAGAGGCCAGCTCCCAGGGCAAGGAAAGATGCTGTGCTGGCTGTCCTCTCTCTCTGAGCACTCTCTGGCACAGTTGGTTGGGGACAAGAACTAGCTTGGCTCCTCCACAAAGTCTCTTTTATTAGTACTCATGTAACTTGGCCTGTGGCCATGCCACCTCCGGCTGCAATCTTGTCAGCTCTCCCAAGCAAAGTGGGGTTAGGCCAGGTCGTTTGGGGACTAGGGAGGGAGAAATCCAGGTTGTGCTTGGAGTGGGGCTGCTGCCTGGCTGGCTGGCACCTTTTTTGCCTCTGATGGTCCCAGGTTTTGTGACCTGCAGGATGCTTGTTTCCCTGGGTGTCACAGCTTGCTATGTCCATACCTGTAACTGCATGTGTAAAGATGGAAGAAGGCTCTTTGACACAGAAAAAGTGTGAGAAAATCCAGTGACTGGGCAACTCCTGCAGCTAGGGAAATGCAGATTTTTTATTTTTTTTTTTAAAGTAGGAGACACTTGCCTTCAATTGCCTGGGGCAGCCACAGACCCTGCAGCTGGTGGGATCCTTTCTGATGGGGACCTGTAGCCTCTCCAGGAGTTTAAAGACCACTGTAGGAATTTATGTGTGTTTTTCCCTGGTGGATGCTGTACTGGAGATCCTGCTGGCCAGGTGGAAAATCTGATCAGACAATCAGGAAAAACCCTTCAGGCCTCAAATTCAACAACTTTTATTTCTGTGGAGATGAGAAACTTTATCTGACTCTTATGTGTTCCTGTGGTCACCAGGGGGATGTAATACCGTATTAGGGTGAGTAAATTTGGCTTGCAGTCCTTATTTTAAGTACCTGATGGACAGTTGCAAAAGGAGTTGTTGGTTGGCTAGATCAGCATAGCCTTAGAGTTTGCCTTTCCTGTGACAAAGCCTGTGTAGCTTCTGTGGATGTTGCTCCTTCCTTCCCTCCTTCTTAGCTGGCTTCCCAGAGAGGAGAATTTGTGGTTACACTGCAGGTGTGTCTTGTCCAAATGTCCTTGGACATATTAAGCTATTGACCCACTGTCCAATTTCAGTCAAATCAGACTAAGATCTCAAAATGGTATCTGATGCTGAGCGTGCACCAGGGCAAGTGAAAGTCCTGTGTGTTTCTAGCCCGTGACTTCCCGTGGGCCAGGTTTTGGGTAGCTCCTGTTTTCCAGGGCAGCACAGAAGCATTACCCAAGAGGAGAGGAAGCAGCTCTTCCCACTGCCTGGAGAGCTGAGGGAAACTTTCTCCTGCTCTGTGCAGATCACTGTTGCAGAAGCCCTTGTGCTAGCACACATCCAAAAATTTTTGCTCCTCCCTGATGTTAGCTGTCAGGGGAAGGGTGCATTATTTATTGCCTTGGGATTGAGCAGGAAGGTGGAATCACAAAGGTTACTAGACCTTAAAAGCAAGGCAAAACCAGTAACCTTTCTGTAGGATATTAACATGGCAATCTGTACTGCCTGTGGAAATCTGTTTGGACAGTTAAAAATACCAGAAAGGGAATAGTTTTTCAGTTTAGCTTCCATGTGTAAAATAAAAACTACTTCTGCAGACATAGCTGCAAAACTTTTGTTTGATTACAGTGAACATGGGTTCCCTGCTACATAACTGCATCCAGTTTCAGGAGTGTTTCTCACAGGTATTTCCCCTTGAAGGTCGTCCCCAAGGACGATCTGCCTGCCAGGCTGTACCTCCCACGCACGCCTGTGCTCCTCTGCTGAAGTCAGCTCTTCTCTGCGTGTCTCTTCCCACTTCCTGGTGCTCTCTGATCTGCGAAGGATGAAGTATCTGCAGAGTTTGGCTAGTCGGGTGTCAGGCAGAGCAACTTGCACCTTTAATTGTTTATGTGAATGAAATGAACCCCGTCCATGTATATCTGAGGCCTCAGAAGCACAAGTATGTTTTCTGTTATTTGAACAGTTCCAGCTTTTGATTCTCTCTGACATTAAAAACAAAACTGTGAAGGTTCAAAGTATTTTCATCTCTAGGCTTGCCAGGGATCTGCAGATCTCAGGAGGTAGGATTGCTTTAGGCCTTAGTTGAAGAAAGACCCCAGTGTTTAACACAGATGCCTTTTCTCTTGAGGCTTTGCTGGGTGTTACAGCTGAAGGGGCATTAATCAAAACAAGCTTGCAACCCATGTTGGTTAAATAGACAGTGTGTGTAGGGCTTGGATGTTTCTGGTCTTTGTGCATTCTCATTCCACTTTCTGCTCAAATGTAATTGCTGAGACTGGTGTTTCCTGCCATTATTTGGGTGAAAATCAAGACAGCTTTACTGGTTGCAGCCTGGATGCTTCTTTTCTACTCCCTTTGCTGAGGCATTTGGGGTTACTTGTGCATTCTTGCAGGTAGTCTTTGCTTCCATGCCTGCCCCAGCCATAACTGTGAAGAGCTCACAGCATAGAGGTATCCAGGCTGGCTTTATTGAGCTAGTGTTGGTCCTGGACCTGTTTAGCTGTGTTAGCCCAGACCTGGCTGTTTAGCATTGGTGTGGTAGGCCTGGAGTTTTGTGATCTGCAGGTGCATCTGTTGGACACCTACACATCAGCTGTGATGGAGAGAGTGTTGTTCTGTTACTAATTTTTTGAGGCTATTCATGGAAATTTCCCATCCCTGAACTAGGATTTTGCTAAGGTGGAGGTGAAACACAGGTGGAAGTGGAGTATCAAAGCTTTGTGTCCTTACTCAGCTTCAATGACTAGTGGGTGAATGTAACGCTGTTGGTTAGGTCCTCAAGGGCACCATTTTCAAAATGCAAAGAACCAAGTGGTTCTTGGGGTCTTCCTTCATTGTTTTTTCTAATGTCTATGCTGAGATTAGCTATGATCCTTATTTGGAATGCTAGAGCAACAGGGTGGATATTGTGTCTGTGTGCACACTTCCAATCCATGGCTGCTTTCTGCAGCAAGTGGTGTAATACATTTGCAGAGGCAGTTTGAAACAGCATAGCACCCAGAAGCACGTTTCTTCTTTTTAAACTTTGCTTCCTACAAAGAGAAGGCTGGATTGTGTGCATTTCTGCACAAGAGAGCTGGTGGAGGGTTGATTGAGACACTGGGTTCTCTTGACACTGCATGTTTGCAGTTGAGATACCAGAGAATCCACACAAGGCAGTTCCCTCCTGTCCTTGTTTTCTGCTCCTCCAGGAGAGGTATAAATACAGTATCAGACTTCCTTGAACCTCTCTTCAGAAAACGATGTGTCCAAGCATTAATGTGGAGGAGGGATACAGGGAAGAAAGACATAAACAGCCCCATTTGTGGATCAGAAATAAGCTGGTCTTGAATCTGGAGGAGGTTGGTAAAAGCAGAAGCAAGCCCTGGTGCTTGGTGCAGAGTCTCAGCCGGTCTTTCCCAGCAGACCTGGGGGACCTGGCCAGCCTGGGAACTGCATGTGGAGCTCGCAGACAGGGGCTGTGCCAGCCACAGAGCCATTGCCTCCTTACACAGGGCTGCCCTCTGCTCTGCAGGGCTCCAACGTAGCTGGCTGAATCCCCGGCATCGCTTGTCACCTCACATTACCTGATGGACAGACTCTGGGCCGGCTTTGGCCTGCATAAATGTCACCTGTGCTGAATGCTGCTGGAGAGGCAGGGGCGGCCAGCTGTGGCTGGCGGGCAGGACTGAGTCCTGTCTCCCCAGTGTCCCCCGCTCTGTCCCAGAGCTGCTTCCCTGCTGCAGAGCATCTCCTTGCTAGCCCCGCTCTGCCACCGTGCTGGCGTATCTGTTTGTCCCCCAAATGATGGGAGAGAATACCTTGAGGAAAGCCATGCCACCCCTGCGAGCCCAAGGCCTTTCTAGTCACTTTCTGCTGGGAGATGTGGGACATGGACCGTCAGTATTTTCCTGCGAATTGTTTCATTTAATCATTTTCAAGGAAAATGAATCAGACTTACAATCTCTGCTGTTTGTATTGTCCAAGTCACTCTTGTTCCTTTGAACTGAAACAACTTTGCAGGTACTCAGCTCAAGGACTAAGTAATCCCAGTGTCAAGGATGCTTTGGCATGGCTCTTCCTGCACACCACCTGCCAGCCATGCAAATTGTTCCCTGCACAAGCTGATAACCTGGTAGCAGCCACACCTTATATCCCTCTTGGAGCATTCCGGCCTGAAAATGAGAAGCTGAGTGGAGTATTTCCCAAATGCAGGAGGGTCCCTCAGGGACTGATTTGACAAATTTATCCCAGGGATGAACTGGAAGTCAAAGTTTGGACCACCTTGCAGTAGTGCTTTGCTTTGATTTTTTTTTTTGTTTGTTTGTTTGTTTCTCCTTTTCTAAATGGGGTTTGTGTTACAGTTTATAACAGATAAAATTGATCCTTGCTAAAGGCAAAGTTAACACTGATGGTTTTGACCAACAAGTTTGTCACTGCCTTGGCAGGATAATGTGGCCAGGCATTGCAGAAACAAGTATATTAACTCTGGTTTGTGTCACCAGGTCCTGGCAGAGCCTGGTCTTACACCAGCCAGGAGGTGTAAACACTGTGTGCTCTACAGTAGATACTTTCACTTATCCATCCATCCATCTCCACCTCCAAGCACTCCTTCATGCATTCGTGATTCCTTCTTGGTGTCTCATTGATGGGGTAAGAGAGGTAGGCACAAGCCCTTCAGGATTCCTGGCTTCAGCCTTTGATCCCACCCTGGGGGTCAGGGGATCCCCCTGGCCATAGCCCTTGGACAGTCGCTCTGGGTACGGCCACAAGCACACCATGAGGCTTGCCTTGACCAGCAGTCTCGTTGAGTGAAAGCCTTGCTCTGGGTCCTTAGGAAACTTGGAGCCTTTCTAATGGAGGAGCTTAGTGTTGACAGTAAGGTTTGGTGCAAACAGTTAAATAACTTTCTTGTAAGTCTTTTCTTATCAGTTTAAATCTGTGTGATACTTTCAAAATATGCCCTTTTCTGTGTTAATGGAAAAGGATGAAAAATCACTCTCCTTAGCTGTCCTGGTGTGATAGATTTCTGCCCAGTCTCTCCTTCAGTGGCTTATTTTCCAAGCTGAAGAATCGTCAAAGGCAATGTTGTTTATCTAGTTGTTTAAAGAGGCATAAAAACAATTTCTTTATAAGTCTGCACTACAGATGCTGGGGAGGACTGCATGCTATGGTACCAGACTACTCACAGGTGGAGATAAATGCATTCACTTTTCTCTGAAGCTGATAATAGCGCAAGTCAGGACGGTCCTTTTAAATCCCGGGAAACAACCAAGGTGCCTCTGTGAGCTGAGCACTTAGGTAAAGCAGAGGCCAGGCAAGCAGCACATCTTCTGCCCTCTGCTAGAGGCTCTCCTGGCAGCTGTCTCTGGGATGAGAGGCTTTTGTGCTTGGAAGCCATTACAAGGTAGGGATTTTGCTGTTTACTAACAGAAAACAGGCTGCATGTCTCCATGATGGTGGCAGGGGGACGTGGGGCAACTCTCTCCAGCATCAGGCAGAACCCTGGCTCTGCCTCCAGACCGCCTCGCTGCCTCCAAGGCTTCTGCTGTTGTCATTGAGCTGGCTTCCTCTTGCTGCACATCGCTTTCCCACTGGGAGAATTGATCCAAAAGCCAAAGCAAGAATTGACAAAGACCTTTTCTCCCCCTTTCTCTGCAGAATTAAGTCTGAAGTGGGTTGATAACGGTGGATCGAGTCCTCCTTGACTCTGACAAATGTCTTTAATGTTATTCAGCAAGCTGACCTTTTCCCGTCTCTATTGTGCATCTTCCCTTTGAATCAGATTTGATTGTTACTTCAGGTAAAATAACAAACAGTGTCACATAAATAACTTTGCAATAATGTTAAAAGGAGGAAAAAACCAAACAAACAAAACACCAAAACACTTCCTTACTTGCAAATGCAATGGAAACAAGCATCCTCTGTGCCAGCCATGGAAAACCAACTGTGTGACCTTCCCACACATCTTTGCCTTGCTACTCCAGGGAATGATCTCTTGTGTTGAAAACCACCAGAGAAACAATGTTTCATTGAAATGTTAGCGACAGTTAATGCTAACTGGAGTTGGTAAATTCTAGGGGAGGGAGAAAAGGTCATATAAATCCTAAAAATACAACTAGATACATAGCCCATCAGGATTTCAGGGGGGTATTTGACGCCCAGATATCCTCCGAATCTTTGAGACTGGTCTTATGGAAGACAGCGTTTAGGCCTTGGATGAGGTGTTCAGCCTCAGAGACTGCCCTGAAGTGTCAATGATCAAGGTTATATTGGTTTTCTATGTCACCTCTTCACTGGCGGGGCTACTGTGAGGCTCAGTTTGGCAATGTGCACTAGAGTTCTTTCATGTAGAAGGAGGAAACCCTCTTTCCTTATGACTGTGACTGTCTGCCCAGGCACATTTGTGTGGCCACAGTCTCTGTCTCGTACTAAATGAGGAAAAGTAACAGACAAAATATTTTGTGGGTGCCTTGTCCTGTCATCTGAGTTGCTAGCATGTATGGGCAGTTTCTGTCCTCCACTGCTCCAGCTCCTCCTGAAGATGCTGGCATTGAGTTTTGAGAGCTGGAGGAACATGTGAAATAGCACAGTGGAGAAGGGGAATAGCTGAGCCGTGAGAAGAGGAAGAGGAGCTTGCTGAGCAGGGAGCAAAGGTGCTTCATAAGACATGGGGAACATTTAGGGTTTACAGCCTGGTTGGTGGGGATTTCATGGTTTCAGATGTGCACTGTCTCTAGAGCTGGTTTGGACAAAAGAAATGGGACCTCAGGGAATAGTTCAGAGAAAACCAGCCTGAGACAGGCAGGCAGTGGTGCCTTCTTCCAAGTCAGCTGAGGCACCGAAGCAGTGAAGGAAGATTTGATTATTACCTTCATAATATGTTTTGTTGCTGTATGTAACTCTGTTCTCCGTACCCTAACCAATGTTTTGCCCTTTTCCTTTTTAACATAGAGCATGTTTGCTGGTTGGCTTTGAGCCTTGGCCAGCATCAAAGATGACACAACCAAGACTGGGCAGCTGATTGCTGTGCAACCAGCTTCACTCATAGTGTATTTAATCTTTCTGCTTCTCCCTGCAGATTCCCCTGTTCACGCCAACTCCACATCTGTGAGCCCATCATCAAGCCTTTCCACGGGAAATTCAGTGGACGGGCACCACAACTACCTCGAGGCCCCTGCAAACACCTCCCGGGCACTGCCGTCCCCCATGAACGCGATCGGGTCTCCAGTAAATGCTTTGGGCTCACCATATAGAGTCATCGCATCGTCCATCAGCTCACACCCCGTCGCTCTGTCCTCAGCCCCAGGCATGAATTTTGTGACACACGCCAGTCCACAGGTAGGCAGATGCGCGTGCTTGCTTTTCTACAATTCATGGTGTTCAGACTGGGTAAAGTCACAAAACTTGAGGGAGTGGGTTCGTGGGGAGTCTGGTATGTTTTGGCCACTTAGGGAAGATCAGCTGTAAAGAACAATTTCCAGCATGTGAATCTTTCTGCATAAATCCCCCTGGCACAGACACAGAGAAGACACCTGTATATATTTCAAAGTACACAGCACATAAAGGGAGAGAGCTAATTCCAGGTCTGTTCTCACCATGGGTGTGCAGTACAGTTCCTCTCCACTGCATCTATTGCAGTGTGTATAATTACTGTATGTGGAAATAATCAAGATAGCCAAGGGCTGCAGCATATGAAGCATTCCCCTTCTTCCTGCAAAAGAGTATCTATCTGCTTTTGTTTCATTATTTGGAAAGGAGACAGACTTTTGAGAGAGATAAATGTTAATGCTAAATGCCAGCCACACACTCTGAATTGCATATAAACTTTGCCTGAAGAAAAATGAAGCTGCTCCCATCCTTGCTGCCTCAGGTGCTGAAGTTTCCCCTCCAGACAGGGAAGAGACCCAGGTGTTAGGGTTGGTGCCTCCCCAGAGCCATGGAATCTTCATGGAGCTGCTACTCCACCATCTGTTTGAAGATCTTCCTAGTGCCTGCCACTGAGGCTGGGAGAGGATGGTATGGGGAGGCCCCTGAAGAGCTCGGAGAGAGTATAAGGGTGACTTGACAAGTTTGGCTTACCTTTCACCAGCATCCTCAACTCCTGCGTGGGTCTGGGCTGTCCGCAGTGGGTGTGCTGGGCATCTTTCCTCCTCTCGCACCACCTGACTGTTCCCATCAACCTGACAGTATTTGTGCCCGTGGCATCCAGGGCAGGTACTTGGTGGTGGTGGAGCTGGTGGCAGCATTGGCTGCATGGAAGCCTTTCCTGTGGGGTTGGGGATGCTCCAGGAAGCTGTTTCCCCAATCTAGGCACTGTGCCAGGTTCCCCGCTCTGAGTAGTGGGTTTCATTTGTGTTGCCTTTAATGCAAGGAGACAGCTGGGCCTTGGGAATTGGACAGGGAGGCAGCTAATGGATTTGGGTTCAAGCAGTTGTCCCAGATACCATACATGATTGCACTTAACCTGCAGGAGTCAAGCTCCAAGGACACTGATGGCTAAAACTGCCCCATTCCCGCCCTGGCCCATATACCCTCTCTCCTTGTTATTGTTTCATAGTGCAGCCAGAGAGAAAGAAAAGGCGGTACCCAAGCTCTAAGTAACATTTTAAACCATAAAAATTCCTGAATCTTGCCAAGAAGTTTTCAGTGTAAGAAAGGTGGCTGGACACTTGTGGGGAGGAAGGGGTTAATTTTTCTTTTCCTTGGGCCAAGTTCAAATTTTGAAGTGTTAGCACAGCTGAAAGTGCCTGGGCTGGGTCTCTGCCGGGGAGAGCAAGCCTCTGTCCCTCTGGCCAGTTTTCCCTATACACTTATTTTCCAGTGGGGCAAAACAACCTGACTCCTAATATAGTAATTTTTATATTTTCAATGTCATCAGACCTTTGAAGCTTTGAAAAAGAAAGGACAGTGGTGAGGGAAGATGAAAACAGGCTTTACCTTTTTATTTTTCTAATGGTAGATTCAAAATTCCCAGTGGGATGAACCCTTCTTATTCTTTGCTGAAATTCCCTGTAAAAATTATTATACATTTTCATGGGAAACAGGCAATTTCTTGGAGCAAATGGACAACTTGCAACAGCATGCATGAAATCTAGTGGTTTAGATGTTATGGAGACTGTAAATGAAGGCTGTAGCTGGATTTTCATCCAAAGCCTTTTTTTCTGTCCCTGCTTCTGCCCTCTTGATGGGAGGAGGAACTTTAGCTGATAAATTGAGGTGACTGTTAAAAACAAACTCAATGATGAAGAAACCATCCCTGGCCCTCAAAGCATGGCAATGGGAAGGATAATTTGATAATGGTTTTGAAGAGACATTGCTCTGCCCAGACAGCTTTTGACAAGACATGCTCAATGGCCCTTAATCCTCACTGCCCTGCCAACAACAGCTCAAAAGCAAATAGCAATAAAACGAAGCCTTGGGCAACATCAGGCTTTGGTCTCTAATCAATGTTGGTTTGTAACCTTTAACTTGCAGCAGCCATGAGCAGCTCCCGGGGATCTCAGCTGGGGGCTCTGGGCCATTTGCCCGCATCTCGCTGCAGCTGATTTTTAGATGCTCAGCTTGCTCCCTTTTTTTAATAACAACCCCAAATTTGCTCCGTTCTCCAGCCTGTGATAGCGTTTGGGAACATAAATCCAGGGAGTGATCAAGATGGCCATGTTTTCATGTGTTTATGCAGATTTGCATATCACAAGGCAGGGAAGCTAACCCACTTAACACTACTATTTTTTTTAAAAAACCCCCATCATTACAGCTTCCCTAGCCATGCAGCAGTGCAGGTTTAATTGCAACAAATTGCCTGACTGTAAAGTTCTTCCTTAGTAAGCTGTTGGTGTTCGAGGCTGCAAGCAGCCAGTGATCAGCATCCTCTAATGAAGCAGACAGGATCCCACCAGCCTTATTGCTTGGAGGCTGTAAGTGAGCAGCTGAGGGTTGCTGCCTGCCCTTTTCCAGCTCTGCTTAGTCCTGGCTTTCGTTACAGCATCAGGACAGGGTGAGAGGCAGTATCTGTTACCAGACATCTGCTTAAACCCCTCCAGCTGGATTCACCAGATGATGTCTCTCTGCCCATGGCAGCCCCATGGAGTTGCTGCGGGATAAGCTTGTGGGACGAGCCCAGCAGGAGCAGCAAGGAAGGGGTCAGCTCGATTTGGGGATGTTTTCATTGAGGTGTTAGTCTTGACCCTCTAAACTGTCTTGTGGTTTCTGCTTCTACAGCTCAATGTCCTAAACAATGTAAGCAGCTTGGAGGACGTCAAGCCCTTGCCAGGTCTCCCGGGGATTGGGAACATGAATTATCCATCTACAAG
Source organism: Athene noctua (assembly GCF_965140245.1). Lineage (NCBI taxonomy): Eukaryota > Metazoa > Chordata > Aves > Strigiformes > Strigidae > Athene > Athene noctua. The sequence goes on from NC_134041.1 coordinate 30,044,708, forward strand.
CCCAGGATCCTTAGCCAAACACATCTGTGCCATCTGTGGGGACAGGTCCTCAGGTAGGAGGGTTTTTTTTCTTGGGGAAGGCTTTTTGGAGTGAAAACTCCCCTGAATCTCTGAAGCAAGGCTTGTGTAGGAGTGAACACTGTGGAGACTCGCTGGGGCCGTACTGGCATTCCAGGATTCATAGCTGGGCCTGCCTTATCCAAGAGCAGGCTGTCTGTTTTGCAATTAGTTGCTCTGTGCTCAAAAGAGAGGAAACCTAAAAAGCCATGCTCTTTTCCCTTATATCATTTTACATTTTGTCCTTGTTTATCGAAGGTAAATATATCAAAATCACTGTGTTCTTATTTACCTGTGCTTTGTGTTAGCTGGGCTTTGGCTGTGCCTGGGTTTTCTCTCCTACCCCAGACGCCTGCAGCCTGGTCATGTCTTATAGATCCCCTCCCTATCAGTGTACCCCATTTGCTTCCTGTGGCTTTTCTGCACTTATGCTGCAGCTAAAATGTGGCTTCACATCCTTCCCCTGGGATGCAGTCCCTCCTTATCACTGGAAGGCGTCAGTCCTGTAGTTTGACTGCTGTTGGTCACTATTCCTGCAAAGACCCATAAATAGACACCCTGCAGCTCATTTTTTTCATCTTTGGTGTTGGTTTGGGCTCCTCTGTGCTGGAGGGAATGCCTGCCTGCCCATTGATGGCCTCTCCTGGCCTCCCCAGGCAAGCACTACGGGGTGTACAGCTGCGAGGGCTGCAAAGGCTTCTTCAAGAGGACAATCCGTAAGGACCTGATCTACACCTGCCGTGACAACAAGGACTGCCTCATAGACAAGCGCCAACGCAACCGCTGCCAGTACTGCCGCTATCAGAAGTGCCTCGCCATGGGGATGAAGAGGGAAGGTATGTGAGGGCTGGTGGAAGGAATAGGCTTACAGAAATTTTCCTTACATTCACTAGGGTAAATCTGGCTCTTGGTGGCCCTCCAAGGCTGGAGCATTCCAAAAACCCACAGTGACAGCTTCAGAGCATTTTTAACCTTGTTTCATAAAGGAAATGAGGCTGATGGGGAAGCTATTACACTGTATTTTTCCTCCCATCCCATCTAAACACACTTACTAGTGACTATTGAACCTATTAACTGATTTTGACCCAAATTTGCCTTTAGTTAGTGGTCCTTAATGGCCTGGACCCCTTGGGACTCTGTAAACATCTGCTGTGGACAGTGAGGAGTCCTGCTCCTGTTTGTCTTCTCTGTGAAGAGCAACCTTCTTTATTGTTTTCAGCTTGCTGGCTTCGTTTGTCACCACCTAATTCTTGCAGTGGAAGATAAGGGTGAATGATTTATTTCTTTTATTTTATAGTTCTCTCTCATTTCCACTCTTAACCTCACCTTTGGAGATGAGCTCTGGCACAGCTCACATCCTATGGTGTTCTTGTGCTGCAGGAGAGATCTGTATGGAAGCAGTTCTTGCAGCCTCTCCCATACTCCATGTGCACTCACTGCAACCCTCAAAGGGTTTCAGTGTTTCTGGCCCACACCACCTAAGGTGTTGATCTGGAGCCTGGATCCAACCTGAGGCAATTGGACTTAAAGGGTTTTTTTGCTGACTGGAAGGAAGCCTCTAAGAGCTGCTGAGGGTGACGTGTCTGCAGTGGGTCCTGCAGTCCTGCCTCTCCCACACAACTCCTGAGAGTACAAAGGTCTCCGTAAAAGCCAGCACCAAGCAAGTCCCTGCTGCAGGGAAAGGCAAACCCAATGGCATGGGTGTTTACCTGTCCACCTCTGCCCCTGCAGCTACCTGCTCCTTCCTTCATGGCTCAAGGACTGCTGAGTTGGATTGTCTCCCAAATTATACTGAGAGATGCAGGGTCAGGTAGTGACAACTAGCGCAGCATTTAAGCTGTTTTTTTCCAAGATAAAATAACTGTTTTGCTTCCAGGTTTGAATGCTAGCAGGGCAGTGGAGCTGTCCCTTTTGGGGTCCCTGTGTGGGAGCTCAGACTGCGCAGGGCAGAGCCCAGGGAAGTAGCTATAATGCTGGGCACAGACTGAGCTTTCTCCTGTTCCCTGTAGCATCATCAGTGCTGTGCTACCTCAATGCTTAGGGCAGCGGGGGACTGCGAAATGCCAGGCTTGAATCAAAAACTTAATCCCAGGCACAGCTATCCCTTCCAGCTGGGTGCGAAGTGGTTCAGAGGACCAGAGTGTCAATGCAGCTTCCCTTTGCAGAGCATGAAAATTTAAACGTGAGGATCTTGGTGGATCCTGTGGGGGTCTGACTGCAATAATCGCAGGGGCTTTTCAGGAGCTGCAGAAACTGGGGACTGTTTGCAGACTGAACAAGGATTCCTGGATGAGTCTGGGGGCTGAGAAACAGGACTGGTATTTCCTTGGCATGTTCTTTCTTCCACTAAGATTTTGATGACTTTAGAAACATTTCCCTGGCTTCTTCCTGTCCATTACCCTGAAGAGGACAAATGGTTCCCCCAGCTGGCTGGCACATATATGCGTCCTGTGTTGCTCTCCCTCGCCAGCACCAGACTGGATGACCCGCTGGGCCATCTACTTGGGTCCTGCCAGTTCCCAAGCAGTTGGGCAGTGCTGGGAAGCACATTCTCCCAGCTGGGAGAAATGCAGGGAGGTGCTGAGCATTGCAAAGTGGTCATGAGTCTTAGTGCTGAGGAACCTCCCGTGGTTTCGCCCTTCCTGTGAAAGCACCCTAACATAAACCAGAGTAAGGCAAGGCTGATGCAAGGGCTTATTTCCTGACACTGCGGCAAAAGCCAAGCTGTAAAGACAAATGGGAAAGAAATCTCCTGATCCAAGTATCTGACCTAAAAGCTTGTCACACCCTTCTTCCAGCAATGCTTACGTAATTGAGAAAATGGGGATCAAATTCTCCTGCGGACTTGCTGAGGTCATCCCTCCCTTGGTGTCCCCCGTGTTTAGGCAGGTCCCCTCTCCTCTTAAAGGAGGACTTTTTATCCCTCAGCCTTGGTGTTTTTCCCACTCCCCTGGTTACTGACTGCCTGGTGCTTAGCTAAAGTCTGGGGAAACCATTAAGCTGTGGAATAGGGAAGCACCAATGTCTGTGTGGCAGGGACCAGCTTTTCAGCCAGCTTTTCCCCCACTGAACCTTTAAGTTCAGGTGTGTAAATGCCTACAGCTCAGCACAGGCCATTCTTTTGAGACCAGGCCAGCTGCCTACCTGCCCCTTAGGGGTCACGGGGTGCTTGGGGCCCCTGTTTGATGCTGTATGGTCACACAGGGCAGTGATGCTAGCAGGATTCTTATTTCCCTCTTGGATTTCTCCAACAAAAATGTGCACCCAGGACTTCTACTAAGCATAAGGCTTGGCATACTACATACACATGTCCTACCCCAACCTGTCCTCTACACACCCAGCAGCTCTGGGAGTTAATAGCTGAGATCTGGAGACAATTTCAGTGATTCTGTTCCTCCAGTCAGTAGATACTTTGGAAAAAGTACAGAGATGGGAGAAGAGAGTGAAGGCATTGGGGCATTCAGAGGTGCTAGGAACTGCTCTCTAGTAGGGAGTGTTGGGAAGAGAGGTGATGGAAGGAGAGGTGATGCCAGGGCTGCGCCAGTCTGGGTAAGCTTTTGCTCGGGAATGAGATAGGCAGCGTGTGTGGATCCAGCTAGGGGTGAGGGACCATCTTGCCCTGCTGCTGGATGCTCTGGCCGCTGAGGGACTGCGAGAAGCACACTGGGAGCATCGCAGACTTCAGTATCTGGGTGCTGGGTCCCTCCTGCCTCCTTCAGCATCTGGTGACAGCTGAATCCAGACTGCCACCTGGAGGTATCAGCTCCTTTTTTCCTCTATTCTGGAGCTTCATACCTTGGAAATCACAACTTTTTGTCAAATTTGGAGCCCACTGGTCTACAGCAACCCTAAAGTTATTAGGGGGTGCTGGAGGCAGCCGTTTTAATGGACATACATCTGAAATATCCATTTATTTTCTGTTCTCCCTCTCCTGAGTGAGTTTCTCGGCCCTTCTCCCAGAGGAAAGGGGACCCACTGTGAGCAGGTAAGTATTGTTTGCATGTAAAGAGCCACATTTCTGTTCTGCAGCTGTGCAGGAAGAGAGACAGAGGAGCAGGGAGCGGAGCGAGAATGAGGCCGAATCCACAAGCAGTGGCAGCGAGGACATGCCTGTGGAGAGGATCCTGGAAGCTGAGCTGGCAGTCGAACCCAAGACGGAGGCATACAGCGACATGAACACAGAGAGCTCAGTAAGGGGCACTAAACTCACTTGCAGCTTGAGATGAGGGCCTTTAAGGTGCAATTGAAAAGATAAACCCCCACGTGAACAGCTAGCATTTTGCAAAGGGTTCTTGCTTTGCACCGCCTAAAAATCACCAATAATTTTTCTTTTGAAGCTACTCTGAATGACAGCTAGAAAACAGCCTATACATTATTTTCCTAGCATGTTTTTCCAGTTCCCTTTGGTTTGAATGAATAGATAGGGCAATAGCTGGATTCTGGGGAGTCTGAGCCCTGTGGTGGCTTCCACAGTTGCACAGCCCTGGACACTGCTTGTCTACCCCAGTGACTGGACACAGCAGATTTACTGCTGTGGTTTTACTGGTGTGGGTGAAACTACTGTTCATGTCCATTCAGAAACTTCTTGATGGCTTTTAGATATGTCCTGGGGAGCAGGACTGCAGCCTGCCATGCAGTACTTGCTTTGCAAAGAACATCAAGCAAACAGAAAAGTCTAGCAACCAGCTGATTTGGCTGGTTGTAGAGGTGATAGTAGTGACAAAAATCTCTTCCCAACTGTGCACAGCTGAGATTACTGGCAATTTGACCATTTTACTTGTGGTTCTGAGTATTGTTAACTTGATTCGATACTGTCTGCAGTGCAGACATTGATTATTAAAGATTTTTAATTGACAAATTCTCCTCTTTTCCTCTGCTTTTTTTTCCTTTTGATATCTCTCTTAACTAGACAAATGACCCTGTCACCAACATATGCCATGCAGCTGACAAGCAGCTCTTCACACTTGTTGAGTGGGCCAAGCGAATCCCCCACTTCTCTGACCTAACACTGGAAGACCAAGTCATTCTCCTCCGGGCAGGTAATGTCCCTCCTCTGGGCTGTGTGCTATGCCAGCCAGGTGGGATGGTGAATGTGAAATCCTGAGCTGATCCATCACTGCTGTCACAGGGTGAGCAACCCATCCTGAGCCATGATGAGTGGTTGGCAGAGGCTGTGGATGGAGCAGTGGAATCTGTTTGTTCTCCTCTTCATGCAGACATGTAGGAGGGCTGGGGGGGAGTGAATAAATTTGCCTTGTTAATGCAATTTTTATAACTGCAGAACTTATTATGTGTGGGGCACATTAGTGTGTAACATGCAAAAATATGTAAAGGGGTTGCTGATGCAAGGAATATGTTCTTTTAGGAGGGAAAATCCAGCATATTTCCATTTTTTTTTTTTTCCCCTTTGAGTCTTTTTCTTTGCCTTTCTTGTTGCTGGTCAGGGTTTGCCACTCCTTGCAGTGTTAGCAAGGGTGCAGTTAGTACCTGGGGTCCCATCTCTCCTGCGAGCTGAGTCTGAAGCCAGCAGGGAGAAACCAGCTCTCCTGCTCCATGTGGGACTGATTTTTTTTGTTGAACTACCTCTTGTGTCCTGCACGTCTCCCCCTTGCAGGCTGGAATGAGCTGCTCATTGCCTCTTTCTCCCATCGCTCCGTGTCGGTGCAAGATGGCATCCTCCTGGCCACAGGCTTGCACGTGCACCGCAGCAGTGCTCACAGTGCTGGTGTGGGCTCCATCTTTGACAGGTACGTGGCCTGTTTCTATCATCTGCTAGCAGCAGTGGCTAGGCTGGCTCTGTCTTTCCTCTCTGAATGGGAAACAAGTCCTTAGTGAGAACTAGAGCAAACATATGGTGATTTGGGGGCAGAACTAGCTTAGAATGAGGAGGGGATGCTTGGCTGGTTTAAAAACCAAGAATGGGTGAAAGCACCTTGGAAAGGGATTTTCAGCTGCAGAAGCAGATCTTTGGTTAGGTGTGTAGTGGGAGGAATGCTTCTCTGCCTTCTCTCATGGGTCTGCCTTAGCTGGATCTAAAGCTAATACTGATCATCAAGAGCTTTAGCTAGCAAAGTCTCAAACCCCAACTTGCTCACATAACAACTGCACACGTACTGTCCATGCCACGCCTGCGTCCTGCCTGGCAGGACACTGCATTACCCACAGGTGGCATGCGTAAGGGCAGTGCCCATGCTTTGCATAGCGAAACGTGGAAAAAAAATCCCATGCAGTTTTCCTTAAATGAGTGCAAATCGTTCATACTCCAAAGAGAGCACAGAGGCTGCGTGCTGAACAAAGTAAGAATGGGAGTGGATTTGATGCTCAGGTCCCTGGGTGCTGCTGATGCACACATAGAAGAGCAGTGTGTGGCACAGCTGTCTCTCAAAGCTGCCTCTTCCCGCAGAGAAGAATTGGGGGTATTCCCAGTCCCTGTCCCAGATGCTTTTCAGCTCCCAGCCTTGCTCTCTGTACCTGTCTCTGATTGTCTGCCCACCCATGTCCCCTGCGTGCAGGGTTTTGACAGAGCTGGTGTCCAAAATGAAAGACATGCAGATGGATAAGTCAGAGCTGGGGTGCCTGCGAGCCATTGTCCTGTTTAACCCAGGTAAGTCTGAGGCCTGGGGCAGTCCCAGGTGACACACATGCCCTCCAGGCCACGGCAGATCACAGACAGGAGGGCTGTGGCAGTGAGCATCAGGACTGCAGATTTGTCCCAGTCCTTGGGTGCATGATTAAAGAGAGCCCGAGTCTTCTCCTGCCCACACACACACAGCCACTCTGCCAGTAGTGGAAAGGTCCCCTCTGCAGCGATTTCTTCCCTACCTGTATTCTCTCCCTCGTCCAGATGCAAAGGGCTTGTCCAGCCCCTCAGAAGTGGAATCACTGAGGGAGAAGGTCTACGCAACGCTGGAAGCCTATACAAAGCAGAAGTACCCCGAGCAGCCAGGGCGGTGGGTATCCCCGGGCAAGGCAAGCAGCTCAGGGTGGCACAATACCCACCCTGGAGAGGAGACAGGGGCAGTGCTGTCCGTCCCAGCTCAGCCACCCTCAAAGCGAGGGCAGGACACCAGCCAAAACTGTCCACGCAGCCCAGCTCCCGCAGGCTGCCCTGTCCTCTCAGTGCCCTAATCGTGGCCCAGAGCCTTTAGGGTACTGGCGAGAGGTGACTTTCTTGCTTTTCAGTCCAATCCTACCCTCTGCTGGCCAAGCTCTCGAAACGCCGGCAGCTGGATCTGGCGCCATTGCTGCCAGCCCAGTGATGCACCCGCAGCATCTTCTGCTATTTTTGGCTCTGGATGTGACCGCAGAGCTGGACGTGGGGAGGGCGGGGGAACAGTCTGCCTGCTGCACCCCCTTGCAGCTGCGCCTCGAAACAGGAGGCAGTGGCTGGCAGAGGCACTGCTGAGGGGTTGCGCACCCTCTCAGGAGGTTGGGGATTTTTGAACGTGGTTTCAAGAAGAATTTAAATGGCACCATGCAGATGTAAATCACTAGTTCAAGTCTTGGAGAGAAAATCTGGATGCATCTTCTTTCATAATCTTTTTTTTTTTAGTTTTAAAAATGCTAAATTCTGTTTTGAAAAAATACATATTTCCTCCACACATGCAGAGAGAAATGCTTATTTTGAAAGCACAGGGGAATCTAAGATGGAGAACTTCCCAAAGCATTTTTGAGGAGAACTTGGGCTGTGCTGTTCTGAGCCCCGGGTGCGGGAAATACGTGGGAGAGGGTGGCCAGTGCCTCCCGCATGCCTCTGACTCTGCTCTTTTCCAGGTTTGCCAAACTCCTTCTGCGCCTGCCGGCGCTGCGGTCCATCGGGCTGAAGTGCCTGGAGCACCTCTTCTTCTTCAAGCTGATTGGGGACACCCCCATTGACACCTTCCTCATGGAGATGCTGGAGACACCCCTGCAGGTCACTTGAGGGTCTGGCACCTCTCTGTCCAGACCCTGGCCCCCCATGCCCCTGCACAGCCTCCCACCCCTCTGCTCTGAGCCTGCGAGAGCTCGAGAGATGTCCTCTACCTTCTGCTCCTCCTCGGTGGGATTGTTGTGGTTTTGTACAGCTGTAAATCAACCCCCTCCAACCCTCCCTGGCCTGGCTGTGGGGGGTCACAGATCTTCCAACTAGCTAACCATTCCCCTGCCCCTCTGTACAGATAATTGCTTTAAATTATTTTTTCACTCTCAATAAAAGCCAACAAAACAAATAAAATAATATATGAGAGAGGCATTGATTGGAGCTATCAGAGCAGTGTCCTCTTTTGCTGCGGTCACGGGTCCAGCTTGGGATGGAGCTGAGGGACCCTCCTGAGGCTCTTGGGCAGCCAAATCAGGGCAGGAACATCACTCAGGATATCACTGCTTGTGTTGAAGGGCACAGGCCTCTAGCCAAGAAAGGACAGGTATTGTTGCTTCTTGTTCCTGCGAAGGAAAGAACTGGAGAAACTTGCTGCTTTGAATTGGAACATTTCATTCCACCATTTTAAAAAGAAACTCTTGGACTCCTTGAATTCTTTGAATTTTTGAAGTAATTTAAAAAGTGTCTCCTTAATGTGCTTTTTCTTTTCTGAGCTAGTCTAGCCACTGAGGGAAGAACTGAAGTGCTTCAATTTGGTCCAGGTGGATTATCTTGGAGTGGCCCAAACCTGGCATGCTCATGAATAATTTACATTTTTCTGAAGCTTCATGAATCCTGTTCTCGGGCTTTCTTTTTTTTTTTTTTTCTTTTTTCTCCTCCATATTTTTGTGCTGGAAACAGGCTTTTCAACCCACATTTTTATAATCTCATACTTCCGTAAGTGAAACCTGCAGAGAGGGAAAGCCAATATAACCAACCTACCTCAAAGGTCTGCCTGGTCTTTCCCCTGCCCAAATGGCATCGCTGGAGCTTCCCATTGCAACTGAGCTAACCAGAGTCAAATGAGTTAAATATATTAATTTGTTCAATATGCAGAGCTTATCCTGGTGGGATAATGTCCTCCCAGGAACTGTCTGTATTATTATTCATAAAACAGGTGTAGTGTTAAGTGATCTGCCCCTTCTGACCCTCTCAGCAGACAATGCGGTGAGATGCAGCCGTGCTTCGTCTGTCCGCGTGACAGATTGCAACGCTGCCGCTTGGCGACTCGGGGAAGTTCGAGGGAAAGGAGTAGTGACAACAGGAAAGAAAGAAGGATAAAAATGAAACACTTTGTAAAAACTCCCACATGGGGACATGATTCATTCTCCAGCATTTCATTGTGAGAAGGAAAAAGAGAGTCAAAAGAGCAGGAAAAAGAAACCCCCCAAATTATGAAAATTCTAATGCTTTTTTCTGGTGAAACTGAAAAAAATAGGGATAATTTCAAAACAGGTTAAAAAACACTGGTCAAGGGGATATTTTTAATTGAAAAGGTAATTTTCCATTACAAGGGAAGTGTTTAAAGACTTAAAATATTCAACCTTCTCATCGTAAAACCTTTGCTAGAGTTTGAGATGTTGCATGCAGACTGTGCTGGGCTGGTACCCACCCCATGCTTCTGGTTAGACAAAGCAAGAGGTTACCTCCAGGTTGGGCTGCTAAGAGCTGGTCCCCAGCTAGTTGGGTTGGGTTTCTTTCCTGGTTATAAAACCCTTAGTTTCTCTTGTTCTCCCTGCTCTCAGGTTTGATGGTTTAAATCGAGGAAGTTGGTTGGCATTAGCAAGAGAAGAGCTGCAGGAGCTGATGCCACTGTCTGAAGATAGACCACATGGTATTAATGCTTTTTAATGAAATACATAGAGGAAAACCTGAGGGTCCTCATGCCTGCAGCAGACATCTTGCTAAGATGGTGTCTGAGTGCTATTTTGCAGCCCTAAAGCACTTGGTAGTAACTCAGAGTCCTTTGGCCATGGGGTGAGCCACTCAGCATGGCAGACTGAGTCAGCTGGAGAGGACAGGATGCTTCCACACCAGGAGTGCCATCTCTTTCAGGAGCTCGCAGGCTGTCCTCAGCACACAGGTGTGGCAGCTGTGATCATAAGTGCTTACGTGGAGCATGGAGGCTGGACTTTAATTTAGCCAAGACATCTGAAAGTGCTTTGGGACATGCCCAACCCTGTTTAACGTAGACAACGTGATGCCTCTCGTTGGCTTAAATTGAGTCCATGATGAGGGATTTAGAATCCCTGATATTACATGTTGGCAGAACAGCTCAACACATGGGCAACAGAGAAGAATAAGCTGGACAGAAGGGTGGGGTCCAGCACGTAGCCATGGCCCTGCACGTGGCACTGCAGTCAGTGCAAGTAAAGCTTGCTAAGTCTCACGAGAGATTCACCTTGACTATTTTGGTGCTGATCTCAGTCCAGTCTGTGAGCAAATCCAGAGCCCTGCCTCCAATATGAACAGTCACTTTTTCAAGTTGAAAGTGATGGCATATGCTAACCAAGGCCAGGGCAGGAAGTCTCAAAGTGGCCATTTGTGGCTCCTGGACACCCTTACTCCTAGCAGTCTACCTTGAGACCCTGGAAAAGTGGTCTCTGGGTTCTGGGCCAGAAAGTCTTCAGGCTGCACTTTGAGCAGGGCTTGTCCTCTTTCTCCAGATGACTAGTGGGTTTTTTTCTGAAAATTCTGTGTGCTTGATCATCTCCTTAATGCAGTGTGTGGTGGGATCCACGCACTCCCCCGCCCTGTGTCTGGTAGGGCAGTGAGACTGTGGGACGTCAAGCACGGCTTCTGTAAATAAGAGACCACTTACTTGTTCGAAAGTGTTGCTAGCAGACAGCTATCCTGTGCAGAGGAAAGAGGTCATTGAGAACAGAGCTCTATCTGCAATCACTGAGGACCTGAGGTTTGATGTAATCTCCTGGATTTGGTCCTAACCCTCCGATTCTTCATTCATGTTGTGGGCCTCTACACAATAGTGTCAAAATTCTGCCCAAGAGCAGTGCTTCCCCTAGCACTGTAAAACATAGGGGCGAGTCTCTACGAACACCATGAGGAGCAAATCTCAAAATTCACAGTGAGTAACAACTCACTGGTGTAGTTTTCCTTCAGGATGAATTGCTGCAGAAGAACAGCAGCTTGGCATGGCTGGAGCTTACCCAATCTGTGGCCCTGCAAAAACGTAATTTTCATAAAATAGTAGAAATCACAATTATGGATAAGCCAAATAAGACCTCTATCCTTGCACATACATTCAGCTTCAGCTTGTGTGGAGTTACAGCTGCACAAAGAATTCAAAAATAGCACTGAAGAGCTCGAAAATCAAGAAACACCAAAGTTTAAGTCCCTTCCAATGTGGTCATTTTTCCTTGCAGACATATGTCATGATGGTGCTTTCAAAATCCAGGCATCAGCCACTTTTCAGGCATAACAAGGAGAGCATAGCAGGGTCCAGCTACCTACCCTTCCTACTGAAACCTGGCTCCTCCTATCTCACCTGAATTTTGCTCTTGTCAGATTCCAGTTGCTGGGTATTGCTACCACTTCATCTGAAGATCCAGTCATTGGTTTCCCGATGGAATCCCTCCTAGCCTCAGATTAAGCTCCAACATTTTTTCCTTTGCTTTGGGAATAATAAATAAATGAGGCTCTGGGAATGTCTGGTGCAAGGCAAAATGTCATATTCTCTTTCCCACCATGCACCACATCTCATGAGCTTTCCAAGTTAGTAGCAGGTCTGTCCCCCCCACCATGGACAAGTTTTATTTTAGTGCACAGGCCAAATATTTCAAAGCATTTATTAATTCTGAGCTGCTCTCTCTGTAGTGTTCCTTGGAGGGGACTTCAAAAAAATAGTGAGTTTGGCCACTTATGATGACAAGTTTGGAAAATGAAAAATCCTTAAACTCCATTGTTTGTGCTAAGCTGGATTTGTTTCTCACCCAGAAATCAAGCCAGTGTGTTTTCCTGCCCTGTCTTCGTTTGGGTTCTGTAGTTGCTGCTTCAGTTTCTATTGAAGTTTAACAACAGCAGTTCTGGATTGGGAATACAAAAAAATAATTCCCAAGCTATAGAGGTTTGTGCTGGTTTGCATTCAGTTCAGCTCTGGTCTCCCTGCTGAATTTAGTGATTCAAGGGCATGCCAAATAGATCTGAGATGACTTTCAGACGCTGATGGTGTGATTCTGAACTGCGTGCCACCACTGCTGGTCTCTTCTTGAGGACCTCTTGCCTGGGCTGGACCCTGGACTGCCTTCACCATCACACCTGAGCTCCTCCAAGATGCTCTCTTTGCTGCCTAGTTTCTCTCCATCCATCCCAGCTCTCCGCTGTCCCATCAAAGGCCCAGGCAGAAAGCTGGGGAGGCTGTGCTGACTTGGTACCTCCTGGAGCACCAGAGGGCACAGGGAGGAGGAGGAAGGGGAGGAATTAAGCTGGTCAGGAGGCATGTGGGGCTCTCCAGAGCTGATGGTGGCAGTGGGAAGCAGTGTGTGTGTCCTCTTTCAGGGGATAATGGCTTTGCTGACTTTTATTTTACGGCAAGGTACACTGTGGTGGAAAGCATGATACAAAGACAGAGAAGCCCTGATAAATCCCAGGCATTTGTCAGCATTACTGAACAAGGACCAACCTATACCTATGTAAGGCCAGTGGCTGTCACCACATACCTCTCTCGTCCGTTTCCCTGTGCCCTCTGTGTAATTAGCTCTAGCCAAGTCAGGCTTGGTTTGGGGGATTTCAGTGGCAGAGTGGGAGGATTTTTTACCCCAGGGATATTTGACTGTGCTGTGGCTTGCCTCTCTACCAGGGTTGGCCAGTCCAGCTGGTTGTGCAGAAGCTGGTGCCTATAAAGGGCCATGAAGGTGGAAGGAAGGAGAGGGTGGTGTGCTGTTTATGGAGGTCAGTTGTACAGAGCTTTGTCTTCTGGGTCAAGTTGTATTCAGGCATTAAAGTCACCCTAGTGATGCTGGCTAGCTGGCCTGGTGACTCCTGTCCCAAGGGAGGTGGCTGGAGCATGTGTAGGGAAGCGCAACTCATAATCACCCTCTTACTTGGTCTCCTGCGTGCCTGCTTCTGTGTGCCTGTGTGTCCTTTACTGGTCCTTTGCTGGGCAGAGTAAAGGTGATACTGAGAGAGGTATCTGGCTCCCTGCTGCCTGGAGCCATGTCTGTAATTGACTGCCTGCCCTTGGAGCTGAGTGCTGTTGATCTTGCAGCAGTGACCTGTGGGGACCTGCAGGTCCACCCAAATTCTTTGGCACAAAACAGGAGAGCTGGACAACCCCAGTGGGGAGATGGGGGGGGGGGGGGGGGGGCGGGGGGGCGGGCGGGATGTGTGACCTCTATTCCAATGCTGTTGGCTTGTTAATGTGGTAGGTAGCTTCTGTTTAATGCTGGTTTTCCCAGACCACTCAGTTTTGGTAACACCTGGCTGCCTGCAGAACATACAGCTTGAAGGAGAAAGCCAAGTGCTGCTTCTCTGATTTATGTCTCTTCAGCTGATGATGTGGGCTGCTGCACCTAGTTCATCCCTAGGTGAGCTAATCATGGAAATTCTGGTCCTCAGAGGCTGCAGTGAGCTGGCTGAAATACTCCTCCCATCTTTCATGGGGCCATTGCCTAAGGTGAAGGTGGGCTTTGGAGTGTATTTCTTGCATGCATTACTGGTTCACCTGGTGACCATCCTTTTGCACGAGACTGGGTATGCTCCAGTATGTGTGATCTGTGCAGGAGCTGGTGGATGTGTGTAAATCATGGGCAGCAGCACCTTGCTGCAACCTCCTCAGTGTTGAGGGATGAACCCATCCTTCTTAGACAGAGCTGCGAGGAAAGGCAGTCTCCAGACCCCTCCTCACCTGGAGAGGAGGAGGAGGAGGACCACCACGGGGTGATAATGTCTAGGGGGGGAATGATTCCCTTCCCAGCTGTTCCTGCATCTCTGATCAGACCAGATCAGGTGGGCAGCCTGATCACATAAGCAAGGTGCCCCATGGAGTGCATTCCCACCCTGTGGGGCTGACCCTGGCTGCATAGGGAAAAACTACTGCCCTGTCCAGTTCTGTGGGTGAGGTGGCTGTGCTGGTTTGCACAGGGAAGAGGCAGAGCAGCCCCCTGGTCATGCTGCAGTCCTTGCTGGGCTGGTGTCTTGGCAATGGGGCTCTAAGGGATCTGGCTACCTGGAAACTTGTCTGGAGCTTCTTGGAGACCTTCAGGAGAGACAAAGATGGAGGCGTCAGAGCCCAGTGCCTCCCCACTGCAGCTCAGCCTTCCTGGATGTGAGGGTTCAGAGCTGTTTCACACTGACCTGTGTCATGGTACCAATGCTTTCATGACCAAGCTCCCAGTATAGTTACACTGGGATACAGTGGGGCTGTCCCAGGACCCCGTTTCCCTCTTCCATGGGATTTTTGGCAGGGTGGTGGACCGCCAGTGCTAACCTGTGACTTCTCTCCTTCCAACAAGCTCTCAAAGGACATGACCTTGGTCCCTGCATCACCCATGTCATCTGGGCGTGGGGAACACTTGGTGACAAGGATGCCCCTCGTAGAGGCTGAGAGCGCTCCTGCCCCTGGTGCCAAGGTCACTGGTGAACACAGGAGGTGAGGCCCGTAAAAACCTCCCACTCTTCGTGAGCGTGGAGTGGGTCCCTCGCAGCTCTGCAGCCGTTTCTCCCTCGCCCCAGCCCCCTCCCAGCCGGGGGAAGCGACGGCCCGGCTGCCCAGGCTGCTCCAGCAGCGGCAGGTACATGGCCCCGGCTGGCTCCGGGCCTGCGGGTCCCGTGAAACTCCCCTAAAAATAGCGACACCCCCCCCGGCAGGAGAAAAGGGAAGAGCCGGGCGGGACGGGAAATCGCCGGGGCTGCGGGAAGGCTCTAAGTTTCATCTTCCCCAGCCGGGCGGGAACTTTCCCCCGCGGGTTCCCCTCCCCGAAACCGATGCGGTTTGGTGGAGCCGTAGCGGCGCTTCCCCACGGCCGCCTCCCCCTGCGGCTCCGCGGTACCGGCGTCGGTAGCGGACCGGGCCCCTCTCGGCGCCAGCGATCACCGGCCACGAGCCCTGCGGGGCAGCAATCCGGCTTTGGGTTTTTTTGATTATTTGTTTGTTTGTTTGTTTTTCCCTCTCAGCACTCATTTTCCTTAAATACTGCGGAGCGGTGGGGGCGATGCGCAGCGCGGGGGAGCGCATGCCGCCCCGGGCCGGGGACCGGCTCCCCCCAAAACCTCCCGGCCTGGGCTTCTCCTGGAAGAGGGAAGCTGATTCCAGCCGGTTTCACTACTGGGAGAGCCGCGGTGACGGGACACCACCCTTTTTTTTTTTTTTTCTTCCCCTTTTTTGGCTCGCTTTCTAAGAAAAAAAGCCGTGGAGCGGAGCGGAGCCGGGGCTACCCCGGCGCCCCGCGGGGCGGCCCGGCCGTGCCCCCCGGAGCTGGGAAGGGCCGCCAGCCCCTCGAGGCGTGGCGGGGCCGGTGCCTGCAGCCAGGCAGGAGAGCGGGGAGGAAACTTATTTCGAGTGGGGTGGAGAGGGGAGGGCAGGGGGTGGGGGTCGGGCAGGGAGGTATCAGCTCCAGGAAATGTGCCTTGGCAGCAGTCAGACGGGCGCTTCCCCGCAGGTTGGTGCGCTCTGCTCTGGAGTCGTCCAGAAGCCGCGGCTCGTTCCTCAGCCCGGGCAGCTCCGGCGGCGGGGCGGCCGAGGGAGGCCAGCCCGGAGACGCCGGGGCCGCCGCCGGACTCCCCCGGAGCGGTGGCTGCGGCCGCCTCTCCCGCCGGCTCCCCACGGGAAGGCACCGCCCGGGCCGCCCCAGGTAAGTGGCTGAGCCCCGCCGACGGCAGCCCCGCATCCTCCCGTCCCGCTGCCGCGAGGGGCCCGGGGAGTGCCACCCCCCCACCCCGTCGGGGCCGCAGGGCTGGCGGGACGCTAGGAGCCCGCCTGGGGCAGCGGCTGCGAAGCCGGAGAGGGGTTTTTTGGGGGGTGGGGAGTGTCTCCCGCTCAGCGGCAGGGAGGGGAGGAGAGGAGCGGGGCGCCCCGGGAGCGGGCGGGCAGCCGGGGCGGGGAAGCCCCGGCCGCGGGGCGGTGGGGCCGGCGGCCGGGCTGAGCGCGGCGTGTCCGGGCTGTGTTGGCAGGCGGGCGGCGGCCCCCTCGCCCGGCCCGGCTCCCCACCATGCTGGATGGGCTGAAGATGGAGGAGAGTTTGCAGAATGCTCTGGACCCCGCCGCCCCCTTCTCCTCCCTGCTGGGTAAGTCGGGGCACCCCGCTTGCCCTCCCGGGGACACCATCACACACACACCCACACCCCCAGGGTGGGGCACGGCCGGGCGGGCCCCGAGCGATGGGCACAGGGGGGTCGGGGTGGCCGGGGACAGCTCTCCCCCCTGCTCGTTGCTGCCCGGCGCCGCGCCGCTCCCTTCGCCCGGGGAGTGCCGCCGGCGCCCGCCTTCCCCGCTCCCCTTTCGTTCCGTGATTGCGTTAAATTGTGTGTGCCCCCCTTCTCCCCCGCCCCAGTGCAACGAAGGCCTTTCTTTCGTATCGAACAATAAATAATTTATTTTCTTTTTTTCCCCTCCGTTTTAATATCGGTTTCAAACAATCGCCTTCTCTCCGAGCTGCGGCTCCGCCGCCGCCTTTCCAAGAGGAACGAAATTGGGGGCCATGGCCCCCCCCCGGAGCTCCCGTAAGGCACAGGTCTCCCCCGGATCCCGGAGCAGCGCCCCGCACACCCCCCGGCACCCCCCCGACCCACCAACTTGCTCGGGGGAAGCGAGAGCAGCGGGATCCTCCGTCCGTCGTTCGCCCGGTTCATCTCTCTGTGCACTTCTCCCTCCACCCACCCTTGCCCCCGGCTCCTTCCCCGCAGGCAGAGCCGCGACCCCCAAGTCGGTGTGCGAAGGGTGCCAGCGAGTTATTTCGGACCGGTTCCTGCTGCGCCTCAACGACAGCCTGTGGCATGAGCAGTGTGTCCAGTGTGCGTCCTGCAAGGAGCCCCTGCAGACCACCTGCTTCTACCGCGATAAGAAGCTCTACTGCAAGCTGGACTACGAGAAGTAAGTGTCCCCCTGCCCCACGGTGAGCCCCCCTCGCTCTGGTCTCATCGCCCGCAAAACCCCGGTGACCCGCTAAAAAGCGCGAGGAGCCGGGGACTCGATGTGTCGTGTCCCCCCGCGTCAGCTCCCCACTTCCCTGGGTGTCCCAAGAGGTGTCAGCCCTACGATGCTGCGTGGTGAGTTGTGCTTCGACCCTGCAGCCTCGTCGCACCCTGGTTCTCCCCTTTTTAGAGGGGTTTCGTTGTGCTCGGTTTGTGTGTTGGGAGCCTGTGAGACCCCCAGTAACCCTGGGGCTGCAGAGGGACGGGGCCAAGTGTTTTCCCGTCTCCTCTGGCTTAATTTTCCTACTACTCCCTGACCTGGTCCTGGACGGGGCTATGTTCCTCATGTCCCCACAGGCTATTGCTATTCTGCCCCTGGTTGGATGGGGAAACTGAGGCACTGGACAGGGACCAGGAAAGGCCCCGCTGAGTTCGGAGTGTTTGCTATTGCACACTGGAGGCTTTGCCTGCACCTGGGGCTGTGATGGAGCAGGAAATTTGAATGTAGGTGGTTAAAGCTTCCAGCTCTGATGCTCCCCTTTGGCAAGCCCAGGGCTGGGGGGGAAAAGACAATGAGAAAATTGTTTTTCTTTAAAAAAAGAAAAAGCTTTCCAGTGGGAATGGGGAGAAGGCTGTTGAGTCTTTCCTCTCCCACAGCTACTTTCATTTTTCCTGCTCATCCTACTCTTGCCGTCCCTGCCGGAACCTGACTCTCTGGCTGGGCTTTGGAGCCGTTAAATTTGTATTGCCTCCGGGCTGCTTGTTTCTTGAGGAGGGTGTAGATGGGGAGCTGAATCCCTTACTATGGTGATAGCAGGGCTACTGAAGCCCCACAATTTAATTCCCAGGTTGCTGTTATACGAGAAAACAGTCGTCGGCAATGCTGTCGTCCCTGGCCTTGGGTGGATTGCCGAGCGTGCCGAGGGCTAGCCCTGCTCCAGGCCTTTTAAAAGTTTTTTTCCTTTAAGTCCCGTATTGTGGGTCTGAGTTTAATCACTATGGATACAAGGCAAATTGAAAGCAGAATTTGTGCGCGTGACCTTGTTTTCAAATGTTTACGAAAGAGCGGAAGAATTAGCTGCCGCGAGAGTGGAAAGGAGAGCTGCATTACGGGTTTTTATTTTTAGGGAAAAATTTGTTGAGATCGGGTGCGCTGCTTGTTTGTCTATAGAAATTTGGCTACTGGTTCCCATACATTTCCAACGCAATTTAATTTGCATTTTGTGCTTTATCAGGGCCTCTGCTTGGAGCATTAAAGGGAAATTGGGGTGAATATTACTGCAGAAAATGCCTTTCCAGCTTGCAGCATGTGTGGGTTTTACTCTCTGTGCATTTGACTGCAGCTTCAGAGCTCTGGAAGCCGGCTTCAGCCTGAAACCCTCCTCCTATGTCTCTTGGCCGTGAAAGAAATTGGTGCCGCAGTTGGCTTCTTGCTGTGCCCATCTCGCTGTCGGGATGGACAAGGATAATTGCAGGGAAAAAAAACAAATGTCACAAATATTTCCTAGGCTGTGGTGGTGGCACCATTTATTGTGGTTATTTCCCAGTTGCGGTTGGGTTGGTGACTTTTTCCTGAGCCGGGGAGCAGGCTTTGCGGCAGGCAGTTTCCCCGAGGTGTGATGGTTTTAGTCCTGCACCTGCCTGCACCTTGCTATCATGTTGCTGTTACCTTTAATTTAATTTTATTTTATTTTTTTGGCATAGGGCTGCAGGTCCATGTCCTTGCTCCCTCCATTCCCCTGGTGGGGCTCACCACTGTGCTGGTGCTGTGATCCTTACCTGGGGACAGCAAGGATTCCCAAAGAGCTGTTCCTTTTGGGCTCTGCCAAGCTTTATATGTGACTCTGTATTTAACAAAAAACCCTCTTTCTTTGCCCAAACTACCTGTCCTGTCTTTGAGCCGAGCATTTTCACCAGGTGCCTGCCTTGGCTGTGGTGCCGATGCCTGTAACGATGCAAAACATGCAGGGGAAGAGCCGCTGCTCTTGGACTGAGCTAATTATCTTGAGCTGATAGCTGATTAATTATCACGGGTGACTGACACTCCTTGCACAGCGCAATGGTGTAAAGCGGCTGATCCTCCCTGTGGCATCGGCGGCCACGCCAGCGGAGCTGGGCTCTGGGGGCCTCTTCGTCGGCACAGCCGGGTGGGAGGGCTGGGGTGTCTGTGTGTGAAACTCTGGTGCTGGAGGCATCGGGGAAGCAGTCAGGATCCTACCTGCCAGTGTCGTGGTGTTAATAGGTTTGTTTTGTTTTTTTAATTGAAATAAGGGATTTCTCTTTCAGATGGTGACTGTTGGGATGTTTTACCAGAGATGAGTAGGTGCAGTATTTTCTGATGTGTGTCTTCGCTCTCTGTTTGAGCTCCGTTTATAATGAGGCTGCAGAGGGTTAATGACAGAGTGTGAGATGGCAGAGTTATGCCTTTAGTTATAAATACACCCATGGAAAGTGTTACGGGCGGTTTTAAGTGAGCATCTGACTTGTCGGACTCTAGAAATTGAGGAATCATTTATTAAAACACATGTTTTACATTTCTTTGTCTTTCATAAAGAGGAGACCTTGGGAGAGCCTGAAGAGGGATGTATTAAAGACCAGGGATACCGAGCCAGGTCTCGTCATCTCTTTGGGGTGCCCAGGGCCTGTGGGCAGTTCAGACAGTGATGCTGGCTGGAGACTTGGGGGGCCGGGGGTCACTCTTGGACCAGATTCCCCGGCGTTGACAGGGAGGGCTTCTGGGGAGGGACTGCTCAAGCCCATGCCCCTGGGACGGTGTCTATTTGGGGCAGAGGACGTTCATTACAGAACATCCTGAATCTCGCAGCAGCCCCCGGCGCTTGTCCAAACCTGATAAGTCTCAACTATGACAAGGTTCAGGCTCTGTCCTGGCCGGCTCCCTGACTGCAGAGTGGCCCCGGGGACGTGCCCCGGCTGCAGGGCCCCTGCATTGGTGACCAAGGGATGGGCTTTTGTGGTGGCAGATTTGGAGGGGGAGCAATGTCAAACCTAGCCATAAATGGGGAGGGGTGCTGGAAGTGATGGGAAGAGTAGGGCTGGCCCAGAGGCTTAAAATCCACAAGAGGATGAGAGCGATTGAACCCCACTTGCCCAGAGGTGTTTCACAGTGTGTTTGCATGGGCCAAGCAGAGCCAAAGCCATAGGAAGGACCTGGAGCTGTGGGGACATCCACATCCTGAAGCCCTGCCACAGGCGATCCCAGTGGTGTGCGAAAACCCTGCCGGCTGGTTCTGGGGGCCGGTAGCGCTGACAGCGGTGCGGTCGTGACGGGGGGCGCAGCTGGGGAGCGTGGCAACGGCGGGACAGCTTGGCACATCCCCAGCCATGGCGCAGAGCCCCGGCCCCAGCCCCGGCTGGCAGGAGCAGATGGCCAGCACATCTCGGAGCAGGCTTGGCATGTGGGCGCCGGCAGCGGAGGGGCGGCCACAGCCCCTGAGCCGCCACCGCCGTGCCGGGCTCCCCGGCCGAGGGAGGCAGTTGTGTGATGCTCGCCCTGTCTTCAGACGGCTTGACGGCTCTGTGCCATTGCCAGCTTTTACGCCGTCATCGCAAAGCTCCCCCTGCTTGGCTCTGAAATTCCCAGCTCCCAGAGTCATGGGGTTGTGTGGGTGCCTCCACCTCCTCCTTCGTGAATTAGGATGAGGAGGCGCATCTGGCTGCGAAAGAAAAAAAAAAATCTTTTCCAACCTCTGAATGCACACAAAAGAAAATGTGTGCAAAGAAACTGAGAGACGAGAAACCCATTGGTGTTGGGTTTTAAAATCACACCCATCATTTTCATATGGGGAGCGAGCTTGAATCTCTGGCAGCGTGGTCCTGGCAGACCGTAGCTGGTGCTGCCTGGGGGAAAGGTGGGATCTGCCCAGCTCAGGGCAGCACAGCCTCCTCTTGCCCACTGGAGGCTCGTTTGGCAGCTGCCAGCATAGAGGAGACACAGGGAAGAGGTTTGAAGCATGGTGGCTGCTTATCTTGCTTAATGTGGGTAATGAACGTCATTGTGCAATTAACTGCCAACCATGGTGCTACTTCCCTGGCCCAGAAGGGTTGTAAGGGGAATAATCCCAAATGGATTGAATGAATAAGGTGATGCCAATTCTGAACCCTTTAATGCAGCCTGGTCCCGCTGGCTGGAGACTTCCTATGGTCTGGGGGTTTTGTGCCAGCAATTCGCAGTCCTTTGCCTTCTCCACCATGGTAAAATGGGACTTTTTGCACCTCTTGTGACTGATGTGAGAGAATGGTCCCTCCAGAGAGCCACAGATCAACTCACCTAAGGTGTGATGGTTTTTTTTTTTAAAGCATCCAGTGGAGAGGACAGTGCTAACATGGGTTTCTCCAGCTGGCCAGGCAATGGGGGCAGTCAGGCTGGACTGGATGGGGTAGCAGAGCATGTGGCAGCTCTGCGGCATGATGTCCCTTTTGCCAATCTCTCTTTTTTCCTATCCCTCAACCTTCTCTTCTAGCACTGCCCATCCTTACCTTCTCTCCATCCCCACCTAGTACCTCATCTCCCCTAGAAAACCCCTCCCTGTCCTCACCTGCTTTCCCATGGCTCCCAGAGGAAATGTGCCAACTCTTTTGCAGGCTGGGGTAAGCGTAGCTCTGGGACAGCCGAATTTGGCCTCATCTCCACCAGGGATGTGGTGGTAGGTACTACCAGGCTGAGACCAGGAGCTGGTCCTTTGGTTTTTGTTGTTGCCTTGTTATGCTGGTGGGAGGGAAGCAGTGGGATGCAGTGATGAGAGGGGCATTACGGAGCCTGCTGCAGGATCCAATCTGAAAAAGCAAGGCAAGCAAAATAGGCCTTGCCCCCAGCTCCATTGCCCCCCATCCTCCTGTGTGCTGCTCATGGGGCTCCCTCTTTCCAAAGGGAGCAGAGAGGAGATTTGGCGTCTTGCCCCTTCCCCCTGCCCTTAATTAGATTTGTGTCTTACAATTAATGTTTCATAGAAAGGCCTGGAAGGGAGTGATGTTTGGCAGCTTGGGAGTGAGGCAACTGAAAATACTCATCATCTGTCCCTCCGTGGTGAGGACAGGGGTGGCTTTGGGGTCACCCTTTCTCCTGCTCATACCCTGGAGGTTGCGGGTTCGTGCTGGCAAAGCTGGGACCTGAGCATCCTTGGGACCCTCTTGGTTTCTGCCATCTGATTTCAGATCTGCAATGATTTTATTTTTTTTTCCTTTTTTTCTTTTTTTCGCCCCCCGTGGCACAGTGCTCGCTGATCAGCCCCTGACGAGGTGCTTGGAGCTGGGGGAACTGCTTTGGATCTTTGCAATCCTGATGAAGGCGCTGAAAAGAAATCGGCTTGAGGGAAGAAAGGGGGGTTTGTTTCGTTTTGATGAGAATTTTGTCTCCACCAGCTGGAGAGACAGCTGGGGTCCTCTCCTGCCCCGGCTCGCCAGCCCTCGCCTCGCCAGTTCCTCACCTGCTCGCAGCCACCAGGCACAGGGAGGGATTTTCCAAGCTGTGGATTTAAGCAAGCCCACAATTTGGTTTCTTTCTCAGCCCTTCTTCAGGGAGCTTTCTGGCAGGGTCTAAACCCCATGCTGTTGTCACCCCCAGCTGTTTTTGGAGAGGGTGATAGTCTTGCGTGTCAGTCGTGCCGATGGCTGGCCAGTGTGCAGGCAGGGTTTGCTGGTGGCCGCACACGCTGCGGGGGAGGCTGAACTCTGTCAGCTGCCCCTGTCCCCGTTGGCAGCAGTGGGGTGGCCTCAACATACCCAAACCTGCAGCGGTTTCTGACTGATCTTGCACACTTGCCCCAAGGTGCACCTTGGGGAACACCAAAGCACCCTCGGCCTTGGAGGGGGAGAAGGGGACACTGGGGGTCAGGGTTGGTCATCGCTTCTGCTCATAAGGGTGCAAGTCCTGCTTCTGGCTGAGGAGGGGGAAAACCCAGTGGTTTGAATTGGGTTTGGGTCTGGATTCACAGTTCCCCACTTCTGGTGAACCTCGTGACATGCAGCCCAGGATGGGTATTCAATACATCCCATGTCCTGGATATTTTTCCTCTCAAGATGCTCTTTGTCCCTTTGTGCTCCATTTTGTCTCTGGCTTGTGCCCTCTGCAGACACAAACGTGGCATGGGGACAGGGGGCCTGGACTGGAGAACTGTGCCTCTGCATGTGATTTAATAAAGCATTTCCTCTGTAATAGGAGTAAAGAATAGCTTTACAGCAGGGATAAAATATTTGGATTTTATTAGGGTGAAATACTGGGGTTGACCCAAAATATTTTTTTTTTTTTCCCATAAAAGTGTTTTACTGAGAAATTGGAATTTCTGTGTATTTATAAGATAATTCAGAAGGGATAGGTGGGGGGGACTAATGGTGCTCCCTGACATGGCAAACACTGTGCAGACGTGTGAAATACTATAGCCACACTTAGGCTAGCCTGTAACTTCAGTTTTGTTCCTCAATACTTTTAACTTGGGGGGAATCCTGCCTGGGCAGAAGGAAGCCAGCTGGTCCTCAGATATCTTTTCTTGGGGCTGTTGGTCCTCAGGGGCAATGGATGCACCTGGGTTGTCTCCTGTGTCTCTGTGGAACCTGCAGGCATCTCATTGCAGCTCTGTTGAGGTTTGTAGGGGTTTTTTTTGTTGTGGGTTGGTTTGGTGTGATGTTTCTTTTTTATTTTTCTTTTTTTTTTTTTTTTTTTTTTTTGAGAGTATCTAACCTTGGTTGCCCAGGAGAGGGGTTTTGTAATCCTTGGCTTCCCACCCCAAATATTTATGGACAGCCAGATCCTGAAGCTTTAGTGAAAGGCATGGGGCAGGCTGAGCAGTGCCATGCTGGGGCTGCGCTGGCAGCAGGGGCACAGGGTCAGGCTGATGGCACCGATCTCTGTTTATTTGGGGGGGGTTTCTGTTAGATGGCTCTATCTTCTTGCTTATCTGTTGTGCTGGGGTCTTATTAACAAAAGACCAATTTCTTCAGCTTGTCAGGGATCCATGAGGTGCTCCACATTTTGTTGGCTGGCTATCTGAAATTTTGTGTTTTCTTTGAGTTTTCAGGAGGGGGTGGCATGTGCATTTCTCAAGACATGGGTGAAATAATATTGTATTCAATGGAAATTTTTTTCTCACATTGTACCGTGTGTTTGCATGCACCTACCTGTTTTCAGCAGAGCAATTCCCACGCCCATGAATATGATCCTGTTTTAGGTTCAGGTCTGCTGCATTGGTGCCCGATCTGGGTATGATGGGCCATGACTGCACACAGGAGAAAGAGCTGAGACTTGGCTCCTTCACCCATGAAACAGAGCTGGAAATATGAATCTAGCTAAAAAAGGCTTTATTCATCATCAGAAGTGTTTTGAACATCTTGCTGGGCAAGTCTGAACACTGGGCATGAATTTTCAGTCTCTCTCCAGATTTGTCTAATTTTTGTCATGCCTGCCTTTGTGTTTTCCACCTTGGGCTACCTGTGACCAAAGGTGACTGAGCTTGTGTTGCAGAGGTACCAGCTTCTCCCAGGCACGAATCAGTAGGATAAAGGCATGAATTGTTAGGAGAACCACTCTCCCCGGTGTACCAGCACAACCTGGCAGGCAGCAATGCTTCCCCTCATCTGAGGGTCACTGGGGCTCTGCAGCCACAGATGAAAGGTTTGCCGTGTGCGTAGACACCCTGCTCTTCCTGGGGGAAATGCCTTGAAGGGCAGAACACGATGCAGGAGGCTTCCTTGGCCGGTACTTGTGCTTTGTGAGCCCGTCAGGGATCGGCATTGATCCTTCCCAGCTTGTCCCTCTTTTGCCATCATCTCTCACCGCTCCCTACCCCTCTCCTTCCCCCGTGGCCTTCATTTCCTAACGCTGCTCTTAAGGAGAGCTTTCTGTCCTTGACAGCGGAACAAATCCCTTTTCATGCGACCATCCCTCCTCGGCCCATTGTCCTCCACCCCCGCTGCCACCGTGCAAAATCTCCCTCCCCAGTACGTCTGTTCCTCTAGAATGATAACCACCATCGTGGTGGGGCAGTGAGCCCCTGAAATCCCTCTGGGCAAGGTCCCCTGCCCTTCAAGGGAGCAAAGTGGGATCTTAAAGTACAACAAGAGACAAGGATGATTCCTGAAGAATTTGCCGCTTGAATGTGATTCATCTCTTTGGGATGTGCATCCTCTCCTCTGGTTTTGTGCTGCAGAGCTCCTTGGATGAACCTTGGAGCCCCTGTGTACAGAGGGCTCCTTCTTTCCTGTCTGAGGCCAGCAGGGCTGCATTATAAGTAGATTTTTCACTGCATAGCATAGCCCAAGGTGGCTAAGCAGGAAGAGGGAGGCGGGAATTTTCTCTTTGCTATTGAAAGCTCAGGGAAGCATTTGGCAGGAAAACTTCGGAAAGGGGAGAGAAATAGGTTAAGGGACCTGAAGACAGTTCTCAGCTGCACCATTTTTTTTTTTATTCTAAACAGTCAGTATTGTAATTTCTTCCCTCCAACCCCCTGCTGTTGTAAAAACATAGGGATGCTTTTGTTGTCAAAATTTCTGCACAGCTTTTGCCAGCTCCATTACGTCTTCATTCCTGGAAAACAGCATCTTAGCTATGCAAAATGTTGCTAACCTCTGCAGTAATGTATCTAAACAGGAGGAGGGAAGTGCAACATGGGAAATGATACATGTTCACCATTGTCTCCACAGGGGTGTTTTTGATGCCATTGGATGAGTAAATTCATGGGTGCTGATAGTGGAGGTGGACGTTTGTCCCAAAACCAAAACTCTTGCCCAATGGCTGCTGTGTTGAGCCTGGATTGGGAGTGCCCTACAACACACTTCTGAGGCATCTTTTCTGTTTCTGGTCTTAGAGATGACCATCCAGGCAACAGGAGAGGAGGGAAGGACGGACAGCTGTGCTGCATGTGCATTGGGTGTGCAGGACCCCAGCTTTGTGCTGGATGTTGAGGATGGGGCAACAGTCTCCTCTTTGCTTGCAGGCCACTTTCTGTGGGCTCCTACAAGGGTTGAAGGGGAGGAAGAGTCCTTTGGAGCACACGGTTCAGCCAAGCTAAGGTCTGAGTTGCCTGATGGAGTTGCTGAACACCAGGTCTTGGCTGCAGGGAGAGCTGAGAGCACTTTGCCACCTGAAATGTGTCTGTGGCCCAATCATTCTCTTGGCTTGGATGCCTGCAGTCTCTGGTGTAGTGGGATGGCTCAGGCTCATGTGTCCTGAGTCTTGCTTGTGCCAAATGGGTGGCCTGCTGGGTTGGCAATGGGGAACTGAAACACTGAATTATGTACATCTCGGCATCTCTGCTGCTGGGCAGAGTACTGGAGTGCTATCAAGCAGAATCTTTTAAACAGTGCTGTGGACCTGGGAGCTTGGTTAGCAAAGCCATTAAGTGTTTGAATCTTCTTGATGCCTCCTCAGGTGAATGTTGCTCCTTCCTTCTGCATCCATAATTATGAAAGGCTGAAAGAGCAACCTCAACGGACTGGCTTAAAAGTTTAATGAAGCTTAAAGTCTTGTAGGTTGGGCTCCTGAGTCCCAGCTTGTTTCAGCTCTGGCCCTAGGAAGGAGGGTTAACCAGAAAGGAGGAGAGGCTTCCTGCATGCATTACCTTGAGGACATTAAAACCCGTGTTGATGGGAGGTGCTGTTACGGAGATGGATTAGGAGAAAGTAATGGGAGAATGCATCAGAGATGGGTGAGGGGCCCTGCATGGGGAAAGTAGGTCCAAGTGAGGCATTTATTCCTGGCAGGGGAAAAGCTGCCTGTGGCAGGGATGAGATTTTCTGGCCCCTGCTGTGCAAGATGCATGTGTGATGGTTGCCCTCTGCTATGCAGCTCCAGACCCAGGCAGCACTGATAGATGGGTGCCAGGGTGCAGCAGGATCTGGGTGGCTCACCCGCTCTGTCATGTATAACACACTTCTCGCAGTGCCCGCAAGAGATGCACCAGGCAGGGGAAGGGTTGCTGGCGTGCCCACACTGGCAGTCTCCGGCTGGGTTCTAGCAAGAGCCAAAGTGTCTGTGTCCTTGGCAAGGTCTTTACAGGAATTTTCTCCGCAGCACTAAACTCACCTTTGCACCTTTTTTTGGCCAGCTGAGATGTGGAGCTGAGACCCTGAGCTTTTGGCCGGTGTGGGACTAGGGGTGAGGTGCACTCTTTCAGATGTGCTACATTGTGAATTGCCACCAGATCCCGGTTTTAGTTTCAAGGTAAGAGTTTGCAGCGGGAACAACCTCTGGCTGGGCTCGCTGGGCTCCTGCCCACTCCCAGCGCTTCACCTTTCTCTTCCTCTCGCCTCATGGCGAAACTGTAGCTCTTCGTGGCTGGAGCGAAGATTGAACATTGGTCAATGCTTTGATGCTGGTGTATGTACAGGGGCACAACTAGCTTCATGGGACTGCTTCTCTATGGTCAACCAAGTTCAGAGGCTCTGATGCCACTCATCCAGGTAGGGTGACATGAAGTGATGAATCCACCCTGCTCTGCTGGGATGGCCCATCCCTGTCTTGCAGATAATGTGCAGTTTCCCTGCCAATAATGTCTTTATGCTATTTCCAACTGCATTAAAAAAATCCCAGGAACTCCTGAATCCTTGGCTTTTAAAGTTAATATACTCCTGCCTTGAACTGATTTATTTTTGCCTGTTTTGAGCACTTCTACCTCCAAACATCAGCCTTGGTCCTTCCCTCCCCGGCTTAATGCCTACAGAGCAGCCGCTGGCCTCACCTCGGGGCAATGCTTTGCAGGTCTCCTTGGTCAGCTGACGAAGTACCTTGGGCATGTTGTGAGTAAAGGGTGCTAGTGAAATGAAAACCAAATCTGTGTCTTCCCCTTTAGTGCCTTCGTGCTGGAAAAGTGCAGCAAAAGTCAACCAACAATGCATCTTGTTGAAGCTGCCTTTTTTTTTTTTTTTTTTATAAGGATTAGTGGTTCAAGAGCGAGGATTTTCGAACTGACAAGACCTTGGCAGAGAAATAATTATAGGCTTTTTATGCTTTGTGTTTCCTAAGTAGTTCTAAATGACTTTTTCCCTTGGGGCATTTTTTTTTAAGTCCACAAAAAGGAGGGGAAAAAAATGTGTATTTCCTCAGTGTCCTTGAAAATATGCAAGATGTTTGTGGAGACCATTCAAGTTTCAGCTATAAGATTTTTTTGCGTGTGTGTGTTTGCTTTAATCACGTCCAATCAACCAAAGTTTCTTGGCTGGTGGTGCTTCAGAAATGGATCTTAGAAATGGGAGATGGAGGGAGATAGATGTGATCACTTCTCGGACATCTCAGGAATGTGGGTTTTGCCTCTGCAGTATATTCCCTGGGGTTTTTACCCCACTCTTTGCTGTAAGAGGTTTCTGAGGCTAGTGGAGCTGGTTTTCCTTGTCAATATCCATTATTTGCTTGCACCAAGTTGCTGTGCATCCCTCTGAGAAACCATGGCTCTGCCCCTTTTGTCAGCATCCCACTGCAATTCCTGGGGGCTGCAGAGCCTGGCGAGGCTTGCCCAGCCCTGTCCTCCACTGGGTCCTCTCCTATCCTGCACCTCCATCCTGACTGCTTTGGCCACTCTTTTTAATTCTAAAAAAGGCAGCGTGATGTGAAAATGCCACCCTGGGGGCAGTTGAGGGCAGCTCTAAGGCACATGTGAGCTCAAGCCTTCTATCCCTAGTAAAATTCACCCCCTATAAATTTCTATGCAAGCCCTTAACATGGTACCCTTATTTTCTGAGTAATTCTCCATGTCGCAGCGTGTTTTACCATGGCTCAGTCTCAGCCTGGAGCTCTTTGCTCCCTACGTTTTTGCCCCCCCTGGGAAGTGTCCTCCAGAGGATGCTGTCCTAAATTCCAACTATCCTGTGCCTGACTGGGGAGTGGGTATCCATCCATCCATCCATCCCTGATATTAAACGCTGCTTGTGATGTAAGGGGGTACCTGGGAGAGGACCCTGATGGTATTTACACTCACATCAATGTAGAAGGGCAGCACTGGGGCCCAGAGGAGCTGCATTATTGCATCCACTGCTGGGGCTCTCCTCCGGGATTGCCAGGGCAATATTCTCACTGTCAGTAAGGAGGGGTGGGGGCAGGCTGCTGTTAATAATGGCGTTTCTCTACCTTGGCTTTATTAAGTGAGGGAAGTCTCCGTTCCTCACACCACAGGTATGTTGGTCTGGGCTTCACAGTGAGAGGGAATGGGGTGGCAGCAGAGAGGGGAAGTGGTGGGGAGATAGTGTTTGAAGTAATTAGAGCTCTCGATGGAGAGAACTGCTGAGAGGGGTGGCACTGGTACCTCGATGGGGTGTCCTATCCCAACCTGCTGCAGAGCTCTCCTGTGGGCTCTGCCCAACCCACCCGGCTCCTCTCAGCCCTTTATCTCCCTGGGAACTATGGGGTTTAGTGAGCAGGGTGGTGAATGCCTTGCTTTCCCCGGTTTCCCCTCTACTGAAGACCCTCTTGTGGTAGCTACAGTCTGATTGAGCTTGTGGGGAGGCCACAGTCTAGCTCCAGGTCTTATAAAGTGCCTTGTGCCCTGCAGATGTGGCGGGTGACACTGCAGAGGGATGTGGTATCAGGAGGGAACTTGCCTGTCCTCTGTTCCAACCGTCATTTCTCAGGGGAAGGTGTTTTTTTTTCTCATCCTCCTCTGTCCAGACACTGTGAATCCCACTAAAACTTTTGACTGGAGCAGGGATTACATGCTCAGGTTTCAATCCTTGTCTGTGAGTGGTGTAAACTTTCTGCTGGAGCTCAAGTGACATTTTGTGGGAGATAGGAGAGTATTAAGTGTTGGTCCTTGCAGATAAAAATAGTTGCTGGCCCGACGACGTTTTCTGTCATCTTGTCACTGGTATGACCCACCTCCATCGCCTCCACACTGGTGTTCCCAACCTGGTCTTTTCTTGGCATGGGGTGCTTGGGGCACTCACAGCCCAACCCAGCATGGTCCACTCTGAGTATCCTCCCATGCCTGTCACAGCAATGCTTCTTTCCTGTAAGCACCACGGCCGGGACAGTGCTGGGCTCTTGGTGCAGCTGGAGGGCAAACCAGACCAGGAGCAGTGGGTCCTGGGTTTGTGTTCACAGGGGCTGGAAGGAACCACTGCCTGTTTCACTCGCTGTGAGACCACCCTAACCAAGCGCAGCATCCCCCTTCCCTGAAATCAGAGCCTGCAGATCAAAGCAGGCCAAACTGCCCATTACTGCAAACCTTGATGCTAATGTGGAGTTCTCCTGATTACAGGAGTCCTCATGTGTGCACACGTGTCCGCCTGTCTGTTTTTCCCGTTGCTGTGTTTCAGAGATGATGTTTTCATCCTGAGGTTATAGCCAGAGCTGGCTCGGGGCCCCTCGGCAGCATCGGCTGAGCTGACTCTTGCTGCTCCAGAAATGCGGGGCTGGGGCCAGTCGAAAGGAAAGGGAAGGAGAAGAGGAGGAGGGAGCGGCAGGGTCTGGCTTGCTGCTGAGCTGGGGCCAGATCCACTGCTGGGAGAGGCTTTCCCACCCTGCCTGCCCTGCGCCTTTCCTGGGCTCTGCTTCAGAGTAGCATCCGCCTGCTCCACCTCTGAAAATAGCCAGCGTGGCTCTGGAAGGGCTTGTATACAGCCAGTAGAATGGCAGCAGGGACAGTTTCTCCTGGTGTTGAGCCTTTCTCATGGCTGGGCAAGGAAGTCCCCAGGCATTGGCCTCTGTGGACTGGGCATCCTTTGAGAATGACTCCATTCCATCTGCTTGTTCTTGTGATGTCCACCAGAGCAGCATTCTCCCCAAGGATCTCTTCATGCACCTCCTAGCTGCATAGTCAAGCTGCCTTCAATGCAACTTTTTAATTGCAGCCCTGAAATACCTTTCTCAAAACAAGTGAAGGCTTTTGGGAGCAGCACCTTTTCCAGATTCTCTTTTCTCTGTGCTTCAAGGCCTACCCACTGCTGGGGGATTCATCATCTTCTGTGGTGTCATCCATCAGCTGAAGCGTCTCTCCCGTCAGTAGTAAGGAACAAGGTCCTCCTGTGTCTGGAGCTGAATCGATGTGATGGCACTTGGCCACTTACAGTAGTGGGCGATTACTGAGCCCCTGCCAGGAATTCTTCCAGTGGGATCGGGAACGCTCTGGGGTGTTAAATTTGTCCTGCAGCATGTAACCTCTAAGTAGAGCCCATCGTGTTTTGTAACGGATCATATGATGCCGGTGATGGCAGCCACCTGCCCTGTGTTTCAAGGTCAGTACTGAGCTCAGGGCTGGAGGGGCAGCTTCTGTCTGCAGCCTTGCCTGGCCACTGAGCCGTGTTGCAGGGTCCTGCTCTCTCATGGGGTAAAGCCTTGTGTGCCTTGGGAGCTCAGGCTTGGAGATGGAGGCTGTTCTGCTCCTGGCCTGGTGAGGCTGCAGCCCTCATCTCAAGATGTCCCCTTGCAGGGTGGTGTGCTCCTGAGATCAGTGTGCCTCTGGGATGCAAACCCTGGCTGTGTCTGTCCTGCAGCCCCGTGAGGGTTTGTCGTGTGCTGCTGACACACTGTCTGCACATCTGGAAATCACTGTCCCTTAGCCAGAGCCTGTGCATCACGTGCAACTCCATCTCATGAGAGTTTTACAGCATCATGCTAAGGACAGGACTTTTCATCATACATATAGACAATATTCTCAGTCTCAGTGCCTGAAAATACCTCTTAGTAGGGACTTCATCTTGTACCCCTGAAGCCAGGGGAACTGTTGTGCAGAGAAGGGTTTGCTGACAGACACAAGGAACATGAGGTCCTTGTCTCTCGATGGACAACCAGCGCAGTGATGCTGCTGCCTGCTCTGTCCCTAGGCTTTGAGCACCTCGAAGGAAAGCATGGCCATTGCATGGGAAGAGTCTCCCATGGTCTTTATCAATAAATAAATGTTTTAGGTCCATCACTGTATCAAGCAATTAGAAGGGTTTTTTCAAACAGGTTGTTAAGTAAGAATTAGTGGAGTTTTAAAATATTAATAGGCAATTGGCCCTGGCAGGTTCTCTTGTTACATGAACATTTAATTTATAATTTGACCCCAAGCTGGGATGTGCTGAGAGATGGTCAGGCTGCAGCCTGCGCATGGGGGTTAACGTGGTGCTCTCTCCTGCCAGAAAATAATAAAAGCCAGGGACTGTCTAGGGATTGTGCGTGAAGGATTAGGAAGAGGATATGCACGGGCCTGTCTGCAGCTGGTTGAAGTCTAGTGCAGAAGGGTAAGCCTGGAAATCATTGCTTTCTGATGGCTGCGAGGGGGCCTATGTGGAAAGGGAGCTTGTCTTCTAAAACCTGGGGAGATGGCTGATGTTTTTAGTGGGAGGCAGTGAATCCTCTATTCTGTCTGTGCTGGTTGGGAAGGAGGAAGCACCGTGGGGTGGATGATTCTGCCTCTGCTTTCCATGTGCTGAAGTTGTTCAGTGTGAGCAGAAGTTTCTGGGCTCTAGGGACTGGGGTTTTTGGTGTGAACGGAGGATGCTGGGCTCCAGGGACTGGGGTTTTCCACCTCTCTACAGGATGCCTCATCAGATCTACAGATGCTGCTGAGAGTCTGGCTTCATCCACAGCATTATCTGTGTTTTTTTGGTTTTTAAAGCTCCATGTCCCAGAGTTAGGGGATTCAGTGAAGTCCTCTACCTTTCAGTAGGGAGCACTTCTAGCTCTCTGGCTCTAGGGAAAGCTGGAAGATGCTCAGGTCTTGCGTTTGTTCAACTTCTTGACGTTGGCAGTGTTGTTCCCTGAAACGGTCACCTTGGGAAGTCAGAATCACAGCTCTCCAGGTTAGTGAGTACATGATTTCCTAGCATCAGTTATTCAGCGTTAGGATTTACCTTGCAACCACCACACTCATGGAAAGTGTCTGCTGAGATGGAGGCATCTGAATTCCTCAAGGTGAGTCAGGGGTTTATGGTCCTCACCCAAGAGAAGCACATTGCTTTTGTGGCAACTATTAATTGCTTCCTAATTTAAAAAGCATAAACAAACTTGCTTGCCGAGGGAACGAGTAACCTGGCGCCTAAATGCTTTGCCATTAATGCGTGGCTGACCCTGACAATGATGTGAGGACCAGAAGAGCTTTCAAAGACTTTACCAGAAACCATTTCAGGGGAGGTTGTGTGTTGTAAATCCTTAAGTAATGGGATGGAGGGAATTAGATCAGATAATAGTTTGCAGAAACCAGGCACAATTCCCCACTGAGGATCTTGAGATCATTAGAAACATAGTGTGGTGAGATGAGGCCCCTGTGTGTCCTTATCCCAGTGACCGGTGAGTGAGTTTACAACCTGGAAAACAAGATTATCAAAGGGTTTGTTTTACATGCCACAATAATGAGTGATGTTAGGGAGTAAAACAGGGTCCTGTTACATCCAAAAGTACATTGTAAAGCTACAGAGGTTCCTGGAGGAACAGCCCCGGACAGGGCTGTTTGCACTGGGTAGAGGATGCCCGTTGAATCTGGCACCCATCTCAGCAGCACCAGGGCACCTTGCAGCCTTTGATGTGGGTGTCTTGGATGGTTCTGTGCCTCTACTGAGCTCACCCCAGCTCAGGGAGCTGCTTCACAATGACTTTTAGTTGCTATAGCAAGGGAGGTGGTATCCTATCTTGCTTTCACAATCTGCCCCGACATATATGTCTGTCTCTCTGCTCCTGCCGTGAGCTGTCCTAAAGCTGTTTGCAGGTTTCTAGGGGGCCCCATCCCCTCCCTGCCATCTCCCCAGCCCATGGATGGGGTCACTGAACTATTTCACAGGGAAATGCTGGCACGTGGGACTGTTTGCTGCCTCTCCCCTCCAGCAGTGCCTTTCATTTGCTTGCTATGTCCACTGCTTTGCTCTTCCTCAGGCTCTCCCCACACCAGAGGGATGGGACTGGGTGAGATTTAGGGATGCCTGTGGCTTTTTGTGACAGACCTGCTTTTACCATCCGGGGCATGTGTTGGGTTTTCCTCAGATGTATGGAGATGGTGCCTGCTGCAAAGAGCTGGGGAGCTCAGCAAACAGTGTTAAACCACTCTTATTTGAAGGGACTGGCATGGAAAAAAAGATGTTTCACCTGCAGCAAAAAGTATTTCCCAAATCCAATATCTATGCAATGAGGGGTACTGCGGTGGGAATTGCACATCCTTTTATGGGGCAGTGCTTGCAGGGCAGGGAAAGCAGT
Organism: Athene noctua; assembly: GCF_965140245.1. Classification (NCBI taxonomy): domain Eukaryota; kingdom Metazoa; phylum Chordata; class Aves; order Strigiformes; family Strigidae; genus Athene; species Athene noctua. Next base: position 30,078,853 of record NC_134041.1, read on the forward strand.
CAAGCGGCCAGGCTGCCTCGAGCCATCATAATAGTCTTGCTGGCTGCCTGGGGCAAGGTGTTGGCGCTTAAAAGATCAAATCTAGTGGCTGATATTTGGCTGCCTGTTAACGTCAGGGTACCAGATCACATCTGGCTTGTCTGTCTGTCGCAGGGCTGCCTGGCACATGCACGGGTCAGTGATGTTTTCAGGATGACAGTACTTGATACCAGGATAGCGTAAGTCTAGATTAGTGTTGGAGTGTGTGCTTTTGCATCTCCAGATTTCAGTCTCTTCAGCAGAAGGACAGAATTTAGAGGGTCTCTGGCCTTCCGGGAATAGGAAACAGCGGGATCCACCCCAGAGCTTTTTCTCCTTTGACCCAGAAGGGTCCCACCCCAGCTGAGAAGCCCTAAATCTAGCTGAGTGTGGAAATGGGGGCAGAAAGGTTCATGTGAGGACTGTGCTTTATTCCTGCCACTCCAGTGCTGGTCAGTCCCCTTGAGCACATGTGAGGTTGTGTTTGATTTGGGTCTGAGCTTGTAGTTTATTCTCCTTCAGAAAGGGGGAAAAGAAATTCAGGAGGCCCTGGTCAGATGGGCTTAGAGCAGGGCGTCTCTCGCTCCACGGAGCAGGCACTGGCGTCCAATTTTCTGTCTCACTTTGTTTAATGGACCTGCAAACCCGTTGCAAAGCCAAGATTGCATAGGCAAACGCCCCATGGCCAGATTGCAGGGTCTTGCTTAACCCAGCGCTGCCGGGTTTCTCCCCACAGTTTTTGTGTGAGGTCTCTGCTTCACCTTTTCACCAGTGAGAAATTCCCCAGAGCGGCACAGCCGACCCTGGCAGATGGGGTTTTCTTCTGGAGGTGAGTTTTACTCAGCCATATAGATGCTTTCTGGCAATGTGAAGGTAGGTAGAGGTGGGAGGTACCTTGGAATGGCCACAAGGATGGAGAGGCTGTTTTGCACTGCAATGAAATGAGTCCCCTGATTTCTCCCTCTTAGGAGGTGGCTTGGAGGAACCTTTCCATGCTGGTGACACACAGGTCACTCTTTGCCTTAGCCACCCTGGGAGCTATCAGCTCAGAAGGTGTTCAACAAGTTGGCAGGTGACATCATTAAGCTTTAGTGATAACATGCTGTGGAAGTAAGCAGAGAGAATCTCTCACCAGTTGGTTCCCTAACCAGTGACTCTGTGTTGCTTTGATTTGGACTCTGTTAGTGCTCAGATGGCTGTCCTCCTGATGCATACCTTCCCCACAGGTTTTCACAGTGGACTTGAGCAGACTCAGGCTCTCGGGCAGACTTCTGGCTTTCTGCCTGAGAATGCATGGCCCTGTGGCCTGAGGTGACATTACCGCCGTGTTTCAACTTTGTGTGAGTCCTTTCCCACCTCTGCATCCTGCAGAGGACTTCCAGGGACAGAGGAGGCACCTGAAGGATGGGAGATGCTGTAGAAATCCAGGCATGATGGCCTGGTGTGCAACATCCATCACTGTGTCCACCACCCCTGCCTGGTGGGTCACATACCTGTCTGGATTTGAGAGCCACTGGTCCCAGAGGGAGGGAGCACTCAGTGTGGATTTTTTTTCTGGGAAATAGGCGTAGAGAAATACAACATCTCTGTTTGCAAGGCACCAGAGATGTCTCTGGAAGAGGAGGTGTGGAGGTACTTGGGATGCAGCTTGTGGAGGGGCTGGGGGGTGAGTTTTGGAGGCTAGGGGTCCCCCTTGCACCCACGCTGCTGGGAGAGGCTGTTTGTATCTGGTGTTTGCCACTTCTCCACTCAGCAGTGGAGGGTGAAGGGTCCCCTCGCCTGCCCTGACTGCCGGCAGGGCTGTGCAGGCAGGATGCGGGCAAGGGAGGAAAGGAGGAGAGGATAACGCCCCGGCCATGGGCCCTGGCCATTTCTAGATGAGTAGGTCATCTGGGTGTGGGAGGAGAGCCGGTGTCCAAGCCAGCCCGGAGAGGCTGAGGTTGGGTGTATGTGTGATTTGGGGGAAAGTGAGAAGGGATTTCTTAGGCGAGAGGAATGCAAGTTTCCTCCTTCGCATGTCTCCTGTTCTTCCAGTTTGCAACAAAAGTCATCAAATTGCCCAAGACCTGGCAGCAAGGACAGCCTGAGAACAGCCCACAAATCACGGGAAAGCATCTCCTCCCTGCCTGCCTCCAGATACTTGTGTATCAGGAACCGTTTTAAAATCCCCCTTTGGGCAATAAAACTCCTGCCCCTTCCCAACGCTGGGCAGCTGCACACACCAGAGCCTCCAGAGCTCCTGCATGCTGTAGCGCTGGTCCTGGTGGGTTAGAAATCTGGGTTTCCCTTAAATTGGTTGCCCTTTTAAACCCTCCAAAAGGTCCAGGGAAGGGCTGGAGCATTCAGATGTCAGGGGTGAGAGCAGCTATTTGGAGGAGACATGGTGCCATGGCTGGTGTGACTTTCCTTGTCTCCAGGTGGTGGGGACAAGTGACAGTGACTCAGGTCCTGCTTGATCCACCTGAATTATCAGGTGATGGGAGAGGAGACCGTGACTCCCATAGATGCCTTGCCGGGGAGCACTAGGGTTTGGGGATGTAGGGCTCCAGATGAGAGGCTAAGGAGTAGCTGTGTCTCAGGATGAAGGGTGTTTTTAATGAGCCCAGCCCTTTCTTTGCAATCCTGCTGGCTGCTATTCTTTATTTGACAGAATGAGCCGTTGGTGAAGCAGAGCTGCAGAAATCAGGAAGGCCTTTCTGAGCTCTCCTGTTCACCCCGTACATTGATGGGGATGGGCACAGTCCCTCCCACCATTGTAATTTTGAGGTTAAGATTGCTGCTGAAGGGGTGTTTCATGCTGCTTCATCTGTCTTGCTTGGGGCTCCCAGAGCTCCCCCCATGAGCTCTTGTATCCTGCTTGGTTTTGTAGCCACCTGCTTTGCACCAGGAGGTGCGGGTCCATTAGGATCCCTGTAAGAAAGGCACCCAGGTTACCCCTTTTTGTTCACTTGAGTTATTATAGGATTTTCTTACAAGAAAACAATTCTATCCATCTTATTATTAAGTGTAGACTAGCAGTGATACCAGGACTAAGACCGCCCTCGGGTGTCCCACCCTCAGGATCTGCCCCTCATCCCGTGCCCCATAAGACAGTAATGGTGCAGCTTTCACCCAGCAGTCCAGGAGCTTGTATGATGGAGGAGACGTGGGGTGGGGCAGGGGTGGGATTCAGCGTGGCCAGAGGGCAGGGGCATCCAGCACTTCACGCTGGTCAGTACAAGGCATGCAGTGAGTGAAGGTGACAGTGTGAGGCTCTGCAGAGGAGGAGGAATTGCTTCTATGTACAACTGGGGAGTGGGGGTCTTCCCTTGTAGCATGAACACAGTCACTATCTCTGTGTACCGACTACTGTCCCCCTGTCTTGCCCAGCTGGGGTGAAGGTGGCAGCCCTCTGCCACCTCTTCCCTTCCCGTATGTGGCCAGTCTGCCTGGGATCCAGGCACTCAGCCACTGCTCAAAGAGAAGATGTTCATGCAATGGACTTTCCAAGCCCAGACAGGGGGAAACGGCTCCAGATGAAGTTGATTTGCATTTAACAGTTCTACTTGGGATATTATTTTTTCCTACAAGGCACTACCCCACCCTAGTAGGATGCCCTGAGGATCACCAGCATGCAGTGCTGGTCCTTCTTCAACTCTCATGGTGAAACCTTCCAGACTGCTGTGCTCACTGAGCTGCTCCTGGGCAAGACCCATGACTTGGCTTGCAGGGGAGCCAGTGGGCTGGCTTCTTTCACCTGCCCGATGCTGCTCCTATGCTGAGCTGCTTTCCACTTCCCTGCTCCTGCCTTCCTCTTCCTGCTGCAGTATCTGCTCTGGTTGTTTTTCTCCCGGACTGCAGAAGCTGTGTTTTTCCAAGCTGAATTTCCTTTCGTTTGTTTTTTGTAACTCTCCAGGGTCCCCTTCAGATAGTTTTGCTCTGTTTCATCTTCTCCAGTTTATCTCCTGCTAATGTTATTTAACATGCTAATTAGTCCCTAATTACAATTGCCAGTGAAGATGTCAGATAGAGCTGATACTAACCCTGATCCTTCACATCGCTCTTTTTCTCAGAATTCTGCAGATTAATCTGTATGTCTCCCATCGCCTTGATTATTTTATGTCGTTTGGTTTCACAGAGGGATGCTCACATCTGTGTGAGTGTGATTGTTCCCCTGGTAAAGACTTGCTGAAATGCAGCACAGGGTGATTTCTGAAACCCTCCCCAGCCAGGCTGACTATGAGTGTAGCTCTGAGAGGCATTTTCTGGCTGGTCCTAAGCTCTCGTCTCAAAGGCAGGGTGTGTGCCTGACTCTCTGTGGCAGCCCCCTTGAGAGGCAGAAGGAAAAGAACTTTGGAAAGTTAAAAGAGTGGCATTTGCCATCCCGCCTATACACTCAACCCTCTGGCTACTCGGGTGTTGTGCAAAGGTCTCCATGACTATAAATAGGCAGAGAGGTAGGCAAAGAGATGGTGAGATGGGATGAGGACAGGCGGTGAGCCAACCTTGGCCGGCATCTGGAGCTCTCATTGCCTTCGTGTGCAGAAGAGGTGCGGTTTGTTCCGGCCATGCTGCTCTCATCAGACAAAGTTTGCCCCCGCAGAGCCTATTTTTGAACACAAAACCCGCCTAGTTACCTTTTGGAGGTGCCGCAAAGAACCAGGACTGGCTTACAGCGAGGTGCCCTGGCGCTGCTGTGGGACGTCGAGCCACGTGCTTCAAATAGCTCTGTGCAGACGTGGACTACGGAGATGAAATGTGGCTCTTGACCGATTGCGAATAAATCAGGGTCAGGAGCTTGAATGCTGGCCAAGAAACCCAAAGGGATAAAATATAGCCTCTCTACAGACTGTTAGCAAACAGCACGTGGGCTGAGATCTGCTAGATAAATTTATGCGCTGTGAATTGTTCACCCAGCTGTAGTAGAGGGATGGACGGACCCATGGAGAACTAATAACCATATGTGGTGGACATGCCTTCAGTGCTGACCTTTAGAGCGTTCAGTAAGTCTGGGAGGTGGCGTGGTGACATCTTCTTAGGGATGTCGCTGGGAGGGAATGGATGCACATGTTGCTTGACACAAGGGAGGGGGATTCAGGCTGTCTCTGCGCTGCACATCCAGGAGATAGGCTGGCAAAATAAATTAATGCTTCTGACCTTGATGTTCCCATCATGTCATTTGACATGAATTAAGGGTAAATACTGGGATCTTTGCCTTTGTCTGCGTGTTTCCAAGTTTGTGGGACTTGCAGGCCCAAGAGATCCCGTTCCTGATGCAACCCGGGGAGATCAGTTTAAGATTGGAGGAGGTAATAGGGAAATAGTGAAAAGATGGGATTCTCACCCAATCTTAGGCTATGGGCACAGGGCCTCCAGCACCTGTTGTCACTCATTTCAGGTGAAACACTGGGGGCTGGCAGAACTGCCCTGGCCATGGGGGCTGCCTTCTCTCGGTCACCTCGAATCCCTCGTAGATGCAAAGAGAAACAGCGACTTCATGTTGGGATGAAATGTCCTAGTGGTGAAACCAACTCCAGGCAGACTGACTTAATGGGCCTTTGGTCTCAGTTCAACCGCTTTAAACTGGAGAGGTGGGCCCGAGCCCAAAACACAGAGCCAAACCCCCTTGTACTTGTCCAAGCTGCAGAGAAGTGTGAGTGGTTCGTGGCTGGTCCCTGCTTTCTCTAGCTAGGCATCTGCTTCCTGCCCTCCGCCCCGGGGATGCTGGATGTGTGCGTGCTGTCATTGAATGGGATCAGCTTATGTACCAACAGCTTATACGTCAACATCTTTTATATCGACATCTCTGTCCTGGCTTTAGCTCAGCTTGCAGGGGGGACTGACACCCCCGTGTGTACCAGACCCTGTGCCCAGGGTCTGGCTGTGGGAGGGCGACTGCTCTGTTTTCTTGTCTCATTTTTACCTCAGCCCTGCAGGGGGAACCTGATTTCCCCCAGCTGTGATTCAGAGAAATACGAGGGGAAAAAAAAATCCGACGTTTTGGGGTAAAAATAATTTCTTCTGGATGCTGGGCCAGTCCTTCACTCCTGGGCTGGGCTGGGCAGTCCTCCTTCCTTAGTCTGCACAGGATATCGAGGAGGCTGTGGACTATCTCTGCTTTCTGGGATTTGCAGTGTCATTTTGAGGTTCAGAGATGAGGAAAGAGGCTTTTCCCAGGTTGGGCATCCCTGGCAGCCTGGGATTCCTTTCCAGGGCAGACTGGCTGCTCGCCGTGCGCAGCATCTCTCCTATTGCAGCAGGGCAGTCCATGTCCCACCCCCGGCAGGCTGCAGACAGGGACTCAGTCTGGGTGGCTAATCCAGCAGCCCTCCGCCTTGCCGCTCCCCCCTGTGCCTTTGCCTTGGGCTGTGACTTTTGACACGGGCAGGACACATTTAACAGTGTGCTCTGAATGCTTCACCACTGGCAAGCCAGCGGGTTGCTGGGGACCCCTGTCTCAGCAGCAGCCGGGGGCAGATAAGAGTCACTAAAGGCTGTCACCGCTATCCGTGTGCAGGGTGAAGAGCATCCCCACTGTGACTCGCACCACCGTGCAATTCAGTGATCTCATTTGTTCTTTTAAAGTTATTTAGACTGCGTTGGAGCAAAACACAGCAAGTTTTTAATGCTGACTGATTTTTCCACCGAGACGTCTTTCCTTTCTCCCTGTGGCAGTGAGGATTTTGACAAAACCTCCCAAGGAAACCACAAATAAAACCCAGAGCAATGAAATCAGTGTGAAAAAGTGTAACGTGGTGCTTGGGTTGGACATGCCCGTTGCTTTTGGTGAGGCAGCTCAGAAAAGCCCAGGACTGCACAGGCAAACCCTAAAGACATTTTTGGGGAAAAACTTACCTTTTCTTCTTTTTTTTTTTAATTTTATTTTATTTTTTATTTAAAGGACATGGTTTTGCTGAAAGGTGTCATTGTGGTCCTTTGCTCTGTGGCCAAACACCCCAGTGTGTAGTCCATCATTGGGATGTAGTCCATCCCTTAAAAAAAGGCATCTGCCATCTTTTCTGGTGAGCAAATGTTGCTGGGACAGTCAGGAGAATTGTGTCCATGCTGCTGCCCAAAGCTGCTTGCTTATCGCACACCAGGCAAAAGAGCAGAGCTAGAAGGAACTCCCCAATACCTGAACAGCAGGAGGAAGGTGTCTTTCTTGCCCCAACCCTGCCCCAGCGAGCTGGTGCATTTAGTGTTTTGGTGAAAAAAATTAGATGTCTGCTGGGGATGGGTGGCTTTGGGGATAACTGGATCTAACCTACCCCTGGATGCATTTGTTATTACTGTTGGTGGCATTTGTGGTCTCCCTTGGTTGAAATCATTAGGTTCCAGAGTGAACAATAGGCATGGGGTAGTTTATGCTTGTCCCAGGCGTGAGGGGACACCTCAGCTTTAATTTAATACCCTTCAAAGATGTTGCCTTCTCGCTGGAAGGATTAGCAGCATAATTTTTGCTGTTGTCTTCCAGAGGGTCCTGCTGGAGGTTTGCAGAGCCCTGCCCTGACATTGCCACTCTGCAGGCTCCTGTCCCACCGGCTCCATCCACTAGCACATGTTTTGGGGCCAGGAGAGCCTTCTCCTGGCTGAAGGCGTTGATCTGTCTTCCACAAGGGGTTCGCAGCTAATTGGTACAATCAATATTTGTTTTGCAAATGCAATTGGAGGGAAAGAGGGATTGGGAGCGCCAGAAATTCAATTGACCTGTAAAAACAGATACTGTGTAAAGGGAATCCTTTCCCTGCCAAGCAAATATTTAGAAAGGAGAAGCAATAAAATGAATAAGCAACAAAGTAATATCCTGCCTCCACTGCCGCCGGAGGCTGCTGGGAAGGGCTGGTGCCCCCAACGCTGCGATAACCCCGAGCAGACGAGCAGCAGGAACCTGTTTCCTAGAGAAAGCGTGTTTGCTTTTACTGTCTAATCCATCAAAAGCTCATCCTGGTGCCTCAGCAGTGCTGGGACCTGTCTTAGGAAGCCTGGCAAGCTGGGCACTGGCCCCACACCCCTGCAACCACGACCACAGCATGACCCCGGTGGTGGCTCGGGGAGCAGGACTGTCCCTGCATCCTGGTCCCCCCTGATAGGGGTCTCTGCTCTTTTCTCCCACATCCTCACTCAGCACTCGCCAGTGCCCGAGCCATGGGAGCACACTGGGAAGGGACGTGGGTACTGTGGGGTGCGAGGGGTGCATGGGGCAAAGCATTGATGGTTCTCATTTGGAAGGAAATTCCAGTGCATCAGTACTCAGCTCAGCATGCCTTGGCTTGGAAACCAAAATGGTTAAGGAAAAAAAAATCCAAGATTTTTTTCAGATCAAAAATCTCCAGAAAAATGTTTTGGGTAGGGAGTGGTGAGATGAGGTCCAGCCAGGGCTTTTGCAAAGTGGAAGCAGAGTGCTGGGGTCCTTCTTTCCCAAGTTGCTCAGCATCCCTGGGCACAGCCCTTTGGTACCCAAGTGACCTGAAATAGAGAGGTCCCTTTGGGTTCATGTCTGAATTGAAAGAACTCTGTGGAAAACAGACTTCTCAGAAAAAAACCCAAAACATATAATGTATGTACATACATGTGTGTATGTGTGTGTGTGTCTGTGTGTATATATATATATATAAAATAGAACAATTAGAAGGAAGGGAAATGATATTATAGGAAAACTCCAAAACAGCTTTGGCACTTAACACCTTTAGGCCGGTTTGGAGCCTTCTGAGCATCTTCCTCCCATGCTGGATACTGACCCCTCTGATGTCAGGATCTGGGACTGCTTCTCATTTACTGGCAACAATTAGAGGCTTTTCTGGGGGTGTTCATGGCTACCGAAGGCACCTTGAAATGCAGTCACTACACAGAAATCAAAAAGAGGTTTGTGTGTGCATTGGCGTAATACTGAATTTTCAAGGGAGCTTTGGCTAAAAATGTAGACTTTCCTCCCAAACTTCCCCAGACTGAAGAGGAGAAAGATCCAGAGAAGCAAGTGAATTTTAAACACTTGATAATCGAATTTTCTTGAGATTTTTATCCCTGTTTATTATGATGCTGAGCTCCTCTAGGATGCTCAGTACCTCTGGGGAGCTGATGCTCAGACCCGTGGGAGGCAGAGGAGCTCTGCTTCTCCACGCACAAGATGTCATTTGGGAGCTGGGCGCTTGCCGGGATCACAGTGAGTGAACTGCCTATTGCCGGACTGCCTCTGCTGATGTGTCCCCGGGCCACCGATGGCATGAGAAACCCCCCATGGGCTGTCATCTGTTACTGCGGCCCTGTCTGAGGTGCTGCTGAGGTTGCAAAATGCGCCCCAAGCATTTGTTTCTCCCAAAGCCCCAACCCGAGAGCACAAGCTAGAAGAGAGCTGCAATATGAGCTAGCAGAGGAAAGAAAAAAAAAAAAAAAAAAAGATGGCTTGAATTTAATGTCTTTTTGGATGAATATTTCCATTCATTCCAGAGCATATTCCTCTGGCATTTCCAGCACTCTTGTTTAGCTGAGTAGTTAACAAACTTCATCGAAACACATGTTATAGTGCTCTCTAGTGCACGGAGCTATGAATGAAGGATGCCTCTTTTGAGATACCTCCATGTGCAGTGCAGCTTTTGCTTCGGAGCAGCCTGTTAACCACAACAGCTGCTTTCCATTGTGGAAATGCTATTGAAAAAATAAAAACCCCATCCCAACAACTTGACAACACACGCTCATGATATTTATGCAAAACCCTGTGTGAGGGTGAGCTGGGCCACATGGAAATAAAAGATAAAGCAAGAAATAACCCGGGCAGGAGACTGATATCTCCCTGCTGGCAGTGCCCAGTGTGCTCCTGCAGATCTCTGTTTGCTGAACTGGTCTGAAGCAGCTGGTCTCTATGTCCGACTTGGTTTACTCTGTTTAACTTTTATACAGCTGAGTGATTTTTATAGCTGCCAGAGTGCTGGGAAGCTCAACAGGATATTGGCCACCTCCTAATGAGAGTTTGCCACCTTGGCAAGTTGGCATGAATGCCCCATGAATTTTAAACACCTAGGAAATGGTGGCTCCCATGGCACTGTCCCCGGATGCTCAGAGAGCCTTTGAAGGGAACATGGGTTTTCTGTTTAATAAAGGAAAATGCAAGCCTAGGAGACTTGAGAGTGGCCAGTAGCCCCAGCGTCAGAGCTGGACCCAGTGCACATCCACCTGCACTGCCCTCAGTGGTGATGCTCTGAGAAAGCCCCCCAAAAGCCAAGCAAGCCTGTGCTGCCCTGGGAAGTGGGGGATTTGGGTTATACTGAGCATGAGGTTGGACCTGTGGGACCAGGCTGGGGTTGAACTCAGTTCTCTGGATTTGCCTGATGCCTTTTTGAACCTGTTAGTGCAAGGTGGATGTAAATTTATGGTATCACTTGAGGTCCCCAGCCCTTCCTTTCAAGCTGCTCAGGGCTGGGACCAGTCAAGTGCTGGCTGTCCCCAAGAAAGGAGATATCACAACTTCTCCGCTTTATCTGAATGCTGCTTCTTTTCTTTTTTTTTCTTTTTTTTTTTTTTGACCCTCCTTTTGAAATTCAGAATGGAAAATACAAATATTTTAATTTTCTTTTTTTTTTTTTTTTTTCATTTTCCATCACAACAGTCTCAGAGACAAATATAATAACATGCAAGAGGGGGTATCCTAAGCTTGAACAGAATAAAAATTATTCCTTCCCCCATGGTGGTACAGCACGTTGAAAAACCAGCAGGTGTGTAAAATCCTCAGGGGGGTAGGAAAACCAGCCTGCAGGATTTTTTAGCCAGGATTTCTGTTTCTTCGAAAGCAAAAAAAAAAAAAATACTTAAAGAACATCCCATTTTTATCCACAAAATGAATGACATAAACAGCATTTCCTTCTCTTCTAGTTATTCGTGCTCTGCTTACAAAGCCAGCCAAATCAGGGTGGTGGTGGTGATGGCACATCCTCTTGCTCCTAGTGACTTTGCTTTTCCATCATTTGCCTCCCCATTAATCTCAGTACAAACAAAGGCTCTGAAGAGACAAGCTGAAAAGCTCCTGGGGGTACGTTTAAATCAGTCCTTTCTAATAATGTCTGTCGACCTCTCTGTGGAAGCACTGCTCCCCAAGGAAAGGACACGGAGCCACGGCAGTGTGCTGAAATATGGTGGGGTGTAATTAATTCTGACCTCTGGCTCCCGCTCACTCACTCTCAATATTAAATTTGACTAGTGATATTGTGGTTTTTCAATTATCCTTGTTTTCTTGGGGGCACAGGGCAGGGAGGGGGTTGCTGCTCAAAATTCAGCTTAGTGGGAGATGCATCGGCTGGGGTGCAGAACTGCTGTGCTGGATGGGATCGATCCTTGGGTTATCTCCATTGGGATGGTGTTTGGGCTTGGATGCAGTGCCGTCACCTTCCCAGCATGTCCATCGTCACTGGTGTCCTCTGCCATGGCACCAGTATCCAGGAGGGGTTGTGGGACCTGCTTAGGTGCTCCCGTCAGAGTAGGAACTCATTTAGGGATACTGCTGCAGGTCACCCATGAGTGGACCCCCAGTTCAACACCTCCAAAGTCTCTGGGGTCCCTGGACAGGGCTGTCCCCCTCCTCCATGCCCTGGCCATCCCCAAGAGCAGCTCTGCCTTTGAAAGCAAGCAGTGCTTGGCAGCAGCTGCCACTGTGACAGGGAGGTGTGCAGGGCTGGGATGCACAGCAGAGTGGGATGCTGGATGAAGAAGGACCACTGGGTTTGAAGACCCTGAGAGCTGGATTAGGTGAAGAAAGGTGAAAAGCAGGGTGCTCAGCTTCACCTCCCCTCATCACTTTCCTGGCCTTTTGGACAACACAGCCATCAGCCAACTGCTCAGGGATGGATTTGCAAGAGGCCAAGGGTTGGCTTTTTGGAGTTGCCATCCCCAGTTGCCAGCAGCAGCTTGACTAGACCCTGGGGAGAGCTTGCACCCTGGGGCCATGGAGACAAGCTCGCATCAGCCCCTGGGATGAAATAAGCCCATTTTAGCCTGGTTGCCATGTCCTCTCGAAGTGTCAGAAAACGCATTCAGACAGCAGGAATGAGAAGGACTCGAGCTGGGGGGGAGGGAGGAGAAGGGAAATTAAAAAAAAAAAAAAAAAAAGGAAAACGCCACTTGCTGCAAAGCGAGTGAATTCTCCAATAAACCCGAATCTGCTGAGAATACATTTTACAAACATGCAGCGAAGTTGGCCGCTTTTGTTTGGGCGTTTGTTAAGCATTAACTAAAGAATGCCATGGTCCAGCCTGCTCGGTGTGAAACCTAATTCTCCCCCTTTCTGGAGCCATGGCATGGAGTGCTCAATTTTTTTCTCTCTGTAGGACTGCAGTCTTCTGGTACTCCAGCCAAAAAACACTCATATTTTAGCAAGCTTAGCCCCGGCCCCGTTGCCAGGCAGTAAAGCGAACACTTGTCTGCCTCGGGGGGAGGGAGCTGGGAGACGGGGAAGGGTCAGGAGAACAGTGCTGGGGAAAACATCCCTCGTCTGTCCCACTGGAGAGCTTTCCGAGGGCTTGGGGTGTGTGGGAAGGGAAGGCGAGGGCAGCTGTGGGTGCTTTCCTCTGTCAGCCTGGGAGCCCGGAGACCCAGGGTGGGTTTGGAGGTCTCCAGGATTGCTGGTGCCAGGTTGCCCTCGAATCGCTCTCCCCATCCCCAGGACGTGCCAGCCTACCTTCTGCAGTGCTGAGATGGACGCAGCCCTTTCCTAGTTGCTCCCATGGCCTTGGCACCTCTTCTGCTGGGACTGAGGGTCCAGGTGGTCCCCCCATGGCTGTGGCCGGGGGATGCCCTCGCAGGCACCATGCACAGGGGGTGCATCCATGACCCTTCCTTCCCAGCAGCGGCCCATGCCCCATAGGGGCTGGAGAAGAGGACAAGGTGGCATGAGCCCAGCAGCAGCAGGACTCCTTCCCAAGCCATGGGTGCAGGGTTGACAGCAACTGCAATTTTTCACTGCCAGCCCGTTGAAGACTCTGTGCTGCCGTCCCCTCTTCCAACAAGTGACAGTGAGTGAGAAGATGACTCCGTGCCAAGACAACTCAATCCGGTGTCCTCACTCCCCATGGAGTCCTGCGGCTTGCCGCCGGCACCTGCCGCCAGCCTCCTCCCACACCCCTCACACCGTGCGTGGCCATCAGCTCATCCCCATGCCAAGGTCACGGCTCCATGACAGCTTTGCTCTCCAGAGAGGTGTCGGTTGGGGATGGCTGTGAGCGTGGCCGGGCTGGAGCTTCCTGCACCTCTGATGGGTCATTCAGGGTCTGCTCAGTCTCCTCCTGGGCCATGGTGAAAGCAGGAGGTGAGTTGGTCAGGTCTCTGCACCAGGGTCCTGGAAAACCCAGCATGCCTCTGGATGCATCTGCTGTGGGCAGCCCTGGCAGGGAGGTGTCTGGCAGGGCAGCTGCCTGCACCACTTCATGGGGACCAGTGCCAACGGTGCCCGCCCCGGGAGCCTGCGGGATGGCTCGGGTGCTGCCCCTGCCCCTCTCACCACATCCCGGAGCCAGGCTGGCATGGACAGGGAGGAGAGCATCCCTCCGCCCGGCAGAGCTGCCTTGCCTTACCTGCTGCCTGAACCAAGCCTTTGCGTGGCGTTTGAGATTTGTCCGTCAGTATTTAATAACGGCGTCCCTGACCCGCTGCCCCCCGGGGAAGCTCTGAAGGGCTGCGTTTGTATGCGGCGCACGCAGACAGACAGCAGCCGGGAAGCGCCCGTCAATCACGGCCCCTTTCAGGCTGTCACCTCAAAATAAAGGAAGAAAGAGGGGATGGTGACTCCGATGGGAAACTGGGGCTGCCTGTGCCACTCCCCCTCCATTGGTGCCCTGGGGACAGGGTGTGCCGCCCCAGAGGTGGCTTTGGTCACGTGTAGAAATTTCTAGGTTTCCGTGATGATGCACAGATGGGAAGCCCCAAAGCAGAGGTCTGGGATGGCTTTCTCGAGGAAGAGGAATTGCATGGAAAAGTGGACTGTGGCGCAGGGGAAGGGGGGATGTCTGTAATGCTGCTAGCTCGCTTGGGGGTCTTCCAGCAGAAATGTTGCACTTTTGGAAATGACAAAATATTTTGTTCCAAGTTTTTCTTGAAACACACCGCCACCACCTTTCTGTTTCAAAACTGCAGATTGTCATTTCAAAAGGGACCTACCTGAATTTAAAAAAAAAAAAAATAAAATTTAATGCATATTAATTATTACAGGAACAGGGATGTTTTTAAGATCAGAAACAAAAAGTTATGTGTTGTGATAAAAATTGCTTGCATCACCATGTTTTTGTTCCAGTTCTTCCTAAGTTGAGTGGGTTTGTTTTTATTTACAAATATTCGCTGTCAGTGCTTTGATAAGGGTTTTACTGAGTCACCCGGGGCAGGCTGAGTTTCCACCGAGCATCACAGGGCGGAGCAGGTGACCCTGTCTGGGTGCCCTGCACCTCTTGGCTTCATATGTGGTTAAACAAACCCAAAGTCTGCCAGCCATGCCTGATTCAGCTTTTGGAGGGGAGGAGGCTATGGAGGGGAAAAAAAAAAATCTACTGAGAAGTAAAGCCCACAGCGTCCCTAGGGTGGCAGAAATGAAAGTGCTCCTGTTGCAATTTAGGGGTTCGTAATTTGTTCTTGGTTTAAAACTTGTTGAAGTCCCTGGGAAGAGCCCATCCTTCTTCTCTTCTGTACAGCCTCCTGTAGAGAAAAATGTAATTTCAGAGTCCCCTTTGCAACTGCAGGGAGGCACAAAGAGGTAGAGATGGGAGAAAAAATGGTGTTTGCTCTGTAGCCTGCTGCCTGCAGCAGGAGGGAGCTGTGCACAGAGCTGAAGATCCCAGAGGTGGAGGAAAACATCTCTGGATCCAGGCTAGTGTGTCTTGCTCAGGCAAAAATGTTAAACTACTTGCTAGATCTGATACTGGAAGAAAATTTTCCTTCAGGCCCATCTTAGGCTGACCAGGGGTGTTTCAGTTGGGTTACCCATGCAGGGGTTAGACATGCTGGAGTTATCCTATATGGGGCTACCCCTGTGTGGGGTTATTCCTGAGTGGGATTATCCATGCAGGGGGTTATCCATGCATGGAGTTATCTGTGGAGGGGGTTATCTGTGCAATGCTCTTCGTTCCCAGGAAGAGGAGCTGGTACTGGCCAGGGCTTGTCCAGGGCTGTAGAGATCTGGGACACCAGTGATGCCCTTTGCTCTCTCCCCATTACTACCTGTGGTAGGCTGCAGATTTTATGCCCGTGACCTTTTAGTGCCTAAGATCTGGGTTTATTGTAGGTTTATAAGAAGCTTTTTACAGTGTGATACCATGGAAGAGGTTTTATGGGATTTCTCTGCATCTCATGTTGCCCAGGGAGGGGGGAGTCCTGCACTGGGCAGCAAAAGATGCCTGGTCTGTCTGTCATCCCTCAGCGGGAGCTGTTGGGAACTCAGCAGTTTAGAAATAAAGTCATTTATTCAGCCACCTAAGTACAGTTTTAAGTGTCTAATATTAGGCAGCCATTTGCCTAAATCTCACACCTTCCTGTTTTGCAACACACTTTGGGCTTAGAAACATCTATCGCTCAGCTGGTGCTGCTGTGCCTAATTGGCAAAGGTTTATGGCTCTCTGATCAGTGCCCTGGAAGTAGAGATTTTGGCCACATTCATTCATGAAGATTAGCTAGCAGTAACATAATAGTTTATCAATATTTTATTACTGAGAGCAGTTAGTAATCCCCACAGATAGGGCTTAAACTTAATTTAAACAGGATGAGAATGTGTTACCAGATGAATACAAATTGCCTCCACTTTTACATAAAAGAGACATAATTAAAGACAAAATTACTACAGAAATATTAACACAAGCCTCCGTTTCTCAGAGCTGGAACAAGAAAAAAAACGACCTTTCAGAAGGAATGCTTTCAAGGGAACATACATCCCACTCGTCCCAGGGCAGTCCCAGGAATGTTGGAAATATATACATCTTAGAGACAGACAGTTGTATGTAAACCTGGGAAATGAAAGCTTAATGTACAAAAATAAAAGCTACTAATGGCATTATCTAGAATTATAAACTCCCTAACCCCCACCTTTTATTCGATGATTTTTCACTTTCTGTAGCGACAGTAGTGTTTTATAAAAGCTTCATAACACCTCTTTCCTACTTCTTGTGGGATGCTACCATTTACTGAGCATGCCCAGGATTTGTCTGGCATGGGGAGAGTGATGCACTCATCCGTGCGCTTGCCGCCACCATTTTGGGGAAAGCTGGGAGGGAGCGAGCATAAACCACATGCTGTCATGAAGCATCCGTGAGAGGACCCCCAAGGTGGGAGGCAGCCGACACCAATAAAGCAGGGTACATTTGGTGGCCCTGTTCCCAACCCTTTGAACCCTTGACACTCACCACCAAAGGCTGGTGGGCACAGCTGGCAGCTGTTGCACACATCTGGTGGGCAGCTGTTTGCTCGGTGCTCACCAGCCGTGGCACGGGGCACTGGGAGGTGATGCTCTGTGGCTGACCCTGCCTGTCGGTGCAGGGAGGCAGGCATTATCTTCTGGTCCTGCAGATGTCTGCCCCCCTCGCATTGGTGGGACACACTGCCTGGCCCAGGCTCACTGGCTCCACGCAGCAAGCTCTCATCTCTGATGAGACAGGCACAGATGCGACCAGCTGCTGCCGACTCTCCTGGGCTCGCTGCCTGCACGGCAGAGCCTGCCTGTGCCTCTCCGGCAGTTCACACAGCTGACCATCTTGTTTATCAGCTATTGGGCAGCTAAAGCAGTGAAACGAAAAAGTGAAATGAAGCCTGGCTGGGATTTCACAGGAGCAGAGGTTGCACGTGGGCTGCAGCAAGATGCATGTCCCTTTGCTGCTGGGGAACTCTTGTTCAGCAGCATCTCTGGTGTTACGGGCTCCTTCACCTTGGGAGCTACCTCTGAGGCACAAAGACACAGGTGTGCCTTGCTCTGCCCCCTCTCTCCTTGTTTTATGGGCTATCGAACTCTTCACAAGAACATTTTTGAATTATTCCCATTTTCTGAAGGTTTAGCTGTGAGGGTTTTGCCTACATCTGATCCTCTCCTTGTTGTAATGGGACTGGCTCAGCACTTATCATTTCCTATGTGGTTTTTTGTAACAGCCAGAGAAGGAGAAAGGGTTGAACGGCTGAAGGGCTGCTCTTCCCCTCCCCAGCCAGCCATCACCATCCCCACAGCCTTCCAGCCCCTCAGATCTCCCCTGTGGGATGGCACCTGAGATGGGGACTGTGAAGTGGGAATTGTCTGGGGCCAGTGGAAGGCTGGATGCAGCGGTCCCCATGCGGCAGGTCCCCGGGGCATCCCCGGGCCGGGACACAGGCGATGCTCGGAGATAACCTCTGCAGGATGTGTGCTGACTTCTGACTTCTCTTTCTGGGACAAAGTCATCAAGACAGGGGAATAATAACGTCCAGTTCCCACAGATATTTAGGACAAGGCTGGGTAAACAGTGATTTTTTTCTTTATGGGGTCCAAGCCAAAAAAACAGATATCTGGGGGTGGCAAAAAAGTTCTGCTTCGGTACCTTCAAACATCTCTACTGGGGAAACATCCCATTCACTTAAAACATCCAGCTGAGTGTTTAGCTCCAGGGCCCTCCAAGTCCTCTCAAGCCAACACTGATGCTGCCACCTCCACTCTGCTCACCTCAGTTTCCCCAACTGTAAAACGTGGATCATGATACTGAGCTTCCCAGTAAGGACATTTAAAGTCAGAGAAAGAAAAGCTCTATTTCAACCTAAGTGTTATGCTGTCATTATTATTATTGTCTTTTAAGTATAAAGCCAGTGTGATGAAACCTGGAAACTGTACAATTAGGGATGCCTCAAACACTGTCACATCAATGTCAGGGAACAAGCTGAGCTTTTTCTTTCCCTTTTAACACATCAAGTCTTCAGTCTGTCACCAGCCTTAACAGAAAACTTGCTGCCATTGAGAGTTTTTATGATATATTAGACATTCTTGATGTGTTTGCAAGCAGGAACAGGGCTGTTCCAGTGGTCCAGGCCAGACAGACAGGAAGGTTTGTGAGTGACTGACAGCATGCATTATTTCTGGAGGTGCTTGTTGAGAGGCACGGATGAACTCACTGGCCTCATTGCATCTCCAGCATCTCCTTACGTCTGGGTGTAAGCTGGAGGCAGGTGGACATGTAGGCTTGGCTTGATAAAACTCATGTAGAGGCGATGCATCCCACATCTTGTAGTGGTAGCTGGACTGTTGGGTTTGACATCTGTTTGCTTTTCCCTCGGAGTGTCTGGACACTGAGGTCTTCATCCTTTGACAGCATTCATGGTGAGCACCTGGTAACACATCAACCAGAAATGCCAAAGTTGACCTGAAAGGAGCATCCCCCACTGACACATGCAGCACGTGCTGTGTCACTGTGGGGTGCCAGCACCGTTGTGCCAAGCCCCTCAACGCAATCAAAGCAGCAACAGGGTGACGCAGCAATCCTGTACCAATGGCTGCTCCTCCACCACTGTCCCTGGCCCTTGTTCCCAGCACTGTGCCACCCGCCGGGTGCAGCTGCGGTGCTGCCAGCCGTCCCAGCAGGATCTCCTCTTGCTCCCCCAGGCTCTTCGCGGTGAAGTGTGCCGGGTGCCTGGAGGCCATCGCGCCCAGCGAGCTGGTGATGCGTGCCCAGAAGAGCGTCTACCACCTGCGCTGCTTCTGCTGCTGCGTCTGCGAGCGGCGCCTGCAGAAGGGTGACGAGTTTGTGCTGAAGGAGGGGCAGCTCCTCTGTAAGGGCGACTATGAGAAGGAGCGGGAGCTGCTGAGCTTGGTGAGCCCGGCTCTGTCAGATTCTGGTAAGGGGCCGCCCGCGCCCAGCGTCTCCCTGGCTGGTTCCGCTCCGAGGCCCCTGTGAGAGTGGTGGGGTCTGGAGGCAAGGTTTGGGCTTGCTGCCCGGACCTCTGCCCCATGGTCCAAAGGGAAAAGCTCTATAAGCACTGTTGTGTCCTCCAGCTGGACTCTCTCCCGCCTCAGTGGCAAGGGTGTGAGCAGGGACCTTGGCAGCGGAAGGGCTGCAGGGCTGGAGAATGCTCTGGGGACTATCCCATCTCATGAAGCTCGTTTCTGTAAGGGTTTGTGCTCCTGGCCTGTGCTGGGCACCAGTACCCCATCGCAAGGGGTATACAGCATCCCCAGTCTTGGGAAAGAGTCGTGCTGGCTGAAGGTGACATCTCTGACCTCCTCACCTGGAGAAATGGATGAGCTGCCACTGGTATAAATGCACTGTAAATTAGAGTTTTCTTCCTAAAGAAAAATCACAGTCCCAAGCACCCCACTGATTTCCTTGGGGTAAACTTTCTGTGTCTCTCCCCTGTGCCTCACCATCCCTGCCTGGGCTCTGGAAAGGCTGAGTGCAAGAAGTGAGCTGCTTCTGCTGTAGCCACCCTTTTTAATGCTGAGGCGAAACTGAGGCACAGAGCTAAAACATGAGCTGGCATCAGGGAGCCTGCAAATCCTGTGTTCCCAGTGGCTTCCCAGTCAGTCAATGGCTGGAGCCAGACTGCAGAGCCAGTGTGGTGATGCTGCAGGGACGCTGCCTAGCCAAGGGGGGGCTGCAGGACAAGTGGCACCATGGCTGGAGGTGGGCAGGGCGCTGTCATCCTGCTCCAGCCAGGGTGTCACTGCTGGGTTAGGTTGCCCAGAGCATCAGATCAGCATTAAAGTATGCATCTACAGTCAATGCAAATCAAATCTGAATGTTTCCCAGGAAGACAAATTTAGTGAGAAAGCCCAGCAACAGGGGCCAGGGGGTTGGAAATTATCTGCTAGCAGGGATCCTCATATTAACGCTGTCCCTGCAGAGCCCTGCTGCTCGTGAGTCTGCGCGGCCCCACACTGTGTGCCTGGGTTGCTTGGCTCCTCTTAAAAACCATCGCTGGGGGAAAATCCTCCTTTGCAGAGGGAAGGATTTACCTTCGAAATGCCAAGCTCTGAAAAGGACTGCTGGCAAGCTGGGGGGAGCCTGTCTTTTCCCTTCTAGGGCAAAGCACTGGATTTAGAAAAATATAGAAATGAGCACTACGATCCCGTTCAGGAGGGGGTTGTTAAGGTGTGAAGCAGAGCAGGTTACAGACACAGCAAAGCCCAGTGCTCACCGCCAGGCACAGGCAGTGCTGCAGCTGTGAGAAGGTGCATGGGGGCACAAGGGTGGTTTTGGTGGGTATGGAGCAAAAATTGCCCAAAGCCTGTGTTTCTCTTTAATATCATGCTCCTCTGCAGTGAGAGCCCAGCTGCTTTGCAGCGTTGCCTGCAGCTGGGTCTGTTCAAGCTATGCAACCCTGCTCTCCTGAAATAAAAAAAATCCTCCCCCCAAATAACGGTGATGGTGTTTAAAAAATAAAGAGTGAGGCCATGGGAGGAGGTGGCTGAAGGGAGCTGGTGAGTGATGGTCTAGCTCTGGAGGAGCTGGAGAGGCAGGAAAGCAGCAGGATCTGGCATGCTGGCGCTGGCTCTTGCCTTAGCCCTGGGAAAGTCCTTAATTGATTGAAGAATTATTATTTTTTCCTTCTGGGATGTGCAAACTCTCAGTTAAAATAGGAACCAATGAGAAGACATCATGCAGAAAAATAAGTGAATTGGCCACAACAGTTTGGGTTTATTCCTAGTGGGGGAAAAGGGCAGTTTGTGAAAGGTTGGGGAGCTTTTCCTCCCCAGTGACTCATTGGCCTGTGGTCCAGCCCTGCTTCCAGGGGCTCTGGCCAAACCAAGAGCTTCAACAAGCAAAAACCTCCAGGGGAAATACTTATTTCAGTGGAAACTCCAGCTGAAACACAAGAGATGTGAAGGGCCAGCGTGGAAGTCAGAAGAGCATGGCAACCCCTTGGCTGGTCAGAAACCCAACCCAAAGCACCCAGCATCCCCTGGCAGCCCTTCCTGTCTCCTTGCAGACCCCATATCTTAGCCCCATTGCCATCCCTGCCTGGTTTTGGTGGCCACCAACAGTTTGTCTCAGTGGTATGGCTCTAGGGGTGGTGGCATGGCAGGGGCCAGCCCAGGTGCACATCCCACCTGGATGTTCAGCATGGCGTGGCTTTGTCCCCTCCTGCATCCCCACCCACCCCCACCCCGAGGACCCCACTGTCACAACGGGGGATGCAGAGGGTTGTCCCTGCTCTGGCACCAGTCCCGGATGCCCTTCACTAGCAGCATGAAATGTGCTTGTCCAGCCTCTCCCGTCTCCCCCTTCACTGCTTTGAAGCCCCCTGCCCTCCCTCCCCCCAGCCGCTGTGCACCAAAGGCCACTTTATGAGAAAGCACAGATAAAAAGCGAGCCATATGTTGTCTGTAATCTCCCAAACCCTCACTTCAATTACTGCCTCCCCCGAGCCTCCGCCGCCCAGCCTAAGTAAACAAGCCCCTCTGAAAGAGGACCCCACTTTCCAATTAAAAGCGTCCTAACATTTCTCCTCTCCCTAAATCCTCACAAGCGAGGAATGTCCTGGCCCCGGTGGCAGGATGCGGGCTCAGCGGGTCGGACTGAGGGCACATCACACAATATCTATCGCCTCGGTCCCTTCCCAGGTGACGTCAGGGGCAGCCCCAGACACTCATTAATTTCTCCCCCCTCTTCAGTGGGGAAAGGCTTGAAAGGGAGAGTTAATTAAAAGTAATACCCCGCCAAATCCGGCTTCGCTTTTCCTTCTTTTCCTTTGACACTGGGAGGGATTTGGGGAGCAGGTGTTGTGGGGGGAGGGCTCAGGGGGACTACTCTGAGTAGGTTTTCCCCCTTGGCATGGGTTTTGAGCATCACTTGCTTGATGGAGTCCATGAGCCTCTGGCTCCCCCCCTGCCAAGTTCTGGACTGGAGGGGATTGGGGCGCTCAACTTGTGTTAGGGTGCAAAGGGGTTCAGGCACTGAAATATCTCCACTGGTTGACATTCCTTCACCCAATATTTGTAAGAATCTCTACCCTTCCATCAAAATTAAACTCCTTTAGGTTTCAGGAGAGCAGGCAGCATGGCAGAGCAGAGACCTTGCTTGTGCTAGCACTGAGAAGGAGGCAGCAGCCAGGAGCTGCTCAGCCTCATTAGCCATCAGAGACTCCACACCCTGGCAGTCCCCAGCACTGGGGCTCTCAGACCTACTGTGTTACTACCTCCCTCGCATTGGGACATGCAAGAAAACAGCAGTTTGTCTTTCCCATTGCTGCTGCTGCCATGGGCATGCCATGGATGTGCCGTGAGCAAGCAAGGAGCTTACAGCAGCAGCAAGGCTCTGGCTCCTGGGAGCCAGCACCCAGCTCCGGGCTCCTTGGGTACTGCCAGTGTGAAGATCTCTCCCTGTCCAAGCCTTCGCCACAGGGAAGGTCTCCATATTGACTGGTGAGCCCAGCAGCATACAAGGATGGGGTAACTGGTACTCAAGAGCATCCTCACTCCCCCAGGATCATTGCCTCCTCTCTCCCCAAAGATCTGCTTTTCTCTTTCACCATTCCCAACTGGGCTGCTGTTGGATTTACACTTTTCTGATGTATGTGATCTATGATTAGCTCTTGCCATGGGGTACGACCTGACCTGCTTTAGCCATGAACTCTGGGCCAAGCTCACAACCCCATCTCCTGGAGATGTGGCAGCCCTGGGACAGGACCTGAGCCAAGCACAGGATTGTAACCTGTGTCTGTATCAGACCAGCACCTCAGCTCTTTTATTGGTTCCCAAATGGATGTTGGAGGAGCTTTCCTGAAAAGGCTGCAAGTGATTTACGGCTCTTGAGAGGGAAAGACCTGTGCTGTCAAACCTGCATTACAGCCCTCCCACACCAGCTGAGCAAGCAAGGTCATTGACACAGTGGCAATACAGTAAATGAGGAGGGCTGGTAAGAGACAGGGAAGTGCTGCCTGCTTTCCTGGAGTCGCTTGTGCCAAAGGTCCCGCGGCCCTGAGTAGCGGAGAGCAGCGGAGAGATACACACCAGTGCCTGGGAACGCATCGGAGCAGCACATTACAGCAAGTACCTGAGGGGTGAAGTTTGAAGTAGCCTGGGCTTCTGTCCAGGGAGATTTACAAGTCGATGGAAGGGGGGAAATACAGGCAAAAAGGTGCCCCTTATATTTATAATTAAAAGTCTGTGCTCTAAATTGAGTTGACTTCCA
Source organism: Athene noctua (assembly GCF_965140245.1). NCBI lineage: Eukaryota > Metazoa > Chordata > Aves > Strigiformes > Strigidae > Athene > Athene noctua. The sequence continues at coordinate 30,101,949 of NC_134041.1, forward strand.
TGGTGGGGCAAATCAGGAGGGGTTTGTGATGTCTTGGCTAATGTGTTGCCCTCTCTGAGCGTCTCTACTCACCCTGCACCTTGATCTCCCCCAGACTGGGCTGTCTAGGCAGAGGGACCAGATGCCTGGTCACCAGCTGGGCTGGGGGACAGTCCCAGGGGCACAGTGGTCCTCAGTAGCTGCTGTCCCCTCTCATAGATGCAACCTGTGTGTCCAGATGTGACCCCAGCTGTGACCTGGCAGGAAATCACTGTGGAGCAAGCAGGGATTTGGGTCTGATGGAGGGAACATCAAATGTCCCAGGATTTCACATTGCAGCTGCTCAGACTGTTGGGGAAGAGAAGAACCAGAAAACACATCTGCTGGCTGAACAACCCCAAACTAGGAGCCACAGCAGCTCTCCCCCTCTCTGAGGTGCCATGGAGCAGCCAGCCCCAAACCTCAGCTCCTTATGCACATTCACAAGAAGTTCCCCACCAATAGCAGCATGTATTAAGTCCCTCAGATTATTTTGGACATGCTGGAAAACGATGTGCACTGCCCATTGTCTCTAAAGGACCTGCTATTTTTCCCCCCTCTTAGGCAAAAGTGATGATGAGGACAGCATCTGCAAAATGGGCCAAGCCTCAGGGAAGGGCGCTGAGGATGGGAAGGATCACAAGCGGCCCAAGAGACCCCGGACAATCCTGACCACACAGCAGCGGAGGGCATTCAAGGCATCGTTTGAGGTCTCCTCCAAGCCCTGCAGGAAGGTATGGGGAGAAGGGCCCATGCTCAGCCACCTCCAGCCTCCGGTGATGTCCTGAATGCTGGGCAAGGACTTACCCCGGCTGCTCTATCCCCTCCTAAACTCCCCTGAAAAGCTGAGTGGGCTGAGTCGCTGCTGTCATTCCTCTCTCCAAGGTGCGGGAGACGCTGGCAGCTGAGACAGGGCTGAGCGTCCGTGTGGTGCAGGTCTGGTTCCAGAACCAGCGAGCAAAGGTGGGTATGAGGGGTAGCTCCCTAACAGCAGCCGGTGCCAGGCCTCCCCTCCCTCCTCACTTTGGCTGGAGGATGATTTCACCCGGTTTTTTCCCCTTCTCGCCCAGATGAAGAAGCTCGCCAGGAGGCAGCAGCAGCAGCAGCAGGATCAGCAAAACACACAGCGACTGAGCTCAGGTACCCCACTCGCACCCAGCTCTCCCTGCACTCAGGGTCCCCCTATTTCCCAGCCCTCTCTGGGCTTCCCAAAGGAGCTGGGCCCCCGACAAAGCAGCAGCCCCACCGCACCAATGTCTTGCTCCTCTCTTGCAGCCCAGACGAATGGTGGTGGCAGCGCAGGGCTGGAGGGAATGCTGAACCCCTACACCACTCTGCCCCCGCCCCAGCAGCTGCTGGGCATGGAGCAAAGCGTTTACGGCTCTGACCCCTTCCGGCAAGGGCTCACCCCGCCGCAGATGCCCGGAGACCACATGCACCCCTATGGTAAGGCTCTGGGGTTTGCCTCTTGCCTTCTCTCCTTCAAAGAGATGCTGCACTGTGGTGGGAGGCTGTGTGGTGGGGCGTGCATGGGGCGGTGCAGCTATTTCTGGGAAGGTGGCAGTCCCTTCACCCCTAAATCCTTACACTGAAAAGGCTGGGGGTACCAGGCACTGTCAAGATTTCAGAGGAGAATGTAGTCTTTGAAACCTTTCTGTTGTTTCCCTGCTTCCAAAGGTGCTGAGCCCCTCTTCCACGACTTGGATAGTGATGATACCTCACTGAGCAACCTGGGCGACTGCTTCCTCGCCACAGCAGACGCGGGGCCGCTCCAGGCACGAGTGGGGAACCCCATCGACCACCTCTACTCTATGCAGAACTCCTACTTCACCTCCTGAACAAGGCGTGGTCCCCAGCACAGGGCAGCCGATGCCGCCGAGCTGCCCCAGGAGGGGCTGCAGAGCCCCCGGGGTTGGGAGGGAGGGGGAAGCAAGACTGCTGGGATGCTGTCAAACAATATGTTGTAGCTTGGGTTTCCCAAGGAGCGAGTTAAGTTATGGGTTGCATAGTTTCATGTTTCTCTTAGGAGCCTAGGATTAGGTACAGGAGTGGTTTTTGCAGCTGGCTGGTGGATTTTCAAATTTCAAACAGGGAACCAAATTTCTCGTTTTGGCAGGGGGAAAGGCAGGGGGAGGGGGAAACCCATGGGAGCATCCTGGTGCCATATCCCCTTAGTACTGCCTTCGGTTGGGAGCAGCAGAAAGAGCAAACTGCTGATCTTCATAGAGGGAGCCCACAGCATCAGCCAGGTTTTGAAGTTTGAAAAGCTGACAATGCTTTGGGGAAACATGGGGAAAATTTCACTGCGGGGTTTTCCCTCTGTTCCTTCAACCAGCTTGAGTGCTTGCTGTTTAAACACAGGGACTTTTAAGATAGATGTTCCCATGCAAATATAGAAAGCTAGAAACCCCTACATTGTCCCTGAGGATGGGGCTATGTGTGTGTATGTGTGTGTGTGAGCACACACGTGTGTGTGTGTGCGTGTGTGTGCAGAGCTGTGTGGCTGTGGGTGATAAACTGCACAGCCACACCTGCCAGATTGTATCAACAAAGTTTATTTCTAAGTCTATCAGAAATTTACTGTACAGCAAAAGTAACTTTATTTTCAGCGTGAACCATATTTAAGGAAATACTCAATGCACTTAAGTTATAAGATGAAATAATTTACTTTTATAAACGTTATGTTTAGGTTGCAAAAGCCCAGTGGCAGGGAAGGAACATCAGTTCATTTCAGGTGATAGGTTTGGGTTTTGGGGTTGGTTATTTTTGGTGCTCTCAGGTTGCTCCACTGGTTTTGAGGTGCAGTTGAAACCCAAAGCAGGGCTGGCTCCAGGGACCGGCTCCTCTGCCAGCAGATCGATGTGGGCAGCATGGTGGCCAGGTCCTGTCCCCACTGCTGGACATGTTGGTACAGGGTGGACAATGCTGCTGGAGCTGGTGGACATCCCAGCCCATCGAAGCTCAGCCATGCTTCTCTGCATCACCTCTCTCCTTCCCATGGCAGGACCCAGCCTGCCAGCGACCCTGTCCTGTACCCTCAAATATGGGTGCTAGACCCGTGTGAACTGCTGTCCTGGCTCTGGAAAACACTGCAGCCTGTATCGCCACCCCTTGGGCGAAGGAGAAAGGAGGGAGAGCCCTGCATTTCCCACCCTGTGCACGGGTTCATCCCTGCAGGAGCCATGGGAACCTGGGAAAAGTTCTCCTTAGGGTCGAGCCTTCAGCTGACCCTCACCTCATCCCCACACTCTTGTTTTCATGCGTTGTGTCCTTTTGTGCTGCTGTTCACAAATGATGTAAGCAACAACCCGTAAAGACATGCAAGTGACTGTGAGGCTGAAAAACACTGGCTCATTGCCATTGTACGATCTGACACTGAATGTAGCGGGGTCCGGAGATGACTGACCTGGCGGGAGATGCTGACATGCTGTCAGAAATCGCGTACCAAGATGAAATTAAAAAAAACAAAAAAAAAATATCTCTGGGGGTAAAAAAAAAAAAAAAGAGCCTGGTCTTTTCTTGCATGGGGTGTCCCTTTGACTTGGAAAGGGAAAGGTTTGAATCATCTCCAAAGTCAGCAAGGTGTTGGGTATAGCAAGACTGCAGGGGAAGCTTCTGCTCCTTGGGTTTTTGATATCAAATATTCTCTGGTCTGGGACTAAAATCGCCCTTGAGGGTCCTCCATGCCCAACGGAAAGAGATTTGTGGATCTGTAAGGTGACACATCTATCTCTGGCTCCTACCTGAGGTGGCACTGGGGGGCTTGCTGGGGATCTGCAGGACTGGCTCAGCTGTGAACATCGAACTTATAGACATCTGTAGGCAGCAGAGATGATTCCCAGCCAAAATAACAAAAGAAAAAGGAAGGCCAGACACGAGGCAATCTTCTTTACAACAAGGATGGATCTTGTAGAAAGGATGGGAAAGAAGAGAAAAAAGAAAAGTATTTTGTATGTTTGCCAGCTCTCTGCATGGGCTTATGTGTGCTTGTAGCACCAGAAAACTCTGATTCATGTTTACAGCTGCCCACAGTGTTTCTGTGCTCTTAGCATTGAAGGAGAGTTGGAGAAGCCAAGGCAGCCAGGTTAGTAGCAAAACATTTTCCTGAACACACGAGCTCCTGGCTTAAGATGCCCTGCAGACCTCATTGGTACCTTCACATCCCTGGTTTCCACCTTGGATCAGTGAGCATGGCTGGGAGGCATTTGTCCTCCTCCAGGGAAGGGTGGCTGCAGGAGTGGGAAAACATTTCTGCAGGCCAGGTTACCCCATAAGTGCTCTCACCTGGAGAACCCCAATTGTCCATTGCAAGGCCATGGGCAACTCCATGTTAGGACTGCCTGAAAGATATGAATGGTATTTCCCAGTAGGAGTTTCTCTCATCACAGCTCCCTGACATGGAGAGGTTCCTCAAATATCTGCTGATGCCACCAAATTGCGAATGGGGATCCACAACTCATTCTCTGAGATGTTCAAAACAAGATGTTCTCTCTCCTTCCTGCCCTTCATCTGTCACTGCTCTTCTGTTCCTGTGCTATAAAATGTTTTCCAAGCCTAACCTGCAGAAAAAAAGATTGTAAAATGGTGTGACTGTGTGAAGAAAACTTGTGATTTTTATTTTGCAAGTTGTAGTTTCCTAGAAACAGCCTGGATTTCTTGGATTAGTTTGGGGGTTTGCTCTATTTCAGGACAGCAGAGCACAGCACCTGACCCTATGAATGGCAACTGCTGCAAAACCCTCAGCAGCCCCAGCCCAGCAGTGTCCATTTTGTTTCAGTCACCCAGTCATGTCCTGGGACAAGACGGTGGGCAGCCTGTCTGACCAAAACTGCTCAGGACTGTGTTCTTGGTCATCCTGCAGCTGAGTGTTTCCCCTTGCTCCCCAAAATGAAAGCTTATTTTTAACCACTGCACAAGCTCTATTTTCTCTCAGCAATAACATTTTGATTGCAAACCATCTCTGAGCCCTTATCTGGCCTCTGTTGCATCAAACATGATCTGAAAAAGCACAGAAAGAAGGCTAAAGAAATGTCTAACATGTAGGAGAAGGCTTTCCATGGAGAATTAAATAAGCTATATTGAGCTTCAAGGTCTTCTCTTCCAGTAGAAGCATCTCATCTGTGCCTGCTTGCTCATCTTGGGTGTAATAGTGAGTCACTACGTAAAGGTGTTGCAGGAGGGAGGGTAAAACTCTATAAAAGCAGGATTCACAGGTTGCCTGGATTTGGGAGGAAGTGGGAAGATGTGCCCTAGGAAGCTGCCTGGCCCGATTTGAGACGATCTTGTGCAGGACAGCAGGGTACGTGCTTGTATACAAATTTTGCTGTGTTTCTAAAGCGCTTACTCTTTCTAAGGGAAATTATGTGTTGGGGAATTTCTTTGTAGAGACTGATATTTGTGTGTACTTTACGCTTGCAAAGCATCAGGGTGATAGCTGTTACAAGTATTAGTAATTTTTAATGTTGGCTAGGCATAATTTTTTAGCTGGTTGTCTCCAAACCCAACTTCTGAGTGGATGATGTGGAAAGACAAAATCCTATCTCTTGGCTTGGGGTTTTGACACAGGAAGGCTCCACAGCAGTAGGGAAAAAGGTTGGGGAAATTATGGCTTGAGATGTCTCTGTCACTGGGCTCAGTGGTCTTGGTGAAATGCTGGCTGGGGCTAGTGGACCAGAGGGGATCTGGGCTGGGGTGAGGCTGATAGTCACTGGGGGATGAAGGTGGAGGTGTGTTTTGCTTGTGGAAAGGGTGCAGAGCTGAGGAAGGTGGAATATATGTGGTGTGGAGGAGCTGCCGTGACTTATGAAACCAACATGAGTCTGATTTGTAGAATCCAGCTGTAGGTAATGATTGGGTTAACACCACTCAGACTTGCAATAGAAAAATGCATGTTTTCATTAATCGTTATTAAAATTGCCTTAAAGATTTCCCTCAATTGGATGCTTCTTAAAACATCATGTTTAAAGGTTTGGGTTTTTTTTAATCTTTTAAAGATAAAAGGTTTGTCTTCCCCACCCACAGCTATCTCTGTTTGAAAAATGTTCACCTCCATCAGTCTGGCTTTCCATCAGCCTAACTATCAATTTACACTTACCAAATTACTTCCTCCAAAATAAAACCCCATAAACCCCATGTCATACAGACTGGTTGCCTGCTTTTAAAATCTTGCAGAAATGTGTTGACGTGCTATCATAACAGTATCTCAAGGTATGTGTGTGTATACGTATAAAATTATTATATATATAGTATATATTTTTGAAGAAGAATCTGTATTGTGGAAGGGTGCAGATCTTTGCCTAGTAAAATCAGCAGAATTCATGGTCTTAAACCTGTCCTCCTCCTGCAAGTTGGCCTGTGTGCCTGACACAACCCAAACACAAGTCCTGCTTGCAATTGTGCAATGCAGTAGCAGATGCGGGTCCTCCTGTCATCTGGATTTCATATTCTGTTGTGCCTTATTTCAGGGTGTGAACGGATCCTGCCAAAACAAAACTGGCTGGGCTTTATCTTCTGCAGGTGATGGAGTCACTGCATGGCAGATGACTTCTTGTCAGGCCAGGTGGGTTGTTGGATGTTCCTGGGTGGGTGATGGGTTTGGTGTGTTCAGGACTGGCCCCCCAGGATGTACATTCGTGGTGCTGCTTTGCCATATTGTGCTCCATGTCTGAGCCCGCTCTCAGCCTGGGGAGTGACTCCCTAGGACAAATGATATCTTCATGTCAAAGCCAAGAAGAAAAGAACAAGGTCTGACATGAAAACAGGCTCTACCTTGCTCTCCAACGCAAGGGCAGTGCCAGGAAAAGGTTGGGAGCTGACCTTCATGTGTCTAGTGACTCAAAACAAAGCCCTCTCTGTTCAGGCACTGCTCGGTGGCCAAGGAAAGATCAAGTCAGAGATTACTTTTCAGTTAAGGACACTGATTAGATGATACTGATAGCCAGGAATGAGCTAGCTCTGAGTAATATTATGTTAATTAACTTGCTCTTTGTGAATGGATGGTACAAGAGCTTGTGGCAGATGCAGACTGGAGTGAAACTCAAAATGGTATTGGCCAATACTGGCTAGGTTTGCACCTGGAGATTTAAATCTTGATGGTATTTTTAGGTATTTATGGGAGACCTGTAGCATGCAGACATAGGAGATGGAGCAAGCAACCTCCCTGGAAGCATGTCACCTTGGTAGAAGATGCTGTCTAGGAAAACCACCTCTAGTTGAAGGGCTGGTTCCTTGCCTTGCTCAAAATGGCCTGGCTCAGTGTGTAACTGGGGTCAGTGGCTCCTGCCAGCTGAGGTGTGGGCACTAAGAGACCCCAAAGTGGGCACCTTCCTAGCAAAGAAGAGCTTGGTGCAGTGAGGGGGCCTGTGTGTGAATCCCAGTGCATGGCCACCTCCCCAGCCTCTTGCTGAATAGGGTATTATAAAAGATGCTGGCAGGATGGGGGCTGCTTTCTTGTGTGATGTGGGCATGCACTCGTACACAAAAAGAGCCTGCAGGAGAATTTATGTACATACATCAGTGGGTTGTTTCTCTGCTTGCCTGGGGTGGAGAGAGCATGAATCCCAGGGAAGCCACAGGCAGGGTCTCTCCCTGGAACTGGACATGGGAGGTAGTAGATGCTGTTTTTTTGTGGGAAAAGAACAAAACTTCTGTCACCTTTCCAGAGTGGAAGCATTTGCCAGATGTCTGATATCTACACTGATGATGTTCTGGGCACAAAATGACACCCATCATTAGAAAACGCTTGTCTTGTGATACATGATAGGACTTAAAACACTGAGGATGAATGCTTTGGCCTTATGGTAAGTCTGAGCAAGATCCCAGGTAACACCAGCTGTCCAAATCTGTGACTTGCATTTGCTAAGTCTGCTCATTATCTGCATGGAAAATTCCTTTTTTAAAAAAGCTTTATGAAATGGTAAAAACTTACAGCAGAAAGGCAGGAAAAGGATTAGAAGCTCTTCAGGTGTAAAAAGGTGAATAATAGCTTCTTACCTTGTTGGAGATCAGAACGATTCTTGTATCCATTCCACTGAGTGGCAATGTGTTGGTCGTGAAAAGGTTATCTTATCAGCTGTAGACTCCTAGACACTGATGTGGAGGCTGACATGTGCTTGCCTGGTTGACATGTATAAGTTCACAGGCTGAGGATGAGAGTATCCAACTGCAGACCATGTCAAAACACTCCAAATGATCAAATACCAGCAGCACTTTCGGTGAGGAACAGCAGATTCCCACCGCCTCAGGCCCTCTGAGCTGCTGCTTCAGAGTGGAGATCAGATTTCTCCTCTGATGACCCCGAGAACAGGGGACTCATTCAGAGGGATGTTTGGTGGGTTGAATCATGGTCTCAGGGCAGAGTAAATCCATGGCAGGAGGCAGGCACAGAGATGGGAGCTGGTGGTGAACCCCAGCAAGCAGTGCCCTGGGGTCCTTATCAACTTGGTGGCTTCAAGTGGTATGAAGAGCTAATGACCCTTTTCTGACCAGCCTTATTTAGGACTCTTAGAGAGCCCAAACAGGATTAGTGCTCTGGAAAGCTGAGCTTTGGTATCACAGTTCAGCACTCTGAAACTGGCTAGCCCCCAGCAGCTCTGGCTCTCCTCTTGCCTCTGATTCTTGTGGTATGGATGCAATAATACCTGCTTTGGAGAGGAGGGGCTGTGAAGGGAGGTATCCGTGGAGCCTCAGGCTTCTCTGCACTTTACAAAAGCATCTGTGAGGAAACAAGTCTGTGCTCAACACAAGCTCAAAATAATATGTGAGCATGGAGGGCCCTGAGGCTGCGCACAGAGTGAGGAGGAGATGGGAAACAGTGAGCAACCACCCATTTACTGAATGAGGCAGGGACCATATGGAAAATATAGCATGAGATCATGGAACTAGAGATGTAGCATAACGCCTGTGCCTTGGGTGGCTGATTATGTTGTCCTGACAACCCTGAGCTGGTGTCCCAGGGTTGGAGGGTTTGGCTCTGCAGCTGAGTGCATGTAGGTATTTGTGAAGTAACTGGAGAGCCCCTGAGGAGTTTGGGAAGAGGAGACTGGTGAAACTCTTCCAAAAGGATTAGCTGGAGCCTGCCAGAAGCTATAACAGACTGTTGGCTGCTCTGTTTCCTCCTGGAGTAGGTGGAGGAGTGAGGAAGGAGCGGTGACATCTCAGTGCTGCTAGCAGAAGACCTGGGGGCTGGGGCACATGAAGCCTCATCCCATGAGGTAAAGACTGTCTTTGCAGGGAGCTCTTCAATAAAGGCTAGGGTGGGAGGGCTGGGGACAGGGTGAGAAGCTCAGACAGGACACAGTGGTCAAAGGACAGTAGCTAATGTGACAGAGAAGTTCATCTGAAAGACAGTGTTAGCTGCAGATGGAACCAGGGTGGTTGGGGAAGATTAGGCAGTTGCTTCCCTGCTAAGACAAAAGGAGGAGCCCCACCTTGAGTAACCAGGAGGCCTAAGGAGAGGCAACATGAACCATCTGAAAGCCTGTTTTCATCCTCAAGTTTAAGGTATGAGAAATGGGACCAGTTGTCTGAGCATGACCAGGCTTCTGCAGCCAGTGGGTGGCAGGGAAGGAGAACAGCATGGCCAGTGTTTGACCAGTGTCTTTTCCATGTCAAGATGGATTACTTGGAAATGTGAGATGGGGAAGGGACACTGAATCCAGAGAAAAGTATCAATGAATCTTTGGCAAGGAATTAGACCTATGAAGAAGCCCAAAGGCAGATGTTATTCTCAAAGGCATTGTGATGTGTTGGGCAGCAGTGGTGGGACCCATAGTTCATGCTATGCCCCAGAAATAGTTGTATAAACTGAGAGGTTTTGCATCTTTCCCGGGCTTTACAGTTACCATCAATTAGAGGCTAATCACCTCCTTCAGAAAGCTTTTAAGTGCAAGCAAGCTTATTCAACATGATGAAATTACCTCCTAATTGATTATTCCTGCAGTTTAACAGCTGTTTCCCTGACTTGCTTATTTTTTCCTTTCCTCAAAATAAAAATCTGCTGTTGATATGCCCAGCTCACCTCCAGCCAGGAGCTCGTGAGGAGCTAACAAACATTTGTGGCAGTGCTGGCTTTTGTGAAAGCATTGACAGAAGTGCCTGGTGAAGAGTGTATTAACCGGGGCTGGAGCTGGCGGGGAAGAGCTATCCCATGAAATATGAATAAGCAGAGGAGATGCTGCATTTTCAGTCCTCCCCATGATGGCCTCAAATCTCTGGTGTGCTGGGGGAGGAGGAAGAGTCTTGTTTCATCCCACAGCCCTGGGCCACCCGAGCTTAGGTGCTGCCTGACCGTGTGCACCCAGCCAGCCCCTCCTGATAGCATCGGGGTGAATACAGTAGGCGCTTTGTGGCTTGGGGGGGATCCGGTTACTTGGGAGCAACTCTCCTCAAGGGGAAGATGATGACAACGTGCTGGGGGGAAGCAGAGCTTGGAAAAAAAAAAAAGACAATGCCAGTTTGTGAGTTCCTCTGGGACTGTTTCAAGGTGCTTCCTAAGGAAGAAGTCACTGGGCTCCCTGCATGTAAGGGCTTTATAGCAGATTACCTGGTCTGTATGTACCCATTCTTGCTGAGATCCTTAATGCTGTGTTGAGTTTGATGTGCTATATACCACAGCCCCTCTCTGCCCAGGACACATACTCCCTTTTTAGCTGCTATTACAGTCCCACTCAGCATTCTCAGCAAGGCTGGTGGTGGCTTTTCTTTCCGAGAAGAAAACCTTGCTTTTCTGTTCAGATAAGGCTTATGCAATTGCCTGGCCTGTCACCTCCTTGCCAAAATAATATTTGGGACTGTTGCCTAATTTCTGCCAATTTTGAAAAGTTAATAAATAGGTTTCTGTGTGTCTTGCATAAGTGGATGCTGAAGAGATCTATAAATCTGTCCACTACTTCTGTTTTCCCCATGGGGAGACTTGACTATGAGTGCAGCCCTTATTGCACTTCAGGAATTGCATTGGTGAGCCCTGTTACCCACGTCACACCTGCAGCTGAGGTGTGAGGTAGGGGCCATGGCTACTCACCAAAGGGATGCCCAAAGCCATGGGAGATCAGGATTACCAGTAGCTGGGCTGCTACTGAGTCCTTCTGGCCTACAGGTTTATCTGTCTAAGGAATGCCATGAGTCTTGCTCAGCTGAGCTGAGACCCATGAGTGCACACAGTGTGCTGGAGTTGTGGAGATGTATTACTGCTACCGGGTCATTCTTTCCTTCTGTTGGGAGGCCTGGCCAAAATGAGTCAAGGGTATGCTGTTATTTATCAACTCCTCATCCAGGTTGCTGGTATCTTGGCAGGGTCATAAGAGAAAGTCCTTTAATCTTTCTAGCTAAACATCTTGTGCTCTACCCCTCTTCTGGCAGCAAGCTCTAGTGAGTGTGAGGCTGAAAAAGTCCTCTGGGGTTCCTCAGTGAGAGTTTAACTGTGGGTAAGCTTCTTTCTGTGTAGGTGACTTGAGTCACCCTAATGATAACTCTGTTCCTGGTGGGGCTTTCTGCTGCATGGGGTGCTTCAGTGAAGGAGCAGGATGCTGAGCTAGAAGGCAAGAGGCTTGGGAGGTCCATAGAAAATAGAGCAGTGAAATATAGAGGTGGTGATGAAACTTTGCCATCTGCTCAAGAGCTAGCTGACTGCGGGGAATATTCAGAGCAGTGCCAACAGACAGAAACTTGCTCCAGTGATGTGTTTGCAGTCCTGCTGGTGCAGGAACCCACTGGACATGGCATCTCAGCTGCTGGTCCCTAATAAAACCTACAGTGCACCTGGAAGCCCCACCTTTATGTCAGAGAGCAATGGGAAGCTGCCCTTCAGTGCTGGACGGCTTACAATCGTATTCTGAGGAGTGCTTTTGGTGTGCTGCATACTGGTGGGTAACTGGTGTGCCACTCATACAGCAGCAGGTCGACTGTCCTGGGAGAGACCCTCTGAGCTGGTTTTCCCAGGATGGTGCACCTGGTTGTCCTGTCTGTTAACATCCATGGATTGGAGGACATAGAATACCACTCTCGACACACCACCTGCATGATGCAGCCCTGACTGAGGGCTCTGTGATAGCCAGTCGATAAAACTGTCCTCAAAACCGCAGCGGTGCGCGGACTTGGGCAAACTTCCCTTGCGGGGTGAACGGATCCAGTTTCAGAGCTAATGGGTTTCCCAGGATTTGCAGATGTGAATTATTTGCATTCTTGACTCCAAGGTGAGTGCAGGTGCATCAGATGGTCCCTGTGAGCAACCCTCCGGCGTGCTGTCCCCCACCTCCCAGGGCGCGGGCGGCTGGGCAAACACACAGAGCCGCTATTGTGCATCGCTGCCTGTGCACCAGCTGCCCACAGGACAGCGCAACCGGTGCTCAGGGTGTTGCTCGGTGCTGTCTGGATGATGGTGCTTTCTAAAGGTGTCTCTCATTTTTCTCCTCCAGGAGAGAAGCTCCAGGAGTCAAACCCTGAGCTGGCCCTTGGGCTTTTGGTCAGAGGTTCAAGGCAGACAACCTTTGCTTTAAACCACCCTCCTTCCATTTGTTCTGCTTAAACTCCAGGACTATTTAACACGCTTCAGCTTCTTATAAAGTTTCTGTCAAGACGGATTAGCAGCAGGCTGACAGATTGCTATTACAGCCCCAGTGAACTTTTAATACCTGCCAGTAAGTTCTGCAAGTCCCTTAAATCCTCCCGTGGATGTTTGCGTTGCAGAGCAAAGGCTGCTGCTTACACGACTGGCATCCAGGGTACTCCACCTCTCTCTGAGCTGTCAGCATTAAGAAATGACCTCTAGGAATTTCTGACATTATGTTCCCCAAGGCCTCAAAACGGCTTCCCTGATGCAAATTGGATCCCCTATCCCTTAGGGTGAGGTGTTTCATGGGGCTGGAGGGTACCCCAGCAGGCCTCAGGCAGAGGAAGGGGAGCAGCACATCTTGGTTCCTGCCTGCCCAGGTGAGGGTGTCAGGGTGTGAGCAGAAGCCGGGGTGCTGTCAGGAGACACTCAGGGCTGCTGCCTGTGCAGTCTGATGGCTAGGATTTGAGCATCACTCAAGTGAGACAGGATGTTAGCTGCCTTTCAGGTAGGCTTGGTTTGATCTAGAGGAGTCATGTCCTGCAGTCCACGCACACTAGTAAGGGTCAGCAGGCTGGTAGGTCTGGATTGGAAGTGATTTTTCTTCCTTATGCTGAATTTTGTATCTTTTAATTTTAATTTTGATGCACCTTTTCCTCCTACTGTCACCAAAACTGAAACAACGTCGAGAGGTGAGCCAAGGAATAGTCATCTAATGTCCATGTGGTGAAGTGGCTGCCATGTGTGGGGATGGTGTATGGCAGTGGATGTGCTGATGTGGGCAACTGTATGGTGGTAAAACTCAAACAGCTTCTCTCCAGGATCCGTGGGCCCTTGCTGGCTGCCAGCACACCTCCCACCACTTTTTTTACCTTCCAAATCCCCAGTTTCTGGAAGCATGGTGTGTGCAGGAAGATATTTGCTACCCTGGATAGTTTCCAGCTTGAAACTACCTTTGCCAAAAACCAGAAGTCACCTAGTACTTAATTGAGGGCACATGAGTTTTTGCATGCTTAGGACAAAAACTGGAAATGGCTTTTGGCCAGGATCTTTCTGACTGTGTCTGAATATGTTCTGCTCTTTAGGTTTCACTTACTGGGATGCACGTTCTCCCAGTAGGCAACTTGCATCCAGAGTCTTATTAGCCTTTTGAAATGCCATCTTTCTCTTGTGCAGCATTGGACAAGTTTGTGTAGATTGGCAGAGATACAGTTGTTCAACAAGAGGCTGCAGCTGAGCAAGATGTCTTGTCTTGGCATGGTCAACACATCATGGCTGGTATTTTGGCCTCCTGCCTGCAGGACGTGCCTCAAGACACCCAGCAAATGCTGTGGAGGTGGATGCTGTGTACCTTGCTGCCATGGGTATGCCAAAGTGGTGTTTGATATGGTTCAGGGGGGGTTTACAGTTGCCCTAGAAGCTCTAGCCAAAACTGGACCTCTGCTTGGGGTTTCATGTGTGGCTGGCAGGAGCTAGGACACAGAGGTCCTCATTGCAAATGTATGATGGATACAGATACAAGGGGGAGCCTCTTGTCAATGGAGGAAGATTTGGGGTACTGGGGGAGCCAGAATAGGTCCAGATTTGCTGCTGCTTGTGGGGGCTTGAGCATAAGAAAAGGAGAAACCTTGGATTCCCAGTGACTGTCCCAGCCCTGCCCTGCTTGAACTGGGTTAAATTGGGCAGCTGTTTTTTAAGCATGTTTGATTTTTTTTTTTTTTAATTGTACAGCAAAATGCTTTTTGGAAAGCTGGGCTATTATCCCTCCAATAGCAAAATCCAAACCCAGAAGAGAGAAAGGGGCAAGGGGAGGGAGGGAGCACTAGAAGGGGGCCTTTGAAGTGAGCTGCCCAAATGAAACGTGTGACATCAGAGAGATGGCAGATAGCTGGCAGAACAAGGCTGCCTTTGAGCCCGCCTTGGGCCCGGCCAGCACGCACTTTACACCCCACCTCCTGAAGTCGGAGATGAAAGATGCCCCAGGCAGCCTGCCTGACCCCATTGCCTCTGCTATCTCCACTTGATTGCACAGTGTTTTGCTCCAAACAATTCTTCACTGTCTGGGCCGCACAGGTGAATCTCCTGGCTTGGCTCGTGAGCGGGGATGCCGTGCATAGCAGGGCTGCTTTGCTGCTGTCGCTCACCTGCTTGTGGTGGGGTGGTTTTCTTAGGACAGGTATTGTTCGACAGCAGGGCACAGAGAAGGGGTGGAGAGGATGGGGCAGGACCAGGCAGCCTGGGGATATAGAAAGGTTTTGGGGGGATATAGTCAGGAAGCATCCTTAGGGACGGATGCATGGGGGGATACAGAGTCAGGGATCATCCTCGGTCAGCACATACTAATGAGTCCAGCAGCTTGTGTTGGGTGTTTCAAGAAGAGATCCAGGCTGGATTTGAAAAAAAAATCTGCTTCTCCATTTGTTACTGGATTCAACCTGCCTGTGTGTCTAAAGCACTCTGGTTTCCCCACTTGGGGTCCTTGCTTTTCAAAAAACATGTGGTGGAGGGAGGACATCTGCATGTGTGTCTATACTAAGAAGAAAATGCAGGTTTGAGAAGCTGTTCTGTCTTGAAAGAGGTATACGATGGATTTGTATAAAAAATGAGATGTGAGAAAATGGCTGCAAAGAAGGTGCACACCTAACAGGCTAAGAGGGCAATGAGGCTCTGAGAAACTACAAAGGGATTTGGGAAAGGAGATAGTGGTGGGTCATGTGCTTGGGCTTGGGGATCTCCTAATATGTCTCTATGCTGGCCTCGTGAAAAGGAGGGTTTGACAAATACAAGTCACAAAGATTCTGTGTGTGTGTGGAAGAGTGCATCAGACATCAGAGTTGCGCTCGGAGGGGCTGAGGGTTTAAACTGTGTGGACCTTAGTTGTTTCTCTGTCCTCAGTTTCTCTGAAGCTGGGATGCACTTACTTGATGTGAACCATGAAACCAGAATTCATAGGTTGCTTTAACAGCATTTTACAGTTGTCACCCTCTTACTGGACTTCACTGGACTGTGAAAGTCTCTACCTGGAGAAAAATCAGGCCAGATCCCAAACTGGAGGCATCAAACCATAAGCCAGGACACAACCAGTGTTGACATAAGCAGTGTTCGAATAAAGTCCTGATTAGTTTATTTCTGAGAATCTTCCAGCAGTGTAAAGGTTAGGTGGGCCCATGCATCCACTAAGTGATTGTTCACGACTGCTTTCATGGGACCTGTGTCCTTCCAGTTGGGTTGGGAAGGTAAGGGTAGATGGACATCTGGTAGTGAGAGCTGGTGGTGCAGTGTAAGGGCTATTACAGCAGGAACAAATCAGAGGGCTGGCTGCCATCAGCCCTTTGTTAGGTCAAGATGAGAAAGGACTGAGCACTAGAGGCAGTCTTTAGAAGATCAACAGCCATCGGAACTCAACCTCTACATGTGCTCCATAGATGGACAGGCTCAGGAAGGTTTTGATCTTTCAAATAGTACCACAGATGTGTCCATGTGACCACCTCAGTGGGTCCTTCCTCAGCAAATGCAATCAGAGGTAATTCCTAGAGTCATGATAGTGGGACAGACTTCAAAACCCTGAAGGGCATTTGAACAGTTGAGGTCCCATGTGAAGATCTGAGCACCCTTTTGACCTTTACTGAAAAGATCAGAGCCAAGTTTTCCCTTGCATTCAGTGACTTGTACAGACTGAATGCCCTAAAATCAATGTTACTAGTGGGAACATGGAAATTAATTGTGTCAATCTATCACTCAACTTGCCCTATTACACTCAGTGATTAGAACTTGGCCTCAAATACATGAACAAAGTGTCTTCTGTGACAGATGACTGCTGCACAGGAGATGGAGGTGCATGGTTTAAAGTGGTCAAAAGCAGAGAACAAAAGAAAAGGCTGGGTCCAACACTGTTTTTTCTAGTCCATTGCAATGCTTTCCTTGCTTAGGTCTAGTCAGGTCAATATGATGTCTTGGGAACAAAAGATTAAGTACAGAAGATTAAGTCTGCAGAATTCTGAGTTGCAAAAGAAGCAAAGTCTTCAGGACACATTCCCTTACTGTCTCTGCTGATGGACAATGAGTAACTTGCAGAAATTTGCTTAGTAAGGACTTGTGAAATGGTAAAGTCAGAAAAAAGTAAAATAGCAGGAAACCAGCAGTAGAGGGGGAAGTACACAGAGAAGGTATGCATTCTGTTGGGAACCATCTGGAGCAGTGTGAAGGAGTAACACACCAGTTGATTGGTCATCTGTAAGTAGACCCTGGGGCCAAGGGAGATGACTGTGTATAAGCATTATGCAGTGACCTCCCAAAAACTGTTTAGGGCCAGACTGTTTGAAGGTGTAAATGACACCAGTGCTGTGGGCATTTTTGCATCTCCAGCTACTATATCACCCTACCCACCTCTGGCCTTCAGGCCTTGGGGAGCAAATGGTACTGATAGTGACCTCTCTACCTCATCTTCATACATGGACAGCTTGGAGGCTGGGTGTAATGATCAGGTTGCAGTCATGGCTATGAAACACAGCTGAGGTTCCTAATAGCTGGAAGGTGGATATAATTGAGCTAACTTCAAGAGAGCCTACCAGGGTGGCAGCTAATAATAAACAGGTATGTCAGCACAGAACTCAGATTTGGGCTGAAATGACTCCACCTGGCTATAGATTTAAGTTCAAGTCAAGCTTAGCTTTAGACTCACTACTATGAAGAAATTACATCTTTGCTGTGCAAGCAACATGCCTGAACAGCTTTCATTTTGCCACAGAGCCATGCCATTTTGTCCAAGTAAAAAGCTGCTCCTCACACAAGATTACTGCTGAACTCTAGGCACCCCCAAGCCTCTTGGGCCTGGCATGGTGAGATGCTGTTGGCCTGAAGAGCTGTCTGGAGGTGGCAGAGGAATGACAGCCCCCCTTCACCCTGTGCCACTGTTCCATGAGAAGGAAGTCAAGCAGACACACTGCATGTGGTTGGCCTTGTTCAGAAGCAGTTCATCTGTCCTCACCCATGGCAGTCAGAGGGTTACAGCTTGAGGCAGCAGGTTTACCCTGGAAACTTGCTGATACCCCTAACACAAGGCTCTTTTCTCTAGTGTTTCTCAGACTAGTGCTGGTAGGAGAAAATCCTTACTGCCCTATGGTAGCATCCCTGTGTGCTTCCTGTTACCTTGTAGCACAACCTGAATCCACAAAATAAAGCCAAATCAGAGGTGGGGGTGGGGCAGGGAAACCAGCTATTCTGGACAGAAGCAGACCTGTGGGATCTATGTTGGTTAGGCTAAACAGGCTCATCACCTCATGCAAACACCTGCTCTTGCTGTACAAGAAATACAGTCATGCTGTACCTCAGTTTTCTACCCATCAGTTTTCCAAGGGACACCTTATCAAATCAACTAGGACAAGATCTCAAAGTCCATAAATCATGTAGGCTCTGAGGGTACTGGACACCTATAGAGCTTTGTGGCTCCACATCTGAGCTACCTTCCTCTGCAAAATGGGGAGAAGAGTGTTCCTCCTCCTCTGGGGTAGAGCTGTCCATGAGAGGGCACAAACATTGTTCACTGCAGCTGAGCCTTCTGAAGGTTGTGGTGCTAATACCAAAAACCCCTGTGCTTTTCTGCTTCACCAACATCTGTTTTCACCAAAAGCTTTGCCAGGGACTGTGCCCAGACACAGATCAGCACTCCTCTGTAGGTGGGAAGGGGACAGAGGGTCCAGATTAGGAGCTCTTCCAGTGTCAAAGAAGAGTTAATTTGTGGTGTAGAAATTTGGAAGATGACCTCAATAGGGAAGAAGGGGAGAAATGACAGCTAGAAGAGGCACCAGTGGCCTCCTACCCCTTGCCGTGATGCAAGGCAGGGTGGACTCTCTGCTTGCCCAGCCTGCGCTGAGCATCCTCCAGTGATCAAGACTGTGATGCTCTTCTGGAGCTGTCATTTGGGAGCTTCCTCAACCCTTTTTCTGTGCTCCCTTTCTCATTTTAGTTAGAAAAAGGAGGCAGGGAACAAAATCAAGGAGAGAGAATCTGTTCCCTGCCAAGGATGATGAACTGCAGAGGTGGGGGCTCCTGCCCTGTGCTCATCCCTTCTGGCTGTGGGGGTCCAGGAAGACATTTCCACCTCTTCACTGGGGCCCAGCTCTGGGGATGACCACGGGTTTGCAGCACTGGTGAAGAACCCAGTGCTGAGCCATACCATGGCCCTGGGCTGCTTCAGCCTTTCAATGCCCTTTCACCATGAGGACAGGACTGCAGCTGTCCCTCCCCGTGGGACCTCTGCCTCAGAGGTGGCTGTGGCAGCTCAGTACCCGTGTGTCCCCTTCCTCCCTCTCCTTCATTAAGGCGCCAATCTCTTCCCAATAACAAGGGGGCTTCTGTTCGACAAAACCTGCCAATTAGTCATTCTGCCTGGGTATAAACGTGGCACTTGAACAGCTGAGGGGACGGCGGGCAGTCCTGCCCCTTCTCGCGGCGTTGCCAAGCTTGCCATTAACACAATGTGACAACTAATCTCTCTATAGCATCTGACTGAGCAATTTTAATTAATAGCTCTGTACGCTTGCACACACACCCCTACCCCCTCCATTTCGCACAGGTACCGCATGCCTTTAAAGCTCCTTTCCTTGCATCGCAGCTTGTGCGAACAAAAGGAGGAAAAAATTCTCATTCTGCCCCAATTAGTGTGGAAATGCTGCTCGTTTGGGGCTCTGGCCCTTGGACTGAGCCAGGGCTTGCTGTCCCCTGTTCCCCCCCCCCTTCTGTGGGGTTGAGGACCTCAATAAACATGGTGTCTCTGGGGCGGGGGTGTTTTCTCAGCTCTGCTGGTGGTTGGGGCATCCCTGCAGTGGCCTGTGGGAGGTGAGGGGCTGGCAGGGCTGTGCTGGCTTTGCTGCCTGGCTGTGGGAGAATTGGAGGGCACTGAGGGGGCATTTGTGATGCTCCTCCAAAAAAGGCTCCCTGGCTTTATCCAAGTGCTCGATAACATCAGAAAAAAGTCCCATTTCCATGGCCAGGTTCTCCCCTGATATGAAAGTCCATGGGTCAGCAGAGGGCTGCTGTTGGGCCTGCTGCAGTTTCGGTGTGGAGGTGTCCCAGTTTGCTTTAGGATGGCTCATCTGTGATGAGCTTGGATGCTGCTTTAGGGAAAGGTTAGCTTGAGGATGCCCGATCTTGAACCACTGCTCTCAGCACTGTGTCCACCACCATGATCGGAACAAGAGCAGTGCCAGGCACTGCTGTGGCTGGGAGGGATGCAGGAGCCTGGAGAAGCTGTGCGGGTCACTGCAGCAGGAGCAGCACACAAATTCCCCACAGAGAGAGAGAAATTGTTGTGGTTAGAAAGAGAGCTGGACCTTCCTGGTAAGGACTGGCAGAAAAGCCTGGACACAGGAAAAGGTGGGAAGGCTGGCAGAGTGCAATGGTATGGAGGGACCCTCCCTATCCTCCTTTCAACACCTTAATTCAATATTTTGGTGCTTCTCATCCAGGTAGTGTTGGGTAGCCAAGACCAGTGATGGTATCTGGGTGCCTATATGTCCTAGGCATGATAAAATTGTTCAGGCTTTGGGCCCTTGGATAAGAGAAATACATAGGATCATCTCTTCCCATGGTGACATGGCTCTACCATCACCCCCCTACAGCTCCTTCCTGCCCAGGGGCTTCTCAGTGCTCTTCCTTATGATCACCAGAGCAGGTGAATCACCAGGTGGCAGTGAAGCACCATGGGGTGCTTAGGCTTGAGCAGAACATCCATGCTCCCTGCAGGTTGTCATTTCCATGGCACATGGGTCTGGGGTCTTGCACTGTCAACCTGCCAGAACCACTGCAGTGGGTCACGCTGTGGTGTTGGGAGCCCATAGCCTTGAACCCTGTAGGAAGTGGGGACCAGAAACCACCACAACTGGCCATGATCCTGCCAGATCTGGCCTGCTGGAGATGCTTAAGCAATTTGATACTTAGGTAATAAATGGGGGAGGAGCTCAAGAGAGGGGTATTCTGTTGTGATATGGTTGGATAACACATCTTTGGTTGGGAATATCCATCCAGCCTGGAAGCATTGCTCAATATGGACAAATGCAAGGGCTTGTACTTTGCTTTGTTCTTGTGGAAAGAAGAAGCTTGTGTCCCTGGGAGATGTGCATCTTGCCCTGGAAAGACAGGAGGTGTGTGGGACACTGGGGTGGTGTGTAGAAGCCCCTTTCCTGGAAACGGAATCTGGGAGGAAATGACCAAATGGCCTCACATCACTTTCCCTCTGCTTGTGCTCATCCTTTCTGGCTTGGTCCTTGATGGTGACTCCTGGACTTGGGCTCATGTTTCTCTTGGTCCATCTCTTGCCTTTGGGACTGCCCAGGCTGTATCTCAGAGCTCTGGCTGCTGTTGCTGGAGGATGTCCCTGCCTTGCACTGGCAGGGAATGCATGCTGCATATGGTAGGGGTTGGGACAGCCCAAGAGCACCCTTAGTCCCTGAGGTGACTTGTGCTCAATGCCCTGGGCACCCAAAGCACAATATCAGGCTCTCTTGCAGGGGGATGTCCCTTTGTCCTAGGGCATGGGCCTGGCTGCCTTATGCTGGGTGAAGCTGCCCAGGTGCTTTGAGCATCTTGACCCTGCAAGGACCATCAAGGCCGTTGCATCGCACAGAGCCATGAGAGCTCTGGTGCTTCCTGTTTCCAGCTTGCCCTCCTGGCAGAGAGATGTCACGTTGGGATGCAGTGGAGTGGCCTTGGCCAGGCAGCTGGTGAGCGCAGCCACCCATCTGCAACCTGGGAAGCATGATGTGGACCAGCCGTGCCCCTACCCATCCTCGGGGAGAGCATCTCTGCCCTGCAGCGGAGACCAAGGGGCCATGGCAGGGAGCAGTGCAGAAGCTGGTGCTCCCCGGCACGGCAGTGGCAGGCGGACACAGGACCTGCCCCATCTGCCCGTGTGGCAGCGCAGCAGGGAGCTAATGAGAAGCAAGGTGAGAGGCAGGAGATGGGCTGACAACTTACTGGCTCCGCAAGCTGCCAGTGGCGTGCGGGCGGCAGAAGGACAGCATCTGCCCTCCTCCCCAGCATCTCCAGCCTCATAATGAGGTTATTACTGGCCCGCTGCTTGATGGCCGGCACCAGCATCTCTCACCTCTTCATCCTCCCAATTCCCACTTGTGGCTACAGGAGCGGTGAGTCAGGGAGGAAGAGATCACCCTGCCCTTGCGCTTGGGTTTGGCCCAGGACTTTGGTGGGAGGGAGCTACAGTTTTGACCTTGCTTGCAGAGGAGGTGGTGCTCCTGTGCTTATCGCCTGTCCATGCTCTTTATTATCTCTTGAAGGTTTCTGGCCCATTGCAGTCTGGTTTGACAGGGGGAGAAGTCTCAGAGATAATTAAGTTCCTACAAGTTTTGTGAAAATAGGCAGGCAAAGGAGAGGCATGTGATGAGAGCTTCTGCAGTGGGGAGGGCTCCTGACAGGGGAGATGAGCCAGGGAATGGCAGCTGCCTTGCTTGTGGAAAGCCCTTCCTGAGACATGACTTGGGAAATTGGGGAGTGATGTTTAACCAGAGGCTTTTCCGCTTTGAGTCTGCTGGAGGAAGGATGGGACTTCATGAGGTATGCCCAGGCGTGGTGAGATCCCAGAGCATCCCACAGAGGATCTCACATGGGGATAATGAAGGTAGGACTTGTGTCATCAGCTCCTTAAAAATTTCTTAAGGATAAAAAGCCCTGTCTGTGTGTATGCTAGTTGCCAGTACAGCACGATGTGTGCCACCCGTCCCTCTCCCTCTGCCTGCAGAGCACTGGCTAAAAGGCTACAAACACTTTTCATTATCCCACCCCATCTAACAACAGCTGCAAATGGCTTCGCTGGGCCAATCACCCCCAGCATGCTATTAACATTTGTATTAATCACTAATGCAGCGTGAGAAAACAGTGTGTTACCAAACTCCCTTGACATCCAAAGGTTTGGGGTGTGGAATCACTGCTGCTCACCTGACTGCTCCCCTCCTGCCATGGCGTAAGGGACCTGCTGGGAGGGGTATGTAGGTGCCACCACTTGCTGCCCCTGACCCCACAACTGACCATGGGGACCCACTTCTACACACCCACATAGTGCCATGGCAGGAGCTGCTCGCGGTCGGCGTCCCGGGTAGGGACTGGCCGGCCTTTTTGCATCTCGGAGCAGCTGTTGCGGATGTCTCAGCCAATTACGTCGGGGAAGGAGGTGAGCGGGAAAGCGGTGACACCTCGCTTATGGCGCCCTGCTGTCGAGGGGCAGATGTGGAGGCCGACACATGTTCGCCGCCGCCGTGCTGCTAATTAATCACCTACACTCGCCATGGGGCCATGACAGCACCCTGCCCCACACAAAGGGTGCAGTGGCCCCACCAGGGTGGCAATGGGTGTTTGTCCTCATGCTGTCCCTTTGAGCCACATTGTCCCATCCATGGAATGGTGGGATGATGGGTCACTCCACCAGCAAGAATTAATGCCGTTACGTTTTGACTACAGCAAGAAAAAGGTTGGAAAGGCAGGGCGTTTCATTCTCCCCCCTCACACAGACATCACTATCCTATAAACCAATGGGATCCCTCCCCAGAACCACCCCAGCTTGAGCACCCCTGGGAAACTGGGCATGCCAAGACTCAGGCACCTTTCCTGCACCCTGGGGGACAAGGAGAGTCAGTATCTGCACTTGCAGCTACAAGGGGTTCAGGCATACAGGAAAGGGGATTCCCTTCCCCTTGGGAAGACCTGCAACTTCTAAATAATACAGAGAGCAGACCCTTTTTTGCAGAAAAGTGTTGATAAAAATGGGACTTTGGGGGGGGCCTCTCCTGTTTGCACATGTGACAGAAGCTGGGCACTGCTGCTCCAATTCAGCTCACCAAAGGGCCACAGGAATAGCAAACACCCACCCAGACCACTTTTTTTTCCCAATTTCCCTGCTAGCCATCTGAAAAAAAAAAATCCCAAGTGGATAGTGTCACAATTTTGCTGAAACCTGTGTTTTTGCTGGGAATATCTCACTGAAATTCCTGACAATTTTCCCCCAGCCAGGAGCATCTCACAGGAGGTCAGCCACACCAGCCCGCTTTGCCTGCTCAGCCTATCCCCAGGCTCCCGAGGGGGACCGCAGTGCTGGGGAGGGGGGAAGAAGTGCCCTCCTGTTTGGTTGATCCATCTTTCCAACGAGTCAAACAACTAGATTGTGCAGCAAACCCCGGTGTTGGCCTGGCTTTGGGGGTGGAGGACAAGGATGCAGCGGTTACCTTCGGGGATGCTCCGAGGCCAGGTCCCAAATCCATCCCCAAAGCACTGCAGTGCCCAGACAGCCTCGATGTGTCCCCAGGAGACAGGGGACAGTGGCTGGAGACCCCACAACTGCCTGGGGACCTCTCTGGGGCCTCTGCGGGGCTGCCCTTGTTCCTCTCTGCAAGCAGAAGCCTCCATCTCGTGGCCGAGCCCCGAACGACAGACGGGCTGTGGGACAAAAGGGACAGGGCCTGGGGCCATGTCCCTGCCTCGGGGGCTGTGGCAGGAACCCCACCACCCCACTCCCCTTTCTTCATTGCTGACCATAACTAGCTTTCTCCCGCTGCAAATTCACTGGGTCCCCCCTGTTATTGTTTATTTTTATTTATGACTCTTTCTGTGCATGCAGTCAGCATTTAAATGTTTTCTGGCAGGTTACAAAGTCTTTTTCTTCCCTCACAATTTTTATTTCTGAAGCTGAGCTCAAGGCAACAAAGGAGACAGCAGGGTAAAATTAGGCAGTGGTGCATCCCTGCTCTTGGGGTACGTGGTCTGCGCCTGAAGGACAAGAGGCAAGAGGGGACCTCCACCAGCCCGAAGCAACTTCTCCCTGTGCGGGGGGGTCCCCATCCCCTCAGGCTCTGCTGGCCCTTGCAGGGTCATCAGGAACAGGGATGTGCCTGGGCAGGATCTGCTCGTCACGTTTAACAGCCAGGTCTCCTGCAACATTTGCATTCCTGCAACTCTTTCATTCCTTAGATGTGAATATGAGCAGGGTGTGGGATGCTAACCCTGGTTAGCCCAGGGGGAGGCAGGCCTGCCTGCCTCAGTTTCCCTATTTCACATGACCTTGTTCCGCCTTTGCTTTTCCCAGCCTGACCCCTAATCCAACCCCATTAATTAATACAGGGGTTAGCTCTGTCTTACAGCATCCAGCAGCTTTTTCACCTGAAATCCTCAGCTTCCTTAACTAATGAGTTCTCTAGATTTTATTTTTTTTTAAGGCAATGGAGAAGCTTTTATAGGGCAGCTCACTCCTGACTTGGTCATCTGTGCTGCGTGGCTCTCTCGGGAGTGATTTGTGCTTGCCTTGGGTCCTGCAGCCTCAGTAGCTCTCAGGAAGGGTCACACGAAGCAGGAGTCTGTCTAACCACACTTGCAGAGGAAGGAGATAGCGATGCTAACCTAACCACTCTCTAGCCTAACTCTTCCCTGTGATGGGATTTGCATGGGATGCCTCCAGATTTGGCAAACCTGGTTATGTAGAGGACACCCCCATGGCTCAGTGGGCACTCGCAGACCTAGGACCCTGTGCTAACCTCAGCAGTTGCCTTCTGCTGTCCCTCTTATTTTAAGCTCAATACAGAAAACCAGGAAGGTGATCCAGGTTTCATGGTGCTCTCATGGAGAAGCACCATCCCCCGGTAGTTGCTTTACCCCATCTGTTATTGGTGGCACAGGTACGGTGCTTCTGCCCGGGTGCTTCCAGGGAATCTCTTCATTTAAACAATTCCCAATTGCAGCTCATCAGTTTACTCACTGTCGTCTGGTGATGGCTGCCCGAGACAGTGTTTGGCTGAGAAGTCTGTTTTGCACATATCAAGGACAAGGTTTGACAAAAACCCAAAGAGACAAAGAGCAGCAAAAAGCAAAGTCACCAGGGCTGGGTGACTCTGCAACCCAGCAATTAAAATTGTGGTGTCCTGGGGGCTTGGGAATTAACCCTCCCATGGCCAGTGAGGACCACGGGGTGACTTGCAAAGGGCCAAGCACCACACTGAGATGGGAAACCTCTTGCACATGTCCTCGTGGTCCATACCCTACCCCAGAGTGGAGGTCCTACCAGCTGTCTCCCCCTCACCAGTGCAGGGCCCCATCCAGCAGCGCCTGCCCCATGCCTGGAGCTCCCCATCGCCACATCTCCCCAGGCAAGTGTGCAAACAGAAGGCATTTCCCTCCAACTTTTAAATTTTCTTGCTTTTCAAAAATTAAGACCTTATTTCAGCATCAGGGCAGGATTTTTTTCCCATTTCAGAAATTCCACAGGGAATTTCAAGAAAAATGGAAACATTTGCAACACGCCCTGGGACAGAGAATTGGGTTGTGAGCAGCTTTCATCTGGTGCAGCCTGCGCTTCCTGCCCTGTGGGATAAAAGTCACAGCAGAAGTGACAAAGACTCATAAATTCTGCAGAACAATTTAGTTCTTTCTGGAAAAAAATCTGGTTGTTCCCTGAAGTGGGACTGAGAGCTGGGTGTGATGCAGGGTAAAGAAAGTTTCTGCAAATGTCTGTCTCTTAATTAATATTAATACCTCTCCAGCTTTTTATCTCTGCTTTAAATAAAAGGAATCCAGCCATGGCAGAGTTCCCACCACATTAAGAAACTCATGAAAGTGGAGTGATGGATGCTTTGTAAGATGGCTCTTATTAATGTCTAATCTTTCCCATCAGCCCCACTTGTCCCTGACACTTGGAGCTTGTTAACCATTTTTTGCAACACTTTTTATGGACTTCTGAAACTGGGGGGAGAGATGGAATTGCTTCCTCCCCTTGCATTTGGGTGACAGTGCAAAGAAAAGCATGAAAAAATGGTTTCCGCCACTTTCCATTTGCCTGCCCCAGGTTTATTGCAAGACGTCCCTCCCAGGCAGACCCCAACGTTGTGAGCTGCCAGAGGTACTGAAAAATGTTTCTGTTTCTTTATAAGCTATAGCCATAATTCTAAAGGTTGTGTGTACTTTACAGCAGTTGTTTATTGGTGTGGTGTTAGGGAGCCAAGGAGCGGGGCCCCTGCTCATATTGTAGCTGCTGCCTCCTCTTGCTTTGCTGTTGTTAAGGGCAGTCAATCTGGGGACCTTTTGGAAAGTGCCAGCTCCTGGATTCATGTGAATTAGTAAGTAATTTTTCTTTCTTTTTTGAAATTAAATTACTTCAGTGCATGCGAAAAATACAATAGGTTTTGAGGCTAGAAAGGAACAGTAATTGATTTTGGTCTCTGTGGGGTTACACCTAGAAAATACAGTGAAGGAGTTTCTCCCCTGAGCACAGACACGCCACTGAAACACTTTGCTAGCAGAGGAAAGCTTGTTGTGATCATCCCTTATGCTTTTGACAGCTCTTTGCAACCAGGCATCTTTGCAATGAGAATGTGCTTATTGCAATGGTGGGTGATAGGGAAGGCTCCTCCACTGGACACCCTATTTCCTGATTTATATCCAGGTTGCAATGCTCATTGAGAACATCTCTCAGTGGCTGGTGATGGCACAGCATGCTCGAGGAGAAAGGTACCCGTCCCTTTGCACCCAGCCTTGCTGTGTCTCCTTACAGGGAGGTCACAGAGCCCTGCCAGACCTCAGGAGGCCAAGTCACCCATGACCCATAGCGGGAAAATAGGCCTCTGATCCTGCTTGTGGTCTTGCAAAAACCCCCGGTCACTCTGCTGAGGGGATGCTCGAAATGCTGGGGTAGTCAGAAGCAGCTCATTGAGGTCTTAAATAATGTGGAGCTTCTGCACCCAGCCCAAACATGCAGGAGATGCAGGTCCTGGCCTTTCTGGAGGAGAAAGGCCACCCAAAATCAAGACAATTGCGGGACTTAGTCACATGTTTGAGCTGAGAGTGACAGGTTGAAGTGTTTGTCGCAGCTAAATTTTGCAATAAGACTTCCAAGCAAATGGATGCAAAGCTCCTTGGAGTCAGTCAAGCCCTTGATGTGGAAGTGGTGCAGCCGAGGGCGGCCGCTTCTATCTGCTTTCCACTAGAGGTAGCTGGAGCCACGCACAACCCGCCCAACAAGCTCTGGGATTTCCACATTTCCCAGCCCTAAATCAGCATTGATGTAAGTGATTAGCCTGCCATTAAAGGCACATATTCCAACGCAGGAGGCTGTTCGTCCGCAGCTCTCCGTTCCCTAAGTGGTTTCTCTCCTGTGTCTGCATCCCCGCATCCCCCGCACCACGAGCGCTGTGGTGGCAAAGGCTGCGTCAGCGCTTTCCTGGTGTAAACCCTGTAGTTTGGGGGCTTTTTAAAAGCAGAGGCAAAAATCCCCTCTGCTGCTGGAATTCATCACGCAGCTTCTCAGCCTTGGGGACAGATGTCTGCGACAGTGGAGAAGAGTAAACCGCTTTTAGCTGTTTATTCTGCAGAGGAGGAATAGGATAGAAGTTTGGTGGTTTAAGGCAATTTTATTCCCCCCCCCCTTTTGCCCTTCTATCAGGTTAAAGATGTGTATTGCCAGTTGACTCTGTAGCTGCTGTTTACAGAAGGGCGAGGAATAACCACCCAGGCTGGATGGGCGATAGGGTGCTTGGGGGAGAGTTGGCTCTGGCCAACTTGTGGCTGAAGTGCCCCCAGGGTGCAAATGTCTTTTTTTTTTTTTTTTTTTTTGAGGGGAAGGAGTACGTCATGTAAAGCATCTACTCCTGGGGAGTTGCAATAACCTTGCAAAGCAAGGAGGGAAAGGAGGTCAGGAGGAGCAGGGATTATCTGCCTTCCCCACTCCCAAAGGGGTTTTAGCCCTGACTTTTAATAACAGCCAGGAAAGAGGCAGACTTCATGCTTACCCAGAGGAAAAGGCCCTAATAGCTTAAAGGATCAACTAGAAAAAACCCTTTTTGTCTCACTGCCATCCCCATGGAGACTGCTGTGCTGGGGGCTGCAGCCCCCACGCTGAGCCTGCTGTGGATCCTCTGCAGTGGATAGGGGTCCTGGCTGGCACAGGGGATGCTCATGCCACCAGTCCAGCTGTGATTAGCTGATGGTGACAGCGTGGCTTCCCCGGACAAGGTCATCGGCACAGCTCTGTGCAACATGAGGGGTTTGTGCTTTGGATGAATGAAGAGCCCTTGGACCCCTCCCTGTGGCCACCACCTGTTGCCGAGTCCTTGCATGGGCTTAGCAAGTATGTCTCAAAGCAAGCGAGGTCTCATGGAGCTGAAGTATTGGGGAAGAATAAATTGTGGTTGCATGGCTGGGGCCATCTGTAGCTCCTCAAAGGTCTCCTAAGCCTGCAGGATGCCATATCAAGAAGAGCTCCTTGTTTTTTCCTGATGACACTTGGGATATGGCTGCAGGTCCTTAGCTGCATTAGCTTCTTTGGTTGGGTCTTCTGGCCATCAAGTATCAGTCTCATTCATTCTGGCCAAAGCCAGCAGTCACCTTGGTTCTTGGCCCACCAGGCAGAAGGAGGCTAACGAGTAGAGACAAATGAGCCTTTCTGAATGGAGGGGGCTGGTAACTTCTTGTGTTTCAGTCTAATCCCTAAGCCAGTGCTGGAAGATGATCTCAAAATCATCCTTGGTTTCTTTTCCAGAGGGTTTGCCTAGGGCTGGCAGGTGGCATCTGGGGACAGTGGAGTGCTTGCCCAGTGCTGTGGGACGAGGACAGGCATGTGCCAGCGAGCTTTGACAGATGAAGACTGTTAATATTGAACATATAATTACATTGGCCAAGGCCGAGAGTCCTTCCGCAGCGGTGTATATGGAGGGCATCAATATTAAGGCATGTTACTAAATGTATCTCAAAGGTGAACTGAAAGGCATTTTGGAGGTCCAGCGCTGAATTTTGGGACTCTGCCATGCTGCGGTCGGCACTGAGAAAGTTCTTGCTGGCAGCACAGCGGAGAAGAGAGCTGCTTTCCCTGAGCCTCCTGAGATGTCTTCATGTTTGACAGTTAAAAGAGGAGACAGGCACAGCCACCCGGTGCTGCCAAGCTCAGCCTTTCTGAAATCAGGGGATCAGCTTAAAATGCTTATTTTTAAGGACTACATGCTGTAAATGAATCAATCTAACTAAATAAATCCTCCCAGAGTTGAGGCTTTTAGGGTGCTTGGGTTTCTTCTTCCACCAGAGAGCTGGAAAGTTTGTCGTGGTTGATTTCTAATGCAAGTTATTCTTATCTTACCCCTCAATTCCCAGAGCTGGGGCTTTAAAAGGCACTTCAGGTGCCATGGGGTGAAGCTAGGGACCTGGAAATTGTGCTGGGAGCTCCCAGCTCTCTAGCAAGAACTTTTTTATATTTATGGAGGAAAAGGAATAATTTCTCTCTATCAAAAATGAATGAAAACT
Source organism: Athene noctua (assembly GCF_965140245.1). Classification (NCBI taxonomy): domain Eukaryota; kingdom Metazoa; phylum Chordata; class Aves; order Strigiformes; family Strigidae; genus Athene; species Athene noctua. Next base: position 30,131,794 of record NC_134041.1, read on the forward strand.
TGAAAAATCTCTACCAGGTTTATTTATTGCCTCATCTATTAAAATAGCCACCTATCTATTCAAGTGTGGGGGCTGTACTTTATCTTACCTTTTCCATGAGTCATAGAATGCATTTTTTTTTCAGGGAAAAGATATTGCTGAGTTTCTCACAAGGGGAAAATCTGCTGGAGGCTGCTGAGTGTGTGACTAGTCATCACAGCAGCCAGGTAGCCCAGCCTTCCTCCTGCCACTGCCATCCTGTGGCCCCGCAAGTGCCTCGGCAGCCAATGCCAGCCTAACAGCCCATTCCCATCCCTGCTGGTCAGCTGAATCCAGGGTTTTCCTCTCCTCTAAACCAGGAGCCATCCACTGCTGGTGAGTGTCAGTTGGGTTAAGGGAGGCAGAGATGCTCCAGGATCCTGTAGACCTTACTGGCACCGAATGTCTCAAGGGACTGGCTGTGCTGTTTCTAGTAGGTTCAGGCATTTGTACCTGTGTTTCTGTACTGTGGCATGAAGGAGACACACACACACACACACACGCATCTACGACCTCCTGTTCCTGTCTTGCTTTACATTCAGTGAAACTGCTCATATTAAGCATAGGCTCCAAGTTTCTGCTGAGCTAACACAGTGCAGGAGCTGATACATTTGTGCTGGAAGGGACACACTTTGCTATTTGAACACCAGATGCCCCAAAATATGTTAATTCATACCCCAGAACAGAAACACCCTCTGTTTTTTTTCTTGCTTCTGAATTTCAAACTCACAGCAGGACAAGAAATTAAACCTGCTTCCCACAATTGCACCCCTGTGCATGACTTTACCTAGGACTTAGCTGCACACCTCTGCTGCAGCCTGGTGTTTCCCTCTGTCCCCAGGAGCCATCGCACCAAACAGATGTTGTAGGCTTGCAGGTATTTCTTGAAAACATCCTGGCACGGGAGCTGCCTTCGAACCAGAAAACTGCTGGTGGTGTTTAGCCAGTGGGACAAGGAGGGGCAGCCCCCAGGACCTCCACTGGGATGCTCTGCCCAGGGCTCACCTTTCCACGCCTCACCGCAAATAGGCAGGGGTGCCTTGGTGAGGGAGACAAGCAGATTTACTGGTGAATAAACTTTATTTAGAAGTTATTAATAACATTACAAATACTATTTGTGGGGCTTGATATTATGCAGTCTTTTCTGCGTACAGCAAGTGCCAGTTTTGCTAGAGTTGTGAGGGCCCTGTGAAACCACGGGGAGCCAGTACCTTTTTCCATAACATGGGGCTGGTTTTAACTTTCCACAGTACTTTTTCTTAGCGTGAATCAAGGAGAGGACGGCTTGAGCCACAGGCATGGCTCAGGACCACTGGGGCTAGTGAGCAAGTGGGACTTTGATGGGGGTTGAGCAAAGCCAGGGCTCCACTGATGGAGTCTATTCCTTGGGCAGTGACAGGAGTGCAGGCATGGAGGCAAAAGTCATCACTTCATTAGTATTCCTTGTAAGCACATCAGCCCAGGGCCAGCGAAGAGCCCAGCTCAGAGGGACAGGCAGTACTTTCTCCTGCTGTGGGTATTTTCCTGTGGGAGCCCCACACCAGTCTCATGAGTACCCCCCCACTCCCCCCACACCTTTCCTGCCCATTCCCTGTCACAGCTCAGAAAAAGCTTTATTTATACTCATTTAGCTTCTTGCCTCCTCCCTAATTGAAATCATTAATGTTCTCACTTAATGAAGAAGAGGAATGGGAGGAGGTGGGGGATGCTGGGGCCAAGCAGACCCCCTCCCAGAATGCTCTGCCAATTCCCTCAACTGGCTGAAAACGTGATTTTGAATTTGGCCACAGGGAGCTAAAAAAAAGCACCCGAACAACTGTGCCTTGGTCAGGGGGCTGGCGGGGTACAGTTCCCTGTGCCCTCAGGGCCGTGGCGGGGCTGACGCCGGCATTTCATCTTGGTGCAGAAGTCATTGGCTCTGACCACGGGGAGGGCTTTGCCCGCCAGGTCCCACTTTGGTACCCTATATTTAGCCCATTATGAATATGGAAGAGCGTTGAAAATGATTCGCCCAGACATCCCTCTGTCCAGCTGAATAACGTCAAAGGTGGGAGTGGGGACGGGCACAGCTCACCCTGACGGGAGCCCCGGCCCCTGCCTGGCCTCGTGGGTAGCAGAGTGGGGTCTCTGCAGCTGCGTGGGGGGAAAAGTCACACTCATGGCTTCAGGGACCCCCATCACAGGTGTTTGGGGGCTGATTTGGGTGGGCACCGTGGGATGCTGGCTGGGGGAGCGCTCCCCCCACCGCAGCATGCTGAGCAGTCGCCTGGGGTCTCAGCTGGCTTTGGAAGGGACAGTGGTGGGGACATGGCGTGGTGCCCAGCTGTGTGCCATGCTCTCCAAGGGCACAGCGGCCCCATTCCTCCCTCCTGTCGCCAGACTCCGCCCTGCAACAGGGACATGCAGCCTGGGATCCACAGCCTGGGAACCGCTGGCACTTGCTGCTTCCTGCTGAGCTCCCTCCTCAGCTCTCTGGCAGTGGGGAAGAGGGATTGCTGCAGTCTTGGCTGGATTTGCCGATGCCCTGGTGTCCCCACTCCACTGTGCTTGGGCTCCAGCATCAAATATGCTGAATGTCTCAGGTGTGTGACCCAACAGCATGTGGCTTCTCCTCCAGCATGCTTTGCTGGGCTGCCCTGAGCATTAAAAACCTTTTCCTAAGGCAAGCTGCTCTACTACCCTTTTGAAAGACCAAACCTGCCCCAAAAGCATTTGGGTGCCCTCTTGCCCCACGCCAGGGCACAGACATCCCTCCTTGGGCATCTGTCCCTTTTCACCCTCTATTTTTGTCTCTTTGCATGGAGCATTCTCTCTGTGCTGGAAGCCAGGCACTGATGGGGAGAGGACACAGGAAGGAAACCCCCTCCCAGAAGAGCCCCCTCAGCTTGCCTGGGTTGGTTTGGGGTTTGAAGAGCACTTTACACGAAAGATTACCGTTGCTTTTGGCCATAGCAGAAAAGAGGGAAAACAGCTTTATTCAAGCCGTTAATGAAATGTCATTTGCAATTCACTTCCACAGCCGTCACGTGGTGAATCTGCAGCACCCCCGGGTTGCACCAGCTCACATGGGGGGGGTGTTACTTCAGAGGGGATTTTGGCAATGGGGAAAAATGCAGAAAAACACTGAACCACAACCACTCCATCCCCAGAGCTTCGGGGCTGTGTTTTCCATGGGTGCTATAGCTGGGTGAGGTGGCTCAATCTTCCCTCCTGTCTCAGGGGACAAGGGGGGACTCAGCAGAGACCTGGCAGAGCAACATACCTTTTCTGTGGGGTCTGGCCCAAGAAATATATCTGCATTTTATTTTTCCCCTCCTCTCATCACACATCTATAGCCCTCATGTTGCACATGGGCAGTCCCGCTGCCTTCCCCCTGCCTGCCCCCACAGGGTTTGGACCCCCCTTTTCCATTCTCCCTCCATTACCTGCCTCCTTCTCCCCTTCTCCGCCCCTTCCCGAGTGATCCTCCTCAGTCATGAGCAGGTTTAACTAATCTTTCTGTCAGTGGGGTACTTTATGGAAATTGAAAACTAATTAACGTTAATCTCAGCAGCTAATCACATAAAAAAACCACTGCCTTGGCCTCCCTGGTCTTAAAATAATGACAGCATGTGAGCAGGGAAGATGTACATCAAGCGCACCAGGATGGGACACTCCCCAGGACAGAGCTGGGATGTTCCCCAAAACCCCATAGCTGGGGATGTCACTTTCTGCTGGTGCTGGACATAGCTCCTGACCCACTGAATCCATTTTGCCCATCCTACAGCCCTTCCTTTTGGCTACCTTGACCCAAAGGTGGGGAAAAGGCATTTTGAGGCAGTTTGGGGAGACGGAGTGATGTGGGGCTTGGTCCGGGAAGGCAGTGGAGTTGTTTGGTCAAAGATGCTCTCGCCTGCAGTGGCTCATTTGGCTTTAGTTGCTCCCTGAAGTCACTGGCTGCTGGCGGCACTGCATCAGAGATGTCATGTTATAGTCATGCGTGAAGAGCTAATGGTCAAGGGTGACACCACCAACAAAATATCCTCAGGGAAGCTGTCAGCAGTGGGGTGGATCAAAGGGCAAGGAGAGGGGCTGTCCGGCTGCCAAGGGTCGGGGCTGCTGCTGGAGATGCAGATGCCCAGCTCAGGAGTGGTGGCACTGCCTGTGGGGCTTTGTGGCCAGAAAATTGTCCTGCCACATCAGGGATGGTGCAGGCAGCACCTGGTCAGAGAGTACTGGCCCCTCTCAGAACCCCTGGAAAAGATGTCCTTTGGCTTTGAAGCTTCATGATGTCACAGGCTGGGGGGGACTCCTGCTGACAGTGCTGTTGGACCACTATTAGCTGGTCTCTGCTGTCCCCTGTGCCATAGGAAGGTGGCCCAGGTATGATAAACCAGGGTGTGAAGCTGGGTCTTAGGTACACAGCTCCCACAACAGCCACAGGGATGCCAGCTCATCCCTTTGGGCACCTGTACCCTCCTGCACACTGGCTGGGATGCTTCTGCAACTGGGGTGGTTGGCATCAACCAAAAGTTGAAGAGAAGACCTGGATGAGACCCCATCTCACCGATGCAAGAGGTTAAGTGGTACAGTGTAGTGGGATTGCTTTTTCAGATGCTGCCAACAGGACGGGCCCCAGCACACATGTTTGCAGGCTGTGCTGCACCAAGAGCAAGGTGCCCTTTCCTGATGCCCTTGTCCCAAGGAGCCGCAGCAGGACACAGACTGCTCCTCTGCTTCGCAGAGCAGCACCAGCATGGTCCTGGTTTTTGTTGGTCTCAGCACTCCTGTTTCCAGCTGCTTCCCACTGCTCTGATGCTGGGTGCAGCAGCTCTCCCTCCACCGCTGCTCTGGTGGATGGGACAGCATCTCCCTACCCTTCATCAGCAGGAAGGGCTGGGAGAAATCCAGGCGAGACGACCACGCTGCTGGGGCACACAGATTAGCCTGCTGGAGAAGCAGCCCTGGCCGCAGCCAGCCCGCCGAGAAGCGCAGTGAGGGAGGAAGAGTTATTGCTGCAATCACACACCAGCTATTACCTCCTAACAAAAGGCAGTGTCTGCACAGCCGGGAGAGAGCCCGAGGACAGGGACAGCCCTGATGACCTTCAGAGGATGTGCAGCAGACAGGCTGGAGTCCTGATCGCCCCAGACAGGTATGCCTGTGGGCACCCCTCCACCTGGCCTGGCTCAGCAGAGCCCTCCAGGATGCTCCCCACAAGCCTTCAGTCGCGATCAGCTTCAAAACCTCCTCACCAGCCCCTGGCCCAGGTGTTTTTTTTCCCTTCCAGTGCACATCAAGCTTTCAGGTTTCTGAAAGGAGGCAGAGAGGATGTTGTTATCGGCGCTTAGCCACAGCGAGGTGCCAGTACCCAGTCTAATGATGGTGTTTGGATACATCCCTGCAAAACATCATTTTCCAGCCCTTGCCTGGCAGCTAGAGCTTAGCAAGGAACCTGCTTATAATAACCAGGGACCAAGGCTAAGGTGACAGCCCCAGACACCTGAGGCAGGGAGTTGGGGCTCTCGCCCTGAGGCTGTGAGACACCCAGGCCCAAGGCTGATGGCCTTGTGCTGCCTCTCACTTCAGGAGCAAAGGTACTTGAGGGCACCCTCATGCCATGGTGAGAAACCACCTGTAGACAAGCAGAAATGACCAGAAAATGGGTTTCTAGTCTTTGCCTTTATACTGGCCAAAATTCACCTTGGGGAGGTGTTGGGGTATGTGTGCAAGAGCAGGGGAAGCACCATCATCCCCATATTCAGCTCCCCACAGAAAGCTGGAGAGGAGCAAGCAGTCGGGGATAAATGAAGGTGGGGGGAGCAGGTTGTCAGTAAATGTCAAAAAACAGAAAACCAAGATGGATTTTAGAGCCAATTAAGTCTGTATGATGGGAGAGAAGTGCTGGTTAAAGGTATGGTAGCTGTATGGCTACTGTGCATACATTTATTTAAACACAATTTTCCATGGGAGTGGAGTACATGCATATCATTAACACCAAATATCTCTAATAAGGCTGTCTCCCCTAATATGCCAAAAAGAGCTTAATTAACTTTCCTTTGCAATGAGCCAGGGATGTTCCTTGGCCGCCTTTTCCACTGATCAGGAGCAAAATGGGCCTTGAGACATGGGTACAAGTGTGGGTGAGTGGGTAGGGATGGCATGGTGGGATCAGCCCATGCATGGAAGTGCCATCAAACAGTCAGTGACCCTGGAGGGATCCACCTGGCCTGAATGTCTGACACCACTTAAACTGGTGAGGTGGAGCTTCAAAAGCACATTGTGTGCCCGAGCTCCATCTGAAGCCTCTGAGGAGTGTTGTGGTCATCCAGAGCAAGATGGCGGCTGCCTCCCTGGGACTGCCCTGCAGTGAGCACAAAGCCCCAGCGTCCTGCAAACTCCTCAGCCACCTCTGCTGCCTGTAATTAGAGGGATGGAGGGACCAGTCTGAGGTTTAAGTGGCTGAGGATCGTGTCTTGTCTATTTGTGTTTCCTCCGGTGTGTGAGCCTTCCCAAGCCCACTGTCCTCCCATCAAATCCCTTGTGTGGTGGCAGCAGCAGGGCTCGTGCCTGTGCAACTCTGCACCAGGTTCATGGACTGCACAGCCAGCAGCGTGGCAGAGCACTGATGTTATCATGACATGCACTGTGCAGGGGGCAGCCTGGCCCCGAGGGGTGACACTGACAGTGGCAAAGGCAGGGGAGCAGGTTGACTCTTGGTATGTCATCACACCCCAGCACTCATGGCAGTCGCCACACTTGTCCACGGCAGCTGTTGAAGCCACTGCAGGATGGCTCTTGTGCTCAGAGGAGCTCTCCGGTGGTGGGACCTCTGAGTTCGATGCAGTTCCCTCCTGTTTTTCCAAGCATGAAACACATGGCTTGGGTTTACCAGGATTACAAATCCCAGGGGATTTGTAGGTCCTGGGAGCTAGCACACTACCAAGTCACTTCTACCTATATAGACACACGTGTATGTATGTAAACACGTAATATTTATGTCTTCTATTTCATACAGAGGTCACAGCTGTGTAGCTGCCAGCCCTTTTGCACCTTTTCCACAAGCTCAGCCGTGCTGGAAGTGGAGGCGATTTATTGGAGACCCCTGCTCAGCACCGGGCAGCTGGCAGCGGCAGCGGCTGCGAGCCCTCCGTCCCAGTGCCAGCCTCACGCTGGCTGGGCTCCAGCAGTGCTCCCCGCTTCCCTCACAAACCTCTTAGTCCCGGGTTAATTAATCATCGACAAATAACCTGCGTGGCCGCAGCTGGGATGACACCTTCACTCCTGATCATGCCTGCGACGCTGGGCTCTGTCCCTGTGGTGTTGATGCCTTTCATGGGGCTGCCCGGGTGTGAGGGCCAAAACGCAGCACCTGGAGAGGGGGGTCTCACTAGGAGAGGGAGGGTCTCAACAGAAGAGGGGTCTGGATAGGAGCAGGGTCTCACTAGCACAGACCCTTTTGTTTAGCTGGGAAAAGCACTACATGCAATGGCTGTCCGTGTCCCAAAGAACGAGTTCTGAGGCACCTCGATGGGATTTACCCACTTAATGCCCCATCAGGCTCTGAAAATGCTGCAAACCACAGACACGGACACAGATTTCAGGAGCTGAAATTCCCTGTATTTTGCAGCATCTTCTCATCGGCCCAGGGGCACTGGCGGGGACCCTCCATAGGGTGCCCCGTATAGCGAGTTGGTCTCGCTGCCGGGCGGCTGCCTGGGCGAGGCTGGCAGGCTGGAGAAGCACCGGACTGCCCGTGCCTGCCCACACCGGGCCAGCCTCAACACATGCTTCTGTGCTGTAATAAAAGGTCAAATATTTTAATAAGCATTAGCCACATGTTGAAGGTAAAACGAGCTGCTTGCTTTCACTCTTTTTTTTTTTGTATGCAAATGAACTGGAAGCTTATTAACAAGACGAGAGGCTGAAGCCTAATTAGCAGCAGGACGAGGGAGCCGCACTGGAGCTGAGTCAGCGAGTGGGAGAATCGCTGGCACAGCCCTCAGCAAACTCTGCAGCGGGCCCTGCCACTGCCTCCCACTGCTTCCAAATCACCCCAGAAACCAGGAGAATTGGGCAAAACCTGAGCGTTTCTGGAAGGAACAGGGGTGCCAGCTTCAGGCAGGGTCTTGCTCTGGGCATACCCTGCATGGGTCACCCCAAAGCCACCAGCCTTAGTTTCTTCTCCATGATGGCTGCACTGCAGCCTGGATTTTACAGGTCAAGCTAGGGCAGTGTTTCCAAGCATATATTGAATATTTAGGGGCAATACCACCAAGCCTCATAGTGATGGACAGAGCAGAATTGAGGCATTTGTCGTATGGGCTCAAGCGTACTCAATGCTGCTGGCAGGGGACTAGTCCTTGTGTAATTTGTTTTAGTGAGTGTGTGCTTCTGATTATGTTTCTTTTTTCATTTTGAAGAAATGTTTTCCCAGAAAGAGCTGAGAAGAAAACAAAGGGGAAAAAAAAATCAGGGATATTTTTTTTCTTTTAAAAATCATCTTATTTTCTCTCATCCTTTCTTCCACCACCTTCTCCCTGCTCTGAAGGTTGCTTCAAAAAGAGGAAAGACAAAACCTCCTCCAGCTGCCAGGCAGCTGCAGCCATGCAGGCAGGGGCCACCTGTCCTGCAAGGGCAGTAGCCGCGGGGGGACAGGGACTCGCCTCCAAATAAGAAGCTGCCAATAAACCCCTCTTATAATTTGCACCTTTGGAAGGCGACAGCAGCCTTGCGGCCCCACCGTTCATTTCCATTTTTAATTAGCTGGGCCCTCCCAGCTGCCCAGCCCTGGGGCCAGCAATGGCTGCAGGCAAATGGGGTTAATTTTAGGGGTGAACAGAGCATTTTTGTGGCTTACAGGATGGGAGACCTGTCAATGAGGTGATGGCATTCATCTTTTTTTTCTGTTTTTTGCTATGTATTTTTTCTGCTTGGTCCAGACCTGCCTCCATACAATCAGCACCCACAGCTGTGCCAAGCCAGCACCCATCCATCCGCCCCCTCCTCTGGGCTCCTTCCTCGTCACGCTCCTCCTCTCCTGGCACTGAGCACCCCTGTACCACTGTCCCTGGGTTCCCCCTTCTCGTGCAGCCCCTGGAGCAGCACTGCCACATCGGCACCTTGAACAGCCAGAGTGCAGAAGGCTTCTGCAATTCCCTTGAAAAGCTATTAAAACTCTACTTCATTAGCAATAATTAAAAGGTGTAGCACACATTCCCAATAGCTCATGCCCATGGGCAGGGTAATTTTGATTTACTTTATTTTAGTATGGTTTGGTTTATTTTGTTCAATGTAATTTAATTTAATTTTTTCTTATTTTCTAGGCTTATACACCCACCACCATGCCAAAAGGATGGGCAGCCTCCCCCTCCATGCCTTCCCCATGGTGCCAGCAGAAGAGGGACATGGGGATGGCCACCACCCCCCTGCCCACCGAGTAGGGGAGCGGGGGGAGCTGCCTGCATCCAAGGCACAGTAAAATATTTTACTACAAAGCAGAATTACTCCAAAGACTGATGGGCTGACTTGCGAGACCCACTCACATTTATGGAGGTCGTAAGTTATAGACTCCCGGTGAACTGGAGAAAAACATAACCCTCGCCTTTTATAGGCGAAACTTCCTGCCATATATTAAACTCTCCAGCAAACGGACGGGGGCTTTACTGCAAACTATAACTTTAATGCCTCCAAACCCTCAGTTAGTTTGGAAGGATTATTAATAACCAGGGTGTGTTTGGCCAGCCCTTGCAGGCCAGCAGTTTGCCCTGGTGATGTGGTGGCTGGTGGTGGCTCTTGACTGGAGCTGCTGGCATTGGGACAGGTGGGAGTGGGTGGAATGTGGGGGGGAATGACTCCCCCAGCCTGGCAGGCAGGGCCTGGGGAGATACTGGCAGCTGCCTGCAGGGAGAAAAAGCTGCAAGTGGCACCTGTGGGACCTGGCACATCCTGGGGCATCGGCACATCATCGATCCACTGGTTTCTGCTCACCAAAAGCCTTCTGAGGCTTTTGTTGTGGGCACCTGTGGGGCCTGGTGCACACCATGTCTTTTTTTCAACTTCTTGCCTGAAAATATTAAAATGTGAAATGGAAAGAGTGCAGGAGCCTGCCCTCAGGGTTTGCTCTTGCTCAGGGCTGAACTTTATGTCCAAATGTGGCAGGGGAAGAAGAAAAAGGTGTGGAGACAGTTAAGGGGGAGCAGGTGAAAGTAAAGAAAACACAAACAATCCTGTTCGGTTGAGGTGAATTTGGCTTCTCTCTTAGCCACAAGCAGCCAGCAAAGGAGGGAGGATTCCGCACCCAGTGCAGCTCCTTCACCTGTCCCTAAACACTCTGGGAGGCTGCGTGTGCCCTTTACCCACCTTAAAATCATCTTTCTTTTGCAGGGCTGGGGGGGAAGACTTAAGCTGGGAGAGGTGCAACTTGCTCAGACCCACTCTGGCACCCGAAGGATGTGTTCCAGGGTCCCCCCAGCCCAGAGAGCATCACAATCACCTTCTCCCAGCATCACCTCCCACCACCTGCCTTTTTGGGGCGATTTTCTCATCGGGGCCCAGTGAGACTTAGCATTTCTCTGTTTGGAGCCAGGATGAACATTTATTAGAATTAAACAGCTGGGAGCAAGATGATATTTAAACTGGTATTAGGAGAGCACTGGTGGAGGGAGATAATTCCTCGGGCGGTCTGGCAGCGTGGCGGTCGGGGGGCTCCTCGGGTCTCCTGCTGGAGAGCGATACAGTTAATTTGCAGCCAGAGCTGGAGGCTGGCCTGCGCTGATATTGCCGTGTTATTTAGAAGAGAAAGGTCAGGCTGGAGATTGAATAATCATTGACAAGAAATCCATGGGGGAGCAGGGCAGCAGCTCCAGGCAAGCTCCAGCATCCCTGCGCTGCCTCCTCAGGGGTCTGTTTCTTTCCCTACGCTTTGGTCCCCATGGGGTATTGGAGGGGTTTGTGTCAGGGATCTTGCCCACCTTTCTCCAGGGCGCGAGCCGGGGAATCACAGCCACCGTCCCCTGCCACCCCCTTTTTCATCTAATACCTCCATCTCCAGGGACGTGGCAGAGCTGTCCTTGATTTTGTCCTACGCACAGACTCTTTTAAATTGCAAATTATTTTAAATATTTTTTTTTTGCTCAGAAACGTTTTCAAAATCTTTCTTTTTTAAATCTAAAAATCCCAGGAAAACACAAGAAACCACCCTTCTCCGGCTCCCCAGCCCTCCGCCATCTCTGGGTATGATAAAGAAAATCCCCATTTTAGCATTTGGACTAAAAAGTCAAAAAAAGCAGTGAATAAGCAATGAAAATGCAATACTGAAAATGCTTTTTGCATGGACAAATCCATGTGCCCAGGAGCACCTGCATCCCCCTGCCCAGGGAAAATGAGGCATGGGGAAGGCGCTAGGAGCAGTGGGGATGCTGCACACTGGGCAGCACCCCTGAACCATATCACTCCAGCCCCCAAGCTTCCACCACCACGAGCAGGACCAAGCATTGAGCTATTGGGTTTACTCACCTGCCCCCACTGCACCCCAAACCCTTCCTGCCCCCTGGATCCCCATGGAGGAAACCCCCAAGGCATCTTGCTTTCCTTCTTTTCCTCCCCAAAAATACGCCAGGTTTGGTTTCAGGGTTGGTTTTTTTTTTTTGCAACAAAAGAAACTATTTATTTGGAATATGCATTACCAGTACAAATCAGGAAACTGTAAAACCTACACCTTGTTAGTATCGTCATAGAACATAAAAGTCTCAGTTGGGATCAGAAAGACAGAGGCCTTTTTTTTTCTTTACAGAAGCAGAAAAGCTTAAAGTTTCAAAACCAGGTCGGAACAGAGAGTCTTTTTTTTAAGGGTTTTTCTTTTTTTTTTTTTTTTTTTTTTTTTTTTAATATTTGGAATCCATTAGGGAGAGAAAAAAAAAAAGGATGGGGGAAAAAATAGAAAAGAAAAAGCAACTCAGAACAACTGGATCATCTTTACAAGGGATAGAAAGGGCTTTGCAGGAACAAAAAAAGCAAACCGACAAAACCACCCCCCCCAGGCAATGTCTGATTTACATCATCTTAATAATAATAATAATAATAATAATAAAGGTGTATGAAAACAAAGGGACTCCAGGAAACCTTGGTATTAAAAATAACATCCCAAACCCTAAAATGTTCAGTGATGTGAAAAGCTCATTTTTTTTGGAGAAGGCAGGGGAGCACAGAAACTATTTTAAGAGAAAACTAAAGCGATGCCAACCAGTGTCTTCCTCAGTGCTTCTCCTTGAACCTCACCCTGCAGCCACAGAGATTTCAGGATATATTGGGGGCTTTCTGGCTGTGTCCCACCATGGCTCAGGGGCTGCCACGTCCTGTCCCTTGTCCCTCATCCTTCCTAGTGCCCCTGGCTTGGGGCCAGGCTGTGAGACCCCATCTGCAACAATGTTCATGGTGGAAATGAGGTTGGTACCTTTTGTGCTCCAAACCCATTTTGGGGTCAAGAGCTGCGGTTGGCCTGATGGGTGTCTCCAAGCCAGGGCTCTTGCAGTGAACCCTCAGGGCAAGGGTGCTGCCAGGATTTGGGGCAGAGCATAAGGGTGTGGAAACCCACTGTCTACACATTTTGGGGAGGATTCATGCCCTTTCATCACTTCCACACAGCTCAGCATCACCCCCGCCCCAGGCATGAAGACCTGCAGGGGCTCTGCACCTGACTCCCTGTCACCCCTCAGCATCTCCTCCCCAAACCCCTTGGGATTATGTCCCTCTCTGGAGAAGCAGTCCCCTCGCTCAGCCCCAGAGCATCCACCCAAGGATCTTCTCGGGTTGGGTGTCAAAAGGAGTGGAGACCCCCCACAGAGAAACACACCCCCACCCCCCCAAACACCACCATTGCTTTTCACATCACTTGGGCTACAGCTCAAAAGCACAGGGGAAGTGGCAAGGCCATCGTCTCAGACAGGTCAAAATAAACTCAGCATCATCAAAGCTCCCCTCCCCTCCCAAATAATGCCAAAAAAATAAAATAAAAGGTAATTTCCGGGTCTCAATGTTAAGAAACATAAAAGTGTTAGACTGTACCTATTAATGCTCACTATTCCAACCATTTTTTTTTCTTTTTAAAGTTTTACAAAATGAATTACCGTCACTTTTTAAACATTGTGTGAGAAGAAATGAGTGTGCACAACTCTACACTTTTCTAGCATTCTTGAACTAATTCACAAATGCGAGAAAATGGAAAGAAAAAAAAAAACCTGTGGGAAAAACAAACAAAAAAAAGAAGATGAATGTAGGTAGTTTGATGTTATAAACTATACAGGAATGAAGCGCTTGTTGCCACAGAAAGAACAGGGATGGGACCTTCCCCCTGTTCCATTTTGCGTGCTAAGAGGGTCATTTTTTATTCTTTTATTATAAACACTATTAAATTCCGACTGCGTTTTTGGTTTTTTTTTTCTCCTTTATCTGAATATACAAGAACATTCATTATCAAATGTTCGTTATCATCAATACTACAAAGAACGAGACACAAATCGCAAGAAACAATGGAAAATGTTAATAAAGCTGAAAGAATCGTCGAGTTTTTTTTGTGGTTTTTTTTGTTTTGTTTTTATTTTTTTTGAGTTTCTGCAGGTTTTTTTGTTGTTTTTTTTTTGTTTTTTTGTTTTGTTTTGTTTTTTTGGTATCGAAGTCAGGTTTTTCTGGGCAGAAAAAAAGTTTAAAAAAAGAAGAAGAAAAAAACCCACAACACTTGGGGTCGGGGAGGTGGGGGGAAAAGGGAGGAGAAACAAAACCCCAAAATTAAAAAAAAGCAAAGAAAAAGGCAAGCGAGCAGCTACGCCAACGCGAACCACAGGGACCAACCAGGGAACCCAGGAGGTGATTTGCAAAGTACCGTGGAGGTCGAATGCACTGCCCAGGCAGCGGGTGCAGGCAGGCAGCAAGTGCAGGCAGGAGGGGCAGCAGTTGCAGGGCAGGGGAAGGCAGCCCTGGCACAGGCTGGCTCCAGTCAGCAGGTGGTTTTGGCTTGTTCCTGGTTGGTTTCCAAGAGGTACCGTGGCATTCCCACAAGCACAGCACTGATGCTGCTCCGGAGAACAGACCTGATCTGGCCCCGTCACCCTCAAACGCTTTGCTGGAAATGGTTAAAAGGCTTCACTGAGGGAGGAGGAGAGCGGGAAAGTGCACTGCTCAGGAAGATGGGCAGCACCTCCCAACCATCCTCACAGAAACGAGCTTCTCAACCTTCTCGTTGTTCTTAACATATTCCCAGCTGGGAGGCAGCCCTAGGCCTCGCAAGTCGCATCATGCTCTGCAGCACAGTCCCATCCCCAAGCGTGGATGAAAAAGCAGGAACAGAAAGTGTCTTGCCGTTGGAGACCTCAGAACTAAGCAAGGAGCAGCTTATGCTGTTTCTTGACTACCTTTCACGCCCTACTCTGATCTCACCAGCTCAGAAAATCTACTGAAACTGGGGGGAAGGTCACAAATTCCAGTGATGTTTTTGGAGCCTTCTGGGCTTGTTCCCCAGGAAAAGGCAGGCTTTACCTCCACTTCAGGCAAGTTACGCTGCTGGCATGGTGTTGCAAGGTGACAGCATGTCGGAGCTGTGGACACGTCCTTTTTCCAGCAAAAGGGTGGAAGTTTTTCAGGCAGAGCATTGAACAGTTCCTGCTTTAATGCTGCTCTGTGCTGGCAGTTCCCATCTCAAGATGTGGGTGGGCATCAACATGCGATGTGGACAAGAGGTATTCGGATCCATCAGAAGGTGCCAGCCATGCCGCACCCACACTGGTCTCCATGACACCCAGGGTCTTGCCTTGGGCCTGCTCAGTCTCCTTCCACCCACGGGAAGAACCTGTGGCCAAAAGTACTGCCCCAGCACAAAGATCAGCCTGTTGCCGGGGCAAACTGGTGCCTCCTCACCCTGCTCTTCAACAAAAGCCATGTCCTCCCAGCATCAGCTGTGCCTGAAGGGGTGGTTCATCAGAATGAAGCCTCACCACCCATTACCAGTTGTCCAAAGAGTGGACTGGAAAAGCTGGACAGGAAATCCCATGAGTTCTCCCATGGCTTGGGATGCCACTGCCATGGGCACCCACCTATCCTACAGAGCTTTGCCCCCGAGCAAACCTGTCGCATTAACCGTTACCAAAAGCACCCGACACACTCACCCCATCACACCCAGCCTCCATGATCCTGCTGCCTGTCCCTTGCTGCCTGCCTGGCAGGCCTTCGGGAATGCAGTGGATGCCACTGACTTCTGTGGGTCCTGCCTGCACTGGGGAACCCCATCTCCTCCTCTTCCACAGCACAGCACACTCCCCAAAACCACAAGCCAACACCCTGCAATGTTTTCCTCATCAGAAAAGCTCCACTGCTGGCCTCCCTAGGTGCTGTGAGAAAGTGGGGGTGCCATCAATTGTCAACGCCTGATCCCGTACAACACCCCAGAGGTGCTCAGCGCCTTTGTTATCAGCGATGGGCATTTCTCGTCCATCTCTGCCTTGTTTTCTTCCCTCCTCTCCTTCCTTCCAACAGCGGGCAGGGAGGATGGCGGGGTTTCATGGCTCATCCAACTTCAGGATGTGTGGTGGGGCAGGGCAGGGACCAGAAAGTGCCAGTAGTTTCTGCAGAGCTGGGAATGGGCCGGTACCTTTTGGAAGCACGTTGGCTCCTTCTCCTATGTGCATGGGGGGCTGTGACCTCCCGCCCCATCACCAGCAGTGCCCAAGGGCAGCTCACCGAGGCAGGGTTAGGCGCGGGGTGGTGATGCTGGCTGGGGCTGGGGCTGGTGGAGATGAGGTGGCAGCGGGGCTGTGTTGGCGGTTCCCTACAGAGAGGTAGCGTCAGAGATGGGGGTGGGCACGGGGGGCTGCCTGCTAGTAAAGGAGCGAGATGTGACTGAGGTACGTTTGTGGCTCCTCAGAAAGATGCCCAGCGTGAGGCCATACACTGCTTCGGGGTTGTTTTGTGTGGTGGTGGTTGATTTTTGCTTTTCCTCCTTAAAATCCTTCTACCTGTTGACACATCCTTCGGTGGAAAGGGGTGCGGGGAAGGGAGTGGTGTTGTGGTGGTGGCAGGAGGGGGGGAGAGCGGCTTCTACCCAGAAAAGAAAGGGAAGAGAGTATAAAGAAGTGTCCAGATTGGCTGAAAAAAGCATCCCGACGAAGAGAAGAGAAGAGAAGAGGAGTCTTCTTATGTGTGCTGATTGGGTTCACCTCCAGTCTGACTGCTGCGGTGTTAGGAGAGGCCCCCTCCCCTCCCGCCCCCGCCGGGGCCGGCTCAGCCAGGGATGCAATTTGCTGGGAGATCAGTTGGAGGTATCAGAGTGAACGCTGCCAGGGCCTTCTGTGGGGGAGGTCACCGATGACGGGGTAGTAGCATCTTGCCAACCTCCATTAGCCTGCGGGAAGGGAGACACAGAGATGCCAGTCACTTAACAGCAACCCAGCCCTACCCAAGTCACCTATCTGCTTCAGACCCTCCTGCTTCTCCCTTGGCAGTGGCCTATGTAGGAAGCAAAGATATACCCTCTGGCTTTCCCATCCCACCACAGACCACAGGGATCACCCATCAGTAGGATGAGGCCAGAAACAATTCTGTCAATAATAGGGGTTTTGATAAATACCAAATGCTCATGGAAATTCTATCCCTTAAAAAAATATGTATTTCTGCAGAAACCTTGAGCTCTGGTTGTTTAGGGTTTTTTACACCTAAATAGGACCCTTCCCCATATGGAAGGAGGAAAACAGCACACCTCACTCCAGAAACCCCATCCTGGCACATTATCTGGACCCAGGTGCTACAAACACACAGAACAAGCAATGGGTCCCAAGGGATGGCTCCAGCACTGCTCCCTGTCCCCCCTCGCTGCCTGTCTGGGCACCCCTCCTGCTGCATGGTCCCTGTGCAGGGGGAAGCCATCAGCACCAAGACTTGTTGTAGGGAAGACATGTTGCACAAACACTTCTCCTGCCACCATAAAAGGCTGCGTTCGGGGATTTGGGCCACCTCTCTACTCCCAGTGCAAGAGCCTCTTCTCACTTTGCAGTAAAACCACAAATTTCTGCTGCCCTGGGGCTGGTCCTTCACACTCCCTGTCATCCCTTCTTGAGGGACCCCAGGTCACAGCACAGCAGAGGTGCAACCACTATATCCCATCCGAGGGTTTGTACAGCAAAGCGTGGTGGACAGCTTGCTGCTTCTCCTAAAAACAAGACACAGAGCCAAATACTTCAGCCTCTCAAGAGCAGAACTACCAGAGGGCCCGGCTGCTGCAGGCAGGAGCCGGCAGCAGACAGAAGCTGTTCGTCCATGGCTGCCATCCCCTTTGGAGAGGAGCAGATGTTGCACCCAACCTTCTCTGCTCACTCTGACATTGATTCAGTGCTCAGCTAATTAATCCTTCCCAATCACTGGCCAAGCTCAAGTAACAGTTGCAGTCCTGCTTTAGACGTGCCTGGGCTACTTCGCCCTTTCTGGCTGCCTGTCCCACTGCCTCCACGATTGGCCCCAACAGCCGGGACCCTGTGGACCTTTGAAGTGGGGTAAGGGTAGGAAAAGCCTCATTTTCCCGAGGTGCTCAGGAGCCAGCCACCTGGGACTCACTGGCAGGTTGTCCATGCTGCTGACCTGCTTCCACCTACCCCAGAGGCAGCTGAGATGGGAGCAAAGAGCTGACCATGGGCAAGCCGTGAGAACCCACATTTTGAGGGATGAAATCACCTCACAGCAGGACATGCAGAAAGGACAGAGGCCTGCACACACACAACAGGCTTGCGTGTTCTACGCGCCTGTGTGTTTGCACACTCCCTTGCAAAAGGGTTCAGGCAACAGCAAGGAAGACAGAACTAGCAACCTGAGCTTGCCAGCAGGTTAGCAAACCCTGCTCCACTTCACCTTGGGTGCAAGCATGAAACCAGACTATGGACAAACATTACCAGCCCTGCCATGCCCACCACTCCCACCAGCTTCTATCCGCAGCTGGGTCCAACCCACCGTCCCTGCCCTCCCTGAGACGCAATAGCCACGCTTACACGTCTTGGACTGCTGCAAGAGGCAGCAATTACTGTAGATTATCAGCCCGACAATGACAGGCCGCATAAAGAGAGACACAGAGCCAACTCCACCGCCCTGAGACTGGCATATTCAAGTACACTTAGGACATTAATAGCAATTTACGTGCCATCAGTGAGAGAGAACCACAATAGCTGTGCTGGCAGCCTCTTATTACCAAGCCTGTTATTTGTTGGAGTTACAAGCTATAATCACAACAGAAACTTTCAAAACCCTTATCTTCTGTGACGCACCAAATCTATTTCAGAGCCGTAATTGCTATGTCACTGGAGAGTTTGCTGCTTAATGCACTCAGATGCCATTTAGTGTTTGCAGGGTCATTACAGTGAGCAGGAGGGGGGAGAGCGGAGGGGGCTGCGTGGAGCAGGGCTCCATCCCTATTGTGCTCAACTATTTTTAGCGAGGCTTTTGCATGCCAGCCATGGTTGGAAGGAGCGAGAGGGAGAGCATCTTGCAGACAGCAAGCACCATGCCTCAATGTTTAGCACCCTGCCCTGAAAAATGTTGGGGAGCCCTATGGTACTCAAGACTGGGAATCAGCTTTCCTGTGTTGCAGGAGTTTGTGCTGCTGATGACCACCTTGGTCAAATCCAGTGGGAAGCCAAGAGGCTGTTGGGGAGAGAATGGATCAGGGCACCCTCTACAGACCCATACCCTCCTGCTTCCTCAACCCGGGAAGGCCCCAAGTGATGGAAAGGAGGCCCCAAGGTTGGCCATGACTTTATCATTTTGATGCCATCCTTTGGTATGGACAAGCCCTCGGTGAGAAGGCCAGATCCTTCCCCAGGCAGAGGGCACATGGGCATCATCCACACTCATTCCTCCACTCCTGGAGTTCACTTCATTGCTGCACAGGCCAAGCCATGTGCAGGATGCATCCAGTTCCACTCAGCTAGCCCTGTCTCCTTCCAAAGCAAGGAGACCCCTTGGGATCTGACTGTAGTAAATCCCTTGGCATCGCTCTCAAAGACAAGGGAGTCTTCTGAGGAGACTGCTGCTCCTCACAGGCCCTCTGAGGAACCTCTACACATAGCTGTGACTTCATCAGGAGAGACAGAAGCCAAAGACAAGAGCAATGGTCTCCAGGAAATCTCTTCATACATCATCTTCTGGTGCCAGTACACAGGCAAGGCCTTGGTGACTGTCCAAGTGGTGGAACTCTGGTGATGGATGGCTGAAACAACTGGGTTTGGTGCCCATTTCCACAGGCCTCACAGCACTTTTGTCACCTCCAGCAAGTCTGGTTGGCTCTCTGCCCAGGCCTCCTACATGGGGCTGGGAGATAACTTTCTGCCAATTTTTAAAGGCTCCTTCTGCTTCGCACAGAGGCTGTCTTGATGTCCCATCTTCCATAACTAAATCCTTGTCCCACCATCGACAGGGAAGGGTGTCAGGTCAGCATTCAAACACACCAGATACTGCCAAGTCTGACACATTGGTAGTAGCTTTGAAGAGGTTTCAGACCTCTTAAGTTTTTAAGAGCTTGTAGCAGGGTCTCCTTATGATACACACTGAAGCTCTTACTAGACACCAGAGAACCCAGCCTTATCTGGCCATCACTTTTCATGGGTCACGGTGACAGCCTTCAGGACAAACCAAGGCATCCCTGATGGATGGAGCTTGGGCACTGAAGCCCTGCCAGACCAAGTTCCATATCCCAGCTTGTGATCACGATCATGAACCGTAGCTTGATCGTAACGGTGAACCACAGCTTGCTGAGGAACAGGGCAGCAACTTTCTTTTCAAGCCTCAAATTCTTAGAGATAAGGGTCTCCAGCACAAGCAAGCGGGTCTCACTTCCTACAGGTATCAGTGCCCAGTGATCCTCACCAACAAGAGTGTATGCAAAACTCAACAGCACACCCTGCCACTGACCATGGCCATCACGGTCACACACACTGTTCTGTGAATAGGCACAGCTCTGTGCAACAGCGGTTTTAAATAAAAAACTTGCACTCTCATAAACTTTAAAAATAGCCTCTCATTTTAGGCTTTTAAATGACTTATAAATGAAATTAAATTAAGTCCAAAAAAGAAATTTCTGAAATGGTTTTTCTTTAAGATGACTACAGCTCATTCATTCATTAGCAGACGGGGGAACTAAAACACTTTGTGGATTTATGGCCACGGGGCAGCAGCAGAAAGGGCAGTGTTTTGGGTTGGGACCCTCCAGAGGATTATGGCAACAAGATCCAGCTTCTACTGGAACCTACCAGAACCTGGACATCTAAATGCTTTGAAACCCCTAGCCTCAGGGACCGCTGGCTGAGTACACATGTGGATCCCCACAGACAAGCACTGCCCAGAGGGACCAAGACACTCAACACCTCTCACTTAATGGTGCAAAACCCCTCAACCTCAAAGCCTGCAAAAAGGGCTGGCTCAGACCCCAACCATCCCCTCCTTTCAGATGGGGGGGGTCCCTCCTTCCTCTCAGTGCTACCCAAAGACAAGTATCCTCAAGACAGCTCCTGCCTCTACCACCCTTCCATCAGCATGACCATCCCTGTCCCTTACTGGGACCGGTGCTGCCTAATGCCATCTCCACCTGCAGAGGAGAAGGTGGCTGTTCTTGCTCTGCCTCAGCCATCACTGTGGGTTACAGACATTGTGATGGCTGGGACATCGCCCATTATCCTGCTAACGATGCAGAACCGACTCCAGCCCTTTTTGCCCATGGAGAGGTCTGTCAGCTGTTGAGCAGCAGAGCCACGGAAGGGAATGGGACTTTGGGTAGATTCTTATCCTCAGCTGTCATGACTTAAGACGCATATAAAAATTCATCCTCCATCAAGGAAAGCAAACCCTGAGCGTTGTCTCTCCTGCCAAGGTTTGCAGCTGTGGAGCTGGGCAACCTGCCGCTGACTTCTCAGCCCTGACGGGCTCCAGGGATGACTTAACCTCAGTCCCGTGCAGACATCGTTGTGACAGGGCTCTTGACTAGGTTTCGGCTCATCTCCTTCCAGCAGCTCATGGGGATGCTTGGGTGACATGGGGACGGCAGCTTTCTGTGTCACTAGCAGCTTTCCTCCATGTCCTGCTGCCCTTCCTTGGCATTAAAGGGTTCAGGGGAGAGGCAGGGAAGCCCGGCACCCTGCCTGCACTGAGCAGCTCCCCAGGATCTTGCCCAGTGCTTCCCAGGGAGCAGCCACACTCCAGGAGTGGACAAACTGAGGTCCATCAAGTGACCTAGCTGGATGGGAAGACTAAGTAAAAGATACAGGCAGGAGCATGCTCAGGATATGGGGGAAGCAAAATATTTGGGGACAGGGAGGCAACCCAGAAGATTCCTAAACTATCCACTCAGCTCTGGACTCCCTGCCTTGCTCCCCATGCCTACCACAGCTTTATGGGGAAATGAGGCATCACTTCCAAATGTGGGTGGTCCCTTTGCCCACTTGCCACCCTGCCCCTCTCTGAACAACATCCAATTTGGGCCAGTCTGGGTTCCTGCCCTCCCTGAACACCAGCCTGAGGAGCCATGAGATGCCACCATGCCAGATCCCCGTTTGGGAAGTGCAGTGGGGACCACTGAGCCCCTGCCACTCCTCAGCTCACCAATTCCCAGCACTGCTTGTGTAACAGCCAGAAACACCAGCCCATTTCTCCTTGTCCTATTCAGTTTTTGAGTTTCCACTACCTCTTCCTGCTCGTCTCCACCATCATTCCCTCCTTGTCTCGTAATCCCCAGCAGCAACCCTCCCCCCCAAATTTTGGTTTAAACCCAGCCCACTGTTATTTTCCAAGGCAACTGCAACCATAATCAGCTCAGCCTCTTTCCTTGGGGGTATTTTAATTTATACAAAAGTATCATCTCTTATCATGATCAGCCTGCGATTCATTTACTCTCAAAGTATTAAAAAGCCAGAAAGGGAATAAATTCAGCGCACAGAGAAATTAATGCGGAACGATAGGCTCTTTCGTGTGGCATTTCCAAGCGCCGTTTTTGCAATGGGCTTATGTAATGAGACATAATTATCTGCACATGTTCAATTACATTACTTCACAAATCTTCCCTGCCTCTGCCTCCTGACGTCAAGCCGCCCGCTAAGCGCCGGTGCCCGCAGGAGAGGGGAGTGCAGCTCCCCATCCACCGCGCCCCTCTCTCTGCACCCTCTTCCTGTGCCAGCAATGGCCACTTGCACGCTGATAGCCCGAAGATGGTCACATGCAAGGTGACAAATGGCACAAGCCTTGGCTGGGAGGGTGATGGGACTGGATGGTGCACCATGTTGGGGTGCTTGGCCACAGGACCACCATCCCACCCAAGGGACCACCACCTTCCTGTCCAGACAGAGACCACCCCACCTCAACCTTCCGCCTGCTTGATGGGGACCGCGGCAGTCAGCCACGTCCAGTGCCAGCTGCCCTCTCATTCGTGCCATTCCAGATGTCACCGCCACCACCCATTCTGTGCTCACAGCCTCCTTTTCCAGGCTGCCCTCTTCTCCCAGCTTGCTGTCACCGCCACTGAGATGGCGGACGATTGATCTGAGAAATGAAGTTGGATTGCTGTCCCGAATCTACACTGGGTTCTCCTTGTGTGTGTCTGATCGATTTCCCCCTGTGTGACACAGCTTGTCGCTATGAATTTTCATGCTAGTCAGAACCCGCCAGCACACCCAAGAACAAGGAGAAGATGCTCTGGAGACCGCCCTCCCCCTCGCATCCTCCCCCAGTCTGGTTGGGTGAGGTTTTCTTGGGTTGATGTTAGTTGGCTTTGGTTTTTTTTTTTCTCCTTTTATTTGCAATTGTTATTGCTGCCAACCCCATCGCTGCTGTGCTTTCAGATGCCGGCCAGGGATGGGTTATTTTTAGATGGTTGCTCCAGGATGGTGCCATTGGCCTCCGCATGGAGCCACCTCTGGACCGGGGCATTCGTGGTGACATTCCCCACTGCGGTTATGCGAGGTGTCACCTGTTTAGCAGCTCCTCTCGGCCGAGCGCTTGTGGCCGCAGGTGCCGGGCAAACGCTGATCGGCTCTGACAGTCCTAGACGCCAGCTGCCTGCACAAAGCCTGCCCGGTCACCACTTTTTTTGTGGGCAAAGCTCTGCCGTTGGCGTGACTGATACAGAAGCAATAAACTAGGTGACCGTAAAAGCAAAGACAAGTCCTACTAAGTGGCATTCTGAGCCCTATGGCTTTGAAATAATTGGTAGTGAGAGAACAAAAATGAAAAAAAAAAAACCAAACAACAAAACCAAGAACCCAAGCCTATTTTTTTTTTCTTACACTGATGCCCTGCGGACTATACATCTGACTTGCTGCGAGTCCGTCACTGTATCCTCCTGTCTGGCTGATAACATGGCGAAGGGTATCCACCTAAACAGACCAACGATAACAAAGACATAAATTAGAGTGAATGAAAGGTTAGTGGGCAAAGACACTTTGGTTCATCTTTGGCAAGATAAAAACAAACAAACAGTGATAATAACAATAAAAATAAAGGTAAATATTTAAAGAAGTGTAAAAGAGAACCATAGTTGGTCTTGTGGCGAGAGCTGAGCCAGAGGACTCCTCCTGCCTCCCTCACCACCCCCGACCTGCTCTAGCAGCCCCATCATGTTCTCTTTAGCCCCAAGTCTTTCAATAAAAAGAGCAGAGGGGGACAACTGCATGGCAAGCGTAGCGTGGGACCTCCTGGAGCACACTGCTGCAGCCAGCTCCATCACTGATGCTCAAGGACCCACGTTCCTACCCCTACCCCCTTCCACCCTTTGGCCCCAATCACTGGAAGGCTCATGGCAGTGGAAAGAGATCCTCAGAGTCCGTGAGCACCTTCATTTCAGAGGGCCCAAAAAGGAAATATACCTACCATGGCAAAGGCACCAGCAGCTCTCCTCCAGACGCCCCATTCCTCTCCCTCCACACCCCCAGCCCAGCCCTGGCAGGGGCACATGTGGCAAGCACATCTTGGTGCCCATGGATGGCACACTTGCTCTGTGTCCAGCACGGCCAGGGGAGCAGCTTTAGAGAGCTCTCCTTGCCCGGTGCTGAAGTGTCAGAGTGGCTGTCGTCTCTCAACACAGTATGGAGCCTTAGATGCCAGAGAGTGGATTCATGGCACATCTGAATATTGGATGGGAGGTGGGAGACCTTAGTGAGTTCCTGGCTATTTTAAATTATTTCTTTTTGCCCAAAGCATGGGTTGACGTTTCAGTGATGCTGCTAAAAACTCCCTCGCTCTGTCTTACTGGTGTGTACATGGGTGTGTGAGCGTCTATGCTTTGGGGAGGTGGGGAGATGGTGAAGGGTAGCTTTTAATTTTTAAAAAATGTATTAAAAATCTAGCTGTGTATTTGAACATTTCTTGCCTTTCAGCAGACACCTGGTTTGGCATCAAAGGAGTAAGTGGAAGCCTTGTAAAATGAGACACCAGTCCAAACATCTGGTCCCTTCCCTTGGAAGAATAAAGCAAAGAAGAACCTAAACCTCAGCTGATTCCGTTTTGAGTTTGTGCCTGTTCTCCTAAACCTCCTCTCCTCCTAGTACGACTATCAAGCCAGAGCCAAATGCATTCACAAAGTGTGGGCAAGTCTCCTCAAGACCATGGTTGTTGGTTTGGTTGGGTGTTTGGTTTTGGTTTCTTTTGGATTGATTTTTTTTTTGGTGGTTGTTGCTGTTGCTTTTTTTGGTTGGTTGGTTTTTCAGTTTAGTTTGCCTTTTTTAAAGTGTTGGTTGGTTTGTTTGTGCTGGTTGAGATTTGCTCTTTTCAGACGGGAGGGAGAAGTGCCAATACAATCAAAGGCTCCTCCAACACTAATGCATTCACTGGCAGTACATCGGATGGGTCCCTACCTGTGACTGCACGTTGGCTCCAACCTGGGCCCCTTGGTAAGAATCCCCATTGAGAGACTGCACGCTCATGAACAAATCTCCAGAGTTTGACATGTTAAAAGAACTGGAAGAACCTGGAAAGGAAAGAGTGAGGCACCTGAATCACAGAAAGGAAAAAGATCCACCCCATGACTCTCAGCCAAGACGAAGGAACAACATGCAAAGCAACCACAAAAACAAAACACACAGTCAGGTTAGTAGTATGAAGAACAGAGCAAGCAAAAAAAAAGGATGCACTCTTGAGGTTATTCAAAGCCACATGTTGTTACAGCTCAATGCCAAGAACATTCTTCAACAGCTCCTCAGCTGGAGGAAGGATTTTTCATGCTTTCAATTGAGACAAACAAAAGCCAGCCTCGAAGACTCAGACAGCTCTCTCCCTTAATTTCAGGGCATCAAAATCCTTCAGGCAGCTTTAAAAATCTTGGTTGTTGGAGGTGTCCATCTGGCAGACTGAACTGGAGAACATAATTACCCAGACAAGCTTTGCTATCAAGAGCGGAAAACTTTTTAGCAGGGCTACTGCTGTTTCTGAGAAGCTCAGATCAGGGTGGGTAAGTCTACACTGTGCTACTCTCTGCAGGGTGAGCACCTCCAGACACCATCCTGTTCCACGGCCAGGGCTCCCACTGAGTCACAGGGAGCTCTGCGAGGGAACGGTGCACGGGGTTTGCCAGCAGGACATCAGGAACCCATCACTGGTGGGAACTGCAGCACACCAGGAGCGAAGGCTTGCAAAAATGTGAAGGCACAGGGCTAGACTCCCAGTACCCACCATGTTGGCAAGTGTCTTTCATTGTGATGGGACAAGAGAGGATAGAAGGGTGTCACAGCCCTCCTCAGCCAGCTGCCCCAGAAGAACGAGCTCTGTAAGCATATTCCCCACTGCATGCACCAGTTGCCAACGTTACACTAAAAAATTATAACAGTGAAGACAACTGGGTGGGATCAGGAGAAAAAAAAAACACAAATGAAAAGAAAAAAAAAATCCCGCCTTTGCAGAAACAAGGTTTTCTGCTTCCAGCTTTGAGATATCTGAGCACCTCCTCAACTACTGAACAGGAGAAACAAACCCATCATGTAACTGGAAGGCGGGGAAGGAGGGAAGGGGGTTAAAAATAAATAAAAAGGTTTTATGGGATTATTTCAGAACTTATCGTGCAGATCAGCGCGTTAAGTGTGAGACAGCTCAACGTGCAAGGTTTGGTTATATACATGACGTTAGCTTTGGAAAGGAGAGACTTCAGGGGCCCAGGTCAGCTACGCTTTCAGCTCCAACCCCAAATATGCTCTCATCATCTCCACTGCCACTTCCAACTCGGAAGACTGGCAACCACAGTCCTGGTGGAATTGCCCAACTATGGCTCATGCGTGCACTCTGAGAAACACCTGGCAATCCCCCTTCCCTTTGCTGGAAAGGGAAGAAACACTTGGGACAGACTCCAGCTGTTTCCCTGGAGGTGGACCAGGAAGGCTCCTCTGAAGGAAGCCACCTCCAAGAAAGGTCGGGGAGCAGGTGGGAGGCCTATGCTAGAGACTTCATGTTATCTAAACTCTCTGCTGTTTTCTTTGCAACTGGCTCTTCTGTCAGGTGCTGGCAATTCTCAGAATTGAAGGGAAGCAAAAGCATCACTGCTAGATACAATGCCCAAGACAGTCAAGAGAAAGACTCATCTTGAGCACAGCAAGTCTTGCATCCGGACCCTCCCACTGGTGCCTGAAAAGAGCAGAGCCAGGAATAGCTCATTGTGCTCACTGTCAACCCTGCCCAACCTGTTCCAGAGAGCAATCCCCCAGTGCTCTGTAAAATAACCAGGACTAGTCAGAAGGCAGCTGTAAGCATCAGCTCCTCTGCTCGGATGGCAAAGGACTCCCGTCACTTCCCAACCTCTCAGGTTACTTGCTTTTTTAAAGACAAAAAACCTAGGGAAATAAGCTGACAGACTGAGGATAGCCTACCCTGACACTGCTCAACTTTAAGCATGAAGATGGGCACTTTTCACATACACAAAGGTGCTTCCTAACTGGTTTTCTGAATGATCACTTTGACCACCAACATAAAAGCACAGGGCAGTAACGTGGCTTTGTACTCCTGCAGTGCCTGAGAACCAAAGGACTTTGCAGCTACCGCTCACAAGAAGAGAATATTCTCCTATTCTTTAAGGGTGAGCAGAAACCTTTGAGATCACACAAATAATCAGTGACAGATCTAGGAAGAGGACTCGGGAATCCCTGAGCACCTGACAGGGCACCGCTATTGCTCCACCCCCAGCAGAGCAATATTTCATTCCACTTTCCCCTACCAAAAGAAAATTATAACAATAATAAGAAATAAAAATGCCATAAACTTAACTGATATTTTATTGAAACTTAACAAACCTGACCGTAAAATTGAGACTGGGAAGGAGGAAATAAAAATAAACAAACAGCCACAACTGTAGTTCTGGAGTGCTGGTGTCTTGGAAATCATGAGGAGCACCGGAGATGTCACTTACAAGATATACACTGCTATTGGCAACAGGGTATTTTTACAATATATGTGCATATCTAAACGGTAAATATGTCATGCTGCTGATGTGGATGCAAAGATAAATATGCGCATACCAATGGAACCGCATGTATGGATGCATTTGTATCAGAGCTGTAATTGCAGAAAGCCCTTTGCGCTGCTGCTCTGCTGCTTCAGCACTCCTCTGTCTATGTACTAGGCATGTATGAAAATTACGATGGCCCAAAGTCTCAGAGACACTGCTAAGAGGGGATGATACACTGGGGTGGGAGAAGAGGCACAAATGTGAAGAGCCCAGAAAATTAAGACTCTTGTATTCTCCATGGAGACAAGATCTGGGAATGCAAGTCAAATCCTTCCACTAGAGGACGCTCCATCATAAATCTAATATGTCCCTCTGAAAGGCTCCATTGTGAACACACCAAAGGTCTTCAGTGGTCATAATTTGATCTGGGGCTCCTCAAGAACTGAGAGGTAATAACCATCTTTGAGCTTGTGAACCCAGGAGGAAAGGGCTCTGACCATGGAAGTCCCATGATGCTACTGTGTGTAGACAAAAAAAAAAAAAAAACCCACACCAGAAAAACTAACACTTTTCATGACTTGCAGCAGTATGGAACAGTGGTTCGTCTTCAGCATCCAGATCTCTTACCAAACGCAAGACCTATCAACACTATTCCTTAGTGGTGAATTTCTATCAGGTCATCACCAGCTTCAGACACAGTGCTGGAAATGTTTAAACAAGCTATGGCAGTCAGATCTTGACACTGGGTGAAAGCCTACATCAAAACAATGCCTGCAAAGAGATCTTTTCCACCCCTAACACTTCTGATGAGCGAAACCCACTTCAAGTTTGCCTCCAATTCAAAAATTTTCACAAACTTGACTGCTGCTATTTCTTGCACCACTTCTCCAGCTCTTCAGAGATCTTATTCTCCAGCCTCTCTGATGTCTTCTCTAACATTTTGACAGTCTCAACTTCCACCTTAAATTTTCCAGGACCTCTAACAAGTCCTTTTCTCTCAAGTATGTGAGAATTCAAATGGCATCAAGAATACACAAACATGGTAATGTTGATTGGAGTTAAAATCAAGCCATCCTCCTCACCTATGAGACAGAGATCCAGCACACTGAACCACTGAAGTCGACTCATGTATACAAGACTCCTAGCTGAAGTCAATGGCAGTGACATATATGCACTGAGAGCAGAGAACTTACCCCCTCTGTAACTTTTCATTGTGTTTCTACCATGGCCAAAGATGAGGGAAGAACTTGATGTAGGTCCCCAGCTGGATAAAGCCACCGAGTTTGACAGCAGGTCTAAAAGCCTGGGATGACCCAGCAGGACATTTGTTCTTTTTCATTTGTCAACCAATACTCAAGACAATGAGACCACGACCACAACAGCCTCTCTGCTGAATGAAGCAGGGTCCTCTCCAGTGCTGCACTCTGGACAAGTGATTGCCACAAATGGAGGAAGGTAGAGAAGGTAACATACAGCAATCAGATCTGTGCCTGATGAAGTACACTTCCAGACAGCACGATTCCCTCCATTAGTAGCTTTGCTGGAAGATTTTTACAAAACAAAAGGGTGAGCAGGAAAATAATTCAGGACAATTTTGACTGCTCTGCATGGAAGATTTCACTGGATGTCATCACCTGTGTGTGGCCCTTGAGGACTCTGGTAGGCAAAAGGGTCTGCCCACACAAAACAGCTTTCGTTTGCCATGTGGTTTTTGTGCTGAGATTGTCCAGGCAATCAAAGTGAGGATGGGGAGTTGTTAGCCCAAATGAGCCAGACATCTCAGCTTATTTGAACATCTGGCTGATAAAGTCCAACTGTGCGTATTCAGGATGAAAAGGTGTTTGACATTCAGGCCTGGGTGACTGAGGATGGGGGACCCTGCTTTGAACGTGCCAGATGGCTAGACAGATGCAATCCTTGCCCTTGTCAATGTGTGGCCAATCTCTTTGACTGACTGTAGCCATTCACCAATCTCCAGTAACATGGGCATCAATGCACAGAACAGATGGGCCCGCGTAGCCACAGCAGAAATGAATTTAGTTCCTGTCCCAGGTCCCATTGCATCCAGTTCCACCTCCTCTTCCAACATCATGGCCCTCCAGGGACTATAATGCTGGTCGCTTCTTTCTCATGACCTGTCCTCTGCCTACTCTCTTTCTTTTCACATGCCCCACAATGTATTTAAACCAGAAGGTCCTTACAAATTCCCAGCAAATCCCATCTTTGTTCAAGCCTCTTCCTTACCAAAGTCTCAGCCAATGATCTGAAAACAGAAAGAAGTCCACAGTGTAAAAGGAGAGGCATCATCCATCTTAGTTCTTCACCTCTTCATCCACTTCCATGTCCCTCCCAGGGCAATTCAGCACATCTGGAAGGCTCATGGCCCTTGACACCAGCCTCCAACTCTTTCACAGACAGGTATTTCAGACTTAGTGTGTACAGGTGCGCTTCTTGCTGCTAGCACCTACAGGACAACCTGAAGCAGGGGAAGTCACACAACTCCTGATGTCCTCAGAATGTGCCTTTTTCCCCACAGTGTGACAACGCAGAGATGCTTGAATGAGCTGTACATCCACGTGGTTCAGCTGGGGAGATCTCAATCTGGGATGCCACTGTTGGAGGTAAAATCCTGAGGCCCCTCCAGCTGTCTTCTCACAAGAGGACTTACAAGGACATCCAAACTCACTATTTGCAAGCTGGCCCAGACTACTGCAGTGCTGACAACTGCTGCAGTGTACAGGGAGGGCCAGGTTAGAACACTTTGCTTCTAGCAGAAGAAGGATCTCCATGGCCCCCTCGCACTGATGTGCTGCTTTAGCACTGCTGCCACATTAGGCACGTGAAAAGAGATCGACGTTCCTGGAGTACAGTCAAGTGAGCCAGAAAGAGGACCCAGGAGCTCAAGTCTTACCCGTTAATAACAAGACTGTTTGTCCTTCCCTGAAAATGTAGTGTTATCCAGGGATTATCTTAGCTCTTTACGGCAGGGTACCAGCCAATTTATCTTTGAAACAACTGTGTTACTGCCTGTGGGGAAGGTGAAGAAACAGTCTCACACTGGAGCACTATTTAACTGGGCAGGCACTGGGGAAATGACTATTCCACTACATGCAGCCCAGATCTAAACCCATTTAAGCAATTTGAAACTCTTTCCTTACTATTCCAGACTTTTGGATCGGACTCTGTTTGAAGAAAAGAGAAGAAGGAAAGCTGTGTCTCTTTGGTCCAAGCTGACGTGGACTTTAGGACAGCATCACAGGCAGTAGGCATCTCCCTCAACCCAGGCAATTCTGCTCTCTACTCTCCAGCCTTTTCTACAGAGGGGTGTTAACATCAAGAGACCCCACCTGACCAGGTGTTCTGAGTGAGCTGTTTGGAAATGATGACATTTTTAAAACTGCCTTTGCCTTCCCACTGTGGAGCTGGTTTGGGAGATCAGCCAAAGACCCATGCCACTCATTTCTTCCCTTGTTTGATCCCTGGCTCTCCACTTTCCACTCAAATCCTCTAGATCCGGGGTGTGATTACTCTGATATCTGTCACAGGTAGGGTTACGCTCACTATAAAGCATGTCCTGATAGCAACCAGCATTTGCATGGTGTATGGCTGGTAGTGTACTTAATATCCAGCTTCTGCTGTCCACCATCATCTTTGCTCCCCCACCATTTCCTTCCTCTTAGTAGCCTACCTGATAACAGCAAGCATCGCGCCCTGGTGAAAGGGTACCATAAGCAGACACTGAGCTGAAAGGCGCAAGAGTGCCACATTCCCACTCTCCCTCCCACCCCTAAAAAGAAAACAGGCACACAGATATTTGCATGGATAACAAAAGTACATGGTACCCATGAAGTTCACTTTTTTCCCTCCTTTTAAACAAATCCAAATTTTCCAGTGCTCTCAAGAGCAGAGCACAACCAGCTGACTGCAGCCTGGGATCATTTTTGGGTTGGCTGTCCTTGTGGCAGGCACCACACATGAACTAGGCATTGTTCTCTAGCCGAGGAGTTGAAATCTGGGCAAAGTGCTCTGTGCCTTTGACCCTCAAAACAAACAAATGGAAACCACAGCAAATGGGCAGCAAAGGGGGAAAGGGAAGGAAATGACCCGTGGATTTCCCTGGATCGCAGTGACACAAAGGAAAAATAAAATTCACACAGAGCACACTTGCAGGTGATCCAGACACTGTCATGTAAGCAATCAAAGGTAACCACAACAGAAAGAAAATCAAAGGATAAAAATCTACCCAAAACAATCCCCAAAATGGCATGAGTTAGGACATCCCAGAAATGCTGGGTTTTATCCATTAGGGTCACTCATGCTTTCTGCCTCAGTGAAACAAAATCATTATGCAATGACTTTTTAATTATTTTTTTTCTCCCCCCAAAGTGCAAGCAGTCCCAGCCACTTTTTTCAGATCATTCCTCTGGTTTTGTGTTCACCATCCATGCATATAACCCCCAATGCGGCACTGTCAGTCACAAGGTCTGATCATATTGTTTTTCCAACGAAAACCAGAACAGGGAAGGGGAAGAGAAAAAATAAGAGAAAAAAGAGGGGAAAAAAAGCAGTGAAAATAAAGTACCCCCCCGCAAAAAAAATGCCCAAAACCAAACCCATCTCTCTTTTAATTTTTTTTTTTTAAGAGACCACAAAAGTGAGCCATCCAAAACCAGAAAATAAAAATTGAAATAACCAAAAGGAGAAAACAAGAGAGAGATTAGAGGGAGGGGGGGAAACAAACAGAAAAACGAACACTAACGACCCAAAATAAACAAAAACAAAAACTAACCAGCTGAATTGGGAGTTGAGGGTGAGTTAGCCTGGCTTCCATGGGCTGACACATTGGTAGCCGTGACAGCCGTTTTGGCAGCATAAATATTGGCTTCCTCTTGAAATTTACCTATGTTCTTCTTGTACCGGATTCTCTTATTTCCAAACCAGTTTGATACCTAGAGCAAGTTTAAGAGAAGACAAAGATGTTAATATTTCAGCTCTGGTGCGTGCGGCTGAGTGAGGAAGGTGGATTAATTCAGGTTAAGCAGTGCATATTCTTTTCCCCAACCCCCATTTTCCTAGCCTCGGAAGGAAGCACTTTCTACTCGCTTGTGCCACACCAAGACCAGGAAAGGTTGTGGGACCCCCTTGAGAGTGCTGGGTTTGTACGGATATATCTGGTTATATGGAACTGCTCGACTCACCCCACAAATATATCAGACGGCTTTAAAAACACCTGAGAAACTCAAATAACCCTGAAATTGCACAACCTGGAAACAGTGTGTGTCATTTTGAAATTTTTTATTTGCCTCCTCCTCACTACCCCTCTGACAGGGGCAGATGGTCTGATTCCCAGATGCCCCAAATGCCAGTGTGGCTTTCAGAGAGAACCCCCAACAGATTTACCTGGGCCTGGCCGACACACAAAATTGCCCTGATATGACTGAAGCTCAGCTTTCGATTCAAGTGAAATCAGTACAAAAGGCCAGAAGTGGATGCTCTTCATCCAGCTCAATTAGGCTTTTTGTGGTTCAGCATGAACCACTACATAAACTGGGAGCTTCAGGAGGAGGCTAAAGAGGGAGTACAGGGCTTGCCGTAAGACCTAACTTTGGTCCCAGGGAAGAAGTGTGTCCCTTGGAAAGAGGCAGGAGATGTTTCCATCATGTTTGTCCAGAGACCAGCATGGGTCTGATGTGTCTAAGTGCCCAGAAGTGTGCTGAATGGGGCGGCTAGTGGATTTATTTAAAAAAAAGAAAGAAGCGGGATGAACTTCTTCACAAGCCGTAAGTGTGACTGAAAATAATGGGCCAGATCTGAAGGTAGAATGAAGTGGTGCAGCTCTGCTCATGCCAGTCCTGGCGAAAGCTGTTTCCCTGTGCCTGTAGCAGTGTAATGCACAATCCTCAGAAAGCCCAAAATTGAGGTCCAAGCACTGATCCTTGCAGACTGTCAGGGTGATATCCTGGGATCAGCAGTATGAATGCTTGACAGAAAGGTCACTCAGACAACCTGCCAGGTTTCTGGATAAATACCCCAAAGTTTGCATGTCAGAGGTTCAGCACAGTGATAGCATAACTCCAAAGTCTGTGAAACCAGGCTGTGGTATCTCGCCAGAGCTGCTTTCCAGAGAAAATGTCAGGGTACCTCCCCAACCACCACAAACTCAGCATTCCCAAGAACCCACTCAGTACCCTGCTAATGATAATCCTGTTCACTTGTGGGCACTATGTCACATTGAACTATTTCAGAAATGTGGGAAATATTCAACCTACAGTTTTGGAAGCAGCTCTGTTTCTGTGACAGCACTGAACACAGAGAATCAGGGCACTATCTTCCTACATGCAGATCTCTAAGCAGAAGACACCTTCCAGCTGCTATTGACCTTGTTTGAGAAAGCTCATCAGGATGAAGAGACTAGGCAAATGGCAAAGGATGCTGCAATTCTCCCAGAAGAGTTCCAACACTCCCAGGATCGCCTGGAGCTGCAATTTTGAGCTAGGAGATCAACCTCTTTGGTGGGACTCAAAGGACATTCTCCCTTTGCTTGCTGGTGAGCCAACACATCAGTGCTTCCCCTTCTAAATGGACTGTCCACACACCAAGACACAGAAGACAATACTGGATGTTCATCCTGGAAGCTCATGATTTTTTACTCATCTTAGGGAAATTGTTTTGGCATGGGTGTTGATAATTGAAACCTATAAGCTTTTATTCCTATGATGCTTTCTATCTGCAGTGCTCCTAGAGCATTCAGCAGCTTCTACACAGAAGTGGCTTCATCCGCCAATTTACCTGCTACTAAACTGCAGGTATCCAATCCCGTGCTGCTGCAGAGCAGGAAAAAGAAAATATAACCTCCAGAGACTCCTAGGAGGCAAAAGGTAGTAACTCAGATCAGCACCCAACACAGATCTTGGGGCGAACATTTCGATGGCACCAGGAGCAGGAGCTGTTTGCAAGGAGCTCCATTCCACTTCTTGGTCCAGCTTTCCCATTAATGACAATGTGCTCCTTTGTGATCTTCCCTCTTGGCCATCTCTCCAACACCTCTTCTGACTTCAAATGCTGGAGCTGGTGGGTGAACTCCGCGCACCACAGAGAAGGAAGTCGGGATGAATGGCTACCACAGTTGATCTTCATCTTAAAATTTGCCTAGCCCGGTCAGCCTTTGAGTTCAGATCAACTCTGCTCATGACTTGCACACATTCACGATGTCCCATGTCCTCCCTTAGCCTCAGCAAAACCAGAAACCTGGATGTGTCTTTGTTTCTACCTTCTTTGGACAAAGGGTGGGAGATCCTGGAGCCACCACAAAGCAGCCTTGATACAGCATGGTCAAAAAATATCCTAAGTGCAGCATTTCTCCTGGGCATTTTCTCTTTGTGAGGGAAAAGTTGTAAGTGTGAACAGATAAATTAAAAGTGAGAGGGGAAGCATCAGGACAGCTGTAGTATTACTTAAGCCAATATGTGCTGTCTTTTGTAGATAACTGGGCAGAATCAATGTTTGGGTCTTTTGACCCAGGGGATGCAATCAGAGTCACTCAGCAGGCATTCAATGTGGTGATGACACCTACCCTTGGATGCTGTTGCTCCTGCTGAAGGCAGACATGCTCTCACAAGGACACCAGATGCTACGGCTGTCTTCAGTTTACTTAAGCAACAAACAGGCATGTGCCTGGGGCTGGGAAGCAGCCCAAGATGAGGAATGCAATAGGAGCCTAGAGGGAGTGCTAAGCTCACACGAGGACAAGACTACCAGAGGCCATATAGATTGGCTTTCAATCATGTAGCTTGCTCCAAAGAGAGGAAATAAAGAACAGCAGGCCTGAGCAAGGTACAGCTGAACACTTCAAGGACTGACTGCACTCCTCACAAATCCCAGCAGCTCCCAGGTCAAAGCTACAGAATCCAGGAACTATGTGGCTGCCTTGAATGTATGGAAATAATTCCATTTGTCTTTACTGTCCACCTTTCTTTTAGGGATAAGCAAGTCAGGGAGATGTCATCTCCTGCAGCACAAGAGTAATGATGGAGAGAAACGACCCTGTGAAAGCCCATCCTCCTTGAACACAAACTACAACCATTAGCCTGTCTGATCCAACCCTTCCCACCAGGACCTTGTCCATTCCACCTTATCAGGCAAAATCTGCGCAACTCTTCCTACTGCCTTCCAATCCCTTGGCTTAAAAAATGGGCTCAAACAAGCTCTTCTTGCAAGCCAGCTCAGCACTAATTCCTTGAGGAGAAGACTTTGTTTCCGTGGGTCACACCACATCATTTCTGTGCTGTTAACACCTTGGCTGCACACACAGCCATCACTTCATGAAGTCTTCTAAATTCTCTTCCCAACTCCCCTTTTCCACCATGGTTTCAGTCTGCAAGTCTGCTGTCCACTCTCCCACTCACTTACACTAACTTGCACTAAACTCATTTAGTAATTAAATGCTCAACACTGAGACATGACTGACTTCACTGAGGTCCAGAGTACCCTTCACCACACTGAGGTATCTTTGCTGTATTTCTGAGCTCACTCACCTGTGAGACTGTGATGCCACATTTCTTGGCTAGCTCTTCTTTGGCTTCCTCACTGGGGTAAGGGTTGCTGAGATGGGAATAGAAATACTCATTCAGGATTTCTGTAGCCTGCTTGTTGAAGTTTCGTCTCTTCCGCCTTAGTATAAAAAAAGAGGGGGGAAAAGGAAAGGAGATCAGTGCCAGGGATCCAAAAATAGGAATGCAGTTTTAGATACTTTGACTTTCCCTACTTCCCTCCCTCTTTCCCCTGCTCCTGGGAGCAAGCAATGGAATAGACTCATGGTGAGGAAGCTTCCCATCTGCACCTTGCTGATGACTCCTCTCTCATCACCTTCCAAAGCAAGTAAGTCTCATCTCAAATTACTGCTGTGCCCTCCAGCTCACAGAATAGTCTTAAAACTGGCACCCAGTCCTATGCCTGGGAAAGTGACTCCTGACACCTGGCTCCCCCAGCCAAAGATATCACTGCTACTCTGCAAAGCTCTGTGTTGAGAAAGCACTGCTGGATATATCCTTGGGGAAGTCTGTTCTATTTACAGCTGGGCATTATCTGTCTGCTACCTCTTCCCTTGTACCCCCAGTCTAGTTGCCTCTCCTCCCCATCCCAAACTGCAGTCCAAGCCACAGCCTACATATAACTACCCTGGGGAGTGAAATAATTCTACAGCCAATCTAGAAGGGACAGGGTGGGTGAGAGGATTAGCTTTCATCCCTAACTGAAGTGCACATTTTCACTACAGAAGGCTGTTCGAATATACCATATAATCTCCTTTTGCCACAGCAAAACCGGGATGTGCAATTCTTAAGATACAACTGGGAGCCTCCCTGAGACAGACACTGGATGTCTTGAATTGCTGTCCCCTACCTGCTGAGCCACAGGCAACTAAAGGAAGGTGAACAGCCACTGTGGCTCAAGACCAAGAGACATGGCCCTTCAGAGGCACCTCAATTCAGCCCAGAACCTCAAAACACCTCCCCCCAGCCTGAATAATACTGCACGGTGGGTGGGGAGAAAGGCTTTGTGGAGCGAACTCACCGTGCATCCAGAAATCGGGAGCGCAAGATCATGACGGCTTCACACGTGCTTTGCTTCAATTGCATCTGGATGGAGCTGAACTTGCGGTGGATGATGCTCACCATCCGCTCTATCTCCTTCGGTGAGATAGGTCGGGTCCGGCTCTGCTCACGCAGCAGGTTCATCACGTGGGTGGTGAATTCATTGCATGCCTGGGATGGCAAGAAAAGCAAAAGAAACCCCAGGATCGGAAGGTCATTCGATGGCGTCAAGGACAGCACAGAGGCAACACTGCTAAGGACAGAGAGGCAAGTGGAGGCCTCAATGGCTGGGGCTTTGTAGGGCAGACCCAGAACAAGAGTGGGTTGGCTCTTGGGAGAGAGATAAATTTCTCTCATCTGCTGAGCAGAGGGCATGAGACTCCCAGCAAACATGCTGAAAAAGGAAGGAACCAACTTTTTTGCTCTCAGGGATCATGGATGGAGCTGGGGCAGGTGAAGCCCTAGGACTCATGTAAAGCATGAAGCAGTTCCAGTCACTGTTTTTCTGGATAGGACTGGAGGACCTGTAGATGTATCTGAGGAGGACCATGAACCTTTTTACCCAGTGTCCCTCCTCCCGCTGCTCCAGCTGGACACCAGCACCACATGTCCTGCAGAGCCCCTCATGCTTCAGAAGAGCAGTTCCCAGAGAGACGCAGCCCTGTTCTGCACTCTTAGCACATCAGATAAGAAGTAAATAATGATGATAATTAAAGCTTGAGTGAGGCAGGAGCCCTGACAAGTAAGGGCAAGCAGGTAGCAATCCCAATTAGTTTGCTGCTGGCACAGCACTGTCTGGCTGCTCCCACTGTCCCCATGCTGTGCTGTGAGGACAGGGCAGCGAGAGGAGTAGGGGAGACAAGGGAAGGATTTTGAGGCCGCTCCATTTGTCCATCCCCACGAGCACCTCACAGGCTCAACAGGATCCTCTGATTCCCAGAACTGAGCCCCAAAAACCAGGCTGAGAGCAGCACTTGGACACCAATGGCTCGAGAAACCTTTGGTGCTCCTGAGACACAGGCAGCTGCTCTGGGCACAGCATTCCCAGTTCCCATCCTGTGATGGGGAAAAAGGGGCTAGCAGGGGAAAGAAACACTGATTTTGTGGACTAGCAACATGGGCTTGACTTACTATCTCCCACCCCACTCATTCAAGCTGAATCCCCCATCCATGGCTCAGACCCAACAAGGAGATGTCCCTGAGGCCAGCAGAGCCCCTCCAATTGCCCATCACCAGCTTCAGCTGACAGCTCCCATCTCCTAGTGTGAGTGCTGGCTACGAGAGCTCTCAGCCGGGTGCTTCTTTGCTCCCTGACACCCGAGCAATTTCAGCTCGTCTCCTCTTGGCATGAAATAAGGAGCATTAAAGGCAAAATTGCCAGCGAGCGCAGTGCTGTCACAGCAGCAGCCAGACACCGTGAGAAGCCAGGCGCTGAGCATCCCCAGCCACCAACAATGGGACTGGAGAGAGGGGAGTGGAGGTTGAGAAACCCTGAACCCTGGTTTTGCAGGACTGTGGGCAATGATACTGGAGATGTGGACCGGCACAGCCATTTGCAAAACAACTCAGTGGCAAAACCAACCCCATCAGTGGGTTGTGAGGGAGAAAGATGTGGTCCATCTCACCCTATGGGACTGGGATAAAGGCTTCTCTCACCTGGGTGTCCCTTTGGGGAGAAAAAATGATGAGAAACAAAATCAGAAAAACAAACAAACAAAAATCCCACCCAAGGGGAGGAAGGAGCAGAAGGTCCTTCCCTGAAGCCCGTCTCTGGCTCTGCTCTCCGTGGGCCTGGGTGGCAGAGGACATGGGGTCTCTCTCCCCCTCTTCAGCCTGGGGTCTGAAAGATGAGCCCTTACGTGTTCTCCACTCCTATCCACATGAGATAGTTGAGGCTCCCTCAACGCTGCACCACCCCATCTCTGTGCCTTGAAAGAGTGACAGCAGGGGCTCAGGACAGCCACCAAAGGTCATGCTTCCAACCTGCCCCCTGCCTGCTCACTGGGCCCTTCCACCCTTCCTCCTCTAATGCTCTTCCAAAATGTCTTTCATGGTGTGACCACACTCGGATTCTCCAACACCAGAGCCCTGCCTGGCCACCCTGACTCCAGCTCCAACACAGGGGCACCCATCTAAGGTAGCTCCACATCACCTCTGGGTGTAGGTCTGAAGATGCCAACCAGCACCCTCAGCTTGGGCAATGTGGCACCTGAAGAGGCGAGACATCCCCCAGCCCCACCAAGCACCAGTTACTGGGTAAAACGGGGCCTGGGTTGGCTCGCCCCTACAGGCCCTGGCACCAGTGGCTGCTCATAGCCCCGTCGCATCGGCAGAGATGGTGTTAAACCATGGACCTGAAACTCTGCCTGGCCCCTGGCCGCAGAGCCCATTGTGCACCCAAAAAGCAGGGATGCTTTCTTGCTTGCACTTCATAAACCACAACTTTGGGGTAGAAACCACATTCATCACAAGGGCAAGCCGCACAACAGCAAAGAGAGGTCTGCAAAACATCTGGAAGTGTTTGAAAGAAACTGGCTTTGAGCGTTAGCCTGCGAAGCTTTTCATGCAATTGTCAGTGTTACCAATAGCTGCATTCATGACCCAAATAGTGTTTTTTTTTTCTTAAGAATCATTTTCCACAAGAAAAAAGACAATTTTTTTTTTTTCTAGAAAAAAGAACTTTTCAAGCAGAAAAAGTATTCAAGGAAAATTTTGATTCAAGCCTTGCTTGGGAAACTGCTTGCACTGAGGCCAGCACTTCAAAAAGGACTCCCCCTTCATAGGGCCAATTTTTGGCAAGATATTAGGGGAGGAGTGAAAAGCAAAAATCAAAGGGGCAACCCATGCCGAGCCTATTCTCATGCCACATCCCAGCACAAAACCCCAAAAAATCACGTTTCAGTCCAATACCAAGCAACAGTTTGCACTTGCCCATACACTCCTAACAATAGATGTCAGTAGTGATCCAGGCTGTGCACATCCATGCCGCGGTGCCGGCGGCTCTCCCGGCTGCTCCAGCTCCTGTTCCCACCATCCCATGACCACCACCCCTGGGCAGCCCTGCCCTCCGTCGCGAAGGAGCCTGTTACCTGCTCATACTTCTCCAGCTCCGTGTGGTAGATCTGCCGGATCTGGGAGAGTTTGGCTCTGTAGTCAGAGTGCTCCACCGAGTTGTCTGAGCCAGCTCCTCCTGATGCAGCGGCAGCAGCGGCAGCAGCGGCTGAGCCACCTCCTTTTTCAGGGCCTGCTACTCCCTCGGCCAGGAGCATGTTGTCTAACCGCATCAGCTGGGGGTCCGTGGGCTCCTCTTCCTGTGCTCCCCGGATGCTCAGCACTGCAGGAGACACAAAGGGGAGAGAAAAGCCTGAGCTGCACTTGGGGCTTAATTCGGGGAAGGGGATACTCATCCCGGGTTGGACCAGCAGGACTCAATCCCCATCAACAAGGTTTTTCTTCCTTTCCCAAGGGTACCCCAACAGGCAGTCTGCATCCTAGTGCTCATCACTGAGGGCAGCTTCTCAGCTCTTCAGCCCAGCAGTAGTGACAGGGACAATCCAGCTCCCCACTCTCCTCCCTGCCTCTTCCCCTCCTTTCCGCAGGGAAGAAGTAGGGCAGAGCCAGCAGAGAGCCCACCACAGAAATAACCCAGAAAGCCACACTTTGCATTCAAATATGCGGCAAAACTGCTAGCAACACCAACCAAAAAACCAATAAATGTACCCATTCTTGCTGCCAGAAGTGATAGAGACCATATCCCAACTCAAGCATGTGATGGGAAGCTGGGAGTCTCTAGCCCAGACCTCAGCTCACCTAGGGGTCCTCTCATGTCACGTAACACATCATTTAAAGCCTGATCCTGCACCATTTGTATCAGCCATCAACCCCAGATGGCAGAAAAAGACGCAGAGTCCAGGGCTGACCATGCCTCAGTCTCCCCTATTTTAAATACAGATGGAAAGGGCTTGCCAGGCTATGCTTTTAGCCACGGAGTGGAAAAACAAGCAAAAATATGTATAAAATAAATTATATTCTTTGGAAAATGTCTTTTTTTTAGAATCCAGTTGTTCCATTGAAGTCTAAACTATGCTAAGAAAAGGGGCCACAACAAATTAATCCTCCTGGAGCAACTTTCCAAGGAGAGAATTTTCCTCCCATCTGTACTTTCCACCTCAATTATTGCTTTGAAAGTCCTTCTCCTTCAAGGGCTTTCCTGCAAAAACCACATGGGAGCATCCTGACCACTCGGGATGTCCCAGGTCTGAAGGATGGCGGTGCCCTACGTGCCTGCCATGTGTCCCCCCCAAGGTCTGTTTGAATACAGAAGCATAGGAGATTTCCACATGCACACAAGCACAGGTGTGTGCAGCTGCAAAAGAAATAAAATAAACAAATCCTTGATGCATGAATAAAAAAGGCATTTCCTCAGAGAAATTAATTTTATTTCCCCATCTTGTCCGGCACAGGAGCTCAAAGCACTTTGTAAACACACATACCTTCCCCAAGCACACGCTCATGCACATCCAGAGCTGGGTAAGATTTCATGGATTTTAATAAAGTCGTTCCCATTTATACCCAAAATGAATTTGACCCTCAGAATCTGCCGCACGAACAAGAGGAAGTGATTTTCCCTGTCATTTAAAAAAAAAAAGTCTAAAATCAGTTGGCAATAAGAAGTAAAACCAGAGCAGTTAAAATACCTGGGCAAAAACCTAGTACGGTCTTCCTCACTCTGAAGTAAGTTAAAAGATATAGCTATTATAAGTATAAAATGAAAGTAAAAGACCCTGTTGAGAGGTTTGGCTAACATTAAAAATAACTTTTTTTAAAGCTTCAAACTCTGCTGAAATAATTATTTTCAGGACTCTAGCATTTATGGGCATTTTTGTGATTAAAACATTCATTGTCAACAAAGGTGGGAAGGTCAGGGGGAAAGAAAAGATAGAAAAAAGCCCAACAATAGTAAATTTGCCAGTGAGATCAGCTAATAATAAATAACTTCACGCTACAGAGAATCAGTTTCTATACAGAAGGATGGCGGCATAGTGCCAAATTGGGAACTGGGTGCCAGTTGCTGAGCCCCGAGGAAACAGGACTGGCATTTCCCTGCACCGTGGAAGGCTTCCCATGGCACCACCAGCACCCAGCCACGTGCTTCGCCAATGAATAAATCCGAGGGGAGAGGTCAGATTTCGTCAAGAAAATCTTTTGGGGTCTGCTGTCCATAAACTGAAATGAGAGGTAAAGGTAAGCCAAAAACCTTAAAAGGACAAGAGTAAAGTGGGGAGATGACAGGCCATATGGGTGAGAGACAAACTTGCTATGAAAAAAAGAGATCAAATTCCTATTTTTCCAGGGCAAAAAAAAAATCACTAAATTAAAGCACATCAAAAGCCCAAATACAAATGGAAA
This sequence comes from Athene noctua, assembly GCF_965140245.1. Lineage (NCBI taxonomy): Eukaryota > Metazoa > Chordata > Aves > Strigiformes > Strigidae > Athene > Athene noctua. The sequence goes on from NC_134041.1 coordinate 30,174,226, forward strand.
GCAATACATGTAAAAAAAAAAAACAAAAACCAAAACAAAACCAAAAAAACCCACCCCCCTAATAAACAAATCAAAAGCGGAGTTGCCGAAGCAGGTGCATCTGGATTTCAAAAGGGAAATATTTTTAGATTAAAAATCTCAGGAATCATTGACCTGACAGGTAGGCACAAGTGATTAATTAGTTTATGTTTAGAGAGCTGCTTCCTGATGAAAAGCACTGTATAACCCCTAAGCTTCATCACTGTGCAACATGCACAGACCAGCACCCGCTGGGTGTGTGCATCCCGAGCATCTGACGGACGCACATCCCTGCAGCAGAGAACCGAACCCAGCCAGGGGCTATGTGAAGATAGCCTGGGCTTGGCTTCCCACTCAGAATAAGGCTAGAGAGTAAATAAATGGAAAGGCCAATGTGTCTAAGCAGAACGGATGCTGCCTATTTATCCCTAGAAGGCTGGGCTCAGCCAAGGAGAAGACAAAATGATTATTTAAAAGCTCCTTTTTTATCTTCCCGGCACTGTCCCTGGCTCCAACACACCTTCTGCCAGATTGCCTGGGGTACTGGGCTCCTCAGCAGCTCTGACCCTCCAAAATGCACCCCCCCACCCCCCCCACCGTGACGGGATGTGGCTCCTGCTCTGCCAGCTGGGGGGGCTCGGGGTGAGCCAGTACAGGAAGCACCAGACCTGCAGTGCCTGGGCGGCGGATCGCAAAAGGCCCCCACTCTCCCCAGGCTGCTGGCTTTCCCACCAAATTAAAATAAAATAAATTAAGCAGAATGACCCTTGGCGGTCCAGTAGCAAGCTGGAAACAAGGGGCTGCGGCTGTGCTCTTGCCTGTGCCCCAGCATCCTCAGGACCCGCCATTTGCTGCTTATGATTAAAGAGGAAAAAAAAAAAAAAAAAAGGAAGAACAAGAAGAAAGATAGCGACTGGCAGCCGGGGGGAGGAAAATTCATGCAAGACTTTCTGTCCTTGGCCGCTTTCCTGCTGGCTTGGCAGCCCTGGAACTGCGACAAATGCCGCTAGAGGGTGCTCAGCCCTCGCTGAGGTCCCCTGCTGCCTCAAAATGCATTTTTATAGATATATATATATATGCACACATGCAAATATATATATATATATATATGGATATGGATGCATTTTAATAGCAGAGCCAAGACACGTGCCTTGTTCCCGCTTGCACCACTGCAAAACGGCGCCTGGCTGTCCGTGGAGGGCAACCGAGGAGCACGGCTGTAGCAGGGTCACCGTCACCAATGCCAGCAGTGGGAGCAGCTGGGGACCGCCAAGTCACCAGCTTGCAATCCGGTCACAGACGCCACCAGGGTCACAGAGACCCGTTCCAGCAGCTGGGAAATGGCTCCCGGCTCACACACTCGCTCCTTCTCCCTCTTGAGGAAGGTATCACAGCCACGGTGTGCAGGGGACATCATCCAAGTCCCAGTCCTGGGCTGGCTCGGTGGCGTGGCTGCGGTGCGGGACACACGGAGGCAGTGGCAGGTCTGGCCACAGAGAATCAGGCGAGGAGGAAAAGCCAAAAATAGCTCCCCGGCTCCTTGCCCGCCCTGTGATTCAGGGACAGGGGATGGAAACTGCATCGAATTGCCAAAGCTTTCAGATGCTCCAAGATGTTTCCCACCAACCTGGGCATCTCCGAGGAGCACCTGCAGAGCAGCTAGCTCCATGCTCGCATGAGATGGGCAGCCAGCACCCGAAACGTGTCTGTGTCCCCACACCACAGTACTTGTGCCTGGTGTCCCCGCATGCTGGGGTGTCCCCACAGCTTGACGTACAGCTAGGGTGCGTGGCACAGGGCAGGAGAAACAGCCCTTGCCAGCCATGGTGGTGGTATATGCCTTTGAAACAGACTACAGCATGAGGATGGCCTGGGGCTGTAAAGACACCCAAGAAATCCACAAAAGTGGGTACCAGGCTCCATGCCACCATCCCTTATTTACTCCTTTTTCTCGGGAGCATTGTTCCAAAGCGACCTGAGAAGCCAGCTCAGCTGTTTCTGCACACAGCCACCTCTTTTCTCCAAGGCCATCCTGAAATGCTTCAGATTAGCAACTCCGTGCTCTCCACCCCTTCCAAACCCTCCAGATCAGAGGTGGGCAACACAGGCAGAACAACATGATGAAGGCAATCAAACATGATGGGGGTGATGGCAGCAGCTTAGCAGGAGACTGTGGCTCAGCAGTGACAACAGAAAAGAATGCTCAAACCTCCAAGCTCTACCATTCGTGTAGAAAGGGCAATTTATCTTAGTGTGGTCAGTGTCCTCAAGCTGAAAAGATGCAAGAAGCAGGGGACTGTCCCAGTCAGACTCCCAGCATGGGACATACCCACTCACAAGGGGATGCAGACTGCAGCGGTACAGCATTCCCCACCATTTCTCATCCTTGCGTCTCCCCTTGGGTGCTACTGCATGTGTGTATGCTCATCCCCAGTTACGTGCGGGCCAGGACTTCCGGGATGGAAGCTGAAGACCAAGCAGAAGACACCAAAGGAGGCTAAGGCAAGGTGGAGCTGTGAGAATAGACTATTCAGGGATGCAATGGGGACATCTTAGAAGAAGAAGACATAGTGAATGACACGAAGCCAACCCAGCTTGCGATGATGAAAGAAGAGGTTCCCCCAGAGCTGGCCTGGCCGTTGGTTCCTCAACTGCTGACTTCAGCAGTCAAAACCGCGGTCCCATGAAATCTGCTGTGACTGCCTGGTTAAGATCCCCTCCAAACACATGAGGTGGCAGCAACTCTACAGCTCCGTTTGCTGACACCACCAGCCAAGGGCTGGTCCCAGCGGCTGGACCTTTAAACAAACCCACCCTAAAAAGAAACCTGCTGTGTGGTTTTAATGAGTACAGGAGAAATGCTTACCCTTCTGCCCAAGATGGGCTGCTTCTGGACAGGTTTTCTTGTGGTTGTTTCTCCCCCATTCCCAACTTGCTGAATTGCCTTTCCAGGGGGACATTTTAAAGGAGAAGGAGATTTCAAGTAAATGATTGCAACTTATCGAAAATAATGTGCTACTTAGCATTGGAGACAAGCATCCTGGCAGGCAGAAATGGGAAGCAGTGCTGGAGCAGATGGGAGTAATTAGGTTGTGATTTTCAGAAGGGTTTTCTTCCCTGCCTCCACTGTGCCGAAGATGTACTGGGGGGGGGGGGGGGGGGAACAATCCACCCAACAACAGTTTCAAGAGAGGAGGACAATTCTTCCACCGAGCTGTGAGCTGGCCTTTGGTGCGACCTTCTGGTAGGGAAACCAGAGATGCCTGGCATGGCAGTGCCACTGGTGGAGCACTGCAGGCTGCTCTCACTGTCCTCTTGCACACCCGCAGGTGGGATGAAATGCCTCCTTTCCCACCAAGGCACTCATCTGCCACTGAAGCATGGACGTTTTATTTGTGCATCAGATGGACAAGGTCTAGCCCAAATCCTTTCCTGGACTGGTGGGTGCCCCTGCGGGGTGATATGGACAACAAAGGCATGGAAGCTCCTCCCCAGGTACCCCAAAACTCCTGCACAGACCCATGCAGCATGTAGCTGGACTCTGAAACACACATTGAACATCATCCTTCTTCTGACCTTTTGCAATTTAATCATCATACACAATACTGACTTGGGCTCATGGAGACCCAGCTTCAGGAGTCACACTAGCTCACTGTTTTTCTTTAAACATACGTTGTTACATCTCCAGGTCTAAAACAACAGCCAGCAAACAGAAGCACAGCCATGATGTCACCAAATGCCCCTGCAAACAAAACCAGTAACTAATCACCTTATTTTAAGCCAATCTCAATATATCCTGGAGCCTGAGTCTACATTTGTGAACACTGAAGATCAACAACACTGAACTTGGTACAAAAATACTCCCATTTGCCTCATATTTGAGGACAGGTACACATTAAGTGGCTTGCAGCTGGCTGTCTGGATCCTCCATGTACTCATACACGTAGTCACAACCAAGTCAGCAGAGTTGGGGATTGCTTCCTCAGCTCATCCATGATGGCATGGGCTTGAGCTGCTCTTCCCAAACTTTCTTTGTGCAGAAAAGCCCCCAGACCCCATGCACCTATGTAAACTCCTGTTCTTTTTCTGATGCAACTATATTTGCAGCCTACTTTCTTCTGCAACAGCAAACCCCAGACACAAAGGAAAACCCAGTGTCTTGGATCTTATCTTTAAACACAAAGTCACCTTCAAGACCCTGTGCTCAGAATGAATAAATAAACTCTCAGAGCTTTGTGGAGGATACTAAAGCTCCTACAGATGGGTCTGCACACTGCCAGTTCAAGGGTCCATGTGACAGACAGCAATGTAAATGTCTCCTCAGCAAAGTATATGGTGTCTACCCTTAAATGGGTATCAACAGTCCGGGTAACCAAGGTGGAACACTTCAATATTAAGTAATCACAGGGAGTTTTAAACCTCAGTTGGTATTTTCACCATGTTTACATAAAGCCACTGAGAAAATCAACATCAAAACACAAACAGCTATTTCTAACATAAACGGAAGCTGGAATTTGCAAATACACTGACACACACCATTCCAGGAAGTGGGAAATAAGAGAAGTTGGGGTTTTTTTCCTTAAAATTGACATAAAAGTTCTCCTCCTTGCTCCAACCTTTCCAAAACTTACAAATGGATGAACAGATTTTTGCTCAGATTTTCCAAAACAGGCTGCTGTGAGATGAGACATGGAAAATTTCAGCTGGCAAAATGGCTTTTTGTGCATCTACTTATTTATTTATTTCCCAGAAAAAGAAGGAACATCGTGAAACCAATGGGCCATTTCTGTCACCAATTTTCACAGTCTAAAGCCATAAAACAAACCAAAAATCCCAGAAACGAATCAAGAAAGAAGGTAGTATTCACAAGCACTGCAAAGCCACCCTGGACCCTCACAAAGCCACCTCCTCTCCCAACACAGGAGTGTCTATCAGGGCTGTTTGGAAACAAAGCACTTGAACTAATTTGTGAGATACTTTTAAAGGTGGAGAAGTGTTCATTCAGTCCATAAAGCACACAAAATTGCTATAAGATATGTACTATCACGGAGATGGTAGCAAATCACATCAGTTCAAAGTAATGGCCCATCTAGACCCAGAGGCCAACTCCAGTTGTGGCCAACAAGCCCTACTGGAGAATCAACCAAGGCCGTGACCAACAGCAGAAGCATCAGATGTTCATGGCAGTGGCATTTCCCCCCAGCACCCTCCTACCCACCACCAGTTCTGGGAACTTGCATTGCAATCCAAATTCAGATCAATCAAAAATGTTTCCTGAACCGAAAATGAAATCTTCTCCTCCCATTTCATGTTATCCTTTTCCCTCTCCCTCTTTCTTTTTTAATAAAAATTTGGGTCAATTTCAAAACAACCCAAATGCTTTAAAAAACAGTAACTTCCCATCTTTTGGGGGTGGAAGAGTCCAAATTATTTGCTGAATCCAACCCAAATTAAAAAAAAACCCTCTGAATTACCCTCAAACTGTATTTTTGGGGTGTGGGAAAAAGGAGAAAGGAATTTATCACATGCCAAAAAGTTTCTCAGCTCCCAGCAGCAGCTCTCCATCACTTCAGGAGGATGCAGCTTGCATGTGCCACGGCAGTTGCAGAAGAAAGACATATATTTCAGAGTGCTGGCAAAGAATCTGCACCAGTTTTTCTCCTAACCCCATCCCAAATGCCAACTGGGTTGCCATAGCGAGCGAGGATCTGGCAGCAAAATGATCAAAAGGTCTGGAAAATTATCACTAACACACTGGAGTGGAAAAAAATCCCCCCAAAACTGGAAAATGATCTAAAATAGCAACAAAAATAAGGCACAATGTTGCAGAGATTATTGAAAACCAGATTCCCTGAGAAATGTTGACTCCACAGGAAGCTGAATGAACACAGATGAGCTTGTCTTCTCAGTCTTTCCCTGCATCCTGCTCCTGCCGACCAGTTTATCTCATAACTAATAACTGAGCAAGGCATGGAAGTTTCTGACCGCATCCCCGCATGCCCAGTTATTGCTACACTGTTGTCGAACAAAACATTGCAGATCAAATTTAAGTATTTTCTATTTTTCTCTTTACAGTCCTAACACCACAAGCTGTGGGTCTACTCAGGGATGCTTCACTGTAGGCTGGTGGTCAACTCCCACTACCTTCGGCAGCGAAACTTCCAGCTGTAATTTTCACATCTGAAATTTGGGGGCAGGTAGCACTCAGAAGCCAGAGCTGATTGAACCTTTTGCACCACAAGCAGATCGTCAAACAGAGGTGGTTTAGTAGCAGAAAGCAGTCTGAAGTGCTCGAAAACATTAAAAACAAGCCAACCAAAGCCAAATGCCCTACCATGGACAAACCACCTCCCCCCCCCAGTTAGAGCAGATTCAAGCCCAACTTTGCCACATCCTACTGAGCAGCAAACCCTCACAACTCCACCTAATTAAGCAAATCAACTTCACGTCTCCCAGTAACCCTCTGCAAACAACACATCACCTTAGAGCCAAACTCTGGGCACAGAGGGGTCAACCCTGTCTTATCGGCACTCTTCCCTTAGAAGAGCATGGATAAATTTTGGCTGCACACAGTTCCCCCCCACCATCCTATTGAGCACCCCACACATCCCCAGGCCAGGCTCATGATCTGGCCATGAAGTAGGCTGATGTGAGGGAGCGATGCTAAAGTGGGCTGGAGCAATTCCGTGTTCGGCTTATCTCACAAAGCAGTTTTCCCCTTTCTAAGCAGGGCAGGATTAGCAGGCTCCAGTTACAGCTGTGAAGCCTAATCAATCCCTTATCTGCATAGGCAAACCCAGCACATCTCAAATTCTCCAGCCATGTCGACCACACCGTAAGGGAGAGATTGTCCATGGCCACCCAGCCTCCTCCATCTCACCCCAGCAGTAGGGGACAGGGACCGGGACCGAGACCAACCTCCAGCTGCTCAGAGCAGCAGGCGCAGGAGATAAAGGAAAGCAGGGTGAGATTCAGCATTGCTCTGCTGCTGGGCCAGATTTGAGCAGAAGATGTAACCCAGCTAATTGACCACAGGCTGGCCTGGCTCAGGGGAGCAGCATCTACCGTGGAGAAAAGCCAGTGGCTGGGGTGGTAAATTGGCATTACAGGCAGTGGAGGGGAGGAGGATTATACAAGCATGCACCACATAACCCCCATTTCTCACACCTCTTGGAGCGTGTTTGGGATTTTTTCCAACCCTGGATTGTGATATGGGGCAAAAGCAACAGATTTTGTTATTGTGATGAGGAGAACAGGCAGTTACACACAGGGGTCTGTCTCGGTCCCTCCAAGGGCAGAACCTGCTGTGCCAGGACCCCATCTTCTAGTGGAGTCTGGGTGATGGACCAAACTCCCCTTGGCAGCACGAAGAGAGCCGACTGTCACTGAGGGACAGAGTAACACATCCTCCCCAACCCAGGAGATGGCTCCGACCCGGCGTTTCTCATGCCTGGAGCCAAGTCCCAGCCTGGAACGTGGAGTGGACCTGGGCTCCCTAAGCCCTGCAGGAACAAATCAGCAAACAAAAGATGGGATTGCTCCCAGGGCAGGTCCAGCCATAACCCCCCCTCCTCTTAACGCCAGTTGGGCTGGGATCTGTGAAGTGCTTTGCATATGAATTCTCCTGGCTGAAAAGAAATGGATCCTTTGAATGAGCTGAATCTGCTAATGAGAAGCCGGGGCCTCCAGAGCCCCTCTGAGGACAAGGGTCCTCTTTCGACTGCCCCAGGCCAAGCCCTGAAACCCAAGAACAAACAAAGAGAGGTTTTCCCCCAGAAGGAAGCTGTCTTTCCAGCCTGCTCCCCTCTTGGAAAGGTCATCTCCCCTGGACACGCAGCTCCTGTAAACGGCTGCTGGATGCACAAAGTGACCAGGGCCAAGAGAGTCATAGGTAAAAAGACTGGCGAGAGCCCAAGCTGAAAAGCTGCATTTCAGATTCCCTTCTCCTGCAATCTTTCAGAAAAGATAACATGTAAGACTCCATCCAAGGAAAGCTGGCTTGGAGCTCGTTAAATGGCAATATCCCATTCAAGTCTCGGGTTTTCTAAAAAATGTGAAGGTACCCGCTGCCCATCAGAGAGCTGAGAGTGCTGATGCATTGATGGCCTTGTCATGGGCTAGATTTGGGATTTTCTGCAATACAGGAGAGATTTTTCGGGTCTCAGAGCCAAGACATCACAGGAAATACAGGTTTTTTCCTCCCTTTCTCTCTCACAAAGCAGGCAGCACAGAACCACGACAGACATCTGTACCAAAAGCTGGGGACAGACATGTAGCAGCCTCCCACTGCAGAGCACCCTGGGGCCATGCCCTTTCCCTTCACTGCCAAGGGACCTCCCTGCCTCCTGCTTACTTCCATTTCCAGCAGCAACCTTCTGATGCAACCCAAGAGCTAAGCATGGCCCTTGTCACTCTTCTGCTTATTTGAAGGCAGCCTCATTCCTCAGTGCTTGAAAAAGGTGTCTGCAGGAACAGTATATCCTTTTTTTTGCAGGCAGACAAGAAGGAAGCAAAATAGAAGGAAGAAGCAACTATTAAGCAAGGACTTTCCACCCAGGATGAAACCTCAAGGATTTTCCAGTAGGAAACCTACTGCCCTGGAGATTGCAGCCACTGCTGAGCACAAGTGGATCAGAAGTGCTGCCATTGGTGATTATCTTCTCTAAGGTCAGTCATGGCCCAGGGTCTCCGCCTTGTGGACTCTGGACAGTGCTCTTCCCTGAGAGACAGCGTCTCCTGTTCCAAATGCATTAGAAACCATCCTTCCCTATGCCCACCTCTTCCCCAGACACAGTACCAGACAATTCAAAGCCCTCTCCAGGAAAAATCTGAAAGCTATATGCCTATGAGGATAGGTCAAGTCCAAAGCACAAGAAGCAACCATAACCAAAGGTACTGGAAATCTCACTCCAACTCCTGTATTGTAACCACCATTTAGATGGAACACATCAGCCACCGGCCAACTTCAGGCACCTACTTTCAGAGGTGACCTGTACTAGGACAGTATCAAGCCACTTCACAGCATTACAGATGTCACCCAGACAGTACCGGAGCCAGTCTCCCTGGAGCTTACATGCATATCACCCCTGTGTGTTTCTGAAGTACCACAGCTCTCCAGGACTAAATGTTCCTCTAACTCCTTGCAGACTTCCCTTTTTACACACATGGCCTTTCTCTCTATGTTATACATAGATCATACTAAAGCCTACCTGAATGTTCCTCTTCCATTTGATTGGTTTCCAAGCTCATCCCACTCACAGCACCACAGAGAGGTCAAGTCTGCCCAAGCATAGACAGTTGTCCATTAAGCTCCCATGGCTAAGACACACTATCTTGATTCCAACTTTGCTGGGATTCAATGATTTTGGGCAAATAAATGAGCACATTTTTTGCACGATGCTCAGTCCATCGCACCACTGTGCCGACCTGCTGAGTCTGGCGTCAAACCCGGTCCTTGAGCACGCCAGACAAAGCCCAACTCTTTGAAAGGCAACAGCCGGTCGGCCGCGTTTTAAGGCCAGAAAACAGCTCTGAACGTTCAGTTCCTTCTTTAAATAGAGGCCCCTTCTGTAAACGATCTGTTTGGACAGGAGGGAGAGTGCTGCAAGAGTCCAAGCGCTTGTGAAATAGGATCGGCTGCCTTCGCTCCCGTTCCATTCAAAACATGTGGGGGGAAGAAAGAAATGCAAAACTGGCAAGGCAAGAGGGGAAGAGAGAGACCCTGCACCTCCGCACTGCTGGAAGGGTGCAAGACACCAGAGAAAATGGGGAAAATAATTAAAAAGGATCAATTAGTGGCATTTTTGTTTCAAGGTGCCTGAGTGTGTTTAATTATATTCCATGCAAGAGGTTGTTGATGCAGATTTCTGTGCTGCGTGGCAGTGGTGTAACAGGACCCGATTCTGCCTTCTACCCTGGACAACCCTGCTTGGGGTTTTACCACCAAGTTCACCCGTCCGCATGGTTCAGCAGCACCCTCAGGCAGAGGGGGGCTGACACCCAGCCCCACGGTGCACTGGCCAGGCAGACAAGACACAGCTCCCCCCTGCTCCTGTGAGAGAGGCCCCTGCCATAAACAGAGAGGAGATTAAAAAGGGAGAAAAAAAAAAAATCTTTGCCCGACTCCGGCTGCGTCCCAGATCAAAGATCATCTCCAGCGAGGCCATCTGGTCCTTGTAAATGTAAAACCAAATTGAAAGCCCTGCCCTCACCTCCTCCGACTCCCTCGGTAATATTGCTTTTACTGGCCAGGGAAGGAGCTCGCAAAAGGCATCTGTATGTAATATAGAGTCTTCGTGCAGCTGGGCTATATGTTTGTGACCCCCCTCTTTGTTAATCATGAAGCAGAGGTAAATGTTTTCTTTGGATCTCCAGAGGCCCTGTTATTCCCAGGGGCTTTGGTAAGAGCTTGCAGCAGCAACCCTGGGATGGAGGAGGGCTGCTCTGCACCCCCATCGCTTCTCTGCAGCCAAGGACTGGGTTGTCATCCCTCTCCTGTTTTAGAAAGGGACACACCAGGAGGGGAAAATGTTCCCACCATCGCCACAGTGTCCTCACCATGATGAAAGCCATGCAGCACCCTCCTTCCCCAGCCCAAGCAGGTTTCTCCCACCACTGCTCCCTGCCTGGGATGCAAAAGAGGATGCAGAGGCCAGCAAATAAACAGAGAGAAGGAGGAGGACTGTACTGAGCACTTCCAAAAAGGGGATACAATGCATCTGAGTCAAAACTGACTTGTGAAAAACCCCACCATTGCCAACCCAAATACTCCAGGCTTGAAGGGCAAGTGGGATCCGCTATTGAGAGGAGAAAGCTACACGGGAGACGTCGCAGGCAAAGAGGAGGCAGCTTGAGGAATTCCTACCCATCAAGCTTTATTGTGTTATTCCAACTAAGCAGAGACAAAAAGACAAATCTCAGCTCCCTACTTTCATTTATAATTGAACCCAGTCCAGAAGGATGGAGCAAGTACCATCTGTAATGCAGAGTGCATTAGCAGCCGGCAGAATGAAATATTCAAATTACTGTAGGCTACCTCGCATTTTAATGACAGGGTTACAAAAACCTGACTTGTAAGTGGAGATTGGACTGGAAGAACAAAAAGTTTGTTTTTCCAGTGCATGAATTACCCTAACAAAATGTTACTTTCAGGGAAAAAAAAAAGCATTTGCATGGCTAATTCTGCAACATATCCCAACAGGCTCACGAGGAAAAAAAATATTATTCCATTGAGCTATCCTAATTGACGTATTGTCCAGGGAGGTGAAAAAACTCTGGGAAAAAAGGACAAGGCTTTTTCCTTTTGGCTGAAGATACTAAATAAATAGACATAGGTGTGCACAAACTTTACCAACACGTACAGGCCCCGTACGCAGGGATGAGCAGCAGTACGTATGTGCATCCATGGGGTGTGTCGCTGCAATATTTGCATGAGCTGTAGCCTCTTGATGCTGTGCACAATTTGAATATGTAAATCATCCCTGGATTTTTGTGCTCGTGCCTGCGCTGGGATCCATTCGTTTTGATATCGTTAATCAGGGCTGCCGAAAAGCCTGACACAGTAAGTGGCTGTAGCCCCTAGCAGTAGTCAAGATAGAGTGACAGGCTCCATTTAAGATGTCACAGCATATAATAAAGTGTAAAACTATACTTAAAATAAACGAGATAGAAACAATAAACTTGACTCCAGGTTTGAACTTTCTGGGAGAGCAGCAGAGAGATGCGAGCACACGCGTGTGCAAGCAGGCACAGGGCTGGAAAGGAGAGTCCCCCACCAGCCTGCCACCCAGGGGAGAGTGAGGAGGGCTGCCTCCCATGCTCTCTGAAGGAGCTGAGCTTCTCAGCAACCCACGATAACAACCAGTTCGCATGTGGGACATCTCTAAACTTCTGGAGGTGGATGTTACGAAGGAGGAGGAAGACAAAGAGCCGTAACTGGGATCTGCTGGGGACCTCATGAGGGGATGGCCAGGCCACAATGGGCATTGTGATTCAAGTGAGGAGCCCACCAAAGGGGCTGAGATTTGCTTCCAGCAGCTCAGCAGATAAGAAATGATTTACCCACTGCAGGTGTCACTGCCAGGCACCTGAATGGAGGTTGGGACAGTCTGGTCCAAACCATACTTCCCAGGGAGCATCACCAGCTTCTGGCCACACTCCTGGGGCGTCCCCTCTCCTCCATCCCTAGACAATAGCACCAGGATGGATGGAGAAGTAGCGATGTCCTCAGCATCTCCAGCCGGGGCTTGGCCACATGCCCCAGGACCAGGACCCACAGCAGATGCTGGAGCCCCTCCCTGGCAGGATGAGGATCATGATCAGAATCAGGTCCATGTGGGGCGGGGGGGGGGGGGGGGGGGGGGGCATACTAACAAGTGCAAAAGCCCCATTTCACTCCACAGATCATCTCTCCACACCCCAAAACCTCGTGCATGCTCAATGGCAGCTCTCCGTGCTGAGACAAACCAGTCGCTTTCCCTCCTGCTAAGCAGTTAAATTAGAGAGTATTCAATTAATAACAGCTGAATATTCTGTCACATTTAGGAAGATGTATGGTAAGACAAGCGAGTTGTGATGTCTGTGACAGAAATGATAAAAGTTCTCCCGACACAGCCTGGCAGATACTTGGCTGGAAGAACCGCTTGCTCTCATGGACTTCAACGTCAGCGCAGACACCAGGCCCAGTGCTGCCTTCAAAGGAGAGACACACTCCAAATTGCACAGGAGAACCACTGCCAAAATCGTTTGCAGGCAGCTCCCTCCCGCCCTCCTTCTGGGATCCATCTGAAATGCAGGGACGAGACCCTGGAGAAGACCTTGGCCAAGAGAGGTCCAAGACAGCGCCTGCCAGCCACCACATGGCAAGCAGCACTCAGCAGAAGCTCAAACCCTCCCACGGCACCTAAAGGCTACCCCATGACACTCTTCCTGCCCAGGCTGCCTCAGTTTACCCATCTGCAAAAGGGACAGTGATCATATCGCAAGCAACCCACCCCAGAGGGGAGTGGGGTAGTGCTTGCATGGCACCACAACCATGGGCAAGCTCCTGCCATCTGGTAAGACATTCTCCAACTAATTTATGGATGAAGCGTGGCCAGGGGACACAGAGAAGCTGTGCTCTTGAGGCCGCCTCCTCCTCTTATGGGGGGTTGTTTTTTACCGGTGTTGTTTGCGAACACAGTTTTGTTGCTAAGAAACTACCTTCATATTGCTCGGAGAGCAAAGACAAAGCAACCATCAAAATAACACTGTATTTTGACAGTAGCCAGACCGTAACCATAAATGATCCATTTTCCCCGCTCTCCTGTATGCTCATTAATGTGGGCTAAATACCGTACTCCCATATACAACCCACACCCTATATATACACACATATGGCACATGCAGGCACGGGGGACCCGTGCCCCATGTGCAGGGACTCCATTGCATCCATTCATTCCCCAAGCTAAAGCTGAAGGCATCAGACCCTTAAAGAGGTGGGAGCTCCCCAGGGAGGCCCCACGGCTCCCTTCCAGGCAAGAAGATGGCACAAGGTCTTTAAGTAAGAAATACATGAGAAATAACAGGGAAAAGGTTAAAACCTCTGCCCAAGTCCACAGCAGCTAGCTCTGCATGTCAGCCCCAGTCTGGGCAGAAATGTAATTATCTGTTGGCTTAGGTTTGTTGGGTGGGCTGGGATTGCTTGTTGTGTGGGTTAAGTCCTGGGGGAGAAAAAGTGGGGGAAAAAATAAAACCCATTTGCTGCTCAGTTTCTGAAGTGCTCTGTGCCTCTTGCTGGGGAGATCCTGCCACACAGGGAAGATCAGAGCACCCCTTCACCATCACCTTGACACAGATATGTTCCCAAGCAAAGTCCCTAGGATCCTCAAAACCAGTTTGCCAATGCAACCACCTCCTAGGGCAGGAGAACATCGATGGATCCCAGAAAAGATGTGAAAAATAACACACCTGTCCCCCCCTCCCACCCCCCCAAAAAAAAGGGGGAGGAAAGGGGCAAAAGCACCTCCAGCTGCAGCAGCTGCAGGAAGATGCTTCTTGTGCTTATCCAGGACCATCCAGGATGATGCATGAAGCTAAAAGGTTTTGTGGACACACTGCAGAGAGGTCGGCAGTGCCCTACTCACATCAAAAAGCTAGAGGAAAGTAAATAGCCTGTTAGCAAATGTCCCATATACCAAGAGGGCAGGGGGTAAAGGGCAGGGGGAGAAAAGATGCCCAAGCTGTGCCCACTAACAACTCAGAATGAAAACTGTCTCACCGGAAAGCCTCAGTGTCACAGGAAGCACCCTGAGCAGAGGCAGCATGCTGCAGTCAGGTGCCAGTGAGACAGGCGGAGAAGCAGGCAGCTGCCACACAGGCAGGGACATGGACCTCGGCACCTTGTACCCACCCTGCTGCAAAAGCCCCCCAAGGGGCCACGGACCCGCTGATGCTGATTTACAGGCAGAGAGAAAGGCAGGTGAAAGGCAAGGCTGAAACTGCAACCTGTAGTACCAAGGCAACCCAAAGGGCCTCGTGCTTTTGCAGATCCCCCAGTGCAAGAAAGGATGCCCAGAGTCACAGAACAACTGCAGCGGTTCTACCACCCCAGCAGGACAGCAAACATGGACCTGCTGTCCTCGACCACAAACTACCCATGGCAATCAAGCTCAAGAGCCAACTGAGAGCATGGACTCACGGCCAGAGAGGGATTGCATCAGTCTGCTTTACAGCCCTCAGCATGCACTTGTGCAGACAGCAATGCCTGCAGGCAGGGACCAACGGGGCTTGGGAGAGCAGTGCCCTGCCTTGGATGCTTTTTAGGGCAAGTAAGAAGAAAACTGAAGCCGTTGGAACCGGTCCCGCAATATTTGGGTTGTCTGACTCTTCTCCTAGGGCAGCTGGAGCATGGCTCTGGCTGATGCCTTGCTCAAGCAAAAGACACTCTTGCACATACCCCAAACCCCAGTCCAGCACCGAATGGCCAGTCTCCTGTAGAGTAGCAGCTGGCCACGTGTTCTTTCCCTGCCAAAACCCCGAGCTCCTCCCCACAGTAGGAAAAAAAGGGAAGGGCGAGAAGAGCTCTGTCGAAACCCACCAAACCCCAAACAACATTTCTGCGCAGCAGAACAAAGCCCTTGGAAATCTCTTCTCCGCCTGGGTCCCCCGACCCACATGAAAGCAGCATTTTTCTGGGCTAATTACACAGGCTGCTCTGAGCCTCCTGGTAGAATACAAGCTGCAAAAGCAGACATCAAAGGGCTCCCAATTTTAAAATAAATAGAGAGCAAAGACGGCATGGTCCGTGGGAGATCTCTCCCTGTTGCCTGTGCTGGTTGTCTGGGTTGAATGTTAGGAGGTGACTCAGTTCACAAGACCCCCAGCAATGAAAGCCAAGGGAAGAGGGGGGCAGCTAGTTTTTATTTGCGTGGCATGTTCCCAACAGGCACAGGCAAGGAGGAAGGTTTGGTCCTTTCCAAAGTCACTGCCACACACCAGGCAATGGTGGCTGCCATCACAGCTGGTCTGAGCACCAGCCCCAGGCACTTCATGCCTCAGTTTCCCCAGAGCTGAATGCACCTGGAGCTCCTGAGATGGGACTTTCCAAACAGGTCCTTCACCCTAAAGAACAAACCTTCTAGAGGAGGCCTTGGTCCTGCTCAAGCAGGGTCACAGCCCGCACCTGCAGCTCGTGATGGACAAGAAACCCGAGCTCTATGTTTCCCATTCATTTTGGAGAAAGAGAAGATGCCTTTGCTGTTGGGGGCACCAGCCCCAAACCACTGGCACCCCACAGCCATCTGTCCTGGTTCCTGGCCCAGAAAGCGTCAGGCCCTCCTGGCTTTCAGCAGGACACCCTGACATGCTGGGGCACAATTTGCATTGGAGACGACTGGGGAAGATGAAGCCATCCTACCAGCTTCTCCAGCCTCTACCTTTCACTCTCTCCTTTGGGCTTCATAAGGCTTTGCAGCACAGCCAGTACATGCTCCACAGAGCAACCAACCCTCACTCCTTCTCGCTGATGAGCGCACAGAGATGCCTTCAAAACAGCAAGGCATGACCAGAAATCCTATGGGCCTTCAGGCTGTGGTCCTTCCATGGGCATCAATTACCCAGGAGTGCTGCCACGAGACATTTCTGCAGTGCCTTAGAAAAGGACAGGAGCAAGGAAATCCACAGGGGATGCTCCGATGTTCAGGAAGATCAGCGCACACAAAACTGTCACACGGGATGCCAACAGCACTCCTGAACCCAGCCTGGTCCAGCCTTTGGTTTCCCCACTTCTCCCCCAGCCTTGGCACAGGGGCAAGGAGGAGGGCTGGACCGCACCCCCCACTTCCTCCTAAGGAGGAGAAGGAAGATGAAAGGAATGATGAGGCTGGGATGGCCGAGCATGGGATGTGAGGGGAAGGTGTCAATTAAAGCAATGAGGCCCTCCGCATCCCTGTGCCTGACAGCCAGTCTGAGTGGAGCTGACAGCCGGAGTGCCGGCTGGCTTCCCTGTCGCGCTCACCGGAGCACGCTTCCCCCTACACACCCCCAGCTCCAAACCGGCAAGGCTGGGTCACACGGACACCGGCAGCAGCATGGTGTCCCTTCCCCTGCCCCCAGAGATGCTCCTAATAGTGGGAATTATCATGGTCTGGGGCTTAAGCAGGCCACAGTCAGCCTGGAGGCAGATGGCAGGGAAGTAGTCAGAGCCGGGTGGGATGGCAGAGAGAGAAACCGGATTGTGAAGAAACTGTGCTTCAAGGTCTCAGCCCCTCTGCAGGATGGCATTAACAGGGTGCTGGGATGTGGGGAAGGTGGCAATCCAGCAGACATGGGCTGGCAATTTGCCCCCTGAGCCCTACCACGGGCAGAAGCCTGCATCCCCACTCCCCCTCACCTCCCACCAGGAATCGAATCCCGGGAGCCCCTGCTTCAACCCCCTGTCTGCCCTCCCCGCAGGCTCAATCTGATTACTGCTGATACACATCTCCTCCTGGGCTCCAAAACACGCTCTTCCCAGCTGAAGGATTCACAAGGACAAGGAAAACTTGTCCTGATTGCGGTGTTAATGGTCGTGTGGCCCATGTCATCACCGAAATGGCCTTAGGGGGAGAGCTGATGGGTCTCTGAAGTCATCAGGACTACCCCACCTCATCTTGCTCTCCTTATTAAAACCATTCATCCTGGGAGCTAAATGAATATGTTTCATCTTCAAATGCTGAGACACAACAGCAAGCAGGCAGAGATCTAATAGAACAATACCCATCTAATCATGCCAATTTTTCTCTCCCCATCCTGCCTTCATATTACACACAGGGCCACGAGACCAAGCCAGGGCTGCGGGCAATGGGAGAGGACAGGGCACAGCATGCTCCCAGCTTTGCCCCCACCACTGCACCTCATCCCCCCCATGCCAGGGTCTTTCTCCCTTTGCTGCAGTGGAAAAAGCCCCAGGACTTTTAAACTAATAAGCCCAATAGATACCGAGCCTAACAAGTCTAAGAGAGCCAGGGAAGCAGGGCAAGCCCTCCACCCCCAGCAGACCCCTGCTTCCCATGGGAATACTGCACACTGTACTGTCCATGAATTATTTTGCCGCTTCTTCCCACACCCACCACAGGTTTTCCCAGCTCCTGTTCCCTTAGATACAGGGTTGATTTTCTTCCTTGTTTGCTAAAGCATCTTTTTGCATGCATGACACTGAGGGAAGAACAACAATTTTGTGTCTCTCGCATATTAAGGGTCTCCAGCAAAGTGCCTGGCTGAGGACAGCGTGGTGGAGGACACGGCAGGTGGGAGCATTGGGAAGAGCTGGGAATGGGAAAGGTGGTTAATCCATTGCATCTTTCAAGAGCCTGCCGGAGATGCTGCTGGCCTCCACTTCCTAACCAGGGTTTGCACAGCAAATCCCCGCTCTATCTAATTATTAACAATAATAATGGTGGCTGGTTCGCTGGATCCCATCTGGAGCCCTGCCATGCATGCCCACCAGCCCCGGGAGGGCCAGGAAATGGGTGACCCGCAGGGCGAGGGCCAGGGCCGGGGGCTGGCCGGGCGGTGGGTACCAGCTCAGGATCACCCCAAGGACCTGGTGAGCCCACCCAAGCTGCTGTGCTTGTGTTCGCTGCTGTGGCAGGCTTCATAAGGCTCCGCTCTTTGACTGGCGTTGAGTTTATGTGAAAGTAATTAACAGTAATTAATCCTTAATTACAGTAATTAGCCAAGTCGCAGTAAATTAAACCACATCTGGAGCAGATGAGGGCTTCCGAACGGAGGCTAGTGCAGGCGACAATCGGAGAGATGCTGAATTCATCTGACAGCATCTGATTAAGGCTACCTGTTGCAAGCGGCTCATTTGCATTGTGTTTTTGTTTGCGTTTGGCAGTAACCCTTTCAGCCCGGCTCCCACCCCTCCACCTCCGCTCTCCCTGCCCTCTTCTAACTCCCCCTCTGCCACCTTAGAGTTGCATGGATCTGCGAGGAGGATAGAGTGGCTCCAACCTGCGAGCCAAGGGTCTCCTCACTGTCCCCCCTGAGCAACCCAGGCTACTCCAGAACGGTGGGAATGAGCCAGCGTGGGGACAGGGAGCTGCCAGGTTCTCTCACACCCTCCAGAGAGCAGGAGCTGCTCAGGGTGTGGTATACAAACCACTCACCCTGCAGGGAGGCACGGGGCAGGGGATGACCAAGCAGGGGATGACCAAGAGGGATGGAGGCAGCCATCTTTGTTTCTCAGCTTCCCTGCATCCTGCATCGTAACAGCTACAATATTAATAATAATAATAATAAAAGATCTGGACTCCAAAGGGAAGCACATTAGTGAAAAGGGGCAGGTTATTATTAATATCATTCAGCATTTACTCAGTGCTGTGCAACCTCAGAGACCTTTGCTGATGTTTAGCCATGCTCACAGGGAGGGGGAAACCCTTCCCTTCCCTTTCTTCCTACAATAAAGAAACCACAAGACCGAGAGGTGAAACAGGGTACAAGAGGCTCAGATACAGCCTGTTATGTTTGAACACTGAAAGAAAGAGCTCAGGGAGTAAATTGTACTGTTCTGACTCAGTTTCATGCCTTCATCCCACACAGCCAGGACGCATGGTTGGTTCTAAGCTATTAGAAAAATACTGGGGACAATTTGTAAAACTCTCTTACACTCCTCTGGTGCTCAAACTGTGCCACTCCCCAGCACTCCAAACCCTGGGATGGGGACTTCCATCAGGTCAGGGAGATAACAACGGGATTTCACGAGCAGAACTGCAACCATGATGGTCCAAAAGCAATTGCCTGATTTCAGTAGGTATCACAAAAGCTTCAGGGCTTAACTGCAAGCAATTAATGAGCATGAAAGTCCTGTGTATCTTGCCTTTTCATCATGCAGTACAGGGCAGATGGGTGGTGTACCTAGCCTCCTGAAGCCTAGGCAGGGAGTGTTAAAAACCCCTTCGATACTGAAATGTTGTCTCTCCCCTGGAAATTAAACCATTCAGGACTGCCAAAGCCAACAGCTGCAACAGGCCCTGGAAATGATCAGAAGAACCTCATTTTATGAAACACGGAAAAGAGCTATGTTTGTCCCTGATTGCAAAATAAAAGCAACCTTTTGAATTTCCTGCACACATAAAAGCCTCACAGAAAAAAAATGTGGTTTCCCCACCTCTGCTTTGACTTCACATCAGGCAGGATTCCTCTGTACCACTGAAACACAGCCAAGTGCTGAAACAGCCACCATCGAGTAGATGTCCAACACCCGTCCAGCCCAGAAACACACTCTGTCATCTGTGTCTGTGTCTCAGTTGGAGAAAGGGGAATTCACAACTTTCCTCCCCTCCCAAGGAGAAATGTGGTGTCCCTTGGCCTCCAGGGCCACTAGCCACCAAATGGAGCTGGAAAAATGAAGTAGACTGAAGTGATGCTCCACCAAATTTCACATTCCTGAGCTAGGCAGGTCTCTGAACATGAATGCTACCTCAAGATGGCTGCGCCTGGTGCAAGAACGTGTGTCTACCCAGGGGAAAGGATTTTGCAGTCAACTTAAAAGGGTGGGGAAGGTTCCTGATTCACACCCCAAAATGAACTCACACTGTCCTTTCAGTGCAATTTTGCTTTCAATCAATGGTTTTCTAAATAGATATTCCATCAGCTTTGTACTTGAGATACTTCACAGCCATGGTATTTAGAGCAAATCACATTATCTTGCTGCAGCCAGATTTCTGGCTAAAAAAAAATGATTAAATTCATATGAATAAAAGATTCCCTCACAAATGTCTTCAAGAAATACACACCCCAAATCCACAGTGCCAACATTTTGCCTTGCACAAAAATAACATAAATTGGGAAGCTGTAACCAAATAGGCAAAGCCTGTTTCAGCCAGGCAAAAGGCATGCAGGACATCACTCTATGACAGAAGCAGCAATGACCTCAGACGGTTTAATGGTGGAGGCAGGAGAGCCTAGTTGGGCCTGCTTCTCCTTAGGTATCCAACAGCTATCTGTACAGACCATAGACACTAAAGATGTGGTCTTCAAAGCTGCAAAATATTCAACGTCTCAACTTGGGTGAATAAACAAGTTTTCAGTGCATAGGCAACTCTTGGGAAGACGGTCATTTTGGACCCAAGCAGACGCTTCATTTCAACCTGTGCATGTCTTTGTAACCAAATTCCTCCAATCCCACTAGGCTACAAAGCTTCATCTCTGCAAACACAAGGAAGCTCCTTCCCTGTGCACTGAGAGGCTTAAGAGAAATGACTCCCAAGACAACTCCCAGCTGTCCCACCCCTGATCAGGGCATGATGACACCCCTCTCCCCAGGAGACAGCGGGCAAAGTGGTGCAACCTCCTCTGCTCATTGCTCCTCTCAATGCTGGCAAAAATGTGCAGGACTACGAAGACTGGGTCAGTGCCTCCTACAAAATGGATCAGCAATGCTGCCATTGGGTCCAACTAGACCCAAAGCTAAAAGCTCCCTAAACCTCTAGCGTTGCTCAGTCCAGTTGCCCTACCTTCTTGCAACCAGTAAACCTCAGACTTTTAAGCCTATGTCCTTTGTGGTGGCTCCAACCTGTGTAAGTAGCAACATGAGTTCCTTCAGCTTTTACTTAAGAGGTTGGGAACTCACGTCCCTGCTCTCTGCATTACAAATTACTGGGAAACCACCAAGGGAAATATCCCTTCCATGTCACTGAGGTGACTGTTAACTCCACCAAGTTGACCCTCTCCTTCTTTTCAAGCCCAAATACCCCCTTAGGACTTGTTGCTGCAGAAGTCCTTCAAAGAACAACGCAGTGGTTGCCTCATTTCCATGGGTTTTGCACCAGGTCAGATGAGAAGACAAATACACAAATCACAGAAAAACTCATGATGTCATGAAGGGGGGAAATACATGTCACTTTTCCTCTCCAAGGGAAGGGAGACATGGCCGTACCCAGTGACGCGGCCAGGCAGGCTTCCCCACCCATCAAATATCACGATTTTTGGACCAAATGCTAGTGTGGAGTTTTAACCTGAAAACAGAGTATGTGTAGGTAAGTTGCCAAATAAAACCAACTAAAACTATGTCTCTATGCCTTAAGGTCCAGGAAGAACCTGGGGCTGGGGGGGTGAGAGGTGACAGATCTGCCCAGCCCTGCCAGGGACCTGGCATGGATATGCCCGTCATTGCAGACGGACACAGGCACGCACGTTTTATGGACATGTGTGAGCTCCTTTCAGGCCGAAGACTCGGGTCCCTCCTCATCTGCACAGTTCGAATTAATTATACACTTTAATTTCATGAATTATTAATTTGATTCTGACTCGGCAGCTTACGATTATCCAGCGCTACAGACTATGCAATTCCAGCTTCATTAAAACATCACCAGCTGCCTGAGAGACAGACATTAAATAGCAGAGAGTAATAATAAAATTAAGCTCCCTGCGCATAGCAACAGAGTCTTCCCCAGCCGCACGCAGCAAGGGCCCAACTGGTAAATAGGTCCTTTCCAGGAGCTTAATTCCCTTCCTGAGGCTGGTCCCACCCTGCTCCCTCACAGGGAGGATGCTGTGGCAGTGGAGGAGCAGGGAGGGGTCTGCAAGAGCATCCCTGGGATGGGGGGCATGGCCGAGTGATAAGGGCGAGTGGTATCCCCCTCCCAACACCCTCCTCAGTGCCCACAGCAAGGACAGGGAAGGCTCCAGGGCTAACATTACCTCCAAATAAATAAAGCCAGAGCGCTGCCTCCCGTGTCTCCCTGGCAAAACAATTTATAGAGGGAAAATGTCGGAATTTAGACATTCCATTTAGCTGCTTCAGAAATCTAAGGACCCCAAACCTTGTGGGATTTGAGAAATCGATGGAATTAATTAAGGGAGATGTCCAGCGGTCTCCGCTAAGTAATCAGCAGGTACAGTAGACCTGAAATTCTATAAAGAAAAATGGGAAGGGATGACATTGAAGGAGGCAGTGGGGATTAAAAAATGAGCATCCGAGTGGTAAAGGCGCACACCCATTGATCGCTGCATTACGGATTAAGGCTTCAACGAGCAGCCAGAAGATTCTGTAGCAGAAAATGGTTACAGAGGATGAGCATGAGCAGAGCAGATATATATAACCTCTGACAGCCAGGAACAACTGAGACTGAGGACAGCTCTGCGGCGAACCCCAGAGCAAGAAAGTTTTGGGGAAGGGGAGGAAAAGGAAGCAGGGGAGACCTCAGAGGGAGCCATTTTGTGCAAGGGAGACGTGCCCAGAAGGAGAGACCAGTGTCCCCTGCCCACCCCGAGAAGGAAGATGACAGGAGGCTCCCAGAGCTGGTGCCAGAGGCGAGGACATGGGGGTGGGCAGAGAGGTAGGGCAGGGGCACTTGCGTGCTGGCCTGGGAGGCCGCTCCATCAGCAGTTAATGCCTGGGAATGAGGCACAGCCCAAGCAGACACATATGCACAGACTAGATCTGCCTGCCTGCCTGCCTGTCACAAAGCTCTCTGGACCACACTTTGCCTCTTTGCCCTGCTGCGGGCTCTCAAGGAGACCACTGCCTTTAATCCTAAACCCTGTGCATTAGTTTCCCAACCATCCCACCTCCCGTGGGATGACTGCATCCTAGACTGGGAAGGCACAGTCACAGCTCGGACCATGTCCACATGGCACTAGCTTCCCGAGGTTGCTCTGCCTACAGAACAGCCCCAGGATGTGCAGCTACCTGACCCCAAAAGCCAGGCTAGACCCTCCTGAATTCAGGGGAAGGTTGCCAGTGAGCACCATCCACCCTCAGGAAGGAAACAACTAGGGCATGATCATGTCTTCAGGCACTCTGGGTATGTACAGGAGGGGGATAAAGCAAGATCACCTGGGAAGTGCCACCCTGAAACCTGCCAGCACACAGCCACCACCCACACAGCACTAGCACCACACTTGTGCCACTATTTGGGACCAACCACAGACAGGACGTGCTTCTCTGGAAGTCCCAAGCACCGCTTGGACCACAGTACCCGACAATGCTGCATGGCAGCCAGTTCAGACGAGACTTCAGCAATGCAGTGAACTCAATTTTCCATGCCTAAAACGATCCTCTCTGAGAACATTGCAGCTGCATGCAATGCCTTGTGCAAACAGAGCTCCTGCCTGGAGGAAAAACTTGGGAATCAGCAGCACCCCACCCAGCCATCCTGCCTTCCTGGCCAAAACTGAATTGAGATTGTTGGAACACTTCAATGAGAAATTTCAAAAATAAAACCAAACCCCCTGGAGCCACATGTGGCAGCAGCTCTGTGTCTGTGGAGGTCACAGGGCCAGCCCCTCGCCACTCTCCTGCCTGCTCCTCATACATATGCATCGCTGCAAGCCAGCGTGAGCTAAATGTCAGTGGTGCCAGCACATGTTCAGCCAGAGGGGACCCTTGCTTCGCAGGACAAAGGCAGGCACTTTGGGGTACAGGGGGCATGGACCAGACAGGCACAGCAGGGAGAAGGACTTGCCCCACACAGGGATCCGGCCGTGGGCACCCAGCTGCTTTGGGAGGTGGTTGGAAACTAGAGAGGCTGGTGAGGCCAAAGCATGCTTCCAGCAAAGGGCTGTTTGCAGCTCCGTGGGTGCCTGGATGGGTCTGGCAGCACAGGAGTATCTCCATCCTTCATCCCTTAAATATTTTTTAAAAATCTGGTGGGGATTAGAAAAGCATGCCTGAAGCTCTTGGGCTGTTTAAGCCAGACCTAGCGAGAGCATCCTGGCTGGGAAAGGTCTGCAAAAACATCTTCCCTCCCCAGTGTGAGCTCGGTCACCTACCCAGTCTTGCAGGAAATGCACATCTGTGCTTGGATGGACAACATCCATGAAGCATCTGGGTCACGTCCCTTGTGTGGCTCTTGGAGACAGAGCAGGACACCAAGTGGACCTAGTTCCTTTCATCATTGAGAAAGACGGGATCACCTTCTCCACTGTTGGTTGAAGGACACAGAAAACCCAGCCTCTATCCAGTGCAAACCCCTGGGACCAGGAGACACAGCACGGGTAGTTGCCTGTTCAAGCTGAAGAGAGATGCTCCTGCATGCAGAAGGCTGAATGCTGTGTCCCCAGACCCAGCACAACAAGAGGCCAGCATACAGAGGCCAAGACCTCATGAGAAAGATGAGTCTAGCAGCATAAACACAGCTCATCATTTCTCCCAGAAGGGCATTCTCTGTGTCCAGACTGGACCTTGAAGGCTCCCTCTGCCTCCATGTCTCTGCACATCCTTGAATCAAACTCCTCTGGCTCCAGCTCCAGATTCCCTCAAGCCAACCCTGACCTGTCCTCAGGCCAGAGCTGCAAATCCCACAGCCCAAGCCAACAGCAACACCTTGAAATCACACTTAGGAGGCCTTACGGGTGCCCAGCGACACGCCAGGCGGTGTGTTTTTTACAATCCATGTGTCGAAGAGCCCTGAGGAAAGGCTGTAGCAGATGCAGAGCATTCAGCAGATCCCTTCCCCTGGCTGCATTACAGTGGGAGGCAGGGCAGCAGCCCTGGCCCTCTGCCCCCCTCCTCCCCAGCCCCCAGCAGGCATTTGGCATCCAGCTCCACGAGCTCCCGGGGCAGGCGCACTCGTTGCCACAAACATCCTCCCTCAAAGCAGGACGCCTTCTCCCATGGGGCAAACATTAGTGGGACAACTGGAAACGTTCAACTTGATTATAATGCTTTAAGAAAAGGTCACGGTGAAATTTCAGCGCTTTACCTTGAGCTCTGTTTGTTCTCCGTGGGATGAGATGGGAAGAGTCAGCTTGCCCTGGCTCATGGCATCCGCGTAGCTCTGATTGCATTTCACGGGCCGGCAGCAGGCTGTTGAGCTTCAGCAAAACCCCCAGCCACAGGGACTGAGATAAGTCACCACGGACACGCTTGTTGGGGCATGTACTGGACCACCACACCACAGGTGGACCACACTTTCACTCGAAATGTTGTCCAACCCTTAGTTTATTTTACACTGTGCTTGCACTTCTGCTGTTGAAATAGGCCAAATACACCAAAACGCATAGAAGTGCAGCCAGCAATTCCTAGATAACATCTCCCTTGGAGTCGGGAACATTTTCCAGCATGCCATTTGGCTTCATCTTTTCGGGTCTCAGAGGGAGCCGTGGCCAAAACCACAATGAGGCAGCGGCACTGCAGGACTCAAGCATCACTCGAGCATTGCCCAGACCACAGATGACCCTCGGCCACCATGCCAGTCCTACCAGCACCTTCCCCCTGCTCCTAGAGAGAAAATGCAAAGCAAGGGCTGCCAGTACTGAAGGGCTGTCACAGTTTTGGCCAGCACTATGAGCAGGACCAGGTCTCAAACTGTGCAGAGCCACATGAACCTCAGGAGCCTCTTGGCTCCCCAGCCCTATCTTCGCACTCTGGCATGATTGCTTTGGGATTCATTAATAAGCTACTTTGCTCTCCAAGCTGATGCACAAGGCCAACCTGCTGAAAGGTCCACAATGGTACAGAAGGTGGCCAGCGCTCCCCAAAGCACATGAGCACAGGAGAGGAGCAGCCGAGCAGGCCTCCTCTTCCGCACATCAGAGTGGGAGCAGCTCTGACCTGCAGCAAAGGGTTTGCTATCAGTTGGGCAAGAGGGAAACCAAGGTCAGTTCTGTTTGCGGCCAACTGAAGAATGCTCTGCCCCCAGCAATGTTCCTGCTGCAATAATTCAATCTGTCATCAGACAATCTGCTGCCAGGGGAGTTCTCAAAAGGTCTCCAAGCAGAAAGCCAGGAGACAAGTGCTTAGTGAAGATGGAGCCCTCTGGATCTGCTGGGGTCCAGGCCCAGGTGGGTGAAGGGAGGAGGAAAAGCCACCAGCAGCTGCCTTCAGGAAATTGCAGGCAGCAGCAGGTTTTTGGGGGTGATTTTAAAACAGCCAGTTCCAGCACTAGACTGAAAGCCCAAGGTGCTGAGCACTCTTGCAGCACCTGGGTGGCTGTGAAGGGTTCGGCATCCTTCCGTGGAGGCGGCTGCACAATCCAGCTTGCAAAGCCTTCCACAAAGGGGAAACAGTTTGAGATGCTACTGCAGTGCAAACAATTATTTCCTGATGCCTGCCGATGCAGTCAGAGCGTGGGGCCAGTATGACACTCCTCCATGAGCTAGGATGCAGCCAGTAGGTCCCCTCGGCAGCATCCTTCCACTGAAAGCCCACCTTGGCAAAGGCGATGCCTGCTTCAAAGCCGGGGAGGAGAGAATCAATGCCTCGGCTTGTTGGTGGGGCCATGGCAGACCCAGTAGGCAGGCCGACCCTTGTCCCTGCAGCACTTGCTCTCGCTTTTTCCGGAGCACACAGACACACCTGCCCACGGAGCTGGGATGCTGTATTCCCACCACTCCGGCACTTCTACTCGCAACAACTCCCAGCTGCTGCCAAAAGGTATTTTTAGCTGCATTATTTATTTGAACACCTGCCTGAGACTTCAAGGCAGAGTACAGAGCCTGAGCAGCGGAAGGAGGGAGGGAGGAGTGTGGCACGGGAAGATCTGGACCATTTCCACTGGAAGATTCGAGAGCGGAGACACAGGCGCGACAGAGCAAGACAGGCTACACTAAAGAAGAGGATGGCACAGCCAGGATCATGCACCTGCACCACAAATAGTACCAGGTTAACCCAGCTGCTGGCAAAGGGCCTCACCAGTGCAGACTGGGAAGATGCTCTAGCTACCCTCACTGAGAGGCTGCCTTCAGGGAAATTGGGCTCATCAGGTACCCAACTGCACATGATTTCAAGATGCTCTGGCCCAACGTGGTGTTTGGAGCAGGAACACCCAGGTCTCACTGCTGTACATCATCTTTTCCTTGTAACTCCATTTTGGGGAGAAAAATCAGAACTGCCCTCTTTCAAAATGTCTTTCCTCCACACAAAACCAATTCTACCCCCAAACCAGCCTGTTCCCCTTTCGGAGAGCCAGTCCCATAGAAAAGAGGATGAAGCAAGCAGAAAGCAAGAGAAGGAGGGATGCTGTGATGGAGGACAGACATACTTCACTCTTCTTCCCAAAGACAGAGATGCCCTCAGAGGTTTGGGGTGGTCGTGGTGTAATTAAGGAGCACACAGAAAGTGATACAACACCCCTGCATTATTCTTGCATGCCTTTCTTGCCACTCCATTTACTGATGTGAACAAAATCTGCTGCCTCCCTCCCCTTCTGCTGAAATAATCCCACCTTCTCTCTGAATCAGCCAAGAAAAGGAGAAAGAAAAGAAAAAAAAAAAAGAAAAAAAGAAGAAAAAAAGAAAAAAAAAAAAGAGCGTCTAAAAATAAAGGCCAGGCCAGAGTATGTGCCTCTTGGTTGGGCTCCTGTGCTCACAGATCTGCTTATTTTGGCCTATCTCTCCCCAGCGATAAGGCAGCTAACAGCCCGTTATCAGCCAGTCGGTGAAAATGTGCTCCAGCCTGATTAGGGCTCAGTCTTTGCCAAGGTTATAAACAGCCGTTATCGTTCTCCCAAACAGAATAATCCGGACAGTATCAGCTCAGAAACATATGGGCCACACAGCGAAGATAGCCGCTGACGGACACTTCATTTTAATTGTAACGAGTGGTTAGCAGCAGCCTCCAGACAACAGACACAACTGCCCAATTGGCAGTGGGTTCGCATCTCCTCCTGCATCCCTCCTCCTTCCCGCTCGCTGCTGGTTTTCTCCTCTCCCCACTGCCCTCCTCCCCTTGACTTTGCAGACCCCTGGGTGAGCATCCCGGCAGTGCTGGGAGAGCTCTGCCAAGTCCCCGCGGGGATGGGGAGGGGAGCAGGCAGGCGGCACCCTCCTTATCTCCGGCAGGTAGAAAACGGACACTCGGTAGCGGCAGCATGAGTGTGGCCATGTCACACCCGATGTGCTTATGGCCAGGCTGGTGTGAGCAGGGAGCAAGCAGGTGCACGAGGCAGCTGCCATGGTGGGGAGGCATCCGTGCCCACCGCTCCGCAGGGGATGGAGGCAGAGTGATGGGTCCCCGCTGGACAGCACAGCACCCATGCACCTTGGTCCCCCCTCCATGCAGCATCCTGGCATTCCCTCGCTGCCTGCCCGTGTGCCAACTCAGCAGCAGGCAGGGTGCGGGAGGAGGGGCAGCACACCCTCATTTCACATTCTCCCGGTGTCCCTTCTGTGTCATACTTCTTTTTTTTTCTTCTTCCCCCTTTCCCCCCTCCCTCTTCCCAAAAGGGGTGGTTTAGCTCAGAGAGTCTTAAACACATTTGCATTCCCAAGACAAGCTTAGGCATAAATTCATCTCAGTGCAAAGGTCTTTTTTTTCTTCCCCATCCTCCTTCTTTTCCTCCCTTCTCCTT
The DNA here is from genome assembly GCF_965140245.1 of Athene noctua. NCBI lineage: Eukaryota > Metazoa > Chordata > Aves > Strigiformes > Strigidae > Athene > Athene noctua. The sequence goes on from NC_134041.1 coordinate 30,203,001, forward strand.
TTTTCTCCAAACCCAAAATGAATTCAGTGAGAACTCTTGCAATTCTAGCACCGTCGCGCTGCGCAACGTGGGATTACAAGGGATCCGAGGGTTCTCCTTTTCTTCTGACTCATGGCATGCAGTGTTGCTGCTTGGTTTTGTTATTAACAATACCCAAGGATAAGGCTGTTAGCCCCATTAGACACACTAACCTTCTTCCCACTTTCTTCTTCAGCCAGCCCTGGCTCCCAGAAATCATACCTGAGCTCCACCCCCCCCGCAGGAAAAAAGCAGGAGAAAAAGGAAAACAAAACAAAACAAAACAAAAACCAACAGTAAAATGTTAATATGGGGAGGCAAGCTAAAAACCTTATGAAGACCCAGGACCGAGCTTCAAGTCACAGACGCTTTCTCGGATAATCTGTATTCCTATCTTGGTGCCAGCAGAGCTGTGATCAGAATATCCAAGGTCTCATAAAAGATTCAGGGCTTATTGACTTCCTTGCCTTCACTGCTGGTTCGTGGTGCTTCTGCCTGCTCCTGCTCAGCCTCCAAAGCACCTGCTGCCCCTTGCAAGTTGCCATCTCAGATGCCAATGTTGAAGACATCTACTTCTGCGGCTGCGCTGGACCAGCAGAACGGAGCAGTGGAGGAACGCTCTCTTCCTGAGCTGGGGGATGTATTCCCAGCCCCCAGCACTGGTGAGAAGTGCTTCAGGAGACCCTCTGCCCCAGTGGACATCCCTGCCCCAGAACAAACTGCTCTTGGATGTCCTCATGGCCACTCTGGTAACACTGGCCACTGCAGCAGGCAGGCTATGCTCCATGTGCAGTGGGCAGAAAAGCAAATTTAGGAGTTATTTTAATTTGAATCACACATTTAGGTTATATCATCCCTCATCTGGAAGAAGAAAACTTACAGCAGGGACCCCTCAAGAGCAGGTTTCCCCCTGGATCGAATATGGGATGAGTGCTCTCCGAGGGCTGTCCCTGGCAGCATTGCAGCCCAGTTTTGCTGCATAAGCAGCTCCAAGCAAATGTGCCGACCAGAGAATTCAGTCCCTGTAAATTTGTCATCAGTGCGACTCAGCTGCAGCCCTAAGGAGAAAGCAGGGGATGGGGACAGGCACCCAGCCTTTTGGAACACAGCATCCCACCATCACTCACATACTCACTGGATTTAGGCACAAAATATCAGGTGAATGGTGAACGTGGTACATACAAATTGCATAGTTTACACACTGGAGGTCTTCAGACACCACATACAAGCAAGCATGATATAACCATCAAATCCAGCCAGGCACCCTAATAATTGTACTTCTGGATCACCTAAAAGTCTTACATACACACTGAGACTCCATACTAGAAGGCACTGCATGATACAGGAAATAAATGCATATAAAAATAAAATACTGCATAGGAACACACAGATTTATATAGACATATATGCTCAAACACACTTGTTTGTTTACATATCGTCTGTGCATACACCCTCATACAGCAGGTGCATCCTGCAGGGCATACCCAGACACAAACTTATATACGTATCTGCACACAGATATAGACTATTTATACATACACAAACCATACAAACTCTCTACTCACCCTGCTCAGTGACAGCTCAGATTTTCAGTAATATCATAATATTATTTTTTAGATCAGTTAAGGTATAAAATGTGCGCTCTCTCAGTCTTTAATATTAATAAGTCTTGTAACTAGCAGTTTCTCGTAGCTCCGAATTCTTGAGCACAACTAGAAAGGGCACTTATCCTGAAAAATCTAATAAATTTACAGTTTTATATACTTCCTTCAATTGTAAAAGTCTTGTTCAATAAACTTTAAAATGCCACTATAGAGCAATAACACAGACAGTATAAACCCAGCCCTGGGAAAGCTGTGCAACCAGAAATTGTTCCCCTTTCTGCTACAGCAATAAAGTTTTATATGTTTGAACTGACTGTAAAAAGGTTTGAATGTTGGCAACTGGGGAATAATCTGTCTTCTTTATAGTTATTATCATATTTCCCACAAGACCCTTTGGTCTGTGTCAATCCTTCTCGTATATGACACCTTTGTACTGTCAGCGAAAGCAAGAATACTTAACTTTTTGCGTGCGCGCACGGCTGTGACTGGAGGTCTCTCACTCTGCTTTTCTTCAGATTACAGCACCCGGGAATAAATTACCTATGATGTGCTGTGATGGAAGCCTTTTACCAAATCAAGTTGGTTTGGAGCACAAAACTCCAAAATAAATAAATAAAAATTTAAAAAGGTATTTGTGGACCAGTTCTAAAAGTGCAGGGGTAGGAGTGGCTGTCACCGAATTAGGATGCTGCCATTCCTGTGGCTCCGCAGGACACTGTGGCTGCACCCCCGGGGCAGGCAGTGTCCCCCACTGGTGGCATCTCCCTGTTGCTCTTTCATAAGAAAGAGATTTTGGGTTTGAGATTGGCTCCTCCTGCCTCTCCATCACTGTCTGAAGGCAAGGGCAGGTCCAGCATCAGCATCTCCAAGTTCAGCAACTGGAGCCAGAGCACCCAGATGCCTCCTAGACAAAGTATTTTGGGGATTCTCACTGAATCCCAAAGAAATCTGACCCAGATGCCAAAGAAGCAGCAGGCAAATACAAGGAAGTTTCTCAAACTCATCCATTTCACAGACAGATGATGCTTTAATCAGTTGCAATTTTTAACTAGCTGAAGGCTTGCAAACCAAGATGAGGATGCATTTTGTCATGATACCTACAGCAAGCCCAGACCTTGGCATCATCCATGTAGGGCTCATCTCTGGAGGAGTTGCTGTGGCGGAGGCCGTGGAGTACAGGGATGCAGGGGAACCTGGTGCTCAGCCTTCAGCAACCCAAGACCATGCAATCCCCAACTGTGGGCCATCTTTCAGGTGGCAAAGATGAGGCTCAATCAGAGATTGAGATGTCAGAAGAAGTGATGTTAAAGCACGTTTGGAAAATGAAAAACGAGGAGTCACCAGGACCAGATAATACCTGCCTAAGAGTTCTGCAGGGACTCGGAAATAAAATGATTGCATATTTTCATTAGCAGCTCAATCTCTCATTACACTAGAGGACACAAAGTGTCATACCCTATTTTTAAAAAATGGAGTGAGATGAGCCACAGATTCACCGTCTTGTGAGTCTCACTTCAGTACCGGCTAAGATGATAAATAGATAGGATAAAGCCTTGAGATGGACATGATACCACCGAGATTAACTAGCAATGCCCGTAAGGAAGAAGAAAACATACCTTGCTAATCTATTACAATTGCTGTGCACCCAGCAATAGAAGGCACAAAACACAGTTGGTGTCATTCAGAGTCCCCCAAAGTTTCATCAGCTGACAGATTTAATTCTTCTCCCAGCAAAAGGAAACAAAAGCAACACAAAAAAACAAACAAACAAAAAAAGGCTGGTTAAAATGTAGAAGAGGGTAGAAATAAATGGCTTTTTCAGCAAGGCCATGGGTGTAGAAGGTTTGCCCACTGCTGCTTAATAAGTTTATTGTCAGGACAAGAGCATGAGCAGCAGTAGGTTTGAGGAGAACATGAGCAACAGGGGTTAGCAAGAACACATGAAAGCTGAGATGCTCCTCCAAGGATATGTGAACGAAGTTTCACGGGCTGGAGATAAGATGGTGGGTAAAAGTCAGTGAGGGTAAAACGCACATGGAAGTAATTTAATTACTCACACACACTGACTACGACAAACTTTGCACAGTCAGGCCGGACGCCTAGCGAAGCGTGAAGGGAAGGGGCAGTGAGAGCTGCCAGGGCTGCCCCCCCCCGGCTCCTCACCCCCTGCAAGCCCATCATCCTTGTAAGAAAGATGGATTTTTACCAGGACCTGTAGTGCTAGGACAAGGCGTAATGGTTTTAAACTAACCAGGGTAGGTTGAGATCAGATATAAAGACAAAATGGTTTATGATGAGGGTCGTGAGACACTGGAAGAGGCTGCCCAGAGAAGTTGCGGATGTCCCATCATTAAAAGTGTTCGGGGTCAGGTTTGACAGGATTTAGAGCAGCCTGATCTCATGAAAGGTGTCACTGCCCATGGCAGGGGGGTGGACTAGGTGATCTTTGAAGGTCCCTTCTCCAATCCAAACCTCCTTGATTCTCTGGTTCTGCAGGCAGGAGATAATGCCACCCATGGGTCTCCTCATGGGGGAGCTACAGAGACACTCTGTAAGAGGGAGGGATGGAAATGAGCACCAAACATTGGCCTTCAAAATACAATTTTATAGTTAAGTGGATAACTGGAAAAGACATTGATGTGAAACAGAAGGAGGTCCGAGATGCATGCAGCCTGACCTCCCCAGGTGTAACCACAGAGCTGGAGGGCCACCAACTACCATGGCTTCTTCCCACCCAACCCATCCTGCCAGACATGAGAAATGATGCTTGAAACACAAACTGAGCACCATAACCATGGGGTTTCAGATCTGGACCCCAGCTCAGCACTTTGTGCAACCAGCCATGAATGAAGGTAAAGCTCCTCAGCTTCCCAGCACCTCTGCCACTGACAAAAGAGAAAGGCTGGGTTGAGGGCCACCTCTTCTCCTGCCCTGCTCTGGGCTTGTGCTCCTCACCTTGCTGGCTGAGCCCCCAAGACCTCCACACCCACGCTCAGTAGGATCCCAAACCCAGAGCCACCCCAAGCGAGCCATCAGGCTGCTGTTTGCCAATGGCTGCATCCCTTTGTACATCCCAAGCAGCACAAGTCCCTTTTCTAACAAGTGACAAATAAATCTCTTAGTGCTCACCATGAAGATGCTCCAACACAGGCTTGTGGCAAGCCCAGCAAGCACTGCTTTCCTGAGGGAGGGGGTTCTGCAGGGACCTGGGCAGCACTCCCCTCACTCCACAGGGACAACCCAGCTCTTCCCACTGGACCTCAGCATCCTAGCCCTGAGCCTGACGGATCTCAGGGCCCCAGGCAAGTGGAGCACGTGCCCCCCATCCCGCCCCATCCCACACGTGGAGTGGCAAGGGTTAAGTCCAGCCGGCAAGGCGCATCTCTGTTGCAAGAGTCCATTACCTCCCGCCACATTACCTCATTCATTTCTTATATGCGGATGGTTTATTCTCCCATGAGCACTCTCTCTGGCAGACATGGCTAGTGTAAAGTCCCCTCCCTCCCCTGTATTTCTCTATCCATCACATTTAACACTCTGACAGTAACAGTCTATAATGTTTCTATTCTACAAAACCGCTCTGTCAACTCCGGGCTTCCAGAGCAGCAACTGAGGAAAATAAATAACATCAATGCCAGGCCCGACAGTATCACAGCTTGCTTTCTGCTGGGGGTTGGTTGGGGTTTTTTTTTTTTGGAGGAAGCGAAAGGAAAGGAAAAAAAGGAGAGCGAGAGAGAAAGGGGGAAAAAAGTGCAGGTGTGTAAGATTCAGAGAGAGACAGGCAGGAGTTTCCCTTCCACCCAAACTGGTGGGTGGAATGGCTGGGAGACTCCCGGAGCTGAGCATGGTGCTTCTGATGCAGAGGAAGGGGGAGCTTGATGCCCCCCACCCTGCGCCCGTATTCCCTGGGAACAGGGCGGCTTAGGGCAGGGGGAGGCTGGGGACCATACCCCGGCTGCTCTTCAACACCAGCTCTACCTCCCCCAGCCAAAGGTGAGTGCAGACAGGCAGGCAGCTGCCCACACCCAAGGGCAGGAATGGGCTGGGCAGTGCTTGCAGAGGCTATTTAGGGGAACAGAGGTTGGGCAGCAATGGGGAGAGGGGCTGTAGCCCTTGGAGATGAAGAAGTCAACCCACCATCACCCACCATAACCCCCACAGATCCCGCAGCAGCAGCCAGCAAAATCCTATCTGCTCCACACCAGCCCCTGGTCAGGAATCACCAATCCACTTAAATCGTCCACTTCGGCTTGTGGCTTAGTGGCCTCACAGTGTTCTCCATCTCCTTTCACTCCTGTGAAATTCCCTGGAGCTGAAATCAGGCACACAGCCACATCTCTGGGGTTTGCCTGCTCCCTTCCGCAGCTGCACGGGCCACCCCAGCACCCAGCAGGAAGGAGAGCGAAGGGGAACCGCACCCAAAAAAGTATTGCCAGCTAGTAATAGCAATAATAACAATAACAACAACAATAATAAACACCTTAAGAAATTGTCTAGCACTTTAGAAAGTGAAAATCAAGTAGAAAAAAACCCCACTTTTTTCAGTATTTTATGCTGGTGTTTATTTTAAGTCACTGCAAGCTCATCTGCCTTCTGCACAGGCTGCATGGGCTTAACAGAGACTTGCTCAGGTGGTGTTTTTCACTGGGAAAAAAAGAAAAAAAAAAACACACAAGAACTTTTCCAATCAATCGGAGAGAGACACAGCCCTTGACAGCCCTGCAGACTTGGGGGCCGTGCTCACCAGGCAGCTTACAGAAACCAGCAGGGATGCATCCACCCGCGGCAGAAAGATGAGGAGGAAACACATGCACAGACCAGAGGGGATGCTCAGAGAAGAGAAAGGTTGGGAGGACTCAGAGAACACAGGGAGCAAGTAACCATCCTCACAGCCCCCCAGTTGTTGGCTTTGCCAGTCCCTTTGTGTCAAGCAGCTCTAAAATCAAGCTGACACTCTCCAGCATGACACCAGACACAGCCACCATCAGCCCCAGATGGAGATATGCATTGGGCTACACCACCCTGCATCTCAACGACTCCTCCAAGTAAAGAAAAAAAGAAGAAAAAAAGAAAGAAAAAAAAAAGAGCAAGCAGAAAACGGTTCCCTCTTTTGTTTACATACCTGCCAAGGGCTGATGCTGGCTGCTGTCAGTCATTTGTATGAGCTGACGATTTTCTAGTCGAAAGCAACACAGGCGATAGCAAGGCAAGCAATAAAGGGATGAATCCTGCTCTGAGAGCCCCATGCCACCCTGCCAGCTCACCCTGCAAACTCTGCTCTGGGAGGAAAACACACCAAGCAACCAGAAAGGCTTCAGGTTTGGAAAAGAGGTTTGTGGCATTCCTCAGGGGTGGGTTTTGGGATCGGCACTGTTTAACATCTTTGTTGGCAACATGGACAGTGGGATTGAGGCACTCTCAGCAAGTTCACCAATGACACCAAGCTGTGTGGACACGCTGGAGGGAAGGGATATCATCCAGAGAGACCTGGACAGGCTGGAGAGGTGGGCCCATGCAAATCTCATGAAGTTCAACAAGGCCAAGTGTAAGGTCCTGCACATGGGTTGGGGCAATCCCAAGCACAAATACAGGCTGGACAAGGAGTGGATTGAGAGCAGCCCTGTGGAGGGACTTGGGGATAGTAGTGAATGGAAAACTGACTGAGGGTCAGCAATGGGCACTTGCAGCCCAGAAAGCCAACCATGTCCTGGGCTGCATTAAGAGAAATGTGGCCAGCAGGTCGAGGGAGGGGATTCTCCTTCTCTACTCTCATGAGACCCCACCCGCAGTGCTGTGTCCAGCTCTGGAGGTCCCAACATAAGAAGGACATGGACCTGCTCAAGCAGGTCCAGAGGAGGCCACAAAGATGATCAGGGGCTGAAGCACATTCCCTATGAGGACAGGCTGAGAGAGTTGGGGTTGTTCATCCTGGAGAAGGGTCCAGGGAGACCTTAGAGCGGTCTTCCAGTACTTAAAGGCGGTTACAGGAAAGCTAGGAGGGAAACTTTATCAGGGGGTATAGGGATTGGACAAGGGGTAACGGTTTTAAACTGTAAGAGGGTAGATTTAGATTAGGTATAAGGAAGAAGATCTTTACTGTGAGGGTGGTGAGACACTGGCACAGGTTTCCCAGAGCAGCTGTGGCTGCCCCCTCCCTGGCAGTGTTCAAGGCCAGGTTGGACGGGGCTTTGAGCAACCTGGGCTAGTGGAAGGTGTCCCTGCTCATGGCAGGGGGTGGAACTAGATGAGCTTTAAAGTCCCTTCCAACCCAAACCATCCTGTAATTCTATGATGAAAATGAACTGTGTGTTCTGACTCCTTACAAGCGAGAGCACCACCTCTGCAGGAGGGACCCCTGAACAGCACCAGCACCAAGCTCTGCGAAGCATACAAAATTTGGAGATAACTCGGCCAGAGGTGGACATCTGCACTCAAGCATCCTCTCTGGGATTCCCCTGGAGCGGGGTGGCTCATGCAGCACCCACCACAGTTCAGGTTTGCTAGTCAGACTGTGCCTGTCCTCTGCATCACAAGCTGAGCATTGCTGCAACCCCCTGGAGCTGCTCAGAAAACCCTGAGCCAGTAAGGATACTAATGGGATTTGGTCTACTGTCTGGAATGGGCTAAAGAATTAGAACTCCAGAAGTAACTATCTTTGCCTCAGACTCCCAGTTCTCTACTGGGAAGGGCTTTTATTCCACTGCAAAAAGGAACTTCCCACTTGCAAAAGCAAGAATAAAGCTTCCTGCAGAGGTCTGACAGCGTAATATGCATGCAGGCCCACAAGTACACACACACCTCTATACAGGCATGCTCGCAAGGGGAACATGCAAGAAAAACACAAAGAATTAAGGAGCAATGAAGGGTGCAAACCAAACTCTTGAGCTTTGATGTGAAAAAACGCACAATGCATTTTTTTTGTGGAGCTGTATTATTTTCCATTCATAAATATCCCACTCAATAGCTATATACGTATCCAGATAAATTTTGTATTTAGCTAAGCTCTGTCACCAGGAAGTATGTTATTTGCTCTTTGATTGCTGTTACTATTCGATTTCTAAAAAAAACCTCCCTTTGCTCAATGTGAGAGGAGAAACCAGGCACTGGTACTGATCACAGTGGGACTGGAGAGCAGCCCTTGGAAAGAAACATTTGCAAACAGTTCACAGGCTGAGATTTGTTTCTGGAACCCAATCATGTTTATATAATTAATCCATTTCCTACTCACTTTTGCATCAGGATTTGCTGACAAACAGTTCACAAAGCTATAAAGTAAAAGTGGTGGGTTTGGGAGCAGGGGGGAGGGCTCACAACTTGTTTTATTTACTCCACGAACTCTGAGGGGATGCAATGAATGCCCTGTGGACAGACACAGCAAGTTTGGCTGTTGTGTGGAATAGAACTAGTAAGCATCTTCTGCTCGTGCCTGCAGCAGAGTCCTCCAATAGCCAGAAATGACCAAAGCAGCACTGTATGGGAGCAGGGAAATCCATCCTTTCTAGCTTCAAGAAACATAATACTTGGGCCGTTTTTTGCAGGGCAGAAGGGAACTGAGGAAGCAAAAGATCCTCCAGCGATAGCCAGCACAGCCCCCCCCCCCAGCACTGTGGCAGCAGAGCCCCGGGGAGCAGCCGGTGTGCGCACCAGAGGGCAGCAGTGCCAAAGCCACCCACCACCGCCCTGAGCCCTGCAGCCCTCAACCACCCACCTCAGGGAAGAAAGCTCAGTTCCCATCCAAATATTCCTCACCAGAAACTCACTTTACACGGGGAAAGAGGAGGCAGGAAACAAAATCACCAGCTATTTGATCCCCTTCCTTCACAGAAAGCTTGGTACCACTTACCAGAGTCAGGAGCAGCCATCTACCAAACCAAACTTAAGCCCTTTTTGCTGCTTCTTTAAGTACATCCTCAAACACAGTGAGCTTCACCCAGGCGCCGATGGCTGTTTGCAAGGGTCTGTGCTGCCACAGCGCTACCTGTCAAAGCATACCTGGCTGGGACTTGGCTGACCGTCCCCATGCTTGGACATCTCTGGGCTCTGAAAATCCCAGACATTAAGACTGAGGAAAGGTAAAGAGGGGTGTGATGGAAAGCACAGGGGAGGCCCGATGTGCAAGCAATGCATCCCTCCTGCAGCCCACCTGCAAGAGGCCATGGGCCAGCTCAGCTGCAGGCAGCGCAACGGCACCCACGGGTCATGGCCTCATCCTGCATGCCCTCTTCTTGCTGTGTTCCTGCCTAAAGGAGATGATAACGGCTAATGAAACCCGCGGCCCGTCAATAACGGGAGATCAGGCAAAGCAGTGGCAGTGGCAGCAGCAGCCAGGCTGCTGAGCGGGCTGGGATGCATGTAATCAGAAGGGTTATCTAATGCTAGTTTCATTCTAATTGAGTCACTACCATATGTCACCCTGCAATAACAACGCAAGCAGCATGCAACTGAATACATATTTAATTCACATAATGGGTACAACAGTAGAAGTAATCAAGGCAGTTTGCCATAAGCCATAAAGAAGTGTAGCGTGTTCCTATTGAGGAGCAGTCTGCGCTCAGGGAGAAGGGGATGGCGGGGCATCGCGCCGCTGAGAAAGCTGCAAAGGAGGGCGGGGGAACCCCCCAAAACGCGCCCCAGCATGGATTGGAGGCAAGGCAGCCATTCAATGCGAATGGAAATCAATGGCGGAATATTGTTGACGGATCGTTAGCCCCTTCAATATAATTAACAGTAATGGATTTATTGGGGGAAACTTAATGATTTGAATGTTAAATACAGGCCTAGAATTGCGGTGTGCAGTCCAGTTGAGGGGCAGTTGCTTTGTTTCCAGTTTCTAAAAGGACCAAAAAACAGAAAAAAAAAATCAACCCAAGCCAGGAAAAGCTGCAACCCCGGAGGCAGGGTCAGGCGGCAGTGGCTGTACCTGCTCCCGGCTCACGCTCCTCTTCCAGTGGCACCTGACAGCCCCGCTCGCTGCCTTCATTTCCTCCCGCAATGAGAAGATTAATACGATTGAGGACCACTCATCAATATCTTTGGACAGATCAACCGGAGTTTTCATTAAAGCCGTATTAATGCTTTTGGATACACAGCTGTGGACGGGTTAGGCTTCAAAAATAAAGCCTAGAGAGGGAAGAAAAGAAGAGAGGAGCAGCGTCCACTCCCAGATGGGAATTAACGGAGAGCCGGCCTGTTCCCTCGTTAGCAGCCTCTCCCACCAACATGTTTTGATGTATATTTCATGAGGATAAACAAACATTCATTTCACTTTGGGAAGGTGCTTGCTGTAATGTATTGGCAGCCTCACCAGCAATGAGGGGACATTAATTTCAATTCTGGTGTTTAAACACTTTGTTGAGTCCCAATCATTCATCCCTGGCTCAGCACAGCCCCGGCATGGGGAAACGATGGACAAGCAGAGCCTCAATCTCACCCTTCTGCAGAGCCTGCTGGAGTTTATTTGCTATTTAAATGACTGAAGAAGGACCAGACTTTGGAGAGGCAGTTCTACCTGGCTGCTTGCCTTGGGGTGCAGTCTTCAGTCATCCCATGTATCATCAGAGAAAGGCTCCCAGCCTACGTCAGAAATACTGTCCCTGGAGAACAGGCTCCAATAAGTGTTTGCAGCTACGATGAACCACAGGACACGCCAGATACAGAAGGAGAACATCTGTGCTGGAAGACTGCTGTATCTTCCAGGACTCCTCAGCCCTCTCTGCTTGCGCTTCCACCTCTGTATCTCCCTTAAATGAGAGTAACAGCAGTACTTTTCCAAGGCAGGTGTTGCAGAGCAGTCTCTTCAAGACGGGAGATTCTCAGTCCAGTACCAAAAGCCAGATCTTGCTTAGCAAACAGCCAGCCTGGCCCATACGGCTTGCCTTGCAGGGACAGGAGCCCAGATGTGCTGGTGAGGACCCACTGCACATACCTCCTTGCAAATCAAATGGTGCTCTGAGATAAATCTGCAGCCAGCTCCCACCTTCAACTGTTTGGGCAGATCTACTCATCAGTAGCCTGCACGCCTCAACAAGGTTTTGGAGAGGCACGGGCTATATGGTGAGAAAATGCCCACAGCATTCCCCAGGGAAATGCAGGTATGGATGCAGGCAGCTGTGTCTTCTCTCCATCCCTGGCCCTTGTCTCCTTACATGCACCACAAAATAAATGGAGCTGGCAGAAACTACGCCGCGGAGGGAGCAAGGGGGGCCAGGACATGGAGAACACGGACGTCTGGGAGTGGGAAAACGGGAAGCAAATATGGCCCGGAAAAGGACGTGGGGTCCTGCTGCACAGCAGAGGAGAGCAGGACAGGCTGAAGAAAGAATGGATGGAAAGGCAACACCGCTTTTATTACTCTCAAATGTCTAAGAGGCAACATTGCTTGCGGACAGGCTTTTTACAAATAATCAGTGGGTTAAGATGCATGGAAACAGCAAAATAGGAAAATGATGGCTTTCTGAAATAGTGACATGTTGTTATGTGAATGCCAAGGGGGGCTTGCTTATCACACCCTTCCTTGAACACAGTCACCACCACCCAAAAGGAAGAGGGGAGTTCCAGCACAGTTGTTCACCCCCCTCCAAAACAGAGATGTGTCCCATCAAAAGACTAACAAATATTCACCTGAAGAGCCAAGGCAGGTGCACACCAGGAGAGCCAGAGCTGCCCCCTTGTTTTTCCTCCCACTTTATTCTACTGCTTCTTTTTCTGATCACTAAATATGCAAGATACTCTACACACAAGGTAGACTTAGAAGAAGTTACAGCATCTGACAACACATCAACAGCTCTCAAGCAACGCTACAGAGACACTGTGGTTGCTTTATATTATAAAGCACGCACAAAGAAACACAGACATACACACTGGCTCCCATCTAGCTCTACATAAATGCAGGCAATACCATAAAAACATTTCTCCTTTCACTTTATTTTGTATGATCTGCTTTGTGGGGATGTTGTAGAGGCAGCAACACTGTCTCCCTTCTTATCTACATATCTCCTTGTTTTTAAGGGTGAAAAGCTGCTTTAAGAAGGAAACACATTAATGCCTAGAAAGAAGCTTACGACAGGAGAGCTGCCACAATCGGGGCCACAAGGCAGCCAAGCACTGAGGGACAGAAAGCATCTGGTCACCAAACACCTTCTAGGGTATGATCCCAATGAAAGTGCTTTCATCAACATCAGGTGCTGCCCCTTGGTACTGAATGGCTAATCCACACCCTTCAGAAGTCCCCTCCTCGCCCTTCATCAGAAGCTGATGAAGGTCTATGTCTCTCCCAAAAATTCCCCCCGTGGCTCTGTCTGGACTTCTCCACAGACAGATGTTTCCAGTGGCGTTGCAATGGCCTGGTGGCAGCCCCCTCGGAGATGCAGTCAGAGTTCATGCTGTTGGTTGGATCAAATACGTATTTCTTTGTTGCGAGCGTTAAAAACATCAAGATTTCCAATTTCAGCTCCCCACAAAGAGCACATGCTCTCAGGCATGGTCTCTACCCCAAAGATCTCCTTGTCTAACCAAACTGTCCGGAGAGGCAACACGAGGCAAGGACTGGTTCAGACCTATGTGATCCTAACTGTTCCACTACAGCTCACCCATTGACATCCAGCAAAGCTGCTCCAACTCCTGAAGCTTCCTCGTCCTGCCAAGGCCATTGGAAAATAAAGATCCATGGTGTGAAGTTGTATGGAAAATCCCAGAGCCTTCCCTCCCTCTGTCCGCTCCCCCTCTATGTTCAATAATCCTGTTAAACTGAACCCTGGCTGGATTAATCTCTTTCCTCAAACAAATGGGCGATTATTCAGGCATCACATTGGGATTTTTAGGGTTTGTGTGCATTTCTACTGATCTTCTCTTGGCTTCTTTTGTAAATGGCTTTTACTGTTCCCCTGACAGCACGCACGATTCAATTCAGTCTCTCTATTAACATTTCAGATACAAATACCTGCTCCCCAGAGCTACCCGCAACAAATATCAGCACAGCTTTGGGGAATCCTCCCCTACTTCACCACCAGTTTGGTGGCTAGAAAAATCTACAACTACTCATACTTGTCCTTGAAGTCCTCTCCTCTCTAAAGCTTGCTGAGACAAGCTCTGCCAATACTCAACCCACACAGCCTAAGGCCAGAGCATCCAGAAATCAACCTCCTAACCAAGCCTGGCAAATCCAATACATGCCTCGTGCAGCCTTGGATAAGGAAGATCCTACTGAAGACAACTGAATTTGGCACTCAAACACCTGGGTGTAAACACGTAACCTTACCAGGAAACACTCAGGTAGGAACATCAAGTGGCTGATGTAATTCCTGCCCAGAAGAATAAATGAAGACCCACTAGGAAAAGCAGGAAGGAAAGCCGAATTGACCCCATAGATGGTGCTCAAGTTTCTTGCTTGGATAACACAAGACGACTACTTGCAACATTAGGGAACTGGCCCTGGGTCCCACATGGCCACATTTACAGCAAGACCCGTCTCCATTTTTTCAATAATCAAAGAAAGGATTCGGGATCAGGGCATGTGGTCCCTACCTTGCATGAAGAAATGTAACCACAGAGCTCTTTTACTCCCTGGGGCACCTTTAAAACAGAGCCTGCACCTACCAGGCCAGCAGCTCAGATTCCCATCATCCTACATTTGCATTCCTATCTATGTGATTATGTGTGTGCATATACAGATATATGCATACACATATACATAAGCATGCATTTTTGTAAACAGCATGGAACTAGGCAGCACTGAAACACCTTTTTGTTCTTTGAGAAAATCTGCTTTTAAGGTTCTCCCAACCCCACTCCCAACCCCAAATAACGCCATCACATAAAAGCCAACAAGCCCTTTGCACTGCCCAGATGTTTTCCCTGCATGTCCTCAGCTATATTTCTATACTTCAGTAACTACAATAAGTTGAAACTAATTTATACTCTAGCTAGCCCTGCTGAGGCAAGCCGGCTAGGAGGAGCCCGCTGGACTGTGGAGCTACAGGACTGTTTACCAAGCCCCAGCTTACACTGTCTGTCCAAGCCCAGCAAAGGCACGGGTATGCAAAGGAGCATGCTGTAATCCTCCGGATGCCAGCATGACCCCTTTAGCTGCTAGCAAAGAGAAAGGGAAGAAAGCATAAGATATCTCAGCTCTACAGCTGAAAGGAAGAGTTCACAGTCACTCACAGTACTGCCAGCTTCCACTTCAGTGAGATACTCACATTTTTGGTCATTTTTCCCTCAAAGCATTCCTGCCTTTGGAGAGAGGAGACTTACAGAATTTGGTACTGGAAAAGAAAGCACAACACAGAGTAGCGCTGATCCTCAGGAAAGACCAAGCCTCGATAGCAAGGTTTCCCCCGCTGCTTAATACATCCTTAGAAAACACAAATCAGTATTTCCAATTTCTCTGGGGTGTCTGGTTGGTGGTGCTGAGGACATACAAGATGCTTCTTGACACTACTAGGGACAGATGATGCTCTGCCAATTCCTGCCCAGATCAGGGATGGCAGCAGAGGACTGGTGAGCTCAGTGCTGAGCCAGAGGGGCAATGATTCTCAGGAGAGACCTGGAGCACTAGAGGAGAGGGATGGTCTGCAAATCTCAAGAAATCTTTCCCATTCCCTTTGCAGCAAAGGACAGCCTGGAGCACCAAACAGACCAAAAAGCCACAAAATCCAGGCACCCCTAGCCCCTCTTCCCTAATCAGGATGGAGATAACCCAGACAAAATTCCATTAACCAGCTAATGCGTATAGCAGTGTTTCCTAGCCAGGGCTCCTTGTGGCTAAATAACAGTCTTTATCCCCCAATTTCCCTTCATCATTTGTCATCTTCTTTCAAATCAACTCAGTATTTCCTGAATCCTCAAGTACTAACATGCTAAAAAAACCCAAAAAAACACAAAAAAAACCCAACCACCAAAAACCACCACCAAGGAGGAAAGTACTTACGCCTCATGAGAAAACTGGTTAATGTTTTTCACCCCCCTCTCTTCTCTCAAACTTCCCCCTTTCCACCCCGGGCCTCCAAACATTTCCCGGACAGCCACAGATCAGCTCAGACACACTGGCGTGGGGGAGTAAACCCAGCAAGCAAGAAGGCAGATGGATCACAGTGCTGGGAAGAAAGAAGCACAGAGCACCAGGATCTCTGGCAGATGCATTTCCCGTTTCCCCATTCCACCCCGTATGAGCCCAGCATCCTTGGGACAAACACACAGCTCTGCACCAAGCAGTGCTGGGACCTCTCCCAAAGGATAAGGGCAGGAATGTAGCTAGAGATCAAGATGTTGGAGCATCCTCCGCAAGGACACGCAGCACACACCCCCCTCTCAGTCAGCAGCCCCCTCAAGCCGATATGAACGGGCGGGGACGTGAGTTTCTCCAGAAAAAATAGGTCTGTAAGGGCACAGAGGAGAGGGGGAGAGGCTGTGCTGAGGGCTTGGCAGGTGTATGTAGAAACAGAGAGAAGAAAACAGAGTGCAGCAGTGTTTCATGCTCAGGGCAGTCTTCCCCCTCCACATGCATCCATGGGCACAGTGGCAGGGGGGACAGTGCGGGTGACCAGGGCACCCACCTCCACTGCCATGCAACATGACACCTCCATCGCAGATGGAGACCTCCAGCTCCTGCAGAAGACAGCCTGACCCAAGCCCTTGCCCAGATGCAGTGGTGTTTCTCACCTCCCAAGCAGGGCCCATCCTGCAGTCTCCAAAGCAAACCAGAAAGAAAAGGGTAATTTTTTTTTACCCCTGCTTCAGTGTTTCCCCTTCTGCCAGGTTCCCCTCCCTCCCTTTGCTTTCTAACACACCACCACATACACAAATTGTGTAAGGGCAATTCAGGGGCAACCCAAAAGCAAAGCAGAATAGCTGTAGAGTAGGGAAACAACAACAAAAAAAAGAGGAAAGGGGGGTTTTAAAAAGAGACGGGACTAGGGAAAAAGCAACAGCAGCACAAGGAAAAGGGAAAGGGGTGGGGAGGGTGGGGGGAATTCCTCTGGAAATCATTAATACTCCAGGAACCTTCAGGACTAAACCCAAATACAGACACTTAAGCTCTCAGCTCTGCCATTAATGCTAGGGCCTAAATTATTGATCTTTTGCCTTTATCAGCATAACAGTCACGTCCCGGTATCAAGATCTAACTACACTGCAGTCCCTGTGCTGCAGCCACTGAAATAATTAGGAGAAATTCTCATTAAAGGAGAGTGAAAGGTTCAGAGATGGAGACAGAGAAAAGGGTCTGGGAGGGTGTTTAATGTCTTCCACGGGGTCGAGAGAATGCTCTGATCAAATCCCTGTGCAGGGCTGGGGGATGACAGCTTATCAAAAGGAGAAGTCTAAAGCCCAGGCAGGGCTGCGCCGTACCGGCGCCCGCCCGCGGACACTGCCATGCGCCAGTGAGAGGGGGAATAAAGGAAGGTATGGGGAAAATGCATGAAAAATAAATAAAAAGGGGAAAAAATTAATAATGGAAGGGCTGCTATGGGCTTGTTCGGAGTCTAAAAAATTCAGCCTGAGGAAAGAGAAGAGGTGCAGGGAAGGGAGGTAGGTATGAGAGAGAGACACAGAGGAGGAAGGAGCCCAGCCTGCTCCCCAAGGCACACGGCCACAGCTCTCGCTATCGATTTCACTGCGGACTGCATTGCTCGGGACGCCGAAAAGAAACCGCAAAGCAAAAAGGGAGAACGGCAAAACCGAAGTGAAACCCCAAGAAAGGCCAAGAGGACAGAGGGAAGAAGCCCAGTCTGGCAGCAGCACTGGTCCCAAACCAAAATGCTGTGGAAAACATTAAAAAAAATAACAAAAGGGAAAAATGCACCCCCACCAGCCTGAAACCCCCGGAAAGATTTCACAAAACCCAGGGAAAAAAAAAAGAAAAATCAATCCCAATCTAGCGGGCAGCAGAAAGAAGTCGCTGGAGATTCTCTCGTGACTGGGGAGGGGATGATAGAAAGATAAGGCAAGTGATGGACCGGGAGGGAGAACAGGGATGAATGTAAAAAGCCTGTCCCCTCCCCCTCGCGCACACAAAGTTTGCCTATATTTAATGTCAACGCGCTGTAATTTAAAAGAAAAATTCCATTTCACTCGGCTAATCAGAATGGTTAGAGAGACCATTACCACAAACACTGGGAACATCTGAAATTGATTATTTTTTACTTCGTGCAGTTAATGAAATCCTCCAAGCGACCGCGGGCAAGTGTGGCGGAGGGGTCTGCGCCCGGCGCCGGGGATGGGGAGGGGGATGCTGCGTCGCCAACCTTTCTGCCCAGGGCTGCAGGGGAGAGGTGCGGGGCTGTCGGAGCCAGGCTGGGCTCTCTGCCCACCATTTTATGAAGGCTGGAGATATTTAGCATGGGCGGCACATCCCGTAAGGAGCACCACATCATTAAATGTCTTGGGCTGGTGCGGCGGGGAAGAGAAATGCAGGATGTCACTGCCTGATAGGGAGAAGACTCGGAGGTTATTTATTAGCGGACACTTACCACAAACTGCATTTTCTCCATTTGCATTCAATATGCTGCAGCCAGCTTAGCACCAGGAAAAGGTGGGCAGGACAGAGGGACCAGCACCCTCAGCCTTCCCCTGCTCTCCCCTCCTGCCCTCCATCCATCTCAACCTCTCAGGAGCACCCCCACTCATTGCCAGTCCCACTGGAGCCACTTGTCTATCTGCTTGGCACAGTCATGCCAACTCTCCCAAAGAAGCCATGAGGCTCCCCTTTGATGCTCTCTATCACCACGGTTCAAGCAGCCAACCTCTGGGGTCCAGCCATCGACCCCTGGGGTTTTGCTGAGGTCCCCAGAGCTCTACAGTAGCCCAGTGGCCACCAATGTAGGACAAGACACCCTTCTGCAAGATCATCCAGAGCAACACATGAAAGAGCCCGCAGGACACCTGGACACTCAGCCCATCGTAGACACATACCAAATCCCTCCTGGGAACACGATGAGAGTACCCCACTGCATCCCTGCCTCAGATGCAGGCACATGCTGGGGAGCACTCTACCCTCCATCCCATGGCTGCAGCCTCTCCCCCACCTCCGAAAAGTGGCCAAGTGTAATTACGCAGAAAGCTCCTCTGGAGCTATATCAATAAGACAGACGTCTGTTGTATCATTCTCTCTCAGTAAGGCATTTCTTCTCCCCAATTGCTCATATAGAATCATAGCCTAATAGCATGCTATTAACATAATTGCCAACACAACTAGTGTTCCGTGTCTCACAGCCATTTGCTTATTTTGCCATAAAGAATATCAAAAAACAGCCCAAAAACCCGCAGCCAGGCTGTGTGGCAAAGGGGAATGGCCACTCGGCTCCACCAGCGGTTTCAGGACACGGCCAGGAGAGGAGCAGCACCGGCGGCCGGCCCCAGCTGCAGACCATGGCACCGGCAGCGCGCTCCGACCGGGCTCCTGAGCAGACGTATGTGAAGATCTAAACGGATTCTGCCAGGCGAAATGAAATTCCCATTATTTTTAATTAATCCTTAATTAAAATATATTACTCCGCAGATTCCGCAAATCTCTCTTAATATGCAAATGCAGCCCATTCAAGGATATTTACATATCATTAATTAAAACGGCACATTCTTTCAGTCTAACAAGCTGGGAGCCGTAGCTGTTGCCACACTGGCAAGAAAGCCCAGCCTAGCCCTGCCAAATTCATCTGAGAGAAAGATGTTAAGTGTCATGGCAGGGGTGGGAGAGTGCGGGACAGGGCTGAAGAAAGGAGATGGCTCTCAGGGCTCTCACCCATCACCAAATGAGAAGACAAAGTTTAGGTAATCCTGATCACGGCAGAAGACCACTCCAGAGCCCGGCTGGAGTGGTGGATGGAGAAGGAGGCCTTTCAGCAGAGCCAGGGGCACTGTCCAGGCTCTGATCGCAGGGTCAGTGCTCACCCACAGACGATGTTTGAGGTTGGCCAGTTCTCCATGGCCTTCATTGCTTCAAAACTATGAGACATGTCTTCTGCAACAGTTGACTTCCCAGCACCAAATTCACTCTGGGCTGCTTCACATTGAGCAAGACAAACTGCTCTATCAGAGAGGTCAGACCCTACAAGACAAGCCAGTGCTATAGCCTTTCAACAGGTTGAAAGCATGGAGGTGACAATGAGCTGGCTTGAGGGAAGAAAGCTTCCCATCCCCCAGTAATTTCTTCCTCCATGGCTCTCCAAGACAAGTCTGCACCTCTTTCCCAAAGTCAAGAGCCACAGGCTCTTTGGGCAGCATCACAAACATGGACACCAGCACCCAGCAAGCTCTTCACTCACAACTCCCACCTCAACAACCTGTCCAGCGGAGCTGTGGACCCTGAGATGTGTGTGAATTAAACCAGTGTGAGACAGCCAAGAGGTTAATCACTGCTCCAGCACGGGTCTAAGAGCTGCAGAGAAACTTATGTTTTAGTACCCTGGAGAGGCTTATCAGGTAACTGAGTCCAGGTACTAGTCAGACACAAATCCATCACTCCAAAGAGCCATCAGTTTTGCACACACAATGACAACTCCCCTTTACTGCCAAATGACCTGCATCTTAAGTTTCCCATGGGCTGGTGTGAACAGGAGTGTCAAAGTGCCCAAAACCTTGCTAGCAGCTCCTTCCCAGAAAAGGAAGGCCACCACCAACCAAATAATGTCTGCGTGTTCATGGCTCCACTGGTGCCTGAAAGGAAAGGCAGGCCAGGCCTCCACAGTGACGTACCAGGACAGAGCCTTATCTCCCATCACAACCTGGATATACGGCTCCTATAAACCAGGAGGTTTTCAGCCTGCAGGACTCATATCCATGAGAATGACAGCCCCACTCTACTGTCTCAGTACTGTCACTATCTTCTCCTAGACAGATCAGAGAGCAGAAATTCAGCCAGCAGCTCCTCACATGGGACTGACAGATATTCTCAACAGCAATTAATAAGCCTCTGTCCTTCTCCAGCATTTTTCATCAGAGGACTTCAAAGCACTTGAATGAACTTGTCTCCACTGCACTCCAGAGTGGGAGCAAATGTGTAACAACTCCTTTGCCCAGACAGGGAAACCAAGGCATAGTGCAAGGAGACCTGTCCCCTGCCACACAAGAGGCTTTACACACTGAACAAAACAAACGTCACCCAGCTGGGGGAGGGAACTTGTGCTGAGCATTGGCAGGTCTATTGCTGCTCAATGGAGGGTTTGGGAGGGATACCAGCAAAGGGGCACTTTATTCTTGACTTGTCCCTTTTTGCTCCTTTCCCTGGCAGCTGTCACCAGGCTTTGGCAATGAGGGCAGCCCAGCTGGGTGCACCTTCAGACTGGCCTGGCATAGCTGCCCCAAAACCCCCAGATAAAGCTGCATCACACAGGTGCTTGCCACAAAATATCTTCCTGCTTTCCCAATAAATGAGGCTGTTGAGGTCACATGAGTGTCTTCAATCTCCCAGGTCTTCAGAGGAGTCAGTCACACTACTACTAGCCAACTGAGGACATGATATGAACTGCTCAAATCAAAATGACTTGGCTGCATTTCAATGCCTCCTGTGGTCAGGAAATACGGCAATATCTCCATGTACCAGGTTGATACTCACATTGACTCCATTTTAGGCCACACTTACCCCTTTTTGCTGCACAGATGGCTCTTCCAGTGGGCAGCATCTTTAACCAGGGAGGCTATAGGAGGGGATGCTTACTCTTCTCCTGCCTTTTTTCAGCACAGTGCATTTCTGCTTTATCTCAGACTGCCCCTTCAGCAAGTTTTCACATCATTGAACTCCTCTTCAGATCTTCAGTACCATACTGGTCCAGGGAGCTCACCAAGACCCATGCAAAACACAGCAAATGGCAAGCCAGGTGCTGCTGTAGAGGCTTGTCCTGCCTTTGCAGCATCGTTGGTCACAGGTACTTCTCAAGCAGCAAGCAGGAACAGGCAAGGGTGGGGTGTTTGGGCTGGGCTTGAAACACCCATTCAACCCCTGTGTCATCCTGCCAAGGAAATGACTGATGCACCGGGAGCCACAAACAAAACCCACCAGGATTGTCTTCCTCACCTGAAGGCAGGCAGTTTTGGAGACCCATCCACTGATCCCCAGCACCAAGCCATGGCCTCTGGAGCCACCCAGGCCAGTAGCTTTCACCCACTTTCCAGAAAAGTCTCAAAGCTCCCCAAAATCTCCCCAGCCCAGAGCACCAGCACACTATGTGGACAGCACACCATGAGGTGCCAAATGGTTGACAAATTATGCCAATTAATACTCCCCTGGCATCTCTTGCAACAGAGAGGTGTTTGAACTTTGGTGGTCTTGGCCCAGGGCCAGCCAAGGTGATTAAATCATGCCTCCCTTCACTCTCCCTTTGCAGCTCTAATTGTACGTGAAATTGCTCCTCACCCCTGGTGCACCCAGCTGTGTCCTGGCCACCCGCACAGGGTTAAAAGCCACTGCCACAAGCCACAGTTCCAGGCCACAGGTCCACAGACTGAGCCGGCCTGCTCAAACCTGTGAGGAGGAGAGGACAGCCATGTCTGGCTTCCTCCTCTGTGTCTTCTTCCTTTCACCCAGAATTTGCTGGTGTGGGTGGTAGAGCGGGTCTGGGGTCCCTGCTCCACTCCCCAGGCTGGGGGACCAAGACTCAAGTTCCCCAGGCAGGCAGCGACGCTGCTCCATCCCACGCAGAGGCACAGGCGCCTGTCCCCCCTTCCCACCACACATTCCCCTCTCAGCAAACAAGGCAAAGCAAAAAATGAATGCCACAGAACATTACGGCTTGATGCCAGTGAGGGCTGCAGGACAGGTGGTCACCAGAGGGACCTCAGGGCCACTGTGTCACTGAGACAGGTGCTCTCCAAGCCAAATCCTCCCAGCAACACCCACCAGTGGCCCCAAGATGTCAAACCTGGGGTACAAAAGGGCCCTGGCTTCCCAACATACTAGTAGGGCTGGTCCCCTTGGCTCCTGCTCTGCTCCTCTGTCCCCAGCAGATACCAGGCACTTCTTGGGCGTTCGGCACAGCCTCCAGTCACCCAATTTGGGGGGACAGAAGGAACAGTCACCAGTGGAGGGGGCTCGCCCACCCTCCCTCCCTCCCCACAACACACACTTCGCCATGGAACTAATCCCACATTAATATGCTCACCGCAGCTGAAGCAGCCGACGTAATGAAAAAGCCCATACACAAGGAGATAATTATATTACAAAACTATTTTAAATCAATGAGAGCCAAGACAGATGGGCAGGGGGTGCTGGAGACAGGCTGCCATCACGCTGGGTGTCCTGCCACGGTCTGGCCAACTCCAAGGGCTGGGCTCCCTGGCTCCAGAGAGCAGGGGACCCCCGAGCCTCCTGTGCCAGGGGCTGGGAAAACTGGGGTGCAAGAAATACTAAAGAAAAGCAAAATGTGGCCCAGAAGAATATGGCCTTGGAGGTGGTGGGGGACTATCAGTGTGGCTTTTGTGGCCCAGCTCTCAGGGCAGGCAGCACCTCACTTCAAATTCAACAGTTCCCAGGGATGGAGAATGGCAGATTTTATTTAAAAACACTTGCAAAACTGATCCCAGCTTGAGGGTACAAACCCAGAGGTGGACTAGAAGCTGAAAAACAGCCACCTGTTTTTCAAAACAGCACTTTCATACCCACCACCATCTTCCATGTGGCCACATAGCGTGGACAAAACTGAGCAGAGGCAGAGGATTCCAAGATGTGCTCTGCAGCAGGGATAAGGAAGAGAACATCCCTCCTCCCACCCCAACAGACGAGGACCCTGGCCACGGGCAGTCACCACCTCTGGTGCAACAACACGTCCAGCCTCAAAGAGAAAGCCCAGCTGCAAAGAAAACAGCTTAAAAGGAAAATTAACTGGAAAAGGGGGAAACCCTAGAACCAAAGGAACCCCCCCTACAACACATGCCCTTCCCCTCCCCTCCTCCTTTTGCGCCTTGTTCTCTCTCTCCTTTCCCCAGCCGGGTTTAATTTGACACCTTGAGCTTTGGTAACGAGGTGGGGAGAGAAGAGCCACAGCGGAATTCATTAGGCTGAGCACTGCAGGGCCCGCTCTCGGCACGCTAATGACATCGGAGGATAGGGAAACGAGACAGCCTCCACGCCGGATGAAATAAACATGAGCACTGTCAGCTCTGACAGCAAAAGGGACAAAATAAGGCAGGTAGAGACCTTTCCCCAGCTGCGCAATGCAAAGCGACAGCTTCTGAAGCCTGCTGCCCACAGATCCCCTCTGCCCTCTGATTGGGAAAGGGGAGGGCGGCTGAGAAGGTGATAGAAAAGCAGCAACTAAACTACCCTTCCCAAGATTAAATAGCCCTTCCCCAGGCACTCGGACTCCTTTGGTTCCTTCCAAAGCAAGAGGAACTCATGCCACCTCCTTCCAGCCAGTCAGAGCGATTCCAAACTCCATGCAGCTGCTCCCAGAGTGGAGGTTTTGGGGACACTATCTTTGCCTGGGGTACACCTTTCCCCCAAACAGCACAGAGAAGGGAAGAGCAGAGCAAGACAAGCACTGCACAAATCTCCCAGGCTCATCACACGAGTGAACAAGCCGGAGAGGGCCGAGCTCCAGTGCGCCACAGGGTTGATGTGCAGCACAGGGGCACATGCAGGCACCAGCGGTGCTCCTGGTGTGCCATGGTGCTATACAAACCCAGCACCATGGCTCCGGCACACTT
This sequence comes from Athene noctua, assembly GCF_965140245.1. NCBI lineage: Eukaryota > Metazoa > Chordata > Aves > Strigiformes > Strigidae > Athene > Athene noctua. Next base: position 30,227,255 of record NC_134041.1, read on the forward strand.
CTGCCAACACTTACAATTTCTTTGATTCTGGAAATACCCAGACAGTCAGCAACACCTTGTTTACTTGCAAAACTTCATCTCAAGTCCATGAGTACCCAGGCACATCGGTCCTACTGAGGGAGCAATGTTTAAAGCGCAATATGCAAGTTGCAAAGGGCAGGGAAACTGCAGGCTCTAGGAGAAAACTATCTTATCTACATCAGCTCAACAGTTTTGATGCTGGACTGCAGGGACACCAGGTCAGGATGGTCTCAGCCTGTTTCTCTTGCAGGATCTGGGCTTGCAGGACCACCAGGTGATGCTAAGGTCTTCCACTGTGTCTAAAACACAATGCGATGGTTGAAGGATTGCTGTCCACCAGCAAGGAGCTGGAGCCCGGCTGCCCAGATCAGCCTCCAGCACAGCACAGCCTCTCCTCCACCTCCAAACACCACTTCCAGCACCCTCCTCACGCAGCTCCTAGTCCCCTCTCCTGAAGATGCTCTTCAGGAGGATGAGGCCCTTCATTATTGTAGGGTTGCTCTAGGCTGCACATGTGACAGGAGGGCTGGAGAAGCAGGCATTACCTGCAGCGGATCAGGAATAGCCACGTGGCCTTTTGAGAAACCAGATTTCGGGGAGGACAGGGCCACTGAACTGACCTGCCCAGCATTAATTCTGCCCAATGTTGGGCTGTGCTTCATGCCTGAGTCTGCCCACCTCTTCTCCAATTCATCAGCCAGTGTAACAGCCAGGTCAGACTTCCCTTCAACACCCCTGGTGCTCTGCAAGTTGAAATACTTCTCAATCCAAGAGCGACTGGCATCACAAGTAGATTCTTCCTTTCCTCCAAAACACTGACCCGCCCCATCCCTCCACTATGGGAAGAGACTTTTCCCACACGCAGCAACACACAGCAGAGAGTTTGTTTGCTTGATGCCAGGCACCTCACTTGGCGTGACAGATGCTCTCTTCCCATCAGGAATCTGTATTTTCTGCTTGGGTTTGGGGGCAAGTTTTTCTGGCTGGGCAAAGTTTCCAGAAGGCTCTTTTACAGCTTCTTCACTCCAGCACTTTTAGTGCTCCCAGTTGTTGGCTCTGCTCCCAGGACACAGCAGCATGCAGGAGGGAAGGGCACACGAGGGAAAAAAAGCAAACTTCTGGAGCACAAAAGCCCTGAGCACTACTCCTGTATCAGCCCCTGGCCTGTACCAGATCTGAACAAGTCACACATATACATCTGCCTCAGTTTTTCCACTGATAAAATAGCCAAATCCTCATCTGGTCCTTTTCTCCTATTCTGAGCAAAGGATGGCACTCACTGACAGATGCACTGCTAGATTTGCTCCATCTTTACCACCCTGATTTTCGCTCCAGCAAAGAACCCCACACATTGATGGGAATATGGGACCCGTCATATGGTTTAAATGACCCAGGGCTGTTTCCTGAAGTCCACTCAAAGGCCAGGAACATTTCCAGGCTCAGCCGTTCACCCTCCACTCCATCCTTTGCTTTTATTCCTTCCCCCCACAAACCCAAGCATCCCTTGAAAGCGAATGGCAATTGAGTTTGTAAGTCCCTATTCATCAAGGAAATTAATTCCTTATGCATAATTCATTTCTTTTGTCAACTTTTTTTTTTTTTCCCCAAATGCTCCTGAATGCATCAGGAGTGGAAACAGCAATGGGAGAATGGGAACACAAGAGACTGAGAGGGGGAAGAAACTGCCTCACTATAAGCTGACCAGCCTATGCCAACACTCCAACTCCTGCTCAAAAGGTGTCCCACAGGATGTGAGAAGGAGAGAGGCCATCACAAGGTTTGAGCTACCAATAAACAGTGAGTTTGCTGGTGGGACAGAGAAGACCTGTGGGCTAAAAGTTTGTGCTACGTCTGTGTTATTGCTTATGTCTGGAGATGGTCGAGCTCAGGATGATCTCGCTGTAGTTGAGCGGCATCTCAGGTGATGACTGAGAGTGGTGCAGGGCTGGAATGAGGCAAGGGCACCAGGGTACTCAGAAGACCAAACATGGAGGGAGCTCTGCAGATGTGAAATCACATCAGTCTAATCCCTGAATCAAAGGGGGTGGCAGCCTCCAGTCAGGCTTTCTGCCCTCCTCACAGCAGGTTATGGAAGCCTTGCGCTGTGCTGGATGGACATGTCCTTCAACAGCTATCCTCTGCATGTCCAGAGCGAGCTATCTGGTCTTCACCATACAGCTTGTCTGTAAGGAGGCATCTGCCCGTCTGGGTTATTTACAGAGGAGAGCTCTGGAGCCATGTCAGAGTCCTGCTGACTCTAGACGCTTTGCAGATAGGTTTACCTTGTTGCAAGCACAAGTCTGGAAGAAGGCCTGAAGGTAACACTCACACCTTGTCAGCTCTTGGAAGGACAACCCAGGAAGATAAACTCAGTTGCAAGAGGAAGAGTTGGCTAGACATGAGCCATGCCTGCACTTGGAGAGGAGTCTGAGCCTCCAATTCCTCCCAGTGTCAGGATGGGCCCATGCCACCAGCAGCTCCCAGTCTTTTATTTCCCTGCTGCTCTCATGGCATGGCAGGAACAGAATGACTCTCCCTGCCAGCTTTACCTTGCTCCTTCCCAAGGTGAGAAGATCCCAGCTCGCTCCAGCATTGGCATAGCCCAGCTTAGACATGGGGACACCATCACTGAAACTCACTGGGCCATGTACAATGTTACAGCCCCAGCAGAACGCTGCCGGTCCCAGCAGGATCAGGTACAACAGCAGCTTGGGTTACAGGGCTCAGTTTACCGCTGACCTATCAAGATTTACTCTCACACACAGACGATAAACTGCCTTCAGATACCTGACCAAAAAAAGACTGTGGCACTTGGCCCGTACTGCTAATCCCCAAACTGGAGGAGAAGTTCACACACAGCGCTCACACCCACGTACCGTCACTTCCTACCCTGCAAGCTGGGAAACCCCATATAAATAAAGCTTAATTGCTGCTACTCCAACACAGCACACACAGGCAAAACGCGCAGTAGCCAAACAAACAACAAAGCCCTGGGATTTCCCAACTCCTCCACTCTCCCGCAGACCAGACCCTCCAGCTGATGTTCGACCAAAGTCAACAGGACCATCACCTTACCTGCAAACCTGGTATCTTTCATGACCGAATTTCTCCCTCTGCTAGCGAGGGGAAGGCATTTGTATTGTGAACTTGAATTAGTTTACTGCTTCTGTGCTCGTGACTCTCAGTGGCACTAAAGAAAAGGGGGAAATTAAGCGATGTGCTGAGATGCCACTACCATCTCCAACTTGCCACAGAGGGGACACAGCCCTGGCTGCATCTCACCCACCGAGCAAAAGGCAGCAGTTCATGCTGTTCTCTGTACTAAATTTGGACAGTAAGTAACGCCACCTTGTCACGGGGGTACAGACAGCGTTTGCAACGCCCCATTTAACTGCACTGTACTCCTATCCACAGGCTTCATCAGCATATTTCAGCAGTGCCTTGATGGATGAAGATAGATGGGAGAACATCATCCTTGGTGAAATCACTGTTTTATCAAGGTTAAACCATCCTCATGCTGCACCACCTCCCTTTGTTGCTGCGTTTCCAATCACAAAATTAGCGGCAGACATAACGTGCATTTGCACGAACTCCATTCCTCCCTCCACAGCTCAGGTCTCCCTTCTGCTGGATAGAGAGGGAGGGGAAGCATGGGGACACCTCTCCCACCTCCATGCCTAAGCCCCACCAGCTCTGTGGGCTCTGGGAACCCAACAAAACCCCAAATCCACATGGATTTCATGAAGTTGTCTCTGCAGCATGGACGGCCAGTGAAAATAACAGCTATGTTGTTCATCAGGGCTCTCCCACAGCTCCTGCTAAAGCCAAAGGACTACCAGGCCTTCTCCTTTCACCTTGGCCATCTGCTAGCACGTTTCTATGGGCTGAGAGCTAAAGCCGTGGCAAGCAGGGGATGAGGAAGGAAAGCAAGAGGCAGGTAGGCTTTTGGTGGAGACAGATGGCCTCATGGTGAAGGTACCAAGGGGAACAGGATGCAGAAACACAGCAGCACAACAAATGACCTTCCTCCATTGTGAGCCTGGCTGGATGCAGGCAGTAAAGCCTGGGCAATTCAAGGAAAAGGGCACTAGAGCTGGGGCAGGGAGGAAAAGGCTTTTATCTCTGGGTCAGAAGTTCAACCCCAGCCCAGGTCAGCAGCAACAGAAAGCTGTTGCCTTCTGACACCTCTCCAGCAGCCAGCTGGGCAGGTTGATGGATGCCCCCAAAGCTCCCTACCTGGCAGGCCAAGCATGACTCCTTCCAGCTCCCCTCCAGACTCAGGGGACATGGCCCACAGCAGCTGTGCTGGGCCACTGGGCAGAGCCGGGTTCCCCTGCAAAGCCAAAGCACACTTAGTGGCTCTATCAAACCCCTTCCACAGAGCCCCTCTGACGAGGAAGTCTTGTTCCCCCTCTCCTGTTTTACCAAAAAGGAGAAACATGTGGCATTGAGCACCATCCCTGGCGGATCACCATGAATCATCCCATTTTTCCAAGGTCAGACATTGTACACTTGCCCTGCAGACGACCTTGTGCAGCGTCAACAAGGCCCCAACATGTCTTAGGCAAAATCATCAGATGAGTAGCCCCTGTCACTTGGAGTGCCCATCCTGTTGGAAACCTTAGATCACAGGTGCCCAAATCACTTTGATCCAGATTTCGGAGATGTTTCAGGGCTAAGTGAACCCCTGCCCAGAGGTGAGGCCCCTGCAGAGGAGGGCCCCTGTCAGCCCTGCTGCCTCGAGCCAGGCACTCGCTGCAGGAACATGATCTCGGTGCTTGGCAATACAGAAGGACAAACAAGCAAGGTCGGCAGCATGCAGCTTTTAAACAGTCTGCAAGACCCCTCTCTGTAGCCTCAACCTTCCAAATATCGTTTAAAAAAATCTGTAACCCCTTTATAGCACTGTGTCTCCGCAGGGCGCTATTAAGTTACAAGAATATCTCCGGGACCGGGGCCAGCTGCCGTGTTGTGTGGTCCCCATTAAACACAGATGGGTCGAACCGCCTCCTGCGAGGAGACCTGCTCTAGCCGTGGCTTTGTATCCCCATTGTCAAAAAGTCAGTCTTGGTGACTAGTCCTTCTATCCAGACCTTCGCTCATTGCCTACATGTTGCATAGGCCCCCTTGGCACCTTTCAACCAAGGCTCGATGGTGTTTTGCACCCAAAAAAAGGGTAAGATGGCTTGCAAGATCACTGACTTTATAGTTGGGAAACTGAGGCACAGGCAACCCTGGGGGGCCAGCTCAGGCTCAGGAAATGCAGAACTGACCACCCTGACTGCTGTGTAGCCACCGCCTTCCTTCTCCCCTCCACCCTGGCTCCTCCTGCACTGCCTCTGGACCAGCTCCAGACAGAGTCGGCCCAGAGGGTCAGGTCTGTGGGAGCCCTCCCTTCCCCCTCCTTCCCCAGTGGGATCCCTCCTTTGCTCTTTCACCAGCAGGGAAAAGCATCCCTGATATGCAGCTGAGCAGCCAACTGACCCTGGCTGGCAGAGATCCAGAAGAAGGTCACTTAAGAGTCCCAATGCACAATCTGCTGCCTCCAAAGTTACCCTGACTGCCAGAGGGAGCAGACACCCTTGAGGGGCCTATGGGTAAGTGCACACAGACACCCACAAACTTACTGGGAGAGGCAGCTGGTTTCACACCCCAGCTCCTTCAGGGCTGCTTCCCCACACCAACAGCACCCAGCCACTGGCAGCAGCAGGGCAAGCCTTGCCCTGGCTCCCCTCATCCCCTGCCCCGGTGCAGGCAGCTCTCGAGTTTGCAGACACCATCACAACCAGCCCGCTGGAGAAGAAGCTTGGGACAAGATGCTCACAGGGAAGTTTCCTCTGAGCTCAGTGTGCAGTGGTTGGCTCACACTCCAAAGCACTGCAGTTTATAGCCCTTATAAAAACATTTATATAGAAACGACCTGTTCCTATGCATATAAGGCCAATGCTTTCAGACTTGGGCAGGCCCCAACGCCATATTCAGGCGCAGGGAATAGCCCAGTTTCCCAGTGAGCTGAGCACATCCAAAGCTGGACAGAAACCAGCCAGCATCTCAGAAAACCTCTCCAAGAACTATATATGGATTCTGGAGCCCAGTCTCAGTTCATCCTGGGAGACAAGGCCAGGAGGACTATGCTGACCAGCACTCTTGAGACATGACTACAGAAACACATTATCAGAAAACTAAATAAAGGGTTTGCAGCAATAAAAATAAAATAAAAAAGGTGGAGGTCTCCTTCACTTCATCCCATCCCCTGCACAGAGAGGTAAATGAGAGCACAGATTAAACAGATGCAGCTTAAGCTAGATCCTCGAACAAAACAAAAGCAAGACTTTCTGCAGTATAAATATGTAATTTAAAAGCTCAGCTCTCTGTAACAGCACTGCAGCAGCAGACGTTCACAACAGTCCAGATCTGTTGGAAAACAGGTTGAAAAACATGCAGCACTGGAATGTTTCGGATTTGCAGGGTCCCAATCCATGCCCAGTAGATAGGAACAGTTCCCTTTCACCCATTTCATACTGATTTCTTCTGAATCAACTTGGGTATCCCACCGGGGGGGGGAGCAGAAACATCTCTCAATTGCTACTTCATACACTACCACCAAGGAGATGCCTTGCTCCTCAGTTTCGCCAGGACCCAAAGCAAGCACTCACTCCCATGGCCATCCTGGCCCAGCGTGGAGCCATCCCCATGGCAAACTTGCCCCCTCCTCCCAGTAACAACCAGTTTATTCCAGACTCATGCAGCTTTCATTAAGACCTCACAGATCATACTCGCCCCAGACTTCTCCACCAGCCCTGACCTGGGCTGTCCTCTGCCACAGACATGGCAGCTCCTCAACCATGTGGCAAGTTGGGCATCTGTCAAAAGCAAGGATGCTCTGCAAAGCTTTGCTGTCTCACGGGCACATCCACTTCCAAGACTCGAGGACATTTAGACTTTGGTTCCTAGAGACAATTAAGAGAAATAAATCTGGTTGCTTTAGCCCCAGCACTGGAGGGAGAACGATTTTCCCTAGCACTAATGGAGGTGATTTTCCTTACATATATATCAGCTGAGATGATGTCCAGTCAGAACATTAAATTAGCCAGCCTCTATTAATTATAGCACTTCTATAGCTCTTCCCATCTTCCGAGTGCTTTACAAACAGCATTAATTCCTGTGCATGTTATTTCCTTTCCAAAAACCTCCCCGAGGAGCTGGCAAAGCCCCACAGCCTGAAGCAACCTTAGAGCGATTGATCCCCACCCAGTCTGGTGGTCCCCTGTGCACATCCAGGCTCCCACCATGCCTTTGCTCAAGACCATTGTTTGGAGCTGGAGTGGGAGCCCAGCTAATTTACAAGTCATCAAAAGGGCCAGGACTCCCCAGTGAGGTCTGTCCCCAGCCAATCTCCCACAAGCTGGGACTCACTGCTGTCCTCCCATCCCTGAGGGCTGCTGGCACTCCAACTTCAGCATCTCTGCCTTGCCTCTCTCCCTGGCTGGAGAATTTCTCTCACCATTAAAATTAACGAGGTGGGTTTGCAGAGACAGCTCGCTACAGAGCCCCTCCTGTTCCTGGAGTTGGGGGTTGTTTTTAGATTGAGTTGCAATCCTGTAAGTGCAAAGTTATACCAAGCGTCATTTACTTTACTGCTGAGCAATGAGGAGCAGGGAGGGAAGCAGGGCGCTCCCCTCCCGGCACGCCATAAAGCACCCAGCGTGCACAGGCACACAGACGCTGCCTGCAGTTCTCTGCTCTGGTCCGACAGCGCTCCCCATGCCAAGAGCTACAGCCTGGAAAATGGCACTTGTGCTAAAGTGCCCACATTAATCAAATCTTCATTCACACCAGCAGAGAGAGAGAAAGAAAGAAAGGCAGAGAGAGATCCCAGCTCTCCAAGCCCAGCTTTCAGCTCACCTGGGCTAGGAAGAAAGAAGCACGCTCTTAGTACTTCACCAGCCAGCAGCCAGTGCGCAATGTAACAGAGGCCACAATAGCAGAAAAGGGCAGAAAAAGCCTCTGTGTCACAGCTTTCACAGACCTAAGCATTCCCAGGAAGAAAGGAGAAACTACAACTTTCCAAACAAGATTTAGCAACACATGCAAAAAGGACCCATGGCAGAAGAAGGTCATGCGATTCCCAGGAAAATATGCTTTGACCCGAGAAACTGACCACAACTTTCTAACTGGCTCCCATCCCTGGGACCACCGATCCATCATCCACAGCACACTATGGAGAGAAGCTTAGCAACAGCAATGGGGACATCATGTGTTGGACCCCCAGGGGAAAGGAACCCCTGAGAGCAATCACTGGACTCAGGGCTACCCCAGAACCTTCCAAATACAAGGCAGCCTCAGCCTCTTAGCCACAATGAAGAAGAACAGAATGAATGCTAACCACTACAACACCAACCTCATTCTGGCCCTTCACACCCCATATCAGCAGTAGAAGGGGTGGGCAGAGACACACAGACTGACCCCTTCTCCAACACTGGCACAAGAGCATCCTTGTCAGGTATTCTTCTAACCTGTTCTTGGACACCCATCGCAAAGGTGAGTCTAACACCTCCCCAGACGGATTTACACTTGCACACACAACCTGAAGAAGTTGCTTGAACACTGTGTTTGTTACTTCTCCCTTGGCATCTTATATTTACTCCCTCAGTCTCTGAAGCAAGAGTATGTTTGCTGTGCTCTTTGGACTAAGGAGAGAAAGAACCATCCTGATTTTAGTCTGCCCAAGAGCCTAACTCCTGTATACTCCCATCTAGGAGACTGTAAGACAAAGTCATGTCCAATCATACACAGCTATCTGTGGCACTGGAAAAAAGTCAACTATACATCACCTAAATCCCAAGTGAGTGCTCTGCCAGATAAATCAGGGAAAAAATATTGAACACAAAGTGCAAAAACAGGAAGGTGGAGGAGGGATTCCCCTCCCTCCCATTTCAATAATCCAAGGTTGCAAGTCAGGAAGAGCTCTTCAAACTACACCAAGCCGGGTGCAGCAGCATCATGACCTTCACTGGTTTTCCGCTCATCGGAGAGGAAACAAACATAACATGCTCCAGTTTCTTCCACTCTTCTGCCTTTTTCTGTTCCCCACTGACCCTCCGGATAACCAGACAAGACAGATCTAACGCTCAAAGGGAAAAGTCAGACAGAGCACAGCCCTGAGAAGATCTTGGGAAATCTGCCAGGCAGACCTTCGATCAGACCTATCCCTTCCCTGCTGCACAGGCACAGCAGGAACCAATATCCTGGCCACCAGAAATGAACAATAAATCTTAGCAAAACCCTGCCACCCTACACATGGCAGACACTCATGGCTTCAGCATCCCTGCACAAGAAATGGGAAGATGCCCTACAGGTACGCTGAGACCTTGTCTTCCCAACATCAATGGCTGGTTTCAATCTTTCTCACCCCCAGCCTGTTTCAGGCCCTCAGGCACAGGGCAGCACCACAGAGCAGGGCAAGGTGTCCTCCAGGCTTCAGTTACAAAGCAGCCTGGTGTCCAACCCGCAGCAACAGCGGCTGGCACTGCTCGACAGCCCGTGCCCTCTGAAACTGTCACTTCTCAGCTCTATGGCAAGCTCATCAAGACAGCCACAGGCTTCCTGGAGAGAGGTGCACCTCAACACCTTTGCTCAGCACTCAGAGGCAAGAGGAGGGAGAAGAAGAGTCTATCCAATGCCACGTTCCAACCAGCCTTAATAAGTTAATGCAGAAATCTTCCCAAAGAGTCTGGCTATAGGAGACAATGGTCTCCACTGAATCAAGATCTGTTATGTTGTAATATAATAGATGTAAATTAAAACAGAAAATCTATCATGCCTCTAATGTAGCCTGATAGCTGAGTGTGTGGATCTGTACAAGCAGAAGCACAGAGAGGAAGGGTGATATATGGCAAAGCTGGATGGAGGGTGAAAAGCGTGGCGAGACGAGCCGGAGAATGGCGCAGCCCGCTCTACGCTCCTCAGACCCAAGGGCAAGAGAGGAATAAATGTTGATTAGTGTTGATTTTGTCCGACGAACGCTTGTCGAGTGACAGTTGGACTAAGCTGCTCTGAAAGAGAAGCATTAATCTTGGTCTGGTTTAAGTAGAGTATATTAATTTGTGTCATTTTTACTAAGTCGTACTGAGAAAGGCTTCTTACTGCTTTGCATGTGACTGCTTTGGTGGTTTAGCCTACTTTTTTTTTTTTTTCTCCTTTCCCTCCTTCCCCCTTTTAAACAGATACAGCAGCAGCAGCAACATATTCAAATAGCTCAGCAGGAGAGCGGGGGACCAAACGCTTCACTCCTGGATTAAGAAAATAAACTCCCAGGGTGTTGGCATAGCAACAGTATTTCAGATGAACTGCTATATATTCCGTGATTAATAAATTAACATTTTTTTCATATGGTTGTTCCTCCTTTATTTCCCTCCTTCTGATGACAGGAAGGAGCACGGGGGGTGGGGGGGAAGTGGCCAGGGGAGGCCAGCACAGATGTCCCCACAAGCTGGGGATGGGGCTTTGACCAGGCAGAGTGACAGGGTCTCCCTCCCTCTCCATGCGCCCAGCCACAGCATGGAGATTTTTGCACCCTACAGAGGCGTGGGAATATGACGGGGACAAGACACCCCATGTGTTGGGGCCAAGGAGAAATGGGCCTCGGGTGGATGGGGACGGAGATGTGGCACAGCTAAGGAGGCAGGCGCAGGGGTAAGGTGCAGGCAGCCCCGCCATGGGCAGGGCTGGAGGTGCTGACGGTGCTGGGACGAGGCCGGTTTCAACTCCCCTTTCAGGGCTGAATGGCCCTGGCTGGCCAAGGAGTGTGCACACACTCACCGTGGAGGAATGAAGTGCTCCTACAGCAGCAGGCAGCAGCATGGGCAGGCGTTGCCTGCGCTGCCGGTTCTGGCTCAGTTATGCTCCATTCCTGCCCTCAGTGGGACTGAGGGCTTCACAAGCAGCTCTATGCCCCTTGCTGGTGTATCAGTTCTTTTGCAGCTGCTTTCTCTTCTCCACTGCCTGCTTTCTTTTTTCCTTTTACTCACTTTTATGGAAAAGGGACTAGAGGGAGAAGCTAGAGAAAATACCATGAATTAAGAGCAAAAGACTGCAAAGTTCCCCAGAGCAAACTGCATGCGCAGAGTTAATTTTCCAAGGCCAGAGCAGGTAACAAGAGCTCCCGCACAATTCGCAAGCCTTTGAACATAACCAGGCGATCCCATTCTCCTATGAACAAGAAACCAGAGCCTCCCCAAGGAGCATGGTGAGTGACTGACCCAAATTCAAACACTTTCTTCCTCCTGCCAACACTGGCAAAGTGACCGGTACTGAACTGTACCTGCCTTCAGGCCCTTGCTGTGCTGAACTGTTAAAAGTCTGAACACAGGAGGGAGAAAACCAACAATTCAGGATTCATTATAGCCCCCCTAAAATAAAAAGGTCCAAAGATACGCTGAGCCAGGAGAACTTTACCTCAGTGGGTACCTGCTGTCCTGGTAAAGGCTGGTGGGGGCAAGCTGTGCCCCATTTTTAAACACTCATAGCAGGCAGTCTGCATGCCATGGGATCACCATGCCAAGAAGGTTCAAGCTTGGTCTACATGCTGCTCCCACTGAATTCAAGAGGTTTTGGGGGTTTTAAAAAAATTTTAGCTGTAACACCTCTTGCATTTGCAAGCATGTCCTGAACATCCCTACCACCCATGATGCTCACAGCCTCTTTGGCACTGTCACAATTCTCCCCCAGTTCCACCACCCAAAGCTGCTTTTCTTCAGGCACCCACCAAAGTTGAAATGTTACCGCTTATCAAATATCTGAATTTGTCTAAGCTTCGTGAAAACATAAAATCATTTTGACGAGGACACACAAGCTGCATGTGCACATAGGCACGCTGTAGGCACATGCTCTGCACACCTCTGAGAATGAAGATCCTGAAGAACCACCATCATTTTCAAAAGCATTTCAGCTGTTTGAGGCCCCAAGTCTGCTTTTCAAATCTGGCTAGGAATGAGGCTTCTCAGCTTCTCCCAAGAGCAAGACTTGGGCAATCCAGGAACATTACTAAAGGGGTTTAAACACAGGCCAAACCTAGCCGTTCTGCACTTGCTGCCCCGCACAAAGCTGCAGGCACACACCGGAAAAACAAGACGAGTCCCAGCTGGTATAAATGGGTAAAGTTCTTCCATCATCAGAAGGAATATCCTGCTTTAAGCCTGCTGCCGATCATCCCCAGTATCTTCTGAGGTCTCAACAAACCCCCCACCTCCTTCACAGCATTGTCCCCCTGACTGTGAAGAGCCCTGGCTCAAGCTGTGCCATCCTGCCAGGTCCCTCTATGCTCTCTATACCATAGTAGCATACAGCAGCATCTCCACCCATGCCTCGAGGGTACCCTATCATCTACGACACCTTCCCTCTGCTGTTGGCAATCATACAGAAATGGAAACCTTTAAAATCGGAGCTATCAGGGAGAGGGAAGCAGAGCACGGCCCCGCAGCACTTTCCTCTGCTCGTTATTGCTGCTGCTGGGGATGGCAGGCGAGCAGCGCTGCGCTGTGTCCTCCCCTTAACATTATCTTACACGCTGAAGCACAAAGGACTACTTAGAAAAGCCTCGCTCGTGTAATGCTGTTTCTCAATGACTTTTCTTATAGATCCTGGAGGATAAGCCATATCAAAGCATTTCCACAGCTGCATACAGAGAACTGGGGGTAACCTAAGCCTTTTATGTAAGGAACTGCCAGCCTCTAGCACAACACTGGTAGTTTTTAGGGGGAAGATGGAAGCAAGCAAGCGCCCATGGTGACATGGGAGGCTTAGCACCAAACTTCAGAGCTGTCTTTGAATATTGGCACATTCTTCATCTAGCCCTGTTTTGAAAACACATCCCAACTTGCAACATATTATATACACCAACAGTCAGTCTACAAGTAAGGACTGAGTCCCAAATCCAAAATATGCAGATCCTGGGATTTATTTACACACCTGAAGGTGGAAACATTCCTCATCCCTCCCAAACACTGTCCATGACAGCCCACGCGGAGTCACTGCAGCATCAACATTACCTGGTCCTTCACCAACGCCTTCCATCTAACCCAAGAAATTTTAGAATAAATCAATCCATCAAAACACTGTGTCCAAGTGTCAGCCCCCTCACTCATGAGGAAAGGGCAAGACCCTGACAGGCAAAGTGCACTTATACATCACATTTTCTCATTTTCCCAGGGGTGAATTGAGGGAGTCAGAGTCAGCATGGAAGAGGTACAGCCCCTGCTTTTCAAGGTGTATGGGCCAGAAGAGAGAAAATGGGCCACTGCTTGGCCATAAAGAACCAGTGCCATGACAGAGGTGCTTTTCCAGCAGCCTAAAATGGTAAAGAAAAGATCCTGTTGGCCCTATCTTATTATCTGAATGCTGCCGTGCAGAGTCTGTGTCCCTCCAGCAAAAAGCCTTGCCCACTTCAGGCAGTATGTCACACTGGTCCTAAAGCAATTAGTCCTTAAATTTGTTTGCTGCACTAGTGGTTCTCAGCATCCTCATCAGGGACCACATCAAGTATGAGATCCCCTCTTAAAAATATAAGTGGCCAACCAGCCAAGAATGGGATGAGGAAACCCTCACAGAAATGTAAAACAAAACCAAACCAAAAAACGAAACAACAGAACAGCCTCCTGGAATTTGTCCATGAAGATCTCCACCAAGTTATTCTGCTTCCCCTGATCTCCCCAGTCTAAAATGAACCCTGCAAAGAATCAAGAGCTTGAAACAGAAGAGGAGGTATATAAAATAGTGCCAACCACACAGCGTGCTGCAAAGTATCCCCAGCCCCTTACAGCTTTTGCCCCCTGCAGTATAATCCCCAGCAATGCTATTTAGACCCTGTTTCTGGCCTTATTTTTCAATTCATCCCTTGTCCATCCTGAATTTCACCACCCAGTTCCTAGTCCAGGGACAGCTCTGTGTTACCCATTCAAGAGTTCCTCCTAACACCTGCACTCCTCATCAGTTCATCCAGGGAGAAACAAGTGGCAATAATTGCTCCCTGAACTTGGCAAGAATGAACTTCTTTTCTGGGAAAAAAAAAAAAATTTATCCACCCCCAAAAATCAACGAGAAAGCCTGAATTCAAGCTCGGATCAAAAATCCCAAATAGAAGACCAACCAGACAGTTAATCATTAAATTCCATGCCGCTCAAAAATCCTGACCCAGAAGCTTAGCCCTGGATCATGCTCACCCACATACCTGATTTAGGGGTGCCTCTAATTTGCTGGGCTCACCATCAAGCTACTGCATCATGTTTGCGCAGCTCCATTAACAGGCGCTCAAAGAAACCTGCTCTCTGTAATTTGCAGGCAAGACCATAAGAGAAAAGTCTGTAAAAGGTCTTCTGCTGCTCTTACTTTTGCTTTTACAAAAGACCCTATGAAACTCTAGATCTGTGCAGAGAAGCAGTACAAATAGGTAAAATGCCACTCATCTAATGAGCTTCTACTCAGCATCGTGGAGACACTCATTCATTTATTTTCTTCAATTTCTCTCAATCTAGGTGTTTCCTACCATGTGCTGGCACCTAACATCCCCTCCGAGAGTGGCTGTTGGTACGTCTCCTCGAAATTTTTCAACAAGGCTCCTCCACAAAGGGAGAATTTTTCTCCTTAACTCCCTAGCTCTGATCCCATACATCTGGAGTTCCTGAAACTCCCTCTATTTCACTAGTATTGTTGCATTAATAAGATGTCTGGAGACACATGCCATACCCAGTTAGGAAAAGGAACTAAGATCTCTCCTGCTCTATCAAGTGTGGCCTCTGCAGCCCAGAAAGCCCACTGCTACCCTTTTTGCCAAACCACACTGCAAATAACACATCTAATTTGCTCTCTGCTGTGCTCCTTAGGTCTTTTGCAACATTACTGATTTCCAAGAGCTTCCCTCCTACTGAATCTTTCCGGTTTGGATGGTGAGGGTAGTGTTTTGCAATTCCTTCCTCGCACATTCATGAAGTGTTGCTGTTTGCCACTAAAAAGCTGCTTGCTAGGCTCTACCCCAAAGGCAGCTGTGTGTCAATGGTCAGGAAGCTAATAATATACATTACCATACTGGTAGGCAGGGAGAGACGGGCACTGAGGTTTGTATCTTCCCCACACAACCACTGCACAATGCAGGCAGGTTTTTTTGGAGGAGAATTTGGAGATGAGGGAACGCACGAGACACTCACACTACAGGAGCAAGCAGCAGTGCGCCGCCAGCACCCTGGCTCCCAATCAATAGGCCATGTGTAATAGAAGATCAATCGCTTCCATTTTGCGAGGTGTTAAGTGTGACAGGGATTGAATTAAAGCCGAGACCATAAGAGCAGTTATAAGTTATGCCCCCCCCCCCCTTTTTTTCCTTTTAAGAAACAAACCCATAAAATGGTACTTTTTTTCCTTTCCTCTTCCCTGCCCCCTCTCTCTCCCCTCTAAGATTTTCAATTAAGTGAGTGGAAGGACGAATGGTGCAAATACATTTTACTCAAGTTCTAAGTGCTTTTGAAACCCCCTGTCAAAGCGTTTAGTAACACAAGATTTAAGATGCCCAATTAATTTTTTCCCCAACAAGGAGCCAAAAGTAGATGCAGGAGGAGGTTAAAAGTTAAGTGTTTAATTAATATTAAATTTATATGATTCTTTATCACTGAAAGCATTGTAAAATTGAAAAAGCAGTTAATTTTATGGTCACTGTGTATTCCTCTGCTTTGATCTTTGATCCGTGGAATGAAATCGCAGAGTGTAAAGATTCTCCTGCTTTATTATACCTGTCTCATCACAGGGATGCTGGGCGAGGTGAGCTCATCTGAGCTCCAGCACAAACCAGACAGGGTGGTACCAGGGCACGAAGCCCACACCCTGTCCAGGACTTGGGGGTGCACAGTTTGCAATCACCCTCCAAGGGGAACTTTATGCCATTTGGCCGAGGATGGCCTGAAACTCTTCTGTACACCACCACTGCCTCGCCGCCAATTCCTGGCCTCCCCCGTGCCTATCTGCCAGTGAGACAAAGAGCTATTATGCAGAACGGATTGCACTAGAAAGAAAAAAAAAGGGGGGGATAATTTCTGCAGGGTTTTTTATGTGGCTTTTTTAATATTTTTAAATCCCACTGGGAGACTCATTATAATTTAGTTATTAGCGGGGGGGGGGGGGGGGGGGAACAAATAAGTAGAAGAAATTTAACATCTTTAAATATTTTTTTAAAGGGAGGAGAAAAATCAACAGGATGAAAGTTCTCCAAGCTTCAAAGCAGTTGCAATTTCCCCAATTCAAACCTTTCAGACAGTCCCAGTGGCAGTGAGTTACCTTGGGGTCAGCTCCCCATCACAGATCAGTGCCACTCCTGGCCAGTACTGGCAATGTCCCCCAGAGCACAGATGCCCACGCAGCCCAGACAGACACCTGGGGCAGGAAACTCATCTCCACACCAAGCAGGACCATCTGATCCCAACTCCTCTCACCCAGCCCTCTGCTTAGACACCCTTTGAAAGGCCACGTACATCTTCCCCTGTCCCTTCAATTCAGTGCCTCCTTCCCAGAGAGAGGAACTGTGAGTATATTCATATAATAAGAAAGTGAGAATTTAAATTGGAATTTAATCTATTAAAGTCTTGATTTTAGGGCAGGTACGCAATTCATACATATGAAGAGGCACAAAGTAATGAAACAGTGTAGCTCTCAGGATACAGCTGGGAAAACTGGGAAGTCATTAAGGACAGACAAAAAATAGGCTTGATATCAAGAAATAAGATCTAATAATTGGCACTCCTTCATAAGCAATGGGAATTAATAATGTTAACCCTTTGTTCCCACTCTTCAACTTATTTTTGGTTGCTGTCAAAGGACAGTCACCTTATCCCTACATGAGAGGGTCCAGCACAGCAGCAATACAAGTTGCCCCAGTTCATGCAGCAGTGATGGAGCACAGTCTGGAAGGGAAGCCAGGTTTCTCCCCTCCCATGGGATACCAGAAGGCAGCTCTTCTTCTACTAAGCAGAAGAGATGCCAGACACACACAGAGAAGCAGTCCATAAGCTCAGGGAGTCCAAAATGGGATGGGTAACAACCACCTTGCTGTTAACAGGTTGTCTCTGCTCCTATCTATGACATGGGAAGCACAAGACACATTTGTGTTTTTCACATTCCCACTGGACAAGCCACGGATTCCAATCATCATAGGTGCTGGCCACCAAATCACACCCTTCAGCTGGCACTTCAAGACCATAACCAGCCTGGTTTTTAAGGCTCAAACTACCCTTGGCCCAGCCAAGACAGCAGGTCAGACTTCCAAACACTCAGCCCTGGCCTTGAACCAGGCAACAGCTTTCAACCCTTCTACAAAGCACGTAAACCAAAAAAAACCTGAGAAGTATTTGCAACTGTCCATCTACAGCCAGACTGCTCTCTCTACTGTTCAGTGAAGAGAAAGAGGTACCAAGGAGACCACCTTCTGCTAGTGTTCAGATCTAAGGTAGTGCTTTCAAGATCTGCATGACAGAAGTCCTGTGTGACTTCTGGTCCTCTCCCATGGACCAGAAGTTGTGCATGCTCAGGCAAGGCTGTATCTATCTTGGGAAGAGCTGACATCAAGCAAAGTGTTCAGGGGACACATACAGCACACAAAAAACCTGGTGCTGCTCTGACAACTCCTCTGCCTCCTCCCAAGTGGCAGAGGACAGCGGGTCCACCACAGCTCCAACCGTACAGAGCGCAGCCTCCCCGTACAGAAAGACCAACTGTATTTCATACGTATGCGTGCAGATATCGACAGATGGAGAGAGAAAATTACTGTGCCCATAAATTGAAGCTTTGGTCACGTCAGTTCAAGAAGCAGAATTGAAAATTTAGAGCCAAAAAAACAGCTTGTGTCAGTCAGGCTGATGAGCACAGGCGCCAAAAAACACACCCCTTAGTATGGGGAGGCGAGACGCAAGCACATACACGCACGCAGAGACCCCGGTTCTCTTCATCTATTCTCAGCAACTGTTTGTCTGAGGCCACATGCAACTGGATTTGTCAAGCCCCCTTTTAACAACTTCTTGTCACAGTCCATTACCAAATTGCATATAGTTATATATTCCACTAATTAGGCTTCTAAAATATCATTAACATGTCTCTTGATCATTAGCATAACGTATGAGGCGTCCTCGTTAGGCACGATTCGAGTTTGTTAACGCGGTAATGAAAGGCACGGGGCTGGTACTGCAGGAGCTGTGCAGAGATAGGAGGCTGGGAACATCAAAAGCATCAGTGCCAGGCTTAAAAAAAAAAACAACAACAGGATCAGCAAGAGGCAGAAGCCAATCACCGGGAAATCAGGGTGATGTGGAAGGTGGAACAAGCACCTCCAGGCAGGCAGATGCTTCACATACACCATGAGTCTTCCCCAGACTAAAATAACATTCCCATGATCTGGGTACAGCACAGGTCAGGGATGATTCAGGATGGCAGACCTGAATGCACTGTCGGCAGGGTCTAGATAAAATGGCAGTGATGGTCACGATCCACATGAGAGTTCAGCCCCGAACCCCACAGCACAGATCTGTGTCCCCTGTTGAACCCTTCCTGTCTGGTTGACCCTGCAACACCCAAGCCTGCTCCACAAGGACACCCTGCACCCCAAACTCAGTGCCAGACAGACACACATGTTCCTCCCTCCTCTGAAACCAACACTGAGCACTCCCTCTCACCAGGCCCAAGGTAAAACTGGTACTATGCAATGCCAGGCACCACCCTCACCCAGCCAGCTCAGACTATGCAACATTGAGCACCACCCCAGTTAAACCCATGATGAAAAACAACCACCCACCAGGCTTTACACAGCAAGAGATCAAGGGCGTCAGATACAGCAGCCTGAGATGGTGCAATGACACGGGATCTCGTTCAGGAACATAAGAGAAAGGCTTGAAAGGTCTCTGGTACCCAAATGCAACCCCCAGACAGCAATATTTGCGTATGTGCTCCAATGCATTAGCACTGGGGGGTAAAGGATGTGAATTAATAAATAGCCAAAGTTTCAACCAGGACAGATGCTTCCATGTCCAAGCCAGCTCATGTATCAGTGGTTACCACTGTTGCTATAAATAAGCAGGGACTTTTATTTTTTCCTTTGAGCGAATAACTCAATAAGTCACCGCATGAAAGATATTGTAAATAGCTCCAGCAGAGTGCAAGTCAGGGCTGCTTCCAATTAGCTTTCACTTACGCTCCCCCCGCCTGCGCCAAGTTTGCAGAGTTTGTTCCCAACACACTGCTCACTGTCTGGGGAGAGGTGGGGAGCAAACCCCACTGCAATCCAGGCCACCGCTCCTCTACATTAGAAATGATCTTCTCATTAAAGCTGTGAGGACGTCAAAGCAAGTGAAAACAGCCCACATATGCATTTATCTTCGTCCAGATGTTAGTGCAAAGGTAGGGGGGAGGAAACAACCAAGAGCTTTTCTCCAGCTGCTGGGAGTGAACACCACCACCACCGCAGCATCAGCTTGGAAATACGAAGCAGCAGACAACTTTTTATTAGAACAAAGACATAAAACAAGCTTGGCGAAGGCAGCCCAGAGGCTTTTTAACCACATATCTGAAGAGACATCCCCCACTCCCCGTCTCGGGTAGGACACATCCTCCTGGGCAACACCACTGCCAAAACAGGGGGAAGATGGATGATCTTGCGACTCTTCATCAAAAAATTCCTCTTTCATGAGATAAAATGTGTTCTTAAGACTCTTTCTGAGTTTCTACTCATTCATACACACAATCTTTGTGTCCCACACATGTGCATGCCTTCGTGCAGCAGCTGGTCCCGATACCAGAGGAGCATCGCAGCCAGGAAACTATCACCAGGAAGATAAAATACAGGGCAGGAGAGTGCAGAATCAGTTGGAAGCCTACAGGAACAGGAATCCTGGGGAAGGGGCTTAATTCCCCACCACCCTACATCTACAAAAGGCTCTGGGAAAGACACTGGGTGTCCATACCCTACCTTTTGCCATAAGGTTGGTGTTACAGGTGCCTAACCTGTACCAGGAGATAGAGGGGGACCAGGACATCATGACACACGCATCACATCATCATTTTAGTCAAATCTCCCTTCTTAAGTCACCACACAACTAGGTGCCACCCTCACCTGGGCGTTTTGGAAGGACGACCAAGAGGTCTCCCTAAGCAAGCAGATGTATTCATTCACACTCGAGCAGCACCCTTCCCTGCCGCCCCAACCATAACATTGCATTGAAATATGGACACTGGAAAGCATCCACTGTTTTGGGGAGAGGGGGTTATGGCAGTCAGCACGGCACATACCACTTCTGTTTGCTTCCTGCCTTTCAAGCCAAACGCAACAATCACAAAAAAGAAAAGTCACTAACACTTGATAAAGCTTTTCGATTTGAAAGGGGTCAGGAAAAAGTTCCAGGAAAGGGAAGAAAAACAACCTTCTTTTGAACCCTTTTATGCGGTGAGAAAGAGCTCTCGCAGGATACAGGACTGTATTTTTCCCCGTAGTTTTTCAACCACCTTTATTCCCCTCCCCGCTCCATCTTCTTCCCACTCCCTCCTGCACTCCCAAATGGCAGCAGTGCTCCATTAAAGTGGCCAGAGAGGAACCTCTCCCCTCCCTGTGCAGGAGGGCACTAGGTTGACCTCTCCACATCTGGACATGTCTGCAACCTCCGGCTTTCCACGGCAAATGCCAGCAGTGCAGCTACTTTCCTGGAAACACAGTCTTCTGACCTCCCTTCTCCAACCCACCCATCTTCCGTTCGTCTGCTAAACTCTACCACCCCCCACCCCAGCTGGGATGGGGACATGGCACTATCTTACAAGGAGTGCAAACTCCTCCAGACAGGGCCTTGACAGCTCTCGTGAGTCCAAATCCAAGGTTGGGAGATTGACAGGGGGTCTAACATAAAGAGAATCCAGACTACAAACCGGCCAGATTGAACTAAAACAGCCTCAACAACAACAAATTCTTTCAAATCCTAGAGCCATTTCACTTTTGATCACCTGTAGAGTGCTTGTCCCACACACTGCCTTTATGCACCACATCTATCATGCAACCAGCTAGGAGGGGTTAGAGATCCATCACCATCTCTACTGATACAGTGGAAAAGCCTTGGTGGATCATCTTCCTTCCTGTGCTGCATAAGTCCACCAGATCTCACCAAGTTGTTGAGTAATACACTACCTTCCACAGCCATGCCAACACACACCAGCCTTCCCCAGCCAGTCCGGCACGAGGTGGTCCATGCTCTGGCTTTTCCAAGACACACATGGGCCAAACCACAGTCACTGACAGCACATCATGACTCCTCCCCAGGCAGGTCCAGCACTCCTGCCTGTACATGCCCCAGCTTTCTTGCAACTCACACAGCCACAGTTCTCTGAGGGAGCTGCCTTTCCCAAAATACCAACAATTTTAACACTTTGAGCCATTCCTGGAATACCACAGTGATGCTCCTGTGGAACAGGAGACCTCATCCAAACAGTGCCCATAATCAATCACCCTGTGCACTTGGGGTGGTTTTTTCCAAACATCCTCCCACCCAGACCACGGCTGCCTGAGGCAACCCAGAGATCCCCATGCCTTGGACCACCTCGGCTGGAAAGAGCACAACAGAAAGCAGAGCAGATACTAATGGTTAAGATGCAAACCGTGACTTGGGGCAGTCAACAACACCAACAAGCAGAAGGGCTCACACTGGTGGCATGACTTGCTGCCAGTCAGAGGAACAGGCAGAGCTTTTCTTTATAGGGTACAAACAGCTCTTCCCATGCACATCACCACCACCACACCCCACTTTTGTAGATCCCCCCGTAGCAAGCCTTTTTTTGTTTTCTTTGCTGGGCAAGTGTGAAGACCCCATCCTCACACACACACACACCCCCAACTACGCTGGAGTGGGAGGAATCACATCAATAAAGCCTCATGTGTGCAGCGAGATGAGAGCCTCCCTGCTGCCTGAAATCAACTTCATTTGTTTATTTTCATTTGAGCAAACTTTAGCTAGGCTGGGGGGGGGGGGGGGGCTGGGAGGGGGACAAACCCCTGGAAAGCCGGGCCGTCCGTTGGTCTCCAAAGGGACTGAAACTGGGGATGGGAGGAGGGGCCAGCTCTCCTTTCCAAAGAGCTTTCAATAGGAAACAGATGTTGAGGGCCCAAGCACCAAAAGCGGGGTCTGCAGCGGGCTTCCCTGGCTCCATGCTCCCGGCAGAATCCGTTTTAATTAAAATATTTCAGTTTGAGCACGAGGCGAGGGGTAGGGGGAGCAGGGAGAAGTCCTGGGGCAATGTGCTTGCTACCTCTGCACAGGCAGTTGGGTTTGTGGCCTGACTAGACAGGGTGCTGGGGTGTGTAGGGTCAGGTGGGAGACCCCATTCTGTACCCCCAGCCCAGGCTCCCTCCTTTCACCAGGGCTCAACATAAATTCTGCTGACCTCAAGTAAAAAATTTCAGTACCAAAAAAATAACATTACATCATGTAGGCTGTGTCAGGTTCTATCAATGCCCCCTTCCCACCCACCCCCAAAGCAAGGGGGATGTAACCCAACACTATGAAAACACCAGCCTTGAGAAGAAAAGGGGCCTTTGTCGTGGACCGTCAGCTCCCTGCTCCTGCCTGAGGTGAAGAAAGATCTCCTAAATGCTAGGCTGGGAGGTATAGACTCCAGACGTGTCCCCTCCAAGGCCCCTTTGCTTCCCCATCCCCACTTCCAAAACCCCTCCTTGTCCCTTACTTAAAAACTTCAGCCATTACAAGGACACAGAGCTCCCTTCTCCCCCAGATCACTTGGCAAAGGTCAGCCCTGTGGAAAAAAACAGGGTGGCAGGAAACCTGAAAGTCCAGCCACAAGATTACTAAAGCCTCCAAGTGTCCTCCGAGTGAGATCCATCCTGGCTTTCTTCCCAAGGGCACCCAACTCCCTCACAGGAGGGGATTCAGAGCAGAACACACACAGACAGCCACACCCAGCTCCAGGAATGAGAAATACAGGAAGACCAGGGCCTGAACAGCAAGGAGGGGAATAGGCAGGGACTCTGTCAAGCCATGGCCACCCAAGCGAGCCTGTGTGCCCCACCAGAGCAGAGGCAGAGTGTCTGCCCACAGAAGCAGGCATGAGTCAACGAGGAAAGGGAAGGAAATCAGGGCCTGCAGTATCTGATAGCCCGCATCAGCAATGCACCACATCAGGGTACTTCAGGCTATAAGTCAAGAGGGGCCAGGCTCAGGCTGCGGGGCTCTCCTGCGGCCACTCAGAAGAGTTGTGCAGGGCAGATGGGAGTCAGGCTGTGCCACTCGCCCTGCAGCCAGGGAACAGGTACTAACCCGCTACGTTTACTCCTGGGGGCTGATATGGAAGTAAGAATGAAGGGTGTGCAAATGGAGCAAGCCCCCCTGGACCATGCACAGTGCAGGGCAGGGTTTGGGGTTGCTTTCTGCCCCCCTGCTGGGATCATGTTTTTCTCCACCACAACATGGGAGAAGAGGCATGCACCCCAGCAAAGCACGTCTTGCTTTAACTGGTCACCAGCAGCACCCCAGCTCACTGAGCAAACCCACAGCAGAGGGAAAAGTAGCTGCCACTGCCCACAGGCAGCACAACACCAGGCCATGCACAGGTCGAGGGGAGAGGGAGAACACCCAGCTTGCCCCAGGCCTTTGGTTCTCAAATGTATTTTCTCATTAATGTGTAATACGGTTTTATCGTCTCAAACAATGTCTGTTTTCGATCAGTTCCTTTATCCCAGACACTGCCGCACGGAGAGACAGAGGAGGCCAGATGGTTCATGTTGCAGGAGTCTTCCCGCTCTTCCCTACCCGCCCCCTAATTCCTCACAAATTCCTGGAATGCCTGCGCCCCCGAAAACCAGCCCCGGGGAAGACGCAGGGGCAAGCATAGGCCTCCGGAGCAGGGGCTGGGGGCCCTCCCCAGCCTCCCCTCCTCACCGCCAGCAGCTTGTGCGGGGCAGGTCCCTGGCGGCGAGCAGCAGCTCCCGGCTGTCGTCTCCTCCAGAGTCACCAGCAGGAGGTTTGCACCCAAAACCAGAGATCCATAGGTCTCTCCTCCTCCTTCTCTCATGGCAGAGGGATTTCCTCTGCTGAGGGAGGGATGCGCAGACCCCAAAATTCCCCATCCCAGCCCCAAAAGCATGGCTAGCACATGTGGTGCAGGCAGCAGGGAGGCCGTCTGCCCATAATTCCCACCACGTGTCCAAGGCCACAAGGCCCCTGCCACACCAAGCACAGCTCCTGCTTTCACCCACACCTCCCGGTGTTAATCCCTGCACTGGCAGCTGGATGCGAAGGTTGCTAAACTCTTCCCAAAATCCAGGGGCTGATCTGAGCCTTGGCCAAATCAAAGGCAAGGCTCCTGCTAACTTCAAGCGGCCTGCTTCCCACCCCATGCCAGCTATCCAGACAGGCAGCTTTGGCTGGTGGCTCCAGCCCACACCGAAACATGTCCTGGAGGTCTGATAAGGTTCAAGCTCCTCCTGCCATCCTCACGGCACCCTTGCAAGCACCTTCCGTGGAAGAGCAGGGAGCCCACCAGCCCCGGGAAGGAGCCCTGCTGAGCATAACCCAGCAGCACGGGGGAAAAATAAGGGATGCTGAAAGCGATTGTTCATCAGCCTGGAAGAAGGCCAGGAGACTAGTGTTCACACCCTTAAACTCAGGAAAAGTGCCACGAGAGCACAGATAATCCCATCTGGAAAAAACCTGAGTCTGCTGAAAAAGATGGCACCTTTTCTGAGACACTCAGGCACCGCATGGTCCAGCTGGGCCACGGGTCATCCCACACCAGCCACCGGTTGCAGGGTTCCACAGTCTCTTTGATCCTGCAAGACCTTGTCCTGTCTCCCAGGAACTTGGTACAAGCAGTGTTTCAATTTTGTTCCTGCTCTACAGCAGCTACTGCCCAGGAAGTCTCCACCAAGAAAGGGCCAGAAGTGATGCCCAGCCCTGCAGCACCCAGGGGTCAGCAGCCACTCTCCAGGGTTTGGCTGCCAAAATGTCACGCAGGCTCCTCAGAGGCCTGCTAAGCAGACTGGTATCTGCTCACAATTCGACTGAATTTTCATGAGGATGACACAAGACAGCCCCACTGCCAAGTTTCCACAGCTCTTCCACAGAGGAGGGATGCCAGAGCCCAAGAGGCACCTCCAAAATCTCACTTGCACACACAGTGAGGACAACGCCTTTTTTTCTGCATTGCTTTTCTTTCTGAGCTACTCAGCTCGTTTCAGCAAGCCCTACAGCAAACCTGCCTCTACCTGGAGAAACACCAGGGCACACAGTTAAAGCCCTGCCAAGTTCTGAGCAATGAAGAAAAAAATTAAGGGGGTGGGAGGTTTATAGCGGGGAGATTTATACCTGTAGGATCATGCTGTCTTCTCCAACACCCTTCCTACACCTTGCCCAAGCACTGTGGTGGAAGAAGCTCTTTCTTGCCATGTCATAGTCAGATGATCAAGAGGCAAAGCAGGAGAAGCTGAAGGGGTCCAAGATATTTGGTTTCCACCCAAGCAGCCAATGTGCAAAAGAAAAGCTGTTACAGGCCAGAACTGAGAGGTCCAGGAGTCCTCAGAACCGAGGCCTGAAACAGCCAGGAAGGGGGACAAGTAGGGGATGTGCCCTTGGAACAGTGCAATGGGAGGGCTGGAAATAAGTGAGGGGGGGCAATGCAAGCATTCTGGTGATTTTGCACTCCATAGCAGAGAAAATATCACCTGCCACCTTTCAGGATTCCCAGCACTCAACTCTGGCTCCATCCAGCAAGAAAAAACACTGCAGGAAAGAGCGAGCTGAAACCTGATCCCCTAAAAGGCCGGACTCGGTGTCTGGCTTTTCTTACCGGCTTGGCCGACCTGTACGTGCCAGCCTGGAAAGGCGTAATGGTTCCACCGACAGAACTTCATTAACTTTTTATACACTCGACCGCTAATTTATAATCATTAGAGGACAAACAGCCAACAATTACACAAGCAGCACGTTAAGAAGAGAGGGAGAGAACTTGAAGAAGCAGCGATGAAAACGTGCTCATGGTTGGGAGCAGGGGTGGCACGTCCCCCATCCTGAGGATGACATGTGACAGGGGTGACCTCTCACAAGATTTACTGGCATGGCATTTAGTCAGCTGTAATTAAGGCACTGGACAGCAGAAAGACAAAAGGTGCAGGTGAGCACAGGGAGGAGAAAAAAAAAATCTCACAAGCCCTCATTTTCAACACAAAAATTAAAAAGAAACAGGAAGAGGAGCGCGCATATTCCACATTCCCAATTCCTGGGGCAGGCCAGGCCCCTGTTTGCAGAAAAATGGGAAAACACGTGAACAGCACAAATTTCATCCTGATTTAATGAAATCATCAGACATCGGTCACATAACCCCAGTGGCCTTTGCACTCACCAGCTGTCCTCCTGGAGGCAGCTCTGTGCAGGAGGTAGAAGATGGTGTTGCAATGCACAGCCCTGGGACCCTGTGTGAACAATGCCCGCAGATATCCAAACCGTGAGGATGAAGATGTGAAAACAGGGAAAGGTTTCAAACACCTCTGAGATCAGCAGTCTCTGTTCCCCAGAAGAAAACTCAAAACTAACTCCACCAGTACTCCTCTCCCTCCCAGTAAAGGTGTGAGACTCACATCACCTAACCAGACACTCGCTGCACAACGCAAGGCCACAGGCAGAGAACAACAGCCAGACGAGACTCCCTTCTCTGCAATAACCCAAGCTGCTTTAATCGATCAGAGTCGTAAGATCTGCAGATACAGATGTCCCCGCCACACAGGCAGGCCAGAAAGGCAGCAGGGTGACCTGACCAGCATCACTCAACAAGACATCGTGCCCAGAAACCAAACTTACACGTCTTTTGGCTCCCGCACAAGGGCCGAGCCTGCTCTCCTCTCCTGCCCCACACCAGGCAGGCCAGCCAGTCCATTTTCAAGATGTAAGCTTCCTGCTAAGCAAGTGTAATGAATACTTCATGCACCTTGCAAAGCCTCTGCTCAGGCATCTCAGCTCAAAGCACCCACTGCCTCTGATCACAGGAGAGGAAAACTCGCTTATAAAACTCCATGCAGCAGGGGGAAAGAGCAGCACCCAGCTTTGCAAAGCTGAGCAGCACCCCTTGAGAAAGGCAAATGAAGTGGGTGGCTGGCCAGGATCTACCCAGCTCCCCTCCAGAGCAGGAGGGGGAGGATGCAGAAAGCCACACAGCCTGCTCACAGGACCCACCGTGCCTTGCAACCAACGGCTTGCCAAGCACGCAGAGGGCAGGTAGGCAGAGGCCCATGCTCTGAGCGTACCATCCCAGGCATGCTCACAGCTCAAAAAAGCAGTCACAGCCCTCCAGCTCCAGTCGCTCCCCCTCCTGCACCCCACTGCAGAGGTGTGAGGAAAGGCTCACAAGCTGCTTGTGCTTACAGCAGGGCCTTTCCCCTTCTTCCACCCTTGCACTTGCAAAAAGAAAAGTGCAGGTCCAACCCATGCTGACTCTTATCAGATCAAGAGACCAAACTGTTGAGGCCAGAAGGATGAATGCCTCAGATTACTGGGGACTAAACCTCAGCTTCTCATGTGACAAGCTCCCTTCCCTCTACATCAGCTTAATAACCATCCAGCATCCACATAGGAAAAAAAAATTTTAGAAAATCTCTCCATCTAGAAGTGCAGCTCTCCAGGCAATTCAGGGGATCAAGCTGGAAAGCTAATTTAGATGCAAATTCAGACCACTCATCCTGCGTGGGATAGCCCTGCAACTGCACCCACCTGGATACAGCTGCAAGATCATGATTGCCCACCTACACTGGGGCAAGCTTTTCAGAAAGCCTCTTACCTGATCTGCTAAAAATACAGAGCATGTTGTTTAGATTATTTTCCTGTGGCTGTTCAATATCTGCAGTGCCATGAAACCCTCAGTCCACACATTTAAGAATACCAGAGGGGAAAAAAAAAATATGTATGATAAGCCATCATGCAGCCCATATGGGGTAACAACCACAGATTGAATGGTGGGATAGGCAGAGACAAGGAGAAGTGGAGGTTGTTCCAGCAAACTTCACTTTGGCATTGCTGCCTTGGAGTAACTTCCAAATTTCAAATAGCCCAAATACCTGTTCTTTCAAGACTTTTTTTTTTCCTTTTTAAACAGCATCACTTGAGAGCTGGATTTGTCATTAAAGTATTTGTAATATAAAACAGAAATCAAATTTCAGAGAAATACTTTTAATAAAAAAGGCAAAGGCTTAATTTCAAAAATGTAAATACGAGACATTTCCATCTTTTTTATGCTTCCCAAAAGCAAAGCAAGAGTCTTCTTTACAGAAACATGTTGGGAAATTGAGCTGCACAAATTTGTACAACGTTTCTGTCAACCCAAATACACATTATTATTATTTCTTTTCCTCCTCCAGACCTTTTAATTTGGAGGGAAGGAAAAAAGACGTCATCTTGCCTAAAGACACGAAGAACATACCAGCGCTTCTCAAGCCCATAAACAACTGGTCCATAGTCCAGCCTGCAGAGATGTGGCATGGCGTCCTCAATGGGCGACAGGGCAGAGGGAGCAACTCCCACTAGACCCAGGCCAGCATCCAGTCCAGAGGCTCTGCAGCAGCAGTATGAGCAGGACGCAGGCACCAAACCTCGTGCCGGAATTAGGTATTGCCCTTACAAGCCCTCTGCCCCCCCGCTGCCTTGCCCACACCACCCACATCACAGAAAAGCAGATGGAAGGCAGGAAGACCTCACAATGGGGTGGCATCAAGCTGGTCAGAAGTGCCAGCATCTGGGAACCCTTGCCACAGAGGGAACTAAAAGCAGCTGGGCTCCAAAGTGGAGGACAGAAGAGTTACTCTATAGCTACCTCCTATGTTCAAGTAGGCTCACAAGCAACAGACCCCAATATTTTCTGGAAGAAATGCAGGGACACTTGGACTCATCCAGCTTTAGGGATGCCTGCACAGGGTAGGAGGTGAGCACAGGGACCACCAGTGCTCCTGGAGCAGGACCCTCACCACCTCACACGAGGAGGGGACAGCCTGTTAAAGTCAGGACGTGGTAAGCTGGGTGAAGGGAGCCCAGCAGCATCCTTTGCATCATTAAAGCATCAGCAGCATTGTGTTGTGCCTGGGGGGCTCTCCTGGCAGGACTTCACATAGAGCCAGGGCTGCTCCCCTCCCTGCACATTTGGGAATGCTCCTCTTGGGCTTTCAGCACGCCATTATCCAAAGAATCCAAAGAGTCCGGCAAACGAGGCAAGACCAGCAGTGGCACAACTTGACTCGACACCTCCCTGTGAAGGGGCCAGCCTGATCCACCTCTGGCTTCTCAGCGAGCTGCAGGAAGGGGGAAGGAGTAAGGGGGCCTGGCAGAGAGCACCCCCCTGCCATGGCCAGCCCCACACAAGTGTCATCCAAAGCTTTCCCCAGGGAGGGGGGCTGAACAGCCAGCACCCCTGCGTGCAAACCCCCTCCCCACTGCCCCCTTCCCCTTTCCCTCCCCCTAAACTCACTCTTGGGCCCCGTCTTCCCGAACAATCTCGCCGCAGGCTGCTTTTGTAAGTCTCCAGCCCCAAAAGAAAAATGATGGGTTTGAACTCTTAACCCCGCCCCAGAAAAAGGCTGGAATTAAAAGGGGTTTATGACTAAGTATGCAGATGGGAATACTGTAATAACAACAGGCAAAATGTTTGCCCAGCAGTTCTGGGCTGGTTTCAGAGGGAGGGAGGGAGTGGGGACAGGGCAGCTTCTGGCCTAAGAATGACGGCACGGAGAAAGAATTTGGCGGCTGGGAGGGAAGGGAGGTTGCTGATAAATGCTGGGGCAGAGGCAGGGAGAGGGGACAGGACCCAACCGCCGCATCGCTGGCACTTCAGGGAAGCCGACTGTGGCACTGCGGGTTTCTGGCTGGCTGACAAAATGTACCACCATGGAGTAGGCAAAGCAGAGGTAGGGGGAGATGGCAGGAGAGCTCAGCACCGATCACACATCTTGTGGGACACTGTCACATTCATGGGGCTGGGACACACAACAAGGAACGTATCAAGGCAGACTGCAATGCTCCCACACACCCTAAATGCCTTCTGAGTGGGGGACCCATGCACACAGACTCCTGCCAAGAGGGGAGCCCATAACTGCAAACAAGGGCTGATTTTTAGCAGAGCTGGAGTCCCAGGGCTGGTAAGAAGGTGGTAATACGTCAGTACCCTAAATTCACCTCAGAGGGCATTTTCAGGACATTACCTTTACCTTTTAGCAACAGGCTGCACCAAGGCCCCACAAGTGGGAGGCTCAGGCTAGGGGAGAGTAAACCTCAGTCACCATCCCAGAGGCCTGCACCTCACCATTGGCTTAACCCTTCTGCAAGATGGGAGAGTGCTGCTGCTCCAGCAACCAGTCCTGCACAAGCCAGCTCCCAATTCTCAGGCACCCGGGGGCTCCCCTCTGGGGGGGACCAGACAGGTGAGGCACCCTGACAGCTCCCTGTCACACAAGGAGTCACCCCAACACTGCTCAGCAGAGCCCAAAACACCTCCATGCCGCTGTCCCAAGGCAGGCTGTCCACAGGCACCCAGTCTGTAGGGGAGGTTTGCTCCATGGCTCACTGGGGATACAGGTCCCCAGTTGTACCAAATTAGCACCTTCCTGTTCTCTTGAGCTCTCCACAAGGTACCTGCAAACAGGCCAGAAAGCTAACAAACACCTCAATCTTGCAAGTGACCAGGACCACAGGAAAAAAAATTCACATGGCACATGGAAACAAGCCACAAAAACACAGATGCTCCCCAAGCCCCTAGAGGAGCCACAATATCAAACTATTTCTGAGTGATGCTCCTGCCATAAGCATGAAGACCTTCCCCTGCCATTTGCTGGGCACAGCCCTGCCTGATGCAACAGCAGCTCTTTGCCAAACCAAGCACCTCGCAGCGGTATGAGGTTCAGATGGGAACATGCCCCAGCTGCTTCCCTGCAGAGGTGAGGAGGTAAAGCTGCATGCAAAAAATTCACAGCACGACTGGCAAACCAAGAGCTCCAGGAGACTTCCCAGCTTGCAACTCGGGGGATTTCCAACCACTGTCTCACACCTGCCTTTGGCTCAAGAGGGACCTCAGAGTTTGCAGAATCACCGGACGGAGTTTTGACTTGACTCTGGTCACCTTCTGCTGAAGAGAGCCTGTGGATAGTAAAAGGTCTTTCTCATCACCACAATCCTTCTCCAGGTCCAACCTGTTGCATTTATGAACAGAAACATGGCAGCCCTACAACAACCAGGGGGCAGGCAAGTGGATCCCCCCAAACTGCCTCCTACAGCACCCACTACTGCTGCTACCAGCAATACAGCCCAGGGAACAGGAAAAAAACAAAGCCACCAAGCTTGCTTCTCTTAGCAAGCAAGGAGATCTTTATTTTGCCTCTCCAACCGAGTAAGTGTCTCTGTAAAGACATTTAGAGACCATCTGCGGGGTCAGGAAAGATGGTCATCAGCAAAGCAAGCATGCGTCACAAAGGGTGATGGGGGGGACCCAGGCTCTGGTCCCTTCCAGCACCACACACCGCAGCAGCCTGCAGCAGACACAAGCTACACAAGCTTCACAGCCGCGGCTCCGCGATGGCACAGCAGTGAGAGCAGACACACCAGGAAGCACTCAGATCAGGTAATGGAGGGTGTAGGAGACTGGTGAGATGATTCTTGTGAGTCAGATAAGCTGGCCAGGGCCCAGATCAGCAAGCTCTGTAAAAATCAGCAAACAAAAGAGGGCAAAACCTGGACATCCCCAGCCCCTTCCTGCTGCCTCCAAGATGACCCCCACAAGTGGCCCTGGCAGACCGTAACAGGGCTTGATGAGAGTGGCCAGTCACATGGAATGCTGCAGCCAGGGCTGGGGACAGAGACTCAACCTGCCATGCCCTGGGGTGAGCTGGTCCTCCAGCTCCCTGCTCAGTCCTGGGACTCACTGAGCAATTTGGTTTTGCCTCTGCCAACAGAGGAGACAACGCTGCTCTTGCTCATTTAAGTCATGGCATTCTCTCTCCACATGCAAACTGAACTGGAGACATCCACCTCTTCCCCAGTTTCCAGGGCACTTCCTAGGATTTAAGTCCCAAATGTAAACACTCCTCTGCAAGTCCTTTTCTGACAGCAGTGTTTCCCCTCCCTGCCCAACCTCAACAGCCAGGCACAAAGCTGTTCCGCGCAAGGGAGATTCGCATCTCCCTGCCAACAGGGTGGCCTCAAGCAGGAGAAGCCCCCAGCTCTGCCTCATACCACATCCCTGGAGCTTGCTCCAGAGGCTTTAACAGGTAACAGGTTATGGGAGGCTGCAGCTACTTGTTTGCACAAGGAGGATCTCCTTAGGAGACCAAGGGGAAGATCCTTGCTTTTCAGAGACAGACGTGAGGCTTTCGGTCACAAGAAAATCCAGGACTGAAGCAGAGCCCTGGCCCAGCACAACTCCGCAAGATCACAGCACCTCTTGAGGAACAGCACCCCATACATTTTGTGGGGATCCTTACCCTCCAGCCTCTGCCAAACTTGGTGCTACAGCCAATCCAGCTTCCATAAAACTTCCACAAAATCCCTGCCATCCTTTCCTCATCTGGGACTTCATGATGTTCCAGTTGTCATTTTTTCATTAAAGAAAGGAAAGAAGGTGAATGGTGGGGAGGACATCTGGAAGAAGGATAAATACCCATCAAGAGTCATCCCAATTCTGACAGCTGAATGAGTTAGACAAGTGCTAACGAACAAACAGGCTAAATTGTTCCTTTCCCTTCCTGACAGGCTGAACCAAGTCTCCTGAGCACCTCAAACACCAGCTCAGAAAACGGTCCCTTCCCAGCTTTTGGTAGTAGCGAGAAGCCCAACCTGGGCAGCTGCCCAGCTAAACCAGCCTGCACATGCTGCCGCTGGCACAGGGAAGCCTGCAATACTAAACCCCACTCCCCTGCACCCTCAGTGGGGTACCACCCACCACCCAGAGGGAAGCCCTGAAGCTGTGTGAGATGGAAAACCAAGCCAAGACCAGACCAAACAACCTTAGTGAGATGGAAAACCAAGCCAGGGCAATGCAGCCTTTAGAAACAGATAAGGACTCAGGCCATGCATCCCCTCTTCCTTATGGCAAAGCCTCCTGCTCCAGCAGAGCTGATGCAGGCAAACCAGTAGCCTCCATCCCTCCAATCCGTAATGGCCTGTAGCCCCTTCCTTCCCCTGTATGCAACAGGAGGCACACCCAGCACTAAACACTGAGGCTAACTCCATCCGGTCCTTCTTCCCTGTGTCTATTGTCACTAAAAATTTATCCGGTTTCTGCCAAAAAAAAAAATGCTGCACCTCCCCTCTGCCCTTTAAAGTAAAAGCAGCTCAGCTCTTTACCCAGGAAGAGGGAGAAGAGTTTAAACATCAGTCCCCCATCTACCAAGCACTGCTCCACTCCTCCTCTTTGGACTTTCCACACAGCCCTGTCCCGTCAGCCTGTCTGTGGCATTTGATTCCTGTCTGTCACTAAGTGATGAGGACAAAGGGTGAGGAGTCAGGAAAAGGTCTCAGCTACTTTGTTCATCGTCTGGATACGAACTCTGGATGAACTCCGCGGGGAAAGAGAAAAGCTGCATGGAGCGGGACACACCGAACGTAGCACTCTCACTCCTCAGAAAAAAAAAGAAAAAAGAAGAAAAAGGAAGCTTGAACAAGGGGACAGAGTGGGAGGGAAAGGGAGAGGAGAGCATTTCCCCATCCCCATGGCGGCAGGCAGTCCTGAGAGCTCCCTGCTCCAAGGAGACAGAAGGATATTCAAACCGCCTTCCCAGGAGGCATGTTCAATAAAGCAGGATGCCAGCGCAGCCTTTTCTCAAACAAATCTGTTAGCGGCAGGCCAGGGGCCAGCCACAAGGGCTCGCTTTTTAAAGCAACCAAATGGGAATTTCCTAATAAAATAAAATTTTTAGAAAAGCCCCACTGTGGCATGGTTAAAGGGAAGCTTGCTGGCAGCAACAAGAAGCATTTTGTGCACAGACCTCTCTGGAAGCACAGCGGGATGAACTACAGTGCAGGATGGGGAGCTCTAGGATGCATCCAGGGCCAAGGCAACGAAGCACCCACCTGCACCAGCCAGGGGAGATAACTGCCCATAGCACAGTTACATACCAGGATGAAGGCTTACAACCACAATTTCTGTCACACGGAAAAAGGAAGGAGGCTTACCCTGTGCTGCAGCAGAAGCAATTTCCCTTGTGCTGACCTCAGGGACCTGGAAGAGTCACTGCAGGGCATGCTTGGCTCCTTTGCTTCACTCTGCTTTTCCAGCTTGCAACTGGAAAGCCCTGTGATAGTCTTGAAAATATTAATTCAATCAGCCCCTCCTGGGCAGCAAAGCCACCACAAACTTTCTCCCCAATGGCTCGTACCAAGCAGCTAAGATGCCCACGCTAGGATCAGACACAGCCTTCATCCAGGATTATCAGCAAAGTCTAGGCACAAGATGTACCAAGCCACATAGGAAAATGATTGCAATTGCACACGCAATTCTGCAGCGTTCACAAGAGACCTGCTGAGCACTGGAGGTGAAGAGTGCCATAGACAAACCAACCCACCACGCTGCACCAGCATCACCCACTGAACACAAGAGGGAACCCACAGCCCCACGGGCTTGCTGGGAACACAGTTCTGGCTCTGCCACCCTGAAAGTCTCTGCCTGAGGCACAAGCAGTTAGAAATCCAAGGGTCATGCTGGAGGCCGTTCACCACCAGCCTTCGCAGAACATCCCAGCAGAGTGGGTGAACTTACTCTCCAGGATGGCGGAATCCTACATAAAACAAAGATTAAACGGGTTACAAAACCCAGGAAAGCAGCTGAAAGCAATTCACTAGAAGATGCCAGAGGTCACCCTGGAGCCCTTGTCTACTAGCCACCAGCAAACAGAAAACCAACTCTGTATGAGAAAGCTCTACCTGGGACACAACCACAACAGCCCTGCACACTGCCACAGCCCAGCTGCAGAAGGCATTGGTGAGACCTCCCTGACTGGGAGGTTCCCATTCCCCTTCAAGGTGGGAGAAGCTTCATCCCTTGCATTGGTGCCCAGTACAAGACACCAAGAGCTGCAGAGATGGTCATGGGAACCACTAATCCCAGATCCAGCCTGGCCTCTCCGCTTGGGAAGTTGATTACTCACCACCAGGACTCTTGGAAGTGAAAGGAATCAAAGGCTTAGCTTCACTAACCCACAGCTACATAGGGCCCCAGACCTCCCAAGATCCACCTACTGTGCACAAAGACAATGACCAGGGAAATAAGGAGAAGGAAGGGGAAATAAGCACATTTCTGCAGGGAAACCACCTGCCCGTGGAGGCCAGGAAGGCAGGGTCCTCCCTTGCAGCCACCACATCCCAGAGGAGCATGTGTTAGGAAGTAACTCAAGCATCTCGGAGGCACTGTCCAAAACCTCTGACAGAGAAACTTTGATCTCCTCCAAGCATGGCCAGCCCTGGGGGACTGCCTCTGAAGTATACACCAGAGCATGCCAGGACTAATCAACTCCACAGAGAAAACTTCAGCCCATTTGGAAGAGTTTGTTCCACACTCACTCCAGAAAGTCCAAAAAGCTGCTCTGGCAGTGGGAGGGACCCATGCCCAGCAGCTCAGACAAGGCAGCCTGGCTCAAGGCAACAAGCTCCCAACAGGGAGAACCAGAGAGAAGGGAAAAAAAATGGACAAGATGTCAGCTGGATTGGCCAGTAATCCCATTTGCAGAAAGTGGGAGCTCAGGCAGGAGATACTGGTGCTGCTGGATTCAGGGCAGTTTTGAGAAGAGCAAGAGAAGCAGAGGGAGAGAGAGGGGGCTGGGAGAAGAGAAGGTAAAAGAAAACAAATCTGCCTGAAACCCAAGGAGACTGATTAAAAGCAAACAACCCCCACCCCTTCTAAAGGGTTGTCTCGTCTGCTTCCTAAATCTGATTCCCATTTGTCTCTATATGGTTCTCATTTGTTCTTCATTTAGGTCTCCTCCACACTCCTCATCCAGCCTAAGAGAGGCCTCTGAAAGCCACAGGGATGGTCTTCCCCTGGAAGCCCACAAGGGCAATCGCTGATCAGGATCAGACCTAGCACCAGTGCTTGCGTATGAGGGAGGAGATGTGGCAAGAGGAAGACAGCAGGCTGCTGACTACGTGCAATGGGCAAGAGGCAAAGGAGATTCTTGGAATAAACTGCCCAAGGAAGGAGAGCATCGTTACCTGGGGGTGCTGATGGGAACCTGGCCACCTCTGGGGTAGGAGACCTGGCATCCCCAAAGAGTGAAGCAAAAACAATAAAAAAAAAAACCAAAAAGGGACTGAGAAGAGGAGATGCAGCAAAAACAGAGACCCACCACACAAGCAGTTTCCCTCTTCATCAGCGAACAGTCTGCTGATTAAAGAGGAGCTTAAAAATTATCCTAATAGAGCTCCTTTCAAACACAAACCGCAGGGACCCCTGGTAATTGCACAGCTCCAGCTCCTTTCTCCATCATAGCCTATATAGGATGAAGCAGGTCCACCCACCACCCTTGCCTGCAGCCACGTGCCTCAACATGCTCCACCACTCGCGCCCATAGCTCCAGATGGGGTCTTGGGGCTGGAAGCACCTTGCTGTCACAGCCCTCCAGGCACTCACTTTCTGCCTTGACCCCTGGCTGTTCACCCTCCAAGCACCCAGCCAGCCGGGCATGCTGCCTTTGCCGAAGGACGTTTCCAAGGCCTAACCAAACATGGCAGAAAAAGGGAAATAAAAATCTGTCCTTCAACCCATGTGGACTTTGCCACCTGCCTCAGGAGCATGGAAAGATCTAGGATTTCCTGTACCACCACCCTTCACTGTATCTTATCCATATTGCTTGTGGGTTTTTCACTCTAACCAATCCCCGTTTGCCCCCTGGACAGTCTCCCTAAACCTCCAACCAAGCCACAGTGCTGCTGCATGTGTCATCCTACACCCAAACACCCATTGATCAGGACCCCATGGCTTTCTAGACCTGGATGCAGAAGAGCTATTTCTAAGTAGAAATCCCACCCCAGGCTGCGTGTCTCCCATGCATGTGCTGCAAACCTGTCTGAATGGAAATACAGCACCCTTCGCCACAATAAAGCACAACCAAGCACCTGCTGCCCAACTGACCCATCCACCGCAAGAGGAAACCAGACAGAATCAGAGTTCTCCATGGCCAGAGCCACCCTGCATTCACCCAACATTAGAGCAGAGTCTAGATGGTTGCACAGCTACCACCACGCTACATAACATTGTTTTCCCCCTTCTGCTTTCTGCTTAGGTAGAGGACACAGTACCCATCAGCTGCTCTCCCTGCTCCCTCCTGCCCATAAGGAAAGCAGAGACCCCTGACCTTCTCTGCCGCATCCCCCTAGCCCCTCCACAGCTTAAGCGGCCCAGGTGCGCAAATGTTACCCAATGCCCTCGCCAAGCATAAAGTAAATTCCACCGAACAGGGGAAATGCCAGCAGCAGTCAGACCCCAGGATGTGCAAATAGCAGCCAGGGACCTTCGGGAGAGGAACAGCCTGGGCCCAGGCGCTCCTACCAATAATCCTTATCAGGATGCTCCTCCAGAAGCTCCTGTACCAGAGGAAGGATGCTAATTTGACTATTTGAGGGAGCAGGAAAAAAAAAGGCTAAATTAAACGTTTGCTATTGCACTAAATGACCTTTTCAGCCGCTTGGGGACAGAATTGCACCAGGGCTTTGGAGCGAGCTACAGCGGGTGCTGCTCACTCACTGCTCCCATGCTCAATCCTTTGTGCCTCCGGTTGCATTTAAGGGGTCCACGCTGCCCTAGCCACCTCTGCCCACCCGGCAACAGAGCCAAGATACAGCCTCTTCAGAAAAATCTGCATGAAGTAGGGAGGAAAAAGCAGTCTGCTAAGAGCTTGCTGAGCAAAGCACTTCAGACGGCTTCATTTCACATCACCGAAAGCGTAAATCAGGGAATTGCTCCTCCAGTTTTTCTCCATTAGCAAAGTATATTGCAACTCCCCACCACCGATACCGATCAACACTTCACATCTGCTGACCAGATCTAACAGCCAGAATTTTCGGGGGGAATAATACATTTGCCGAAAACACAATTCCTGCCACCTGCTTCCCCCAGACAAGTAACTGCACCGGGATCAGGGCCACGGCAGGCTCCTCACTCTCAGCAGGCACAGGCCCAGCCCAACACAGCAGTCAGAAGCTTCACAAATTCCTATCAGAAATAAAGAGGTTACCCCTTGCAAAGCAAGGGTCATAAACCCTTCAGAACACTGCCTCCACCAGTGGAGCATGTCCCACTGCCTGCGACTTCCTACACAAGACCAAATGCCCTTCTGGAAAGCACAGGCTTCACACAAAACATAGCAGGTAGGCTGTGTCCTGTGCTATGGAGTCAGGATTGATGGCTGCAACTCCATCCAACTCATTTATTTTACCCTGTGAACTGTGCCTTTTGTCTAGAGATTTGCAGTAATCTTATTATCATATTATTACAGTAACAATTTTGTATATAAAAATCCCCCTCCCAAACAAAAAAAACTAAGTTAAAACACTTGCAACCTTTTAAAATTAGAGTTAAAAGCCAAAGCTTAAATCCAGAGACCAATGCATCCAGAGGCTCCAGGTATTGTATCATTCTTAATGTTTCACCAGAGAATCACTGCACAGGGAAAAAAGCATGTGTGTAAACAAGCAAATGTACACCCACCAGCAGCTTGGGTTTTGAAACATTAATGTTGAAATTAGAAAGGCACATTTCAGAGAGTTATGGGCAGATTCACTTTCATTTTGGTTCCAGTCTTGTAAGTAACAAATATCAAAGGAAACAGTCACACTAAATTAGGAGAGAAAAATCTCTTTGCTGCAGAGATGCGTCCGAGATCGGGACCGATGGAATTGGGAAAGGAGCAGCAGCCAGCAATGAACACTTCGCAACTGGAAGGATAGTTTTGCCGGTTAACCTGCCACAGCTAATTCTGCTAATCGACATCACTCTGGAATTTGAAATGTTACCCAACCAGGAGAGAAACTTGATTTTCCTCTTCTGATAACAAGGACAGGCAGGCCAGCCAGGCTGGGCCAAACATGGAGTTACAAAACACTGCCTGTGAAACCGAAAATGGGACATGGAAATGATGAACTAGGTTTCTGAGCTTGCACTCAGGCAAGAAGCAAAAATCCAGCCACCAGCAGTTAGACAGGTTGATCCCACTCGCAAAGGCAGCTCTGCTCGTTTTTCACTAAGGCTGAAGTAAAATAGCAAAGTTATCATTTTAGATTAGAGTGTCTCCTCACAGCACTGGCTATTCCAAGGGTTTTCAATTTATCAGTATATTTAAAAAAAAAGGGGGGGGGAGGGGGGTAGGAAACAGCCCATCAGCTTAGGACAAGCAAAAAGGCTATTTTGGGTAAGGCTTCTATAAATAAAAGGCTAGGCAGGGAGACGACAGCAACAAGGTGCTGCTCACTCAAGGTGTCAGAGGGGATTTCTATTATCTGTGCTGGCGACCTCCCCAAAACACCAAGAAGCAGTGACAGCACATCGCTCCTCCACAGGCACGGCAGCCCAGCAAGGCGGCTTCCCCGGCAGCCATCCCCTTCATCAGGCTGCCAGTTCTCCTGCCTTTGCCACCAGGAAAAGTGGCTTTCTGTCCTGGATTTTTAAAAAAAAAAAATATATATATATATACACGCACACACAGAGTTAGGGCTCAAAACCACAAGGCCAGGTGATTTAATTCTTCCATGCTTTTTTTTTTTAAAATCGACACAATTGCAAACCAGTAATTCCAGCCCAACCAATCCCCCAGCACCAGGAGAAAGCATCACCCGAGTCCCTCCCCAGCCCCACCGCCGGCCTGACAACACCACGCTTTAATGTATTCAGCCCACAGCCTCCTCAGGCCACGGCTTTGTGTAATTTATCCCTATACCACCCGCCACCTTGTACTATTTAAATCGCCGGGGGACGCAACACCTCTGAGATAGTTTTCAGCAGAAGCTGCCAACTGCCCTGCCCACAAAACCATAATTTTTTGGTTTCAAACGGGGTTCCCAGCAGATGCTCCCCAAGGGCAACATGGCAAGAGGAGGGATTTCATGGAAAACCCCTGATGTCGATGCCTCTGGAGCATGCTGGGGAGGTGACAGTCTGCAAAGCAGCACACAGCACCTACAGCCCTCTAGCACACCCAAAAAGCAGGAGTGCTCACACAGCCCAGGCTCTGGTGGAGGGCACAGCCTTGGCACCTGGTACCTGCTGGCAGTATTGGGGTGCCACATATGACCCCAGGCTGGCAGTCCAGGGGTCAAGCACTGTACACAGACAGCTTCACCCACCACGAGGAACACCTGCCAGTCCAACCAGACCAGGATCATCTCTGGCTGGATGTTTGGGGAAAGCGAGGGACACAGATTGAGGTTGGTTTATTAGATTATGGACAGCCCCATGCAAATAGGGCCATATTGATCCGGTCTGCAAACACCTGGCTGGGAATACAAGCAGCCCCTGAGTATACAGAAGCTGCTGGAGATTATTAACCAGATCCATTGCTGTAAATCACATTACCTCCTTGCAAACCCCAACCCAGCACCATGTCCCCCTGTGCTAGGCACGGTACAGCACACATCCTGGCAGCGCAAAGGAGCATCACTTCGCCCCACCCGGCAGCCAAAAGCCCACAGATTCAGCCCAAAAGTGTGGAGCCTAGCAGGGGCATCCTGATCTGGGGTCTGTGGAGCCAGGGCTGCACAGCCCACCTCCTCCACAACTCCTCCCAAAACAAAGCAAAGCACATGTTAATAGGAGGGTGAAATTCAGTGTCTAGGAAAACTGCCATGGAAATGCAAGGCAGAGATTTAAAAAAAAAAAATTTTTTTAATTCACATTTTCAGATACCCCCTCTCCCTGGTATTTTGCACCAGCTGCAAACTACCCCTCTAGCACAGAGAGCAAATAGGACAGGCTCTCCTGCCTCCCAAAGCACCTCAACTCCAAGAGCAGGAAGTAAAAAAAAAAAAGCAATATACTTCACTGCAGATTTCCAGGAGATCACAAAGGGATATCACCTTTGCAGAGCTTCATTCGCAGAGAAAGAAGCAGCTCCCAGATTGAAGGGAGAACTGGGGAATGAGGTGCTGAACCAAAGGCAGAGGAGGAATCCCGTATTCTCCCTTCTTGCCAAAATCCCTAGCTCTGATTCAGCAGAAGCACCAACAGCAGCATAGCCTAGTGTATCTCACTGCAAATGAAACCATTTATGTTTAAACCACCACCCTACTCCCCTAAAGAATTGCTGCATGCAGTAATTTCCTTGTAATGGGGGGGGGGGGGGGGGGGGGGAAGAAAAAGCCATGATGAAATTGTCTCAGAGTTTCTCTGCGTTTTGTTTACAGCAGCCTGCCCTCAAACTCACGGCTAACACACAAGCCTGCTAACAGGAATAAATCTAGCATTTGAGATCGTTTAGAAAAGCTCTGCTCGCAGACAGTCAGCGCTCTGAGGGGGAAATCCCTCTGCAGGTCTCAAATAAGGGAATTTGAACCATTTTTTCCCCTGGAGAAATTTAGGCCTGAAAGATCTTCCGAGTTTCTCGTTTGGAACTACAAGGCCCAATAACAAGATCTCTTTCCCTGAACTCACTCACAACACTTCACTGCCAAGACCATGCACAGGTGAAGGGAGATGGACTGGAGAGACCCCCATGGCTATGGGGAAGGCACCTAATTTCATGTAAGAGGATGCTCTGGTTAGCTGCTATTTATGCATGCATCTAGTTAATATAGATATTTTTCTGGCACACATTAATCTAACACAAAGATTCCTCCTCCTCTGCACCTTGTCCAGTGCTGTCAGCAGGCAGCATCCAAAGAGCAGGCTGCCAGCACAGCACCTTCCCGGCACCCTCCATCCCTGGATACACACACCCAGTGGCCACCACTACCTAAAACCTGGGGGGGGCGAGTGCAAGCAAAGGCTGGAAACTTGGGAAAATGGGATCAAAGGCAGTAGGACAAGTTCATCCATCCCCCAGGAGCAAACAGATGGGACAGGAAGCAATAAGACCCAGCAAACCCTTCAAGAGCATCCTTCCAGTCTGCAATCACATCAAAGTTTAAAACATCAGGCACCCACAAAAAACAACCCCTGAAACAAAACCAAACAGGTTTGCTCCTGTACTCCCCAAACTGTGGAGTCCGTCAGAGCAGTAATGCTGTGCCAGGAGCTGGGCCTTATTTCTCTGCTTTGCAGGCAGGGCCAAGAGGAAGGAGGTGGGAGGAAGAGCCTGCTGACAGCCCCATGCTTCCCACCTCCTCCTCCCTGGAGAATTGCAGGAGGCCAATTTTGATTAAACTAATTAAGCCTGCTCCGTTCAAAGAGCTCCAACCACATGCTACCATGGGAGAGGAAGAAAATATAAAATCAAAAAGGAAAAAGATAAATTTCCCAGCAAGCATGCTCCTACAAAGTTATCCATCCCCAACAGATCCCTGATGGGCAACACTACGCTGGAAGAGAAAAGCCCAGAAAAAGGACTCGCTGCAGCGACACAGGTCCAACCCTGAAGACCCTGCTTCTATCAGGCACCAGGACCTACTGGGACACATTCCCCTTCCCACCAGTGTTTCTATCCCCTCCCAGCCAGTCCTCAGAGGTGGCCACTCTTCTTGAGGTAATGCCACCCTCCACCAAGCCTGGGTCTCCCAGACGCTGCTTTCCCTCCCAGACCATCCCTATCT
Organism: Athene noctua; assembly: GCF_965140245.1. Classification (NCBI taxonomy): domain Eukaryota; kingdom Metazoa; phylum Chordata; class Aves; order Strigiformes; family Strigidae; genus Athene; species Athene noctua. The sequence continues at coordinate 30,270,043 of NC_134041.1, forward strand.
TCCAGCCCCTTGCACGCTCCCTTCCCTCCTTTCCCTTGAAGGCATCAGGTTTCTGGAAACAATTTAAGTCGTGAGCTGCAAAAAGGCTTCCTTGGGCAGTGCCAGCTGGCTGGAAGCCCTGCTTTCCCAAAATGTTTCCCGTCTCCCCAGGACAGCCACACCAGGGACCCTGCAGACCCTGTCCCTACAGGGAGCCTGCTCATCTGCAAGAGAGAAGCATCACTTTTGCATTCAAAGCCTTTGAACCAGAGGGGGAAAAAAATTAAAAAGTAGTAATTATCAAAGCAAAGGCTTCCTCCCCTTCAAAGAGCAGGAGGGATAGCAGCCCGATGAGGGCTGGACCTGCTGAGAGCAGAGCAGGGACACAGATCGTCTGGGGCTGGAGCAAGAACACTTTCATTATTTCACTGCAGAAGCAGAATGAGGCCTTAGGTGCAAGAATTGCATTGAAATTAAAATCGGGGTGTTTAACTCTCCCCTGTTCCTTGGGAAGCCTCGGTGGAAATGCAGAATAAGGAGGGCAGGGTTTGAAAACCTAGAGAAGTACAGGCGAGGGGGAGGGAAAGCAAGCTGCCCCATCCTGCTCTGCAAAAAACTTCATCCGATGGGCCTTGGGCTTGCCAGCCTACCCCAGAGCTTTCAGCTCTGCCCCACACCCCAAAGCCACCAGCACTACAGGCACCACAGCTGCCCCTCTTCTCCCTGGACTGCTCTTGGTGGGGCTTTAGTCGGGAGGGGAGGGAGGAAGAGAAGGGAGTGAGGAAGAAAGAAAGAAAGAAAGAAAGAAACCCCATATCGTAATTGCTATATTAAAGAGAAATAGCAGGCAAGAATAATAAGAGAGGTGTCAGAAGTGAAATACAGTAACAGACATTAAAAAAAAGACTACAGTTCTGCGATGGGGGTGTTAATTGAACACAGAGCTGGAGAGAACAAAGGGGTGTTAAGGAAGAAAAGGGGAAAAAAATCCTACCTCCTCCAAAGATCTGATCTGAGTTAAGTTTGGTGAAGATAATGCACAGGGAAAGGTAGCTAAGAGGTGCCTCATATAGCTATTATGTTCTAATTTTTTTTTAAAAAAAGACAAAACAAACCCATTATTCAACAACAATTGCACGGCTAATCAGTGCTATCTATAAATATTTCACTTTGTAAATTCCCCCCCCCCCCCCCGAGGTATGTACATTTTTCTTTTAAACCTGAATTCCTTCAACGAATAAGTGCGAGGGGGGTAAGAAAATGAAAATCAGAGAATTGCAAATGCAAAGTCAGGGTCTTTTTAAGAACTAGAATTTGCCTGATGGCCTCACCTCCCCCAAAAGAGCAGAGAAAGTGAAACGATGGGAAAAGCTCTTAAGGAGGAGGAATCAGATTAAATGGTCATATATCCTGCGCTCAGCCTCTCCCCTCAGCCTCTCTCCCCGACGGTCCCCGCCGAACGAGATGGGAGTTGGGAAAGGCTCACAGCTGAAATAGATGCTGCTGCATTTTGACAGCAGATATTTTCCAGTTTGCCATCCAAGGACCCCACGTCTGCGTACGCCTTGCCTGATTCTTCTGCTTAGCTATTCTGCTCATGCAGAGAACAGCTTAAGAAAAAAAAAACAACACAAAAAAACCCCCACAACATACCAAGAGAGAAAAAAACAGGGGGAGTAAGCCATAAAGACAGAGCCCCTACTCCTGCCTTCAAACTCTTTATAAATCAGCAATGCTATTTCCGATTTCAATCCCTATTGACAGAGAAATCAATTGTATTTAGGACAACAATGCCTCCCATTTCCATAATTATTATTCCAAAAAGCCAGCCAGCCATTTGAAGGCAGTCCTGCCCCTTCCCTCACAACAAAGCAACCAACAGCAAGTGAAAACACACCAAATGAACACCGACAACTTATACGTATATTCAAGCAGCAATTTTTCCCCCCCTGTGTACTCTCTCCTGGATCAAATCTCTCAACTTTTGTTACTTTTAAACAGACATCAGCCTAAAAGCAGCAATCTCCAGGTTGCAGACAAAGACAACCCACCAAGCTTTTTTTTTTTTTAAATTATTATCAAAAGTGTTTATAAATGCTTTAAAATAACTCAAGAGCCCAAGTGCAAAAGGGAACTCTTCGGCCAATACAGACGACCTCTTTTTCTCAGAACTTTATGGACACTTTGGGTTTGCTCAAGACAATGTTAACGCTATGAAATATTAGCCATAATGTTGCGAGAGACAGTGGTAAAGTCTCCGTGAGGCTCTGGAGTCACTTAAATCAGGCAGCGGGGTAACTGAACGCACATTTCTGCACATCATAACGCCGGGGGGAAGATGTATGCACGCACTTTCAAACACCCACCAGTGACCACAAACAATCACCAGGATTTCAAATGCGACACGTGCAAAAATCTGGGAAGCAAAATGGAAAGCGGGAAGACAGAAGTTGGCTCAACTTTCACGCCACTGTCCACAAGGAAGGAATACGCAACCAGAAGCAGGCAGTACCCTCAGCCCCAGAAAAAAACAAGGCTAACTTCTCCTAGTGTTGGGCCCACAAAGCAATAATTAAAAAAAATAAAAATAAACCAAAACCATCTGGCCATTTGCTTCCTTACAAAGTGTGACTTTTGGGGATGCAGATGTGGGAGAGGGAAGGAGGTCTTTGAATTTGCAAAGTAAAATAATTCACCGTAAACGTATCTGAGGGTAGATAAACAACACTCCAAAAGCCATCTCGATTCAACCTCTTTAGACACCTCTGTACAGCAGCCCCATGGCCAAGTAACTCAGGCACAACAGCAACAAATAAAATTTTTAAAAAATGTAAGACAGCCCCAATTCAGACCTGAATATCCTTTATTTCCAGCTGCATGCTTCACCCTATACTATCTCTCTCGATTTTGCTTAGCAGACAGGAATTATCCCGCTCCGTCGCTGTGGGTATGTACAGCTCCCCATCCCTCTCCAGCATGCCAGGACCCCACAGCATCTCTGAGGTCACCTGGATTTCCCACCAGGTTTGGTCCTAGCAGATTCCCCATCCCCAGCTTTGCCATTGCACCGATAGCAAAACTGAGCTGGGATTAATGCCTTACCCCACAAAAAGGTACCCCTGAACAGGCAACGTATGCAGCACCAAATACACATGGAGAAAAGGCGGACAAACCTTTTCTTTGGCTCACACAAAATAAAAGGAGAAAAAGGAAGAGGGAAAAGAACTCAGTGTCTCCTTTTTTTGGGGTGGCACGCAGGGAAATGCTATAAACCCCCCAAAATTTATCTCTAGGCAGACTCCCTCAAATTACATCATACAAACTCTACAGAGGCTCCCATACTGAACCCACTGCCTGATACCCCGTAAGGACAGACTCCTCAGGAAGGTCAGACCTGGCCATGCAGCCATGAGGACTCTAGAGAGCCAAATGCCATCGGTAGGTGCTTTGTCTGGGCTACATGCTGCACAAATAACATTTAACAAAGGGCCCCCTTAGTCATTTTATATATATTGCAAGAGTCAAGTAATTGTATTTTCAATCAACGGCTCACGCTAGAAGGTTTTATATATATATTTAAGAAAGAAAAAAAATAAGACCCAGATTCAGGTTTCTGAAAGCTGTTCCCCTTTTATGTGTAACTATCAATGTATATCAACTGGGTGTGCAATCATATTTATTGTCACTTTCATTCATGTCATGCCCTTGCTTATATGGTTTAGATATGAATTATTGACTGTTAGAGTCTTTGTTGTAAAAGGGGAGGGGGGGAGAAAAGTCAAGTACTTTACAGCGTGCTAAAACAAGGCAGCTAGATCGGCATGGAAAACCTCGCCGATCAACTCTGGTCGGCTAAGAATGCCAACAGCAGAGATGAACCCCACCCCCTCACCGAATTTCAACCATTCCCCCCCATTTTTTTAATTTAAAAAAAGAGATTCCAACAAATACATAAATAAGTGGTGCATGTTACTAAATGTCCTTCCCTGAGCATCTGTTGTTTAAGATCACCCTTGATTGATGACTGCTATTTTTTAATTGTTGCTTTTAAAATTTAAATGCCCCCCTGGGATGTGTTATAAGTGTGTTAGTACATGGTAGGAGGTCTGGAAAGTGGGAAACAGCAGAACCAATGCTCTCATGCCATTAGCTTCTTTAGAAGCCTGAGAACACCCCATGCCATAAAACAACAGTACCCTAAAGTAACTAACAATCTAATATATTGCTTTCACTAAAGGCAACTGACAACTCGCTCTTAACATGAGCCAGCCTGCATGATTGGCAGACAAGAGTGTTTTAACCCTTTCTTTAAAAAAAAGTAAGAAACTTTTATGTTTACCTGAATAGTAATAGCAATTTAATTGTGTTGGGTTTTTCCCCCCCTTACTCTGTACTCAGATTTATTTTTTTTTAAACACTGCCATGTCTTAAAGAAGAAACTAGAGCAAGAGAGAAATTGCAAGGATTTTGATTTTTTTCTTCTCCCCAGAAAAATAAAGAAGCTGTACAATAGAAACTAAACCACAATATTTTCCCTTCCAGACACAAACCACATCATGCAAGTCCACTGCCAGAAGCATTAAATACAACAAGTTTCTCCCCACCTGAATAATGTTACATGGGGGGGACCACAAACTTGATGGCATAAAAGCAAAAAGAAAAATAATACATAACCAACAGCATTGATTTCCTACCTGTCTTTTCTTTGATTTCACACAAGACATTAAAAAGGGCTGGCTTCATCCTGTGGCAGTTTAAAGCGTGTTTCCTGGAGAGAAAAGAAAACGAGAGGGAGGTTAGGATGTCACCACGAGGAACAACTTTCCAAATTCACGCTGGCTGGCATGTATGTGACGGAGGCAGGGGGCACACGCCTGAGCCCCCTTGGCCCCACCGCCATCCCTGCTAGGACTTGAGCAGTGCTGCAAACAGCCACCTACCTAACGCAGAGGAGATGAATTACACCAATTCAGGAATGGCTTGAAAATCGCCTTTGCACAGAGCGGCTCCCACCACCGGTGCAAGCCAGGCGATGCACCGAGCCGAAGCCAGCAGCTTTTGGGAGCCAAGCTCAGTTCAACTGTCTTACTCAATATACAGAGAGCACTGGGCTCTCTTTGTCCCCCACCTCTGATATTAAAGTCAGCCATGTGCTTTATTAGGCTCATCCTGCAAGGCGAAGGGGAAATAAACACACACACACCCTTGCCCCAGCGCTGGAAACATCCTCTGCTTAGAGCTGTCAATTCAGGAATTTCAGCGCCCAACTTGGAGTGCAGAGACACACGCACACGTATGGACAGAGAAACCCATTCCTCTGACTCCATGCTACTTACATCGAGCTTATTTGCAGGTGTTAAAATTTAATTCTTTACAACTGGGACAGTAAACATTTAAAAACACAGTCGGCTGCTCCTGGGAAGGGGAAGGCATGCTATTCAACGCCCGTCTTTTCGGCCGCTGTTATTTCAGAGCTGACCATTCTCCTGTGGGTTTTGAGGAAAGAGTTGGGGGGTGGGGGGGCGTTTTTAATCATCTGGTTTTAAAACCCACCACGTGCCCACCGAGGCAAAGAAACAGTATGATTTCATTTTTTCCTCTTAAGCCATAAGATCATTTACCCAAGGGTTAGTTGTATAAAGGGCTGTTGCTATCAGGCACCGGTTACAGGATTTCTGTTTACCAACTGAAATTACACACCAAAGACGATGTGAACATCTGGCAAACATTCACACTACTTACCCCACCACCCACAACATGTTAAAAAAGATTTATATATCTGATGAAGTCTCTCAAAGGTATATACCCTCGCAGAACCACAGCATCTCCTTATCAGCACACCCAGATGGGTGCAGACATTTGGGTAGACACAAATCACGTACATATGCTGTAGAGGGGCCCTTTTACAAATAATAGTGGCACTTTGCATCTTCCCAAAACTTAATTTAAAAAAAAAAAAAAGAGAAAGAAGCAGCAAAACAACCATCGAATAGTAGGATGGATGGAGGAAATGCAAAGCCAAACATCAGTGATAAATACGGCATGTTTGGCAGCTCAGCATTAAAAATAAAAAGTACTGTGAGGAAAATGCTGAAACAGTCCAGCAAGGCAAACCCATAAAGCCTTCTCCTAGCTCTATTCTGCTTTGGTTTTATTGAGTTGATTAACTACACTGAATTATCCAGGCAGGAACACACACAATTCCTGCAACTTTCCGAAGGAAAATCGCCTCACTGCCCCGGGTCTGGCCGAGAAGAAAGTGCATGATTTTCCTCCTCCTCCTAACAGCTACTCTGCCCCTGCAAGAACATAAGAAAATTAGTAAAATAAGCCCAGCAAGGAGCCTTTTCGGTAAGCGGGAGCTTTATACAATCTGGGGAGACAGGCAGGATGTAAGCTTAGGTTTGGGGGGTACTTTTATTCTCCTGGAAGTTCTTACTAAGCGAGTTTTGGGGCCGTGCTGTGCGTTTTTCCAGGAACAATGTATTCTAGCAGTCTGCTCCAGCTCGGGGCATGAATGCCAGGGGGAAGGACACCACACCTAGCAGCTATGCAGCCCGAAAGAAATTTCAGGTGTATCCCGGACAATTCAGGACAACTTTTTTTTTCTTTAATTCTTTCAACTGTGCCTTCAATTTGTGGGGTTTTTTTTTCCTCCTCTAACTTTTCCTAGCGCCTTTGAAGGTGCATATTAGGTTTGCACTCACTGAAGCCGGGGGCAATTCGGTTGCTGGCTTTTACTGCCTTTTTTTTTCTTTTTTAAATACCTCTGCAATTAGGGGGGGGGATAAAGCTTCTGTGTGCATCCTCCGAGCGCAAAAACACGGCCTTAAGAATAACACCACTACAGGGCCCTAAAAAAGAACATTATTAACGCCCTTAAAAAAAAAAAAAAAAAAGGAGCAGCACTTTGTGCCTCTTTCGAAGAAGCCCAAAGCAGAGCCCCCCGCACGCCCAGCCTGCTCCAACAGCCATCTCTCTCCGGAATTAACCTCCACCCCAAAAAGGCTGGGAAGAGGCAGGCCGCCTCCCCGGCCGAGCTCGAGTTTTGGGTGCCCCGGCGGGGAAGGGGCCGGAGGGATGCGGGATTGGGGAGGGATAGGGGAAGCCCTGAGACCCCCAGAAACCGCTACGAAGTTGGGAGGGGAATAAAAAAAAAAAAAAAGGAAAAAAATTAACCCGTCCCCCTTTTTATTTTTCCCTCCCCCTTGAATTTCTTCGCAGCAGGAGCCTCGTCCCCGCGCGATCCCGCTGCGCCCCGCGGCCGGACAACAAAGGCCGGGCCGGGACGCGGGGGAAAGTTCCCCGGCACCTGCCCCCACCTTCCCCTGCCGCCGCTCTCACCTGGCCTGCGCTTCGTCCAAACTCTGGTCCGTGATGGTCATGATCTGCTGTAAGATGTCTCCGATGTCCTGCTTCCTGCCTGCCTCCCCCTCCGCCCCGCCTGGTCCATCCTGCATGTGCTGGGACAGGCCCGGGTGCCCCGGCATCCCCACCCCGCTGTGCGTGTGCATCAGCCGCGGCTGGTCATCCATCGCCGGCCCCCGGCCCCGCTCCGCCGCCTCCTGCCCTGGCTGCCGGGAGCGGCGCGGCTGGGCTGGCCGCCTGGCTCCTCGCTTTCTTTTCTTGCTTCGCTTTCTTCTTCTTCTTTCCTCCCCCCCCTTCTCCTCCTCCTCCTCCTCCTCCCCAGCCTCTTCCTCTTCGCTTTTTATTTATCCTTCACGCTGGCGCCCGGCTCCGCGGCGGGGAGGAAGAGGAGGAGGAGAAGGGAAAAAAAAAAAAAAAAAGGGGGGGGGGGGGGAAGCGAGAGAGAGAGAGAAAAGAAAGGGGGAAAAAATCCCTTTGGCTGCCGGAGGAGGAGGAGGGAGGGAGGGAGGGAGGGAGGGAGGGAAGGAGGAGGGAGGGAGGAGGGAGGGGGGGGGGGTTCCGGGGAAGGGAGGGGAAACGGCGGCGACTCCAAAAGCAGGGCAGCTCAGCCCCGCGCCCGGGGAGGCGGCGGGCGGGCCGACGGGGGCAGGGGCCGGCGGGGCAGGGGCTGCGCCCGAGGAGGCGGCGGCGGCAACAGCAGCAACGGCCGCAGCGGGGCGGAGCGGGGCGGCCTCCCGCGATGGCAGCGCCGGAGCCGGAGCGCGGCGGAGCCCCCCGCGCTCCGGGGGAGGGCTCCAAACTTTCCCCCCCCTCCCCACACACACCCCCCCCGCCCCTCCCCCGCAGCCGGGTTCGGGGCTGGCTGGCGGCCCGCTCCGCTCCGCGGCCGGCAGCGGGGCCCCCCCTGCGCCGGGCCTGCGCGCACCGCTCCCGGCCCTCGCCGCCTGCTTTTGTTCGGCTCCGGACTCCTCAAACTGGCACGGAGGAGCCCGGGGGGCGGGGGGAGGAAGGGGCAGCGGCGCCTCCCCGCCCCCCCGGCCCCATTGGCGGCGGCGGCGGGAAGGCCGGCCCCCGCGGGCCGCCCCGCCTCCTCCGCGGCCGCCCGTCAATCTCCGGGTTCAGAGGTGGGCCGGGGGCCGCGCCCCTCCCGCGCCTTAAAGCGGCCTCGGCCGCCGCCGCCGGGGAAAGGGGCGGCGCGGCGCGACGGGCCTGCCCGGGTCGGGCCCGCGGCGGCCGCCGGGCGAGGCTCTGCGGGTTCCCCCTCGACCCCCGGCCCGCGTTCCGGCGCCCACTTGGAGCTCTGCCCCTCAGCGCTCCCTCTGCTTCTTCTCGGGCTGCCCTCAGCTTTCCCGCCGTCCCTCAGGCTGCCCCCAGCCCCCCGCAGCCCCCAGCGCCCCTCAGGCGGCCTCCGTCCCTCCCCGCTGCCTCTGGCTCCCCACGCTGTCCCCACATCATCTCCACGCCCCGGGTGGGAGCGGGGCCCCCCTCCGCTGTAGCCCCTAGAGAGATTCTTCCTTTTCACCCCAGGCACCGGCATCTCCCCGTGGTGCTGCTTCTCTCACTCTTCCCAGACCCGGGGCGGTCCCACGGCGGGGCCTGTCCGAGCACATCCCGCAGGCCGGCGGTGCCACGTCCTACGCCGGCCCAAGCAAGGGCAGGGGAGGCTAGCAGAGGTCCCACGGCCACTGAAACTGCCATTCCGACCTACATGTCACGGCACTCCGGAGGGGAAGGGTTTCCCCAGCCTCTTTCTGCGTTCCCAGGATCTGAGACTGTCCCGTGGCCAAAAAGACCTCTGCAGGCATCAGCTAGTGAGCAGGGATGGCCCAGGGAAGGGGCTTGCCTGCAAATTTGTATCTAAAACCAAACAAATAAACCAAAGTTACAGTTGTACAAGAATTTCTTGCGTGGGAGATGATTTCATCAGAATGTCCCTTTCTCAGTTCTGAGGGTTGCCAGCTCCAGGCCCCTCATAATGCAAGGGATGACAGGCCCAGCCACAGTCCCTGACCTCAGCACAGATTGGGGAAAGAGCCATCACGTTGATCGCAAAGAGAAAAAAAATGCAAGGCAATTGTTTTGCTTCCACTCTTCCTTTTTAATGAAACACTTTCCAGTGTTTTAAGCAAAACATGACTTTTCATTTTGAAATTTCCTTTTGAGCCATTAAAATGTTTTAAAGTGGTTGAAGGCGAAGTGAGATGTTTTGATTTTTGTCGCTATGAAATGTTTCACTCAACACGTTCTTTGAGTTTCTTGATTTGCAAAAATTTTTTGAAGGTTTCTGCTTTCTCGCCCAAGACATCTCTATATATTTTTTTACTTTTTTGAAAAGACAAAAAAGAGAAAGGGAGAAAAACAACTTTTATCTCCACAGCTCCCCAGGAAGCAGAACTTTATCCAAGAAACAAGGAGCCAAGGGACTCCTCTCCAAAGGTCCAAACTTTCAGACAGTTAGTCATCCCTTCACGTGCTTGCTCACACACCGAGTCTAGACACAGGCTGTCTCAAACTCTGTCAGGGACTCTCCCATCCCCAGAGGTCAGGCCAGGGTCTTTCAGGTTTGATTTTGAGCGGCTCCGAGGAGAGGCAGAGCAGCAAAGCTGAACGTGCACAGCGGAAAAGGGAGCAGTGGCTGTGGGGGGATGGACAGGGACGTTGGGGATCATGGGACGTGGTGGCCTGCTGACCTTACAGACTCTTGTATTGTACATCCTTCCCCTGTTTCCCAGCTTACAACGCAATGCCTCAGCACACCAGGTAGATGTGAGAGAGGGGGAGCCAGAAGACCCCCAGAGGAGCTGGCATGGGTAGGGTATGAGGCACACGTAGGGGTGAGCTGACTTGTCTGTGGAGTCAGTGAGCCCCAGGCAGCCTCACAGCATCTCACGGGGAGGAGAGCAGAGGGATCCGAGCTGCTCTGAGAGAGGCATCCCAGCATGGGACCTTGGAGGAGCTGTCAGGCCAGTGCAGAAATGGCCAGGACTCTGCCTCTGCCGTCTGCTGGAGTCTGTAAAATCCTCCCTGTCAGAGATAACTAATCCTGGGGCCTTTACAACGCCTCTCTTGAAAAGCACATTTCATTCTTCTGTCTCCTCCTGCCTTCCAAGTGCATGAGATTGCAATAGGTATTACCGAAAATATTCCCCATGGGAGCTGACACTGGACGCCCTTAAAACCCAAACACCATCACCCCTCCTTCCCCAAGACACAAGCGAGCACTATGCTCTATTATCTCTACACCCACTAAATCTTCCTGAAATAAAGAATAAACATTTCCACCACACATAGTGTAAGTGTATGTGCCAAGCTACATCGCTTCCTCTCTGTGGTTGTTATAAAGTGGTTTTGTTTCAATGGTGAAGCAGATGGACAGATTCCAAGTCTGGCGTCCCCACTCCCTCCAAGTACGTCTAACGCTATCTTTGGTTTATCTCAGATTCCTGAAGAAAATGTTTACGGGAGCCCCTTGTTTAAAATCTTGGCTCCATCACAGCATAATTGCTATTATTTATTAAATTAAAATCAAGCTGTTAATGCACCATTACTGTGGCAAAGTGAAGGTCTTGAAAGAGAAGGCTATATCTCTGAGCACGAGGGAAGCATCTCCCCATCATCGTCACTCAATGCTCACGCTGCAATGGGATGAAAACCGGTCTCCTGGCCTGTGACTCCTTAAACATTTTCTTTTTGGTGAGGAGACCCACAGATTCTATTGCTTTGCTGTCCAAAACCTGACATCCTACAGTCTGTGTACAGATTGTACCTAACATTGTCAGAGAGGCTTTACCTGAGACACCTCCGTGGCAATGCCCTTCTCCGTTCACCATGACCAAATTAATTTTCCTCCCTCTTCTGCAGTTTTCCTCTAACATATTCTTTGAAAAAAACAAAGCCCTTCCTATTTCCCAGCCAGCTGCAGGCCCCGTAACACAATGAGCTCCATATGGATTGTCTCTCTTGGGTTGAAGTGCAGCAGAGTTTACATTCCTAGATGGTTTTCAGAAGAGATTCTTAAATTTTGCTGGAAATGTTGTGTTGCTGCTTTGAACTGATTGTTTATTTGTCAATTTAGTCATTAACCTTCTTCCTTACTCCTTTGGCTTTTGATAAGACAGAAAATGTCAAAGGGAAGGGAAATAGGCTCAGAATGATTTCCCCTGGTGAAGGATCCCAGTCCCCAGAAGTGAAGGGAGTTTTCTCATCAACTTTAGCAGAGACACAGCTTCACTCACCATGCCAGGTTAAATCAGTGTTCAAGATTTTTGCAGGGTTTGTGTGTTAGACTTTAGCAAAGTACCTGGGTCTTCTGGAGCAATCTTACTGTGCAGATCTCAAAGCCCTTTCCAAAGGAGCTAAATACTGCTGATCCCAGTAGGAAGATGAGAAGACCTGGCCAGGCACAGGGAGAACAGAAATAGATTCCCACTCACCCCATTCCCAGCCCCAGATTCAACACCCTGCATCACACCAACTTTACCATGGTCATGGCAAATGTATGGTAAATGCTCTTACAAAATGTATGTCTTAATTAACGTATTGCTTAATAATATGTCCTATTCAAAAAATTATTACAAGCAACCTGAATGCGAGTAAAATACTACAACCACGAGGGATGGGGAGGGGGGGGACGGGGACGGGGATGGATGACACACACGACACACGACACAAATTCTGTTCACGCAAAGATTTGTTGCATCTAAACTTGTTTGCTGCTTATTCAAATGCAAGTAACAAAATTCTTACCATCGGAAGTTTACCAAAAAGGAAAACGGCTTTTCCCAATAGCTGACATAAACATGTAAGTGCTACCAAACATATTTACATGTTTGAAATAGATGGTATAATTACAATGAGTTATAGTCAATATTCAATCTTTCCCCGGTTTAAATGCTACCTTCTGATACAGCACAACACATCCTTTAATTGTGATCACGTGCTCTTTCTTAGAGACTGCTGCAATTTTTTTTCCCACAAAAATGTCTATAATTGAAAAGAAAATGGCATTGTTTAAAATAAATTCTTTGCCCTCCTGGAAATAAACGGGTGACTTCCCTTACAGAACGTCCTATTTCTGGGACTTCTACATCAGAGCAAGCAATCTGCAAAATCATTTGGGACATTTTTCCAGACCCCAAACTTGAATTTCAGCAAGGAAATGCAGTTTTGAAGACTGAAAAAAATCCAGCAAGGATTTTGAAAACAAGTCAGGTAAAAGCTATCAGAGGAAATATCAACAAAAGCAGTTGTAGAGTCCTCCAATAAAAGCAGGTCCATTCCAGACTCAACAAAAAAGGTCTTTTTCCCTTTTTCAGCCAATACTGATGTTCCTCAAAGGATACAAAATAGCCGTTAAATTCACTTTTATCTAGTGTGTCTCACATTCTGCAAAGCTCTTTTAAAAAGAGAAAGCCACATTAGAGGCACAAACACATGACTATATTCCACAGCTTCTCCATGAGATGTCACAAGTCAGGCCTCCAAATAAGAACTCCTCTCCACCAACAACAATATGGGCTCACTTTTGTAGTAAGCCTATTTTCAGATGATTTACTAAAAACGCATATCCCTAGCCTTCTTTTACAGATGGGGAAATGGAGGGACAAGACAAAGTGCCTTACCTCTGTGAACCACTAGCAAGAGCTGAGGTTATGACTCAAAGGTGGATCACACAGTATCTACCTTGAACAGAGTGAAGGAAATCCCTGCTGCCTCATGTGAACTATAGGCATCTAGAATTACTTTCCTTGTGTCTCAGATGCAGACTCATGGTTTTGGGATGTTTTCCACCATGTCATCTACTTTCAAGTGGTCTTTATGGAGTTAATCCGCAGGCAAAGTTGGTTTTCCTCTCCTGAGCTTTCCACAGATGTCCAAGGCTGAGAAGGCTGTGAAGGAAAAGGCTCAGCTACAAGTTTATGATTTCACCTTCATAGAGGAGGGGTCTAAGGCTATCTCCATAGACAATACACACTAGCCCTGAATCAAGGGATAGGGCAAACACCTTCCGCCCCTCCGCAGCAGTGAAGTTGTTGGGAAGTGCCCCTCCCATGCAAAGGTCTGCCAAGAAGACCCTTGCTGCTCTCTGAGATAGAGCCCTACAATCCTATGCACCTTTCAAGTTTGCCATCACCACAAAGCAGTGAGCGAAGAGGTCACAGTGAGACACTTGGGTCTCTATGGCAGTTAGCAAGCCAACAGCTTCAATTTGCTGACTCGCTTTTCGATAAAATCCACCCCCTTGGCTTGTTCACAGATTCCTTCAGTCTCTCTTGCAGGGGTTTTGACCCAGTGTTCTGCAGGCTTTCCTATTCTCAGCTGTCGCATCCTTTTTACACAACTGCCGAAGTTGGACCTTAGCCTTTTGTTTCATTTTCATTTGGCTTCTTCCCCAACTTCCCATATTTGAGCACTTCACTTATTATCAGTCTGGTCCCTCCTGTACTTTGCTCAGCTCCATTCAACTAATTGGTTTGAGCATGGGCCCAGCATTCCCTAAAAGAGAGTCACTTCCCCTCGCACACAGTCACTGCCACGCATTCAGCACCCTCCCCAGACTCCCAGAGCAGGAGCGGTACTTCCTCTCCGAAAGGTGCTGGTGTCCTTGACTGAATGGGTCTGAGACAGTGATCGATATAATAACTGATATATGGTTGTGTCCCATATTGGTTCTTCACAGCCCAGGAAACACGTCCCCTGGCAGGCCCTGAAGGTTGTAGGACAGATAGGCTTTACAACCAGGCATCCATTTTCATTATTGCTGGTATCAACAGCTTTCCCAGTCATATCCCTATATTGGACACCATCTTGGGAAGCACCAAATTTCAAATAGCCAGCAACCTAAAACTAGGATGTTCACTTTAATTCCCATGAATTGAAAATACTCGGATTCTCATACAGTCAGATGAACCAAAGATAATTACACCACCCTTGTTGATGGCCTTGTCTTTTCAGAACACAAGTCACTACCCCTTCCCTATGGCTCCCAGGTCATAAAGAGATGTCAAAACCACTTGCCTCTCACTTGTGAGTAAGGAGGCGATGCTACAGATAAAATAACCACAAATCACAGCAGCAGCTCTCCTGCTCCCAAACCCAACCCAAGTTCACCAAGGACTTTACTTTCCCTGGTCAACTGGGCAGAAAACCTGCAAAGCTTAATGTCTTACCACACTTTCCCAGGAGGAAAAAGTCTCACCTAGCATTGCTGTCAAGTCGCATATCGTATCTCACCCCAAAAAGACTTAGGCATGTTAAGCCCGGAAGAAAGAGAAACTATCAAGGGCTGCTTGTTTGATAAGGGCACATCTATACTCCAGCAGCACCTAGTTACTGTGGGACATGTGGAGCTGGAAGCTGGGCTGGGGGAGCAGGTTGCCCTCCCTAGGCACTGTTCTCCAGAGGAGAAGCTAGAAAGGACAGGTTGTCACTAGCTCTGAATGACAGCAAAGCCTGCAGAGCAAAAACTGTTCACACCTTGCAGTGAGCTCAAAGTTATCTAGCACTTGCATTCAAGGGGTGGCCCACAGACCCCATCAGCTCAGCACCCTCTAAGAAGGGAAAGCCTGAGAATGGAAAGTCAAGTTCACTGGGACTGTGGCTTTGGAGAAAGGTCCTGTTGAGGTCAAGGAGGTGGAGGTCTTGGACACTGCTGTAGAATGAGCCTGCAGCCTCCCACACTGGTGTATTTAGCAGCGGCTTCAGCCTTCCTGCCCTCCATTTAATAAGTGCAAAAGCCAAGGTGTCCAAGGGATGGGGATCTTTGGGAGAGGGCCAGAAGATATTTGCCAGAGGGCTGGGAAAAGGATGAAGGCACCATGTCACGGCAATGGGGAAGACAAAAGGACACGTAAAACTCAAAAAGCTACCGATGACTCTAACATGCTGCTTTTCCCCCAGTCTCATACTGGTGAAGGTCCCCAAAGAATGTAAATTAGTAAATCTTGTTTGAAGCAGTACTAATTTACTCGCAGTAAAGACCTGGCTTTCAAATTTTAGAGGCCCCAAGTGGGTGTCGCACAGGAGCCTGAATTTCAAGGCCCAGGCTGTGAAGACCTCACTCAGTTCACATTGTCCTGGCCTCAAATAAAAGAGCTGAAACTCCTCTTGTGCTCCAGGCTGCTCATCCCCTTCCTCCAGATAATTGTTATTTCCCCAGTCAGATAGTCTATTTCTGGAGCAATACAAGAATTAGGACAGAGAGAAAGACACAGGCAGAGCCCAAGGAGGAGAAGGGAGGAGAAGAGTCATCCCAGGTCCCCACTGTCTCCATGGAACAGGCAGTGTCGGGCTCTCAGCAGCCAGATGGGGATGGTGTGGGAGGAGAAAAATGGGAGCAGTGTCCTGTGAGATAGAGTGCCTTGGGCAGAGGGGAAAGGGAGGAGAGGCAAAGCAAGCCACAGACTTTTGGTTTTACAGGGAAGGGAACATGGATATTTTAATGTCATCAACCCCCTCTCTGACTGAAATGCATAAGCTGTGGCCAGCCCAGGGGTAGGCAGCAGATACAGAAGCAGCAGACACATGTATTCATCCAAAGGTGTCCCGTACCTTCTCCTCAGAGAACTGCCCCAAACATGCAGATCAGTGTTAAACCATCCCTAGGCCAGGCCTCATACTGCCTCTACTGCAGAGCCCTCAGCGCTGCCCACAGCAGCCAACAGGTCTGCTAACTCCCAGTTAGCAGACTCCCATCTCCCAGCCCTGCTCCATCTCCCCTCCCAGCCTGCTCAACACTGGAAGCTGGGAATGCAAACCATCCCACCAAAACATGCTCTCAACACCCAGCCCTTTCTATTTCCACTTCTTTCTCCCATTCAGTTGAGACAGAGCCTGGCTGAGAAGGGTCAGACTCACCACATGAACCCCAAGGCTCAAGGTAAACCAGGGAGAGCAGTTCCCAGGGCTTGGGCTAGAGTGTGGGGAAACGACAGGCATGTCTCCTGAAACCTCATCAGCTTGCCAGTCTTGTGACCTGAAATCAAGGCTGTCAGGGACTGCTCAGAGCTAATAGCAGTGGTTATTTGCATTTGAGCTAAGGGGTTGGCACAGAAGCTTTAGGCAGTCACTGTTCCAGATAACAAGGAAGGGGACCCCTTGCATACACACTCTGGACACATCTGGCCAGCTGCTGCTCCTGGGCACTGCCATGTGGTTGAAGTCAAAGGCGTGAGCCTGGAGGAGGAGCAAAGGCAGAGATCTACAAGAAATAAATAGCAACATCCATTCCTTTCACAACAGCACCTCCAACTCTGCTGGTAAAAGAGAGATGGATGCTTAGCCAGATCTGGAGCACAGGGCACACTGTTGCAGGTGGCACTGTGCTTTACTCCTTGACAAGTGTTATTTACCAAAGTACATTCAGCTTATTTTCAGAGCCTGTATAACGTAGCACTCTCTAAGCCAGTGCTTGGAGATGGACTGCACATGGACTGGAGGCCTCAGTGCTGCCATCAGCCCTGGAGGAACGTCCCATTAGAAAACAGCTCCTGGGAGACTCCACCATCAAAACCTGCTCTGGAAAAAGACACACTCTGCCAGATCTTCACCACAGGCAGGACAGGGACCTTCGCTGCACAGTGCACTGTTTGCCTGTGAATGGATGGGCCCAAGCAACAGCTGGAGAGACCTTCACCAGGATCAAATTTTGGTTAACAGCACAGAACACGTAGTACCTTCATTTTGATGTCAAGTTATCAAAGTGAGTCGTTGCAATGACAGAGCAAGCTAGAGCAACCCTCTCTGCATAGACATGGTTAGGCTGACTCCGTTCAGTCACAGGCCTTTCTTTACACCAGAAACCCAAGCGATACCAGTGATAATAGAATGGCATTGCACTAGATTTACTCTGTGGAGCTGAGATCAAACTCTAGCTTTTACACAGCTTGCTTTAACATCTCCCCTCACCATCACTTAACTCCAATTCCACATGCTGGAATAACCAAATACCACCAATTAAATTGCCTCGGAGGAAACAAAATGTGCATTTTTACAGTCCTGAGCCAGAGCCCTGCTCTCATGCTACATGATGAAAGGAGTTCTTTAGGTTGCACAAAACACTTGCATTAGAAGGCAAATACTACTGTTTCCTGCTTTTACTTTGAAATCCAGAGCAGATGAGAGAGAATTCATAATGTGGAATCAGAGATGCCCCTAAAAACAAGAAATCAATGTATTAGTCCTCAGCCAGTGTAGGACCAGATGGATCCATCATAAGGGTAGAAGAATGATCTTAGCTTAGTGCTGGAATTGCAGCAGGAAAAATCTGTGGTGGGACACAAGAATACTTTCATGATGAACTAAAGAAAAAAACAAAATCAAATTTCCGAATCTTCCCATTAAGGCAAGTGTTTCTGCAGTGAGCATCTCTTCCCACTTGCTCAAACACCCTTCTCCTGGCTAAAGAGGAGTAGTGGTGTTTGTTGCACACACATGCACACACAAATCCCACACGTGCTCTTTCTATCTCGTTTGAGGCACAGCTTCCCAGGCTGTACCAAGTGCAAAGTGAAATCACCTGAAGAGTGTCGCTTTAAAAGCCACAGAAGTGCAGAGAGCAGCACCAGCAGCAGTCAATAGCAATTTCCACCATCGGGTCGATACCATCTGATGGCTGTGTAGCTGTAAAGATTGTTTCACACACATATCAGGAGGTGGGCAGGGGCAGGAAAAGTGGAATTGGTTTTAATGATTGCAGGATTCAAAGTACTCCTGGCTCCCTCTCCCTCTTCTTCTCTCACAAGAAATACACGCACAAAGAGTCAGAAATCAAATTTCCAGCCCTGTCAGTTCCTATCACACCAGCTCCCCAGCTTGGACTCCTTCCCAGTCTGCCAGGGAAGCTTCTCCTAATCCACTGAGAAGGGCATTACCGAGAGATGGAGTTGCAGCCTGTGTCCAAACTTCCCTGCAGTTTCAGGTCATTAGCTCCCCTGGTTTGGACACTACAGCAGAAGCACAGTGTTCAGGTTCAAACCCAAGGGTTTCCAGGTGAGGGTAATTTGCACTATTTTATCTCCCTAGACAAGATCAGCATCTCATTTTGCTAGATGTGGATGGGCAGGGAATAGCAGGCAAGCACAAACAGCTAAACACAAAAAAGAAAACGTGTGAATGACTATAGTCTAAAAAATAATAGCACATAATGTTTCTGTTGCATGGTAAAGTGCTTTTCAGCCAGCATCTCCAGGGGCAACACATGAACCAACGTGCCTTGGTCAATGTTAAGAGCATTGCTGTGGGATGAAGGAGGCTAGTTCCATGGCCTGGGGTTCCCAGGGCTGGCCCCACGGTCCCAGCTCTGCTCTTTGGCTCCTGTAAACATGCTGAAGTACCAGTCACTGCTTCTGTTTCCCCTGTATTGTCTGTCTGTCTGCCTCCTGCCTGAGGCATGGACTCTTTCTTACAGGTTTTCACTAGCTGGAGCTCTGATCTCTGGTAGGAAAACCTCTCAATTGTTCCTGCAGTAAATGAAAGCCAAGACTGTGTCTGCTTTTCAGAAAATAAAGAACATTAGTTTGATTCTTTGTCTTCCAGTTCATTCATGCACTGACATCTAAACACAAACTTCTCCCTCACCATCACATAAATAAGCAAGATAATTTTCAAAGGAGCTGAGCCCTCAGCAGTCTCTCTCGTGACCCTCGGCATATGGGTACAAGGGTGGGAGCAGAGCTGGGCATCTTCGGGCATCTCTCTTTGCAAAATGGGGCAAAGTAGTGTCTCCACAATTCATCAGGCTGTGCCAGATGGACACAACATACCTCCTCTGCTCCTGAGATCATTTCGTAAACACAAGTCATGTCTGTCTTACATGCCCATCATAGAATATTCTATTGACACCCTCACTTAGGCCTCATATGATAACTAAGAAGCAAACACAAGATCCATTAGCATATGCTACCAACAGGTCTTTCTTTCACCTTGTAGGATGTCGTATGAACCTGTGCATGTGTAATACATGTACACACACAGCCTTCCCTCTTTTTCTCCCAGCCCCTAAGACACCAACCCCTATTTGCTGCAGCTCTTTATTTTATTTTCTAAATAAATACTCAAACATTGCAAGGCCTGATGGTCAGCCTGATTCCTTTGTGGAAGGGATAACACATATGCACAATATCCACATTGGTTAGAAGCACGCTCCCCAACTCCCAGCCTCCAGAGCCCGTTTAGAAGCAGAAATGGCATGTAACAGTACCCAAATCTCGAAGCCTGGGAGTGGTGAATGAGGTAGAGCTTCACTGCAAGGGCTGGAGACACTTAAGAGAGGCAGGCTGCAATTAGTAGGGCTTGCTGAAGATATAAATCAACAGAAAACCAGCTAGGGTTCAGACACCAAGGCTACTATTGCTCTGGATCCAGCTTCACAAATAGCTTTTTTCTGGGGAAGAAATATAAAGAGAGGAATGAAGAAAGGAGAAACACCTAATTTTGGTATTTTTAAACAAGGTATCTTGCTGTTTCAGTTTGAAACACTCCTGGTTTATACTTGCCCTTTCCAGAGGACCTGAAATGAGTGTGCTGCCACCATCCCTGACACCTCCAGCCGTGCAGAGGTGGCTACTGCAGCACTCCATCCAGCAACGCTACCAAGAGATGGGAGGGTGACAAACGCGGTGGAAGACAAACAAAACCCAAGCTGTGGCATTACAGAAGCATGTTAACTCAGCAGAGGGAGGTTGACACAACGCAGCGGACCTCTAACCATCAAAGGAAGCTGGAAAACAAATTCCTCTCCACACCCATGACACTGATAGTGAGGCCACTTGCCCCTTTCAGCCTGGCCAGCAATGCAGAAGAACCTGCAGATGATGAAGGCTTGAAATTCAGAGCTGTCGAGGTCAGACAGGCCACCTGCATTGACTAAAACTGCTCTGGTACTGTGCAGGTGGAGGAGCTGTGGGAATTTCAGGTCAGTGTCTACCCTGCCAGCCAGAACCACACATGCACGCAAGGAGACACCCCCTGAGCCCAATGGTGTCTCCTCAACAAGTTCGCAGCTTTGCTAATTAGTCACTAAGCCAGCACCCACCACCCCTTCTGCTCACAATAAATCAAAACATCACAAAACTCTTGCTGCATTTAAAAAAAAAAAACAAAAACCAAACACACCAAAGTTACTATTGTTGTTTGTCTTTTGTGTCACGTTTTCCACATTTGTAAAAATAAAGTAGAAGGTCCTTGTAATGTGAGTCCAGACACTGGGTCTTTAAATAAAATCCCATGCACTGGGAGATGCTCAAGGCAGTGGTGAGCACAGCTTCTGCTCTGCCTGTGCTCAACCCTGAAAAAGACTGAAAGGGCTCTGTCTGCTCAGCAGTCAAAGAAAATCTTCGTCGTGACTTGATCCCAGATACCCACAGAGTGAAAATAGCTGAGATTGGCATGTTCCTTAGGCTAGCAGGTAAAAGGCACTGTAAGCAGCAAAACCCAAAATAAATAGTGAGAGTTGACAACACTGAGTGAGGGAACCTTGAATGGGAAATAAAAGACAATTTTGAACAGTGAGGGTAGTTAATCACCAGGCCTGGTTACCAAGGGAAATGGCAAATTCATCATCAGTCAAAGGTCACACATGGAGACTGGATGTCTTCCAAAAAGCGACACTCTGGTTCAGGATCAAGTTTTCGGGTTCAAGAGCATCTCTCAGAGGAGAATAACACCCTCTGTCACTGCCTCCATGGGTGATGCTGGCCTGAGCTGCCAGGCGAGTGGGTGAGGGTCACAGTGCTGCAGAGACCCCGCCTCGCAGGCCAGCCTCTCCCCCCAGCCTGGCTCCCCACACTCACAGCAAGGCTGGCTCGTGGGACCTGGCCAAGCACTGACACCCTGTGCTGACCATGGCTTTTCTCCAGACACCCCGCCTGAGCTAGGCTCCAAGTCTCAGCCTCCATCACATTCAACCCCAGCATGGTGCTTCTGGCCACTGTGGCAAGCTGTGCCACCACGCTCCCTGCACCGGAGCACTGACTGCCCAACACAGCCAGGGAAGTGGAATAATGATCTCTTTTTTCCTTTACTCCTTTGAGTCTCTGCATCTGCTCCTTCCTTCCTTTAGCTGCCATGCAAAACCAGGCCCAAAATACACGCTTTTGGCTTCTGTTTACACTTTCAGGCAGTTTCACTGATGCCCAAGATGCTGATTTGAACCAATCTCTCAGTGCCACCTTACCACCAACTCAGCTCCCCATCCCTCCTGGGAAACAGAAACGAAATTCCAAGGGCAAAGCAAAGCAGCCTGGGCATCCCTGATGCATTCCAGCATCTCAATCTTCCAACCATCCCGTGGGAGAAAAGCAAAACAGATCAGAGTCTGTCTTCTGCTTTGACTGTGGACACAGAGAGCAAAAAGCCAGCTAGTATGTCACAGTGCCACAGTCCCTGCATGGAAGTGTCTCCCCAGATCCCAAAGGGCAGAGCTGTGCTTTCTCCCCTCCTTTTGCACCAGTCAATATGGCCAATTTAAAGAGTTTTCAGAAGAAAGCAGGTGCCTGCAGCTCATGCTGTTTCCCTGACCCCTGTAAATCTGGCCTCTTGAGTGAATGGCTTGTTTGGAGAGAGCCCTCCATTTGTTTGTCTGGGCTCTAGTGATAATAGCTCTAATTTATCTCTGAGCTGGGCAGGCATGTCTAATGTGTTTGAGTATTTAGAAGCATTACGGAGGTTTCATTTGGTCAATTGTTTCTTGAAATCCTTTCCCACACACAGAACAGCCATGCAAAGGTGGAACCACTCCACCACGGGCAACCCCAGGAGCCTCAGCCTGTGCTGCCAGCCTGGGAAGGACACACACACCGCGGCTGCTAGATGCATTGAAGAGGAGGCACAGTGATTCAAAGACCTTAGCACCCGATCTTGGGAATTAAAGACCTAGCAGCCAACCTTTGAAAGGGACAATGACAGTCTGGAACATGCCAACATGCCTCCTCCTGCTTAGGCCTTCCAACCCTGTTAGCTTTATCATCTATCTCCTCCATGTAGACACATTCTATCTCAGCTCAGACTTGATTAGGCAGGGCTAGCTTGGCATCTGCACTGGGAAATACAGCACCATTGGTCAACACATTGTACCTAATCTTAAATTAACCCTTCCTGCACGTCAAGGTTCATTCCAGCTATAACCGGACATCAGGCAAAGACCCTTTAAGCTGGGTCCCAGAAGAAGGGGTTAACTTGAGTCAGTGCTGGGGAACAGTGGACCAAGTCACAGGTAGAACATGCGATCCAACCACAGAGTTACCTACAGCTCAAGTCTACACGGCTTAGCATGCTACCGTGCATCACCTGCACTGTGCTTGCAGGTCCGTGCACGCTTCAGCCCATGACAAATGCAAGGTCACGTGCCTTGGCTTAAATCACTTTCATGGAGGTTTCAGCAATTCTCTTCATGCCATTTCAGCTAATTTTAGCTGTGAACTGAGAGGCTGTTACCGAGGTTCAGCTGACTGGTGGCAATTTATCAGGTCACCCCGTTGAGGTAGGGAGCACAATCCAATGCAGCTCTGCCCTCTCCACTCTCCCTTTTCTGAACGTGGGAGCAGGAACATCAAGAACCAGACCTGTGGTACAGCACTGTAGCCTCAGAGCAATTTAATGGAGCATTAGCATGAGCAGGTTCACAGTGCTCAACATGCCCGTCCTCCACGCCACCCTGTGCACTGAGATGCAACTGGTGCCGGGGGGAAGCGTGTCGGGCACTGCTCACCACTGCGCAGCCGGGAGGAAATGACGCTACAGCTCCCCGGCTGCGATCATGGGGCTAATTTATAGAGGCCGAATGTAATTACTTACCCTGGCACACAGCCAGGACACCAAGGTTAACACCCTCACTCTCCAAAGAGTGCCAGGGGAATGTTAGAGGGATGCTGCCAAGTCATTTTATATGCCTTGACTTCAGGTGTTGCACATAGCAAGCTTTAGTGGGGGCCAGTCAGCAGGAAAAGGGTCGTCATGGACTTTTTTAAAAAGCAAAATGAAAGAAGGGACTGGCTTTCTGTTTGGCTGTTTGGGTTTATTAACTTAAACTTTACTGTGCTGCACCAGGGACCCAAATATAACAGCCCTGCAGAAAAGCGAGGGTTTGCAGATCCATCCTTTGGTTGCTTTGGCAAGTTTCGAGCCTCTCTTGGCTTTGCTAGAGAAATCATGCGAGGCCTCAAAAAAACATCACTTCATCTCTGTCCCTGAGCTCCCTGTCCCTACAATGGCCTTGGCAGTGTCTGAGCTGTCATGTCCTGGAGCAGGGGCTGGCGCAGACACTGTGTCTGTGCTGTGCCGGCCGGAGTGAGTGTTTGGCTCGACAGACTCCTACAGTGCTGGCAAAAGTTTCTCATGGCTCTAAATTTTTTACATGGGCTTAAACCATATTGAAATAGCCCTTGTTAAGAATAAAAGCCACCAAATTTATCCTTCCTTCCCTCTTCCCCACCCCTGCCTCCCGTTTCCTGGAGTATTTGCAGCAGGCGGCTGGTTAGGAGGTTTTTCCCCAGGGGTTTTGTCTGTTATTTATAAAGCTTTGTGAAAAATGCAAAAGAAAGCGAAAGAAAAAAAAAAATCAACTTCCAGGTGACCTCGCTCCTTCTGCAGCGGCTCTGCTCCCTCCAGTGACAAGGCATCATGGCAGTCACAGCTTCAGGAACCACATCCAGCAACGTTTGGGGTCAATGCAAAACTGCCCTCTGCCTTCCCTGGAGTTTCTCTCCACCCCACTCTGTCCCCGAGGGGTGTAGCAATGAGGGATACAGCTCCCTTCATTTAGGATTTACTAGCTCAGCAAAAATTGCACCTCTTAGCAGCACCGTATTACTGGCAGGTGTCCCTGGAGCTTAATGGTCTGGAGGACTTCCCAAAAACTGAGAGCACAGGATCTTGGAGGAGCTGGGCTGCTGTCCCATCCTGGTTTTAGCGCAAAGCAAAGAAAAAAGTCTCACAAATAACATCCCTCCTGACTGCCCCACTTCCAGGATGGGAGCAAGGCTAGTCCCAGAGCACCCAGAGCTGATGGGGGCATCTTGTGTCTGCTGCTGAACCAGAAAACCCAAGTAAGTGAAAAACTCTCTGGCCTTCACCTTAGGCCATAAACCCACACGGAAAAGGGCAAGGCAGAATGCTAGTCTCTTTACCCTCTGTGGGTCAGCTTTTCAGCAGGAGAGTAAGGACAAGCATAGCAAGAACGGCAACTGCATGGCAGCAATCCCCTTTGCAGGGTTGCGATGGCTACACCCTCTGCACAGCCCGACATGGGACCAGGGACAATGCCCGACATGGGAGCATTACGCCGTGATCCCTACCTCTGCGGCTGGTGGGGGGAGCACTGCAGCAATGTGTATGCATGTATTTATCTATATATGCATGTGTGTATGTGCTATGGCATGCATATGGTGCATATTGAGATAAATAATATTTTGAGAACAAACATTTCATTTTAAAAGTCACTGTATGACAACAAGTTAATTATCTATCATATCATCTCTCAAACCCAAACATTTTGAAAGCTAGGAAATAACTAATTAAGATCATCATAAATCTTATTCTGTCTCACAAGCTCATTTTCCTAAGAAATAGGAAGAAATACATATTTCATCACAGTGCAACATCTGTAACTCTGACCTATAAGATATTAATGACTAGTTCACGCGATTTCTCTATCTAAACACTATCTTGCAAAGGTTACCATAAGGTAGCACAGGATAATTATTTGGTAATGCTCTCCTGGCAACCTGACTTCCAATAAATGTACAGACAGAGATAGTTAGGAGAAAAAAAAAAAAAAAAAAAGACAACAAGCTATGTGACTTCCTTAGATCCATTTTGCTTTGAACCAGGACAAATCTTAAAGAGGAACATAATTAACTGCTCCCAGTTAAGGCTTTGCTCCATCTTCCTCCTCCAGACCACTGCCCCCAACAGGGTCCTTACTCCCAAGCCTCTACTCACTCCTAGGGCTTTCCTCTGGAGCTTGTTTGGCCACAGCTTTGGCAAACAGCTGGCCATGTCGAGAAGACAATTTCAGATTGATCCTGGATAGATAAATCAAACCCACTAGAGAAGACGCACAAAGCTAGGCCAGAACTATAATATTAACATGTTCAACATGACTCAGGAGCTTAAGGACTTAAACATGGAGGAAATTTCAAATATTTTTTAGTTAAGGTGTGAAATCCAGGTGGTACAACCATTCAACCAAGGCTTTGAGCCTGGACCCATGTTTAATAGGAAAGGGATGTTCACATTTAGCATCAGGACTACAAAGGAAGAAAGATGAGATGGGAGAGATATCAGCAAAGGAAGACACATCTGGAAATCAAGAAATACAGGAACAAAATGAAACTTGGCAGAACTCAGGCAGTTAAACCTTGAAGGAGGACAGAAACACAGCAAAAAAAAAGTGCTTTCATCATAGAAGGAGGACAAGTGACAAAGTACTGCTGCTCTGCACTCATGGTGGAGGTCTGTGTTAGGTAGCTTGGACACAGCCTCAGGAAGAATAAATCAATGCTTGGTGTCTGGCGAGGGCAAAAGCAAGGAAGGCACATGTAGAAGTGGCAACAATCCTTACTCGAGTGATGTAAGCAGAGGGAGGCAGATACTCCTTACAAGCCATCACTCAGAGAGCCAGCATCCAGGACCTACCTCCTGTGACTGCAGGGTAGGAGGTGCAGCACCTCCTCTCAGCTTTGCAAAGCCAGTGAGTCTTCAAGGCCTCAAAGTTTGAAGCTGAGATCATTTGCGACTCAGAGCTCACTACATGGAAAATGAGACAAAATCCAACATGGCTCTTGGAGATTTGGGTCTTAGTAGGGAATTCTCCAAACCAGCTTTCTAGACGAGACAGGAGGTTCAGCTGGGGAAGACTCACTGAATGGTGCCCCATGGGATGCATCCTGTTGGGGTGGGAGGATGGGGATCATGGGACAAGGGACCAGGAAGCAGAGAGGGGCAGGGTTAAGCTGAAGGACTGAAGAAGTGATCTATAAGACCATGGGCTTCTTTTGGGCACGAAATGCCGCCTCCAGCCCAGCAGGTGCCAAACACTAATCCATCTCCATGTCCATCAGCCAAGGCCACGGCAGGAGCAGAAACCTCTGGTCTCAGGGCAGAGTGGGATTTGGTGCAGTTTAGGGAGGGAATTAAAATAGATCTAAACATAGTGCTACATACAAGGAGGCTCTTACACTGATGAAGCAGGCCCTGATTTTGTGAAGGACATTTGCAAGCAAATTTAAACTAAAGGAAAAAAGGCCCTTTTTATACTGGAATTAAAATGTCTAGACAGAGCCTTCTCGGTGTAACTGGACCTGCATATACTGATCGTGATACACCTGATAAAACTTCCCATATAGACAGGGACTAAGAAATACTTTGGCAGAAATTCCAGCAGGAGCCATTTTAAAAGTCTTTAATCTCAAGTATTACTTACGCTATGTAATGAAGTCTGCATTATGGCTATTCATTACATGGACCCTAAACACTAGAAAGCAAAAGGATTTTCTTTGGCATTACGACAGGAATCCACGGCATAGACAAGGCTGGCCCTCAGCGTGAGGTCATATCTCCCTCTAGCTGCTGGTCCTGGGGACTCAGCAGCCTTTGACCACCCAATGCCTGCACAAGCTCCCCTCTGACCTCTCCTACGTGCCAGTGCTTCCAGTGCTGCAGGTCTTGGGGTCACTTCTAGCTGGCTGCAGTGCTCCTCCAAGGACTGCAAAACAGCTCAACTTTTGGAGAGGACACACTGCAGAAGGGAGGTAGAGAGGCCAAGAGGAAAAGCCACAAGGTCCATGGCTTCTTCAAAATAAGGCAGCATAGATTAGTCAGCGTGGCACGCAGAGAACATGAGACCCTCTGCAGAGGAGACATACTACAGCCAAAATACTCGTGACTTATGCCCCATCTTAGCCCAGCTAAATCCACAGAAGACCTTCAAGTCAATTTTCTCCTTCTGGCATACAGCAGGATCCAAGCAGTGCTCAGCATCACACTGATGTTCTCAGAGATGCATTCCCCAGCCCAGTGGCCCCAGGTCTCCAACCTGCCATTATGATGTTTCTACATCACTCACATCTTCAGAGCTAGCACCAGAGCTTGCTATCAAAATGCCACCATCATCACCAAAATGTCCCAGTAAGAGCAATCCCAGAGGAGGAGCTCATCTGGGTCCTTGGAGGTGGGTTACTTGAAGACCACTGGATCTTCCTAGAGGCAATGAGGGTCAAAGGGAGAAGGGAACTGGCTCTTCCAAAGAGTCCATCTGCAGTTCCTGGAGGAATGGCTGGAGGAGAGGGCCCCTTCCAGAGCCAGCCAGAAGGGAGACAGAGAGCTTCAGCCCCTCTGTAATACCTCACAGGGTGGCAAAGGAAGCTGCTTTGTTGGGAGGACGCAAAGCTGGGTTTTTTTTTTAAGAACTGGATGGGAGCGTTGATTTAGGGGGCTGGAGTCTGGTGGCTGAAAGGTGTCTTTTGTCACATGAGTCACAGTTGGCCTGACTGGTCCCACCGGCATTTTCAAGTCATCTTCTTCCTTACATGTTCAGATCTGAAGGAGAAATCCTGTTCAAATCCTAGCTTGATGATCCCTCCAGCCAGCCACTGTTTAGCAATGTTGGAGAGGGGGGGCGGTGTGAAGGAGACATTTCTCCTCCTGCCACAAACCTGGTGGTAGCAACTTCTCCTGGAAGCAACCAGGAATCCAAATCATCCCTAACAACAACAATAAAACCACCCCAAACCAAAAAACCCTTTCCTTCACTGTGACTTATTTTCTTCAGATGCATCTGGACATATAAGTACTCTAGAAGTGCGAACAGGCTTTGAGGAGCAAGAAACAAAGAGCAGTAGGAAAAAGTCAACATTTCAACAACTAGAAAGGGTCCCACAAAAACACTCACAACTCACGAACTTTTAAAAGTTGTTCCTTAGGTACAGCAGGAACCTTATCTGCTCTCTACAGCACAGACACAGTTACCAGCTCTGATCGCTTTTCTAAGCCAAACCCATAAGAGAACTAAAATGGGACTTTATCATGCAGCCAAGTGCAACCCTTGGAATTCTTCTCATCCCTCCATTCAGGTGGGTTATATGTGCAGGAGCTGGCCTTCATGCTATTCCAGCACTGGGTGTAGTAGAGGCACCATGGGGCAAACATGACTTCAAGCCACCTTCCAGCCTAGGGCTGGGGAAAGTCTCAGACCCCTGTTAAATTCACCTTGCTTCTCCTGGGATCTGAAAGCAGAGTTTCCATATGGCAAGGCAATGGCCACAGTTCTGCTCTTCCCCCTAAGCAAGTCCTGGCTCTCCAGACTCCCTCTGCAAGATCTGTAGAGATCTAAGAGAGCCTTCTTGTGTCACCTGAAGGTCCCTTTACATTGCCAGTGTAATATAGAGGGGCTCCAGGCTGAAGCAGAGCACATCTGTGACAGACCCCTGCAGGACCAGCGTGCCTGCATAGCCATGTGCGTACACGCACAAACACATACACACACAGTGTCCACCTTGCAAAGTTTCCCCTGGATTTTTGTTACCATGTCATCTATTAATTACCTAATTACATCTTCTAATTATGGGATTCCTCCAGTATTTATACTCATTACATAAATGGCGGCAATTACACTAATTAGGTTAATGATACAGGATAACAATCTACAAATTGCTTTAAAGGGACACTCTCAAGGCACATAGGCCAAGGATGCTCCCTGGCAGGTCAGCTGGTGGGTGGCACACAGACATGCTCCCTCACCCCACGTAGCTGCTGCTGCCGCCGCCACCTCGTGTGGCCTCTACCTGAGCACCAGGGCTGCCACTACAGGGCCTCACCCTGCCTCAACAGAGAGCAGCTGCAGAGAGAGCTACCAGGGAGATAAGGAAGAATGCTCTGTTGCTTTACTGCTAAATTGCTTCTGCTGAAACCTGTGGTCCACTCTTTAAGTGTGACTCCCTCTGGAAAGCTGGAGGAAGGGTTGCAAATAATTCTTTGCTGGCTGTATGGAGACCTGGGAGGAGGAAGGCAGAGTACCTGCATCCTTCCAGGCTCCCCAGCACTCCTTGCAAAAGCACACCAAGTCCTTGAGTCCCTCTCAGCTGGATGGAACCCAGACTCTTTCCTATAGGCAGTTCCAAAGTGGCAGGTTTGCAGAGAGAAAATCCAGCTCCTCTGCTCCAGCGAGAACCTCTGGAGCTCCAGCAGCACTCTGCAAAGCTGAGCATGTCCTTGGGGTGAAAGGTGAGCCAATGGAGGCTAGAAGGACTCTTTTTTGCTGAGTGCCCTACTTACCCAGATTTGCTGGAGGCTGAGAGGCACATGACAAGGTGCTCACCCCTTTATCTCACCCAAAAAGATCCTAAAGCAGTGCCAAGCTCCATTACTCTCTGGAGTGGCCTTGAGCACAGGGA
Source organism: Athene noctua (assembly GCF_965140245.1). NCBI lineage: Eukaryota > Metazoa > Chordata > Aves > Strigiformes > Strigidae > Athene > Athene noctua. The sequence continues at coordinate 30,299,778 of NC_134041.1, forward strand.
GAAAACTTTCTTGCTTGGATTCGAATGCAGGCACTTCTGCAGTGGAACACGGGAGCCCTTTGCAGCACTTTGGAGCGTGATGAATGGTCCTTTGTCCTGCAGCCACTACAGAAAGAGAATGTAATTACCCAAACTGGAATTCGGCCAGGACGCAATTTTACGCTGAATGAATTTCCCCCCCCCCCCCCCCCCCCCCCCCGCCCTTAAAGTGTTTGCAAATCCTCCTTTAAAGATAAAATCCTGGAATAAAATCCAGCGCTTGCTTCAAAATTGGCCCAATTCCATTATAAGTCAACTGAACAACTCCATTTTGCACCTTTAAGGCCATGGAGTTCTCTATGTTGCGCAAGAGATTTCATTATTGGCAAGGTTGAGGAATGCTGATTTCTGCTACTGAACTGCTGTCTTAGCCCTAAACTATATCCCTGTGTCAGCTGCCCAAAGACATGTGTAACCAGGTCCATTTTCTGAAAGATATACAGCTGCGTCCAGCTTTATAGCCTGTTCCAGCAGGACATGGCTGGCACTTCCAGTGGAGCAGGCTGACCGGTCTCCACTCTAACAGGCAGGGTCTATGGCTCCAGTGGGAGTCTTGCAGGAGCATATATCGATTGTAAATAATGTCTCAATATCCTATAGTAGGTCATAAATCAAAAAGGGGTTGAAATATCTTTTCTCCAAGGGACTTTTTTTTTAAAGGAGTCTATTTCTTGTTTAGCAGTTTTCTTTTTAGAGTTACTGCATTGACCTTTTACTCCAAGTGCCAGGTTTGAATCGGGGCCAGCGATCCCTGCTTGACCTTCCCCAGGCGCATGCAGCAGCTCAGTGATGGGTCCAGGCCCTGGGTGTCCATGGGAGAATAGTCACATCTCCCACCAGGGCCAAACCCCTCACCCCAAGTGGTGCCCCTTGCCTTGCATGTGCTTTGCTGAGCAAGACAAGCCCTGCAGCAGCCAATCTCCGTTGGTCACAGACTATGGCTTGGGGAAGAGTCTCATACCCAGCAGCATTATAGAGACACTCACCATGGAGATGGGCGTTTTGTAGGAGGTGCAGGAAGCAGAGATCCTCCCCTCTGGGTATGGAGCAACACCATCTTCAACTTCTCTGCAGCTTATTTGATTGATACGAACTCAGAAAATAAAAACAAGCTTTGAGTCAATGAAGACATTAGCCTTTCTCCTGTTCCACAAGCCGGAGAGATCCCTCCAAAAGCCTAACCATCAACCCAAACTCTCCTTTCCTTCTTTGGAAAAAAATGTTGTTAAAAACAGAGGACATCGGACAGATGCAGCCTCCAATCCACCGTGCACAGCCCTGCACTAGTCACCTCCTCCATGGTCATGAACTTGCAGACCCATTTGACAATGATCAGGGCAGAGACCCTTTTTTGTCACATCTCTGTAGGGCCCTATAACAGGGGCCTTTTGTCTTGCAAAGTACCAGTTTCCCAGATTGCTGTATTATTCGGGGGGGGGGGGGGGGGGGGGGGAATAAGAGAAAAAGAAAAAGCCTACTTTGGGTCATTTTTAGGGTTACTCAGGAGAGGGAACTGAATACCTGGCAGAAGGACAGAAAAAGACAATAGTTTGCTGTCTAGAACGTCCTCTAAAATGATTCAGGCTAAGCTTCCTTGTTGCATGATGCTATGTGGCACTTGGGGACACCTCCAGTCCCTCTCCCAGCATCTCTTGTGTGCCACCAGCATCCTGCACGGGAGGGGGGACAGGCCATCCTGATGGCCACAGGCAGCAGGACACGGTCCTACTGCTCCCCCTCCAGCACTGCCTTGGTAGGACTAGGGCAATACTGATTTCTCCAAGTCCAAGAAGTATTTGAGCTTGACTGGCAATAAAATCAAGCCCAGAGAAAGGTGTGACAGGATCTCTTGGGACTGAAATGAGAGCTACGATCTTTAAAGAAGCCAAGAGGGAATAAAGAGAAGGAAGGGTGGGAGGGGAATAGCATTTACCTGCACAAAAGCAAGAACATTGACAATAACGCTGCTCAGCTGTGGCTTGCACAGGAGACTTTGGAGAAGGGGGTGGGAGGCAAGGTGGGAAATTACCAGGAGCTTAAGGAAATATATATGTAAAAATTAAAAAAATAAAATAAAACTGTATCAGCATTGACTAATAATTTCCGGGCTCTGTGCAGATGTCATTAATGACCCTTTTTATTCATGCAGGAGTTCCCAAAGAGGAGCATAATGTTCCATTAGTAATAATTGAGAAAGTCTCCTGTCGGGATTATGTCAAAACCTAGAGATGCTGCTGCTGCCAAAACATTTTGGTGACAAACGTGTGAAGTGTTTGACAGAAGGTGCCACAGCAGGTTGAGGAGGCTTCAGGAGGGGAATCCTAGGAGGAGAGAAGAGGTGGGAGACAGCATCAGGGTGAGAGCTGAGCACCAATTTACTCAGGGAACACGGCTCAGGGGATGAGCCCACCTACTGCAACAGCTTTGGGGTCATGATGGCACCTCAGAGATGCTGCCAGGGACTGCACAGGTTTTTGACTGGCCCATCTCCTCCCCCACTCCCAAGATTTTGCAACACGTTTGCAATATATACTCTGACATGGCTTAGCTGCTGGATCCTTTTGTCCAGAGACAACTGTGTCCTCAGCCATGGGGGAAAGACAGGGGTGTTGCAACACCCTGAATGTTTCTTTCTGCTTATCATGGTCCATGGGCCAACAAGGCCTGGGGACCACTGCAGTCTCTGGCAAAGAGACAGGGACAAACCTGCTGCGAGCATTTCCCACTTGAAGAGGAAGGAAAAAAATTCGGGTAACACAAGTGTAGTTTCCTCTCTCGCTTTTCAACCTACAGCAAGGCTGGGCAATGCCTTTTGAACTATGAAACACTGGTGAAATTTAGGCAAAAGGGAAAATAAACTCCTTCTAGCAAATCTTTCCCATTTACAGTTGGGATATCTCTTTTTTTATCCAGCAGAACACAGAGCCCTGCTTGCCCACAGCTGGTGTCTAAGTATTGATATTACACTGCTGCTGCATAGACATCACTAGAAAACATAGGAAGAACAAGAGGTTTTCCAGGCTTTGTCCCTATCTGAGAAAGGGTTGGTTAATGTCTTGCAAGAGCCAAAATAACATGTTCCCTTCTCTGTCCTCATCTTCCCATTGCCAAGCCCCTCCTGGGACTGGTCCCCAGAATTACCTACCCTATATGCTGCTCTTCCAAACCAGAAACTCTACCGCATCCCATGGACAGGGAGCCATGCTGTGAACCGCTGCCATGAGCTACCTGGACCTGGGTGTTGTGGTAGGCAGAGATCTGTGTTGCACTGCTGAGGCTGGCACAGCTTGGCTCCACGACATCCTCAGGCTCAACAGACACAAGGTATGGGGCTTGGGGAGTGGGCCAAGCTCAGGAGAAAAGCATCAGTGAGATACAGGAAGGTGCCCAGGCATCAGTGGGAATGGGGGATAAGCCAGGCAGACAGGCAATGCCGGGAGAGCTGGGGAAGCTGCCCTGGCTCCCCATCCCCAGCAAGGGAGGCTTTTTCCACCTTGAGCACAATTCCTCATGCAACATAGCCTGGCACAGGAAAACACCCATGGGTCAAGCACCATGAGCCACACCGTCCCAACTCGCTGCTCAAAACCAGACAGGCCACTTCGCCAAGTCAGAACTTGTTGCCAGAGGGGTGAAAAAAGGGATTTAAATGCAAGCACTGTCCTGGCTGCAGCGATGCAGCTGGGGAAGAACAAGCTGGGGCACCTCAAAGCATTATACAGAGCCATGGACAGAAAAAAAGTTTGTCACCGTATTATTTGCCCTTTTAGAATGGGGAGGTATTTGGAGACAAAACATTGGTTCAGGCAGCATGTAAAGCCATGAAATCTGGATTTGAATCCAGAACTGTAGTCTAAAAGCCATCCCAGTTCGCAGGGGTTGGTTCAGCTCATTTCTAGTCCCCAGACCAGAGCAGAAGGGCCTCTCTTCCCCGGGGCAGGAGCAGAGCAGCTGGTACTCTTCAGCCCACTTAACAGACGAGGTCTGGCCACTGCAGCCAAGGGCTGCTCCAGATTTGTTTTCTAGCGGTTTATTCACTGAGAGGCTGCCAATGTGTTAGCAAAGAGAAATGCACACTGGCCTGATTCTCCCCATTCCAGCCCTGCCTTGCACCAGAGCAAATCTGCTGCAAGCTGGAGTGAAGACCCTGCCGAAGGAGAGCATGTGCTTGGCTCTCTGCTGTAACCGCCTCATTAGAGGACGGAGCCAGGGTACATCCCAAATGGTTCCAATTAGGACAACCCCCTTAGAGACAAGCCCGTGGGCCCCGTATGCTGCTTTGCGTGCCCACCCCATGATGTCCTGCCTGGAGGTCTGGTGTAGACGAATTAGCGGTGTCATCTCCCCCAACACCTGCGGGAAAGCTGCTACTCCTGGCCCCACCACAGTGGCCTTACAGAGTCGGAGGCAGAAGTGCCATTGAAAACAGCATGAAGGCTGATTGCTGTAATTGAGCCTACCAGGGGAATTTCGGTCTGTGGGAACATGCAGTACATCCCAGCCTGCACGAACGGGGGGTGGAGAATATCTGAGCTGTTCCTTTCCAGGACTAATGATGATGGGGTTTTGCTAGGACTCAAGCTGGCATGGATGAGAGCTCCCGCAGAGTGCAGAGTCAGCCAAATTAAGCGCTGGTCCTCCCTTGAAGAAATCCAGTCTAGAAGAGTTAGTCACAGGATGCTGCCAGCCTGGGTGCAGGCTATGCCGAGGAGCTGGTGGCAGGCGAGGAGCCCTGCATCATTGCTGGATACCTGCTGAGGATTCAGCTAACCCTGGTCCTACACCTGTGGGCTATTTAGGTGGCAAGAGCCTGAGCAGCAATGGCAAGGTGATTCGGAAGACATGGGCAAGATGATGCTCTGGTCACTTGGAGCCACAGGGCAGGTCTTGCATGGAATTACCAGTGGAAGAAGGAAAACACATAGCCCTGCACATGCAATGCACACCTTTGTGTGTGCAAGCACATGTATGTATGTTCATAGGTACAGAGAACGTGCACTACAGTCAGTGTCCTTTTTACCATTTGGTCCCTTTTTTGGATTCTGCTGGGCTTATAAAATTTACTTTCCTGTGGATGTGTATAAGCTTACTCCAAAATATGGTCAGATATGTGCTAATCATTTACTAACCATTTCTAACCGGCTGAGTGTAAAAGATTTAAATCCTGACTAAATGTGAGATGCAGGTCTCATCTCAGAGGTCTGAAAGGTGAACATGGCAGCTGCATTGCTTTTTTGCCTAGCTTGGAAAATTATTACTAAAAGATTTAACATGACTGTAAATACTTTTTTACCAAACTGATTCTTCATAGCTGAATCCGGAGAGAAGAAACACAAGGAACACATTGCTGATACTTGTGCTTAATTGCTGCCTTTTCTTTTGGGTCTACTTGGTTTGAAATATTAAATGCAGAAGAAACCATCTATTTTTCCTCCATAGCCTGTCAGCAAAGGAAGTGAAATATGTTGGGGTTTTTTTTTCATTTTTTTATAAACAAGGAGTATAAACTGTTTTATAGTAACTAGATAAAATTACACAGTATTTTACACAGTGGGGAAAAATATGGATCTCTGCATGGTGGTATTTCTCCTATCTTTCTCACTGACTGTACATTAACATGACGACTGCATAACTCAGCTTTGCAGAGTTGTCATGGACATCTTTGAGCTCAGACATGGTCTGGTCTGTCCCATCATTGCCACCTCAAGGCCATGTGCTGGGAACAGTAGGGTTGTCCCAAGAGCAAGTGGCATGCACTTTAAAAGAGTTCTGGGTTTTGATGTCCCTCCTCTACCATCCCAATAACTTGGGGAAAATTTAAGCTAGCAGTTACAGATTTAAGCCTGTATTTCATGTCCAGCCATCTGCCTGCGGTGGCCCACAATCAGCCTTTTCCCTGCAAAGGAGCTCTGGTCCAGTGTGCACAGATTCAGACCATGCTATCACATCATCGCTTAGAGAAAACTCTTGGAGAAGGAGAACAATAATAGATCAGGAAAATGCACCAACTTTTCAGTACCAAAAACCTATAAACCAATACCTACTTTGCTCTGAAGGACCAAAGCTTCTGCCACCAACACCAACTGTTTTGCTTCAGCTTGATGAGCCTCAGCTCTGCACTGCAAAGTACTTGGACAGACCTTCTGCCCCCTGCAAACTCCAAATCTTCCAAAAAAGTAGGGAATTTTGAAGGCAAGATTTCACAGCCACAACATTTCTCCCTTTGACCCTTAACTTGCTCTAAGGATGTGCCAATATTTCAGAATCAAAATATCTCTATAGCATTTTATGTCCATTCTAATGGCAACTCTGAAATTTTGGCTTTTCATCACAATGCTAAGTAGAAGCAGTTTGCAGACCTTTATATGGGATTAAAATTCAACATTTTCCATCACCACCTAGCAAACAGCTGCCTGAACAGAGTTCATGCTAGCTCCTGGGGTGGGAATTTCAGTGTATTCCATATAAGTCTGTTAAATTTTGACTGAACAGCCAAAACTGGTGTGTCTGTAGGACAGCACACAGCTGGGAGATGGGATGCTGTCACCCCATGTTGCCCTGTGTGCTGTCCTGAGCAATGCTAGCAACATCTAGCTGCCACTCCTCAGCCCCTGCCTTGCCCTGGGAGATCAGCATCTGGTTTGGTTTAACCAAACTGAACATCTGGAGCCACCACAAATTTTGTCGGAGCTGCTTGCAATCAGTGAGGAAGAAGAGTCCTTACCTCTGGGCTCTGTCCTGCCACCTCTGCTGCTTGGCAAGAGCTGTGGTGAAGGCAGAGACGCCAGTTCTCCACCACGGCTGTGGTGGGAAGGCAGATGGACCTCACCGTCAGTGCTTTTAGCACACCCACGGCTGCAAACCCACCGCATAGAGCCCAAAGTGCAGCGGAGGGAAGCGTGCAAAGCTTTCCCCACCAGGCACTGGGTGTCTGTCTCCTTTATGAACAGAAATTCAGAAGCACTTTCTTAATTAAATAAGCTGGTTTGCAGCTTTTAGCTGTAAAAACACAAGATGAAAACTTTCATTTGGAGCTGAACACGTCCATCCCTTTGCACTGTGTTTGCACAGCCCCTTGCACCCCATGCCGATGCCATCCGTAGTGCTACCTGAGCATCCTGCTGCTTCAGAGAAGGAAAAAAAAAAAGGACTTTTCTGATTATTTTTTAATCCCTATTTATCCAGGGGATGGAAAAAAAAATAAATTAAAAAACCGCAGAAGATTTAATCTAAAAGTTTCCCAGTCTGGAAGTCTCAGCTATTCCCGCAGTGTTAATGCCCACTGTGTGGGGCCGACCCATGGGATTCTGGCACAGGACGTGGCCGTGGCGTGGAGCTGGAGCAACGTTACCGCAGCATCGCCCGTAGAGGGAGCTTCCTCGGGGAGCTGGGCAGGGTTGACATCTTTTCATCGAAAGTGTGGAGCTTTTGGAAAAAAAAAAAAATTTTTTTTTCTCAGACAATATAAAGTATTGATTTTAAAGTTCTTGTGGGTTTTGTCGTGGGTTTGTTGGTTTGTTTTCTTTTTTTTTCCCCCATGCCTCACAGCAAAACAGGTAGCTTCAGGTGAAACCTATTGGAAATGGATGTTTCATGAGAGGGGGGAAAAAGGAACGGAAAGAGAAATGCTTTGCCCAGCACTAAGTCTTTGCAGTCAGATTTTAGTTGGATTGAATTAAGCATATTGCAGACGGTCACTTTTCTGTTTAATTTTGTTATAAAGAAGGGGGAAAAAAGCTCATATTTTAGCAAAAATAAGATTCTGCAGTCTGTAAGTACTCAAGTGTTAAACAGCTTTTCAGACCTACTGGATACCACTCTGGGTTTGAAATGTGAAGCCCGACGGCTGTTTTTCTACACATTTTTAGTTTAATTTCCTTGCAAACAGACTCCAGTTACTTCTCCATGAGATCCCCCCTACCCTTTGGGCATGGCCACAGGATTCCCACTGCTCCCAAGCCGGTGGGGGAAACATCCTTTTAATTCACTCTGTGGACGGCCCAATTAGCATCCCAATAAATTATTACCTCGGGGAAAACTCCGGTCTCAGGACTCAGCAGCCAGCTGCGAAGGCAGCCGGCGCATGCCCCGCTTCCCCGAGTGGCATGGGGAGAGCCGAGAAGATGGAGGACATTTTCTCTGCAAGGTGATGGCGTTCAGGTGGCCAGGCAGCACAATTAGACAGGAAGAATTGTAGATTATCTCTGGTTTATAGTTCCCTGATAGAAGGGAGGGGGGAAAGCACAATAAAAACATGATCAAATCATTTGTTCTGCTGTTCAAACTTCTGGACAAGGCAAGAGGTAAAACACAGCTCCACCCCTCAGCTGCCATTTGATCTATCGGTCTTCAAAATTAAATATTCTCCCTGCAACAGGCATAATTGTGTCCTGATGAAAACTGCTTCTCCAGGCTCTCCCATAACAGGGGCTTGGGGCTCCCTCCACTCAGTACATTATGAAAGAAATGCCCAAGAAGCAGCTGAGACCTCTCTGGTTCAAGTGCACCACAAGCAAGAGATGGTCTTCACAGCTGGTCCTTTCCTGCCTGCAAGGCAGAGGCAAGAGCCCTTGTCTGGTTGGGCAAGGCGACTGAAAAACACCAAGGGCTCAGGCTAAGGCTGTGCAGGAGATCTGTGTCCCAGGAGGGACACAACCCAGATGCCAGCATAGTCCACCATGAAGCTGTTCTTACACCGCAGTAACCCACTGCCACCTTCTTCTTCTGGGGATCCCTCACTCTGTTCTCTACCTCCAAAATGCCTTTGTAACTCATGCAACTGAGGCACAAGGAAATAAAACCACATTGAGCCCACACTACAGATGAAAACTGTCACCCTGTTGCATCCACTGTGAAAAACAGAAGGGGCAGTGGCAGATAAAGTAGCCATTTACTGGCTGAACCTGAAAAAAACTCCCTTTGCACGAATAAATTTGGCACAGGTATCCTCATTCGCCTCAGTGTGCCTCAGCTTCAAGAAGGGCCAGGTGGAATTTCTCTCCTAACTTCAGCATTCTAAAGTTACAATTCCAAAGGTTTGCCCTCATATTGCAACAAACAGCTATTTTAATGAAATTATTTTCCAATCTGTTTTCAGCTGAGACAGTACCAGCACACAGACACTATCACCACCACCTGATCAGGAATGTTTTGGCTTCATGAAATCTCTACAAGCTTCAGAGGATGGTGTAGCATTTATGTAGTTTTTTAATAGCTTGGCATCTTGGGACACATCTCCTAGTTTCTCAATGTTTCTCATTGCTGGCTGTCAATGTTTCTGCAGTGGGACATTCACTCCTTTTACCAGCTCCGGATTTATGCTACAGTGTCTCCGTCAATTTTGACGGACGTACTCTTGCCAAGGTCAAAATGGGAAAGGGGAGAATTCCACCCCTTAACCATGCACTGTATTTGCTTGCGTAACCATCAGAACTCCCCTTGCCCCAAGTTTTTGCAGCCTTGAGATAAAGTACAACCTGCTGTACCTCTGTATGACTTTGCAGTGAGTTTTCACAGCTCAAGTGTACAAAATGTGAAGAACATTTCTTTGTATGAGCTGCAAATGTTTCACCTTTTTTCCCCAGTCCTTCCTGAAGGAGGAGAGAGCAGGTGGGATAACTGAGCCATCTTCTTTGTCCTGTTTGAGAACTGACCATGTCCATTCTCACTTGTTCTTCTCTCCATGCAGCATCCTCTTTCTCTCTCAGTCAGCCTCCCTCTAGGAAGCCTTTATTTATTTTAGTCTATTGTCTCATTTTGCTCACCTCGATGGAAGCAGCACCTATTCATCTGCACCTGCCAGACCAAGCCACCCACTAAGCATATTTCTAAAAGCCCCATACAACACTTGCTCCACTCATGCCGTTTTTCCCAGACCCCATCTTCAATTTATTTATTTTGCATGCCAGTCTTGTTCTCCAACATACCAGCCCTCTCAGTTAGACTGGTGTCTTCTGGAAACAACCGTAGCCCCATTCCACCATCCTAGGGCACTAACAAAAACACGGAGCATCACCAAAAGCCGGAGTTGCCCTGTGCATATTTACTCAGCTAGTCCTTTCAGTGCAAGAGCAAACCTCTGGTAGGTGCTCTCCGAGTTCAAACTTCTGCCTGCTTCTGCAGCCTCTAGCATTTCATCCAGATGATTCTCCCTCACTTATGAGACCACCCTGTCAATCACACCTGGTAAACCCAGGATACTCAGCTTCTGCTGTGCCTTCCCTCCACAAGACCTGTTACTCAGTAATGCAAGGAGATCCTACCAGGCGGATATCATTTGCTTTGAAGCCACTTCTGTTACCTGTTCTTATGCCCTTGTTTTCTCCTAGGTTTTCACAACCTTGACTACAGGTCCCAATGCCTTTTTCAGTTAGGCTTAAAGCTGCATAATTATCCCATTCCTCCTTTTCTCCCTTTTTGAAGACAGGTGTATTTTTCCCTATTACTTAGTTATGATCACAGCTGACCTTCTTAGGGGAAAACAAATGTGACGCCACTTCTTTGGCATCATCTGCTGAGCGCTTTCCCTGTCCCCGAGTACAAAACCAACACCTCTGTGATCCTCATGCAACTGCTGATGTACTGCTAGAGTGATCTCTCGTTACACTTGATGTCCCCTGCTAATTGCATCTCACCATGTGCCTTGGCTTATCTGATCTTGTCTCTGCATGTGAATGCTGCACTTCTGTACTTGATCTTCATGGCCTGACCTACTTTTGATTTCTCCCAGCTTTCCTCTCAGATCTGAGCTCTTTTCCTATGCTTCCTTTCTCCTGCAACACCGTAGTCTGACCTGAGACCACAAGAAGTTGTGACTGGCTCTCATTAACAACCTTTTCCCCCTCAACATCATTTTCCCAGGGAGCTTTACCTGTGCATGATTGACTGGTGATGAAGTCCCCAGAACTGTACATAGATCCAGCACTCCCCTTCCTCCTCCCTGCACCTCAGCACCAGTTCAGTCATTCCCAGCAACTCTAACAGGTCACCTTTCACAACTCCCTCAGGAGTTACCATCAGAAACAGGCTCTTCCCTCTTCTCCCATGCTTCGTGATGGAGACAGTCACCCACACCCCCCAAGAGTCTCTGGGTCCTCTGCATCTTCTTTCCCCAGGAACAGATATCCCATATTAACTAAATGATGCTGATGCTGCTGCCAGTTGCTCACTAAAGCTTCCTTTACCTGGTTTGCTGGTGTGCTCCTGTGGTAATTGTCCTGGTGTTTTCCCTTCTAACCACCAGCTGGAGCAAGTCTTATGCCCCCATTTTCTGGCCTTCTGCACAAACACATGTACCCTTGACACATGAAACATACCCTCTCCCTGATGCCCTTGCCTGTCTTCCCTGCCCCATCTTATCCCTTTAATGTTGTGATACCAGAATACAACCTCTCCCGCTAATTGAATCTTGTTGCTTTGTTGCAAGCCAAAGCCCCCAGCTCCCCCCACTCCTCTCCCATTCATCTTGCATTCAGCTATTGGGCACCACAGCCTCCTCTGCTCTTTCTTGGCCCTCCTTTGATCTTACTTTGAATAGAAGAGGTCAAGATACATGACCACAATTTCTTTCTTCTGTCCTTAAAGCCCGTGACTCCATTGGTGACGGCTGGAAGGCCGAGGGCCAGCAGACGGTGCTTCCAGTGGCGGGTCAGGGCTCATGCACCCCAGCAGGCTGACGGGTCACCTCCGCAGGGGAGCACCCATCCCTGACTATCTCTGACCTTAATAGGGCCCTAACACTCGGTGCTTCCCTTCTGCCCCGGCAGCACAATTCAAAGCCCATTGAAGGCCAGAGAAAGACTCCCATTAGCTTCAGCAGGCTTCAGTCAGGGTCATGAACCACAGAGGACAGTATTTTTTACACTGAGGCTGCCAGATCAAGTTAGTAAATTGTCCTCAGCGGTCAGATGCCTGACGGGTCCTCTGATAACATGGCTCTGAGCTGTGTGTCCTGGTGCAGAAAGCAATGGATCTGGGAGCTTTACTCTGCTCTGGGTTTGCTCCACAAAAGAAATTCTTGCTAACCCCACCAGCACCTGCAAGGGCAGTGTCTAAACCAAGAGGCAGGGAAAAGAGAAGGGAGAATTACCCTTATTTTAAATCCACTCAGCTGCTCATACCAAAAAGATTTACCTTCTGAGACAAGATCCTGATAGCACTCAGGGCTGAATCCCCAGCCTAAAGTATATGAGGTTTAATTACTGCAGCTTTGTTAAATCAGTTTGGTTAAGCCCCTGTGTAATTGCTTTCTTCTAGGCCCAGCAGTGGTTTATTTGATGACAGCTCAGGCTTATTTTCAGATGACTCAAAGCTGTTCCTGTGCTGTTTACATCACCTCATTCAAATCAGTTTAAACCCACACCTCCTGAGCAAGCGCCTTCAAAGAGGTGAGGCCTCAGCCTTTGATCTGGTTTGTGCTGGGAGAAAACAAAATGCTTATTTTTTGCTTTAAATACACAAAACCCAATTTCACCCAGTGTATGCCCTATACCCATGGTGTGCCCTCGGCAGCACATGGTACTATCACTCTCCAGAAGGATGCGTAAGGCACCCCAAAGAAGAAAAATAGCGCCTGGTGATGGGGACAGGGCACAAGGCTGGGGCCAGGGTTCCTGGAGCCCACAGGAGCCACATCCCAAATCCTGTTGTGCTTCCCACCACCCTCGCCCCGCTGAGGAGAAGCCCAGGACACATGGCGCCCTGGCGCCCTGGTGATCCTCTGCTCCATCCCTGCATCCTGCATCTGTGCTGGTTGCTATGGTTACGGGCAAATCCATGTGTTTTGCAGGGTGGGAGGGGGTGGCGGACAGGACCGGGTGTCGGAGGCTGTAAATGAAACGGCTTTTGCGGGAGGGAGGACCCTCGCCCAGTCCTCGGCAGCCCTGCGCCGCAGAGCCGACCCACGCCGGCTGCAGGCGCCTTGCAAATTTGCATGGAGCTGACAAGATGACAAGGTGCAAATACGCCAGGCTGCTCGGGAGTAATTTTTACGGCAGCTCTGCCTTGTGCACGTTTTTATTGCAAAGAGGGTAATCGGGCCTCTTCATTATTGAAAACATATTTACTACCCCTCGGCCGCTCTCTCCCATTTTTGCCAGCCCCTTCCTTCCCCCCTTAACTACCCTGTCCTCCACGAGATATGATCTCATAAATTTACAGTGTACTTGCTGTCTGCAAAGTGGATGTTCAGTTTCATTTTTATTGGACTTTATGATACAGGCGGATTGTGTTTTATTTGTTGCACCGCTACCAGAAGGCCTGAAACAGTAGGTAAGTGCTGGCTGCAACAGGGATTTGGCCTGAGAAGGAGCTGCAGGATGGAGCTCTGCAGACCCTGGGAGAGCTGCTGGTGTGGGACACACTGGCTGCAAGCAGGACAGCTGTAGGAGAAGGTAGTGCTTTGGAGGGAGGCTGCATCCTCCTCTGCTGGAGGAGATGCTGCTCTGTCCAATCCGTGGTTCTGCTGGCTCCTCCCAAGAGGGACTGGGATCCATGCGGGAGCTGTGCCTCTCTCCCCGGCAGCCAGCATGATTGACAAGAGGTGCACAGCAGGAACACGGCAGCAGTTTCTCATCACTCACCACCCTTTTTGTGGTTGGTACCTTTCCCAAAAATGCCCTTCCCGAGGCTTCCTCTCAAGTAGACAGGCTTGTCCAAACCCTCCTGTCCAGCACTGCCCTTAGCCTGACACTAAAACTAAACAAAATTGCCAGAAATGGCAAGGAATGGATAGCAATGCACAAAGGAGGTCAGCATCTATGAATACATCTACCACAGTCAGTGCATTGCTCCAGATTTACCCTACTGTAACAGCAAGCAGAGAATAATCATCCCCTTAGCTCCAAACCCCTTGGATGGCTCCTACTTAGCCCAGCACACAGGCAGATATCCCCCGATGCCAAGGGAGGGTTGCCTGGAGCCCTGCCTGGCAGGTGGGGGCAGAGGGAAGCCCATGCCTTTGCTCTCATAGACTTTGGCTCCAGGCTGACTGCCGAGCCAGCCACCCCCGGCAGGACTGGTGGAATCACTTGCTAGTTCATTATTAAAAAGACATCTTGCTCCTGCACAAGGAATTTGTTAGCCACATGCTCTCTCAGCATCAGGTGTGTGGGGTGGCACCATACCTTGCTGCAGAGCTGCATTCTTCTCCAAGGAAAAGGGCTTTGCAACCCTTTCCACAACTGCCCAGTGGTCCAGCAGCATCAGAAGCCAAACACATTTTGTATCCACCTCATCTCGGTGCAGCACAGTGGAAATAACCAACTTGTGTCATTTCAATCCAAAAAAAGGGAAGAATTTTTTTTTCTTTTCCAAGGTAACAGGGAGAGGCCAAGCAAAGCACCGCAAAGCAACATAAATGATTTAGCACCCAACAATTTTGCCAGGGAAACGCTAAAGACGGAGTCTAATCCTTTCATCTAACCCTGGTCCTTCTAAAAGCTTTAAGCTAGGAGTTGACTCAGCATGTCAGTGCCAAAAAGATCCATTGACCTCGAGTTCAGTGCTGAGAAATTGAGAAATGTTCTTTTTAATGTCTATTCAATAAATACAGCATCACCCTCTCCATGGGCTGAACAATCCACTTCAAATCCATTACAGCACGTTCTCACAGACTGACAAGTTGTCCTGAGACAATAGTGGCTGCCAGATGAGGTTAACCCTTGCCAAGGGGTGTAAATCTTTGTAGCCACACGCCTTTTGCTCTCAGAAGTCCTTGAGAAGAGGGGAGGGGGATATCTGAATTGATGATGAGTGGCTGCTGTGTGCTCTCCTTGCCGGACCAAGGTGATCTTTATTGGTAAAAAATGTCCAGTCAACACAGCTGGGCTTCTGACCATCTTGATGGGAAGGAGGTGAGTGCTGCTGCCATCTGCTCCCTCGTGGGTTGGTGATGCTCCCAGCTCCTGCCAGCTGCATTGGCAGTGGGACAGAAGCTGCTGAACCAAGGCTTTGTTGGGAAGCACCATGCTGCAGCACTACCATCCCTTGGGCAGCTCTACCAACAGCCAAAATTGACCCCTGGAGCTTGAGGTGCCCAGGAAAATTTGGAGCTGGCTTGGACACCTTTGGTGACAGCACACTGAGTGTGAGCTCTGTGCTCGGCTCCCCTGGGGACATCTCCCAGGCTGCATGGCTGTGCCCTGGGCAGTACCAAGCTGGCCAGATTAAATACACAGTCAAGGATGATGACAGCACAACTCACAAAGCAACTCAGCTCACGTATGTGCAACTACTCCTGGCATCAGGCCAGAGCCTCTGCTCCCCCCAGAAAATAGCTCTTAACAGAGTGGCTTCACCAGGGACAGCCTGGGGCTAGTGGCAGCACAGACCCACTGCACAGGACATTGTACCTGCAGGCTAGGCTTTCCGTCCAAGAGCATGTCCATGCAAGGAGTGACAGCAGTGTGACACCAGCACATATTTATAACTCTATCCAAGGCTAGCGAATGCAGGGACATGCTTTTCACTAGCTCCTGGTTCCCAGGAGCCCCATCTGGTGGGTGCCTCATGGCCGTCTAGATATTTCAACATTGGTTGCCCTGGTCATCTCTGATTCACCCATGGTTGGTGGAGTCTGACCC
Organism: Athene noctua; assembly: GCF_965140245.1. Taxonomy (NCBI): domain Eukaryota; kingdom Metazoa; phylum Chordata; class Aves; order Strigiformes; family Strigidae; genus Athene; species Athene noctua. Next base: position 30,315,398 of record NC_134041.1, read on the forward strand.
AACCAGAGGGCTGCCCATCTGTCCTAAGGTCCGAGTCCCAGATCACTGGGCTAAGCAGACTTAAAGGAGTGCTGGTCTCTCTCTGCAGAGGGTAGAAAGCACCTACTTGGCCAGTTTAGTCCATCAGAACTCAAACGCTGCCCCAGGGAAACCCTGCAGCCAGCTGGACCTTCTTTCTGATGAAAAGTCCTGAACTGCTACAGCTTCCAGCAGTAAGTTGTTAATGAAAATTATCACCTCAGTAATGGTAATAATACAATAATTCCAAAAGGCAAAGCTACAGTTGCACAGTCAATCTGCAAGAAATTGGAGTGGAGGCAGCAGGGGAGTCCTACATCTTCAGTTTTATATTCTGTTACAGGTATTTTACGGTGCCCCCTTCCTCCTCCCTGGTTTCAAGCTGCTGAGCTTTGGCTCAGTGACACACAATCACGCTGGAGGCTGTGGCAGTTCTGGGGGGACGATGGGAGGATGCACAGCCACCCAGCCTTTGAAGGCTTCTCCAACATGCCTGCGTGGGAAAGGTTGCATGAGCCAGTGTTTGAGGCTCTCTGCTGACTCAAGGAAGCCATCCTGCATCATGTTTATCTGGGTCACATTTACAAATTTTCTTTTTGGTTTATTTTTTTTCCTCTCTCCCCTTGTTTGTGTGTGCCAGCTGAAGGCAGCTTTGCTTAGATCTGCAGCATACAGAGGGCTTGGCCGTGGGGTTGTATTGGTAATTGCTGTTTGCCAGTTAACTAGATCATGAACACTAGCAAATGTTTGACTTCAATTAGACTGCAAAATCTCCAAAATGGTGTTCCTTACTCGGAGTCTTTAAAGATACAGAATTCTTCTAGAAACCAGCAAAAAGCTTTTGTTCATAGAAACAAAGCTTATATATGAACTCATATAACTGCTGAGAAAAACATGGGAAGGCCAAATACCTGCACCCAAAGGTTAAAGTCTGCAAAGGCACAAAATGACCCCTGTATTTTTCTCCATTGTGCCTGAATTGAATTAAATTGAAAATGTCATAATTTCTTGGGGAAGAGTAGGCACACTGGGGGCTTTTGCACAGGTGGGGCTGGTAATACTGGGAGCATCTTCCAGTCCTCACTGAGGGTCTTTTAGGCAGTTAGTCACTTAGACAATGTTGGTAATATTTCTATACTAGTAAATAAAATGTGCTCAGCACTCTTCTCCATCACTGCTTAGTTTAATTCCATGGCTGTAGCCTTAAATAATTCCTAAGAGCCAGACCAAAGTCCCTTGTATAGGAAGACAGAGCACACAGTGCTTGAACACTGCCCCAGCAGTATCACTCCTGTCCACACTGCCACCGAGACCTGCTCCAGGAAGTATGCCCATGTCATGTTCTCAACACTATATGCTGGTTGGATGCTCTGGCTCTGACTTTTTTTGGTCCCTCAGGCACTCTGTGGGGAGCCCTACCCAATAAATCACAGATGTCACGTAGGGGAGATGCAGCTGCTTTGAGATAGGTAGGGGGATTCCCAAATGTCTCTGAAAGGTGCCTCAAGGTCCTCAGGGCAAGGACCACCATCATTAGAGATACTGCTGGCTAAAAGACCAAAAATGAGCAATGATATTTCAGACACTTCCCTTTCTTGCTCCTGCCACACTAGCGAAATAGGCCATATGAGAGAGATGCTAACACAAGAATTGCCCTCCTTGTTTTAAATTCTCCATGTGCGTACCAATACATCATAAGTATAATCAACAGTGAAAGTCCTCTAGACTTCAAGAGAGTCTGGGTCTTGCCTTCAAAGCCCATGCCAGCACAGCCCTGCAGCCCAGCAGCCACCTGCACCTCCCATGAGAAGCCATGTGCAAGGCCAGATCTAGGTCCTCTGCTTAGGGCTTAAATGCCCCATGTGTCCCCATGGAGGGTGCTTGGGTGTGCAGTGTATGTACTGACCTATAACATCCATGTAGCCTGTAATATTTACTTTGACCATACTCACAACTTTGCACTGGGATGGAGGATGTGTGAATTAAGACACTACACCCATAGCTGCATTCGAGCACAAGACAATTTTGGTGCTACATAAACCCACGACCCATTGGGCCACCTTCTGCTGAGGAGAGACAGGATATCTCTCCTCCACACAGGGACAGGAGACAATACCGAGATGGTGGAAGAACTGGTGGTGGACCATCTCTGTGATGCTGCCGAGATGTAAAACAGAACCAGGACAGCAGTGCCCAATGCACTGATCTCTGCTGCCACCCTGACCCATGCACACCACAGCAGCTGCCCGGCCACAGGGCTCCCTTTCCAGGACCCAGACTTTAGAAGTCTCCTCCAAGACATCTGCTGACACTGCTAATTACAGGCTGGGCTGACAGTAGCTCGGTGCACCACAAGAATTTCCTGATTGCTTTTTTAGGGAGGGACAGGAGCTTTCCTTCTCCCTTTGTCTTCCTGGTGAAGGATGTGCTCTCAGGCTGAAGTCCTGACAATCCAAGCTGCTGAAATGAATCCTCTTCAGTCTATTTACTTGATATTTACCAAAGTCTGCGATCAACAAGAAAACACATCTCAGCAGCTCACTTGGCAAGAGAACGAATTGAGGCAGCACTGCAGCTGTCATATTTATTTCAGTGGCAAAGCAGGTCAGGAAAATTGATAAAATTAATCATACAAACTAGCAAACACCGGGAGTGAAGGAGAGGGAGAACGAAGGGGAGAGAATGAGAGTGAAGGAGTGTTTGCAGCACCAGGCTGCACCTGCTTTTATTTCTTTTAATGGATTTTTTTTTTTTGATGCAATGTCACAGATAAAATTGGTGCAGGGTACATTATTTTATAAGTAGGTTTGGGGAGGGGTGTTGAGATTACTACAAGCAGATGCCTATTACACCAGGGCTGAGCCCTAGCCACAGGGTTTGCAAGGAAATAGGAATTCAAGGACAGAAGTGATTTTTCCGACAGTCCCCATAGACCAGGTGGGAAGGTCCTTGAAAGCAGTATCGAGAGGTGCTCTCAGCAGGCTGGGATTTGGGCCAGGGCTCCAGGTGGCTCCTCAAGGTGCTCCCAAGGTTGTCCTCGGGGCCATGTCCATATCGCCTCGGCCACCTGGGTACCCATGATTGTGGCAGCTGCATCCAGCAAAGTGCAGAAACATCTCCCCAGCTGAGGCTTTCCTTGCCCCTGCAAGCAAGCGGCTCTAGGGACATCTCACCAAATGCATCCCCCCTGGTTTCTGGATTTTGATCCCGGGAAGCATGGACGAGGCGCAGGTCCAATGAGCCCCCATGCTCCCTAGACAGCAAGGTCTCCATTTCTGTGACCACCCATCCTGGGTTAATGCAGCTGCCTAATGAGGATTAACACCAAGTTTGTTCCCAGAGTGACTTACAGGTCCACCTGGAGAAGGAAGCTCGCAGAAGCCAAGATATTTTTGCTATGGGCTCCTCTGAGCAGGCACCTGCCTGATTTCAAGCTAAGGGTAGGCAAGCCAAAAAGAGTCAATTGACTCTAAGAAAACCTTTGGGGAAGGTTTCAAACACCAAGGTTCAAGCATCAGCCCCCCCCCTCCTTTATTTTTCTTAAAAGAGTTTTTAGACTAAGATTTAAATTTTAAAACTTGCCATTTCAGAATGAAAAGTGGAAGAGTGCATTTCAAGGATGTTACCAAATGGCATTTTGGCATTTCTACTCCTTAGTTTTCTGTCATAAAAATAGCATTCTCCAAACTCAACCCAAATTCAAAAATAACATTTGTCCCTCTGAAACATTTCCTTCTCTTCACTCCTCTTTTCTCTTCTCTTCCTCCTCTCCTTTCTCATTGTCCCTCTCACAGACCAAAGATTCACTGAAAAATGCTCTAATTTTGGGTCCTTTTTCTCTGGCTTTCCACCCTCCTCTCCCACACCTCTCTAGGCCTCCACTGCACATCGCCATTCCTACCTTGAATTACTGTTCTCATTGTTCCAAGCACATTAGAAGTGAAGCTAATTAACCAGCAGAACAATTTGCCTAACGACATGGTAGATTCTCCATCACTTGCAGCCTTCAAATCAAGCCTGAACATCTCTCCTACAGAGCTTTAGCAGGGTAAGGAAATTTGGCGGCGAGGGTCTCAGACCCATATGGGGCTGCAGGACACATTGAGGTCACCTTAGAGACTTTGGGACCCTAAAACAGGGGATCCCACCTGCCCCTGGGGAGGAGGGCATCCATCAGCTCCAACTTGCTCATCTTCAGCCTCACACCTCTGCCTTCGCCAGGGATGAGGCTGCCAAAGGTGGTGATGGTGACTGTTGAGGATGGTGACAGTGACAGCCGGGGGTGGTAACGAGGGTGGTCTTTGCCAAGCCCTGTGGCTGAGCAGGGATGGTGGAAGGGGCGCCAAGGAAGTGAACCCAGGGGGATGGTGACAAACCAGCAAGAGGCCACCAGAAACACTGAGGCTGCCATGGAAATCACAAGAGTTAATGAGCATTTTAGGAACGAAATTCCTCTATAAGAGCTTGCTGACAAGTGCTATTAAATATTCATTCTATAGACTGCAGAGACATCATTAGACACATACATTCAGGTTCTCCATACTCCTGACTCTGGCATTTGTTTTACGCTGTGCTGATGAGCTGAGGGGACCTGGCAAGGCTGGTGCCAGCCCCCCTTAGCAGAACTGGGGTCCACAGGGGCAAGTGTGGTTTGTGAAGGAAAACCTGTCCTGGAAGCCCCAAGGCCACCCATATGAGAGAGGCAGGAGTAGGAGGATTTGGGAGATGCTGATGCTTAAGGCACATTACTTTACCCATGGAAGGGAAGCAGTAGAGGTGGGATGGACAACCATACCCTGGGAAGCCATGCTGATCCCCAGGAGCCACGGTCTCACCACCACCATCCCCCCAGACATCTCACATGGACTCAAGGGTGAGGACTGTCTTGCCTTCCCCCCCTGCCCTGCACACACATCCTGGTGCAGGCAGCACTCCTACCCTGCAAACCTCTCTCCAGATGGACACCCCCACCAGGAGCAGAGGAGGGGCCCTATGGGCACCCCAGGAGATGCCACAGTCCTGCCATCAGCCACCTCAGCAGCCTCACCAGACTGGTGCTGCCTGCCACAGGTCTCCTTCCCAGCTCGGAGACGCCTCTCCTGCACCACAGGAAAACCCACACACTTGCCCTGGCCAAAGTTGGCTCTGCCCATGGGAGACAGCGCTTGCACACATGCATACATATATATATATATATATTTTTGCATACATTTGTGGTGATAGTACCATTTTTTTTTAAAACAATCCATCCATAAATGTCACCGAAAATCCTGGTCTCCTTTTATTAAACCTGAAAAATGTGTATAAATGTAAATAACAAATGACTGATACAGGGAGAGGAACCAGAGCGTCTGCTGGCGTCACCCTCCCTCCCTCTCTCCCTCCCTCACGCTCTTTCCTCCTCGTGTAATTTGCATTAATAAAGAGGCTGTTCCTTGTCGGAATGTGTTTCATCCGGTTTAAAATCCCAGGGCGATCCACCAGGAACAGCTCTGGGAGAATCCGACTGTCAGAGCCGACAAGACAAATGAATCCTGGTGTCAGGAGCGTGTGGTTCAACGATGACAGATTGAGAAGAACTGTCCCCCTCTCGACAGGCGGGCTTCATTTTCAAATTAATAAATCTGAATAAAATATTTTCCCTTTCATTACGAGCCGAGCCCGGATGACAGTTCCCGTGACAGGAGGGAGTCGCAGTGTTGATGAGGAGACTTTGCATGAATTCCACCTGGGCTTCTTCAGCTTTATTTTTACCTGCAATTTCATCCCTGTTTACTTCTCTCCCCTTCCCTCCTCCCTTGCCCTCTCTCTCATGCTCCCCCTCCCTCCCTCCTTCCTCCTCTTCCTTCACCCACTCTCAGCCCCTCTCCCGTTCCTCCTCTGCTCCTCCCTTCCACACCGTCCCCCTGTGATTTGGGAGGCGAGCCCTGGACGTCACTCCTGCAACACACGCACCAGCTGTCTCGCACCTCGAATGCGTACATGTATGAGATGCACCAAGTTCTCACTGCATGCGCTCTGTTTTATTCTACACATGCACAGGTGCCTAAAACCCCACTGAAATACCACAGCCCACGCACCATAAAAAACCCAACCCTGGGGTTTCATTCTCTTTACACAGAGGTGGGGTTTGGCTTGAGGACCAGCTGCCAATGGCCGCCCCCAAGGGGGATGAAGGCAGAGCTGCACCGCAGACTGGCTCCAGGGCACTGGCAGCTGGGGCACTGAGGGCTGGGCACGTCTGGCAGCGTGGCCAGCCTCAGCTAAAACATACAGCTCCTGCCCTATCGCCATCCTGACAGTCCCACCACCCAGCTCCCAAGGTGGAAGGCATTTGCAGACATGGGTTAATTATAACCTTTTCCTGGTCTGCTGCCTCAGGTACATTTGCAAGTCTTCCAAGCATCTTTCTTTGAGACAGCAGCCTGCCAACCACGGTTGCACACTGCATTCACACAGCAGCACTACCCAAATCGGTATCCAGCTTTGCCTCAGTGCAGGAGCACGTTTCCCCTCCGATGCCAGCAGCCATCCCCGGGGATACACAGTCAGCAGCACTGTGATGTCCCTCTGATCTTCCCCTCAGTAGCGGGTCCCCCTATTTTCTGCGACTGCCACAATACCCAAACCAGTCCTTGCTCCAGAATGTGTCTTTGGATGCTGAGGACGGGCAAACAGCAAACAGTCACGCCACAGCCAAGCACTGCTGACACTCAAGTCTCTGTTCTGCCTTCCAATCCCACTGTGACCCATAAACATGGCTGGAGAGCCCATAAACATCTTTACTGCCACATAGCCTCCAAGGCAGCAATGTGTCCCACTTCCCAAGGATGCCGTGGAGATTTTTCAGTGATGCCTCCCCTGCAACCTCAGCACAGCAAGTACTAGGCTAGGATGAGGGCTGGAGAGCTTCTTTCCATCCATGAAGGACATCCTGGTTTAGGTAAACCTTCCAGTCCTCCTGCATAAGAGTCGGTCTTCAGTTGGAATGATCCTCTGGATCACCCCAACCAAGATGTGGCACCCATGGAAAATCAGGCAAACCCAACCCAAATTTTGGACTGAGCTGGCAGTGACATGAAGAAAGAAGAAGCAGGGGAGACCACAGCGAGAAACAGAGCATCTGAGTTGGCTTGGGAATTTCAGTGACTCCAGGGCACATTACAGAGAAAGCCAGCAGAAATGGAGGCACCAGCTGATTCTTTGCAAACCCAATATCCCCCTCCAAAGAAATTAGAAACATTCCAACAGCTATAGCTGTGCCTGACAGTAAATTTGATTAACTTGCCCGTGGAGTTAATGATATAGAGGGCCGTGTGGATTTTGTTGTAAAGAACACAGAAAAGACAGATGAGAAAATGAGAAAACAAGAAAGTAAATTTAAGCAGCTGGAAGCTTTAACAACTGGCATGATAAATCCAATAAAGAACTGCTCGATAAAACCCAACCACTGGAAAGCCAAACATGGGTTGGGGAGGGAGTGGATGTGGATGCGCTTTGGATTCACAACTGAAGCAGGAGTGTGATTCGCTCATGGTAGGAAAATGCTCCCTGGTCACCAGCTGGGTGGCAGGGATCGAGAGGCTGCAGCCCTCTTTGGCCATCCTACACTGGCAAGGTGAAGCCAGGGACCTACTGCCCAGGCTTGCTCCCCGTCCCTTTTCCACTCTTGTTCCAGTTTCCTTTGCAGTTCTTTCAGGACCAGGATGATGCTGATGAGAGCCTGGGGGGATTCACACCTACCAAGCCAAACCGCACAATCTCTGGAAGGCAACACAGCATCACAGACATGTTTGCCAACCAAATGCAGACCAGGTATTGCCAAGAAGCCTGAAGTAAAACCCAACATTTGGACATCCATATTCTTAAATTCTATCTTCTTTAAAATTTAAGTCTGCTGAACCCTGCTGGAAGTCACAACCAAGAGGAAAACCTCTGAGAAAACAACTGATGAGGACACATCTCTGCTTAATGCAGCCACAAGAGCTGTGAGGCAGCATCCCATAGCACCCTATTATCCAGCACAGAGGCAGACTAGGAGCATTACTATATCACAGAAGACACTGTCGGATCCTTGCTGTCCGTACACTGAAGCAGTTTTCATATCCCCATACTGAGCTCACTGGTGTTCCCCATCCTGTTGACTGTGCCATGTAATTCCAGAGGTGAGCCACCACTGCCGGCGTGATCCAGCCACACCACTGTACTCATGCAGGGGGAAGGCGGAGACACCCTCTGTGTGGATGGAAGAATCCGAAGTGCAGGGAAATGGGGACCAGGGCCACCCATGCAGTACCAGATGCAGCTGGAAACAGTCCAGCCACTGTGTTAGCTCTGGCACAGTTTCCCCAGGGCTCTGCGTTGCGGGAGGGGGTGTTAGCTGGGCACAGACTGACTGCACAGAGCTGGCCTTGAGCCCAAAACAACCAGCCCTGATGGGACTAGCCCAGCAGCATTTAGACTGGGTCCATGCAGGACCACCCAAGTATCTTGGCCTAGCACTTCCCACCATCCATATCCTCTGCACCTTCATTTTTCCAGCCCTCTATGGCCCGGGGCAGCAGAGAACCTTTCTGTTCCCAGCCACAACATTCAAGCTGGCCTACAGACTCAGATCTGAATTTGGTACTTGGACTTTGCAGACCAATATCTACATTGCTGTACCAACTACATCCAACTTTGAAAGGTCACGGTCAATCAGAAAATGTTAGTTACAAGCACCAATGGAGAACAAGAGCTCCAGATGTTCTCCGTGCGTTCCCTAATGGGGCAAAGGTACAGATGGAGCCCAGTTCCCCAGTCTTAGTTTGCTGCCGTAACCCTAATTCCCAAGAATATTTCCCAAGTCTAGCTTCAAATTTGGAACTGGACTCCCAATAGGGAAAAGGCATCATCATGAACTAGAGACTTGCTGTAGCCAGAGGCTTTCCGGGCTCTCTAAGGCAACTTTGGGTGACCAAGGAGAGCCAAGCGGCCCTTTGGAGCCATTTCCCCCATCTCCTGCCACTTTCCTGTAGCTCAGCTGCCTGCAAGACCAAGTGGCTGAAAATGTGCAGAGTGCTCTGAATTGAGCTGTAAAGAATGAAGGTGAAGTTTTAAGCTGCTAGATTCATGGCTGGGATTTTTATACACACATAAAATATGAATCTCAGTTGTATACAAAGCTGAGCCCATCGTGCCAAAAGGATCCCAGTCAAGCAGGCCTGTAAAATGAAATCCTCTTGGACTAATTTAAGGAGACCTGAGCAATATAAATTCTGGCCTGCTCAAATGCAGGAAATAAAAAAAAAATCTGACTTGAATACAGGCTTCTCTCTCAATGCGCTTGGCAGCCTCAGTGTGCGAACAACAGGAACAAAAAAACAGAGCAAGAAATTAGCTCTGGGGTTGCGAAAAAACACTGTTCCAGCTCCCTGTTTATACCAGTCTTGTGGGCCTAATGAAACCCTCTTCAGCTAAAATTTAATGCAGAGATAAACTCTCCAATAAATAAGGGGTGCTTGTATTTGCTGACTCCTGATGACTTGCCTGACCTGCACAGTCACTTCCACTGAGCTGTTATACATGGAGAAAAAGCTCATAAAGATGCTTCTTATGAAAGAAAATATTAACTTATATGCCAGCTAGCGAATCCAGACTTCCACACCTTTATCTCCTCAGAGCTCTTCCAGTTTTAGTGGAGTAAAAGTCTCCTTCGACAAGCCACCTCGCTGGAGGCTGGAGACGGGCTTGCTTGCCTGGCTCCTGCTGATGAGTGCAGCTGGAGGAAGGTCACAGGGCTGGAGGAGCTTGCTCTGAGCCACTGGCCACCATGGTTCAGGTGCATCAGTTTACGGCCAGGCCTGGGGAAACCATGGGTCAGACAGGCAGGACAAGGAGTGGGTGAAATAAAGCATCCACATCTGCTTTTCTTTTCTGAAGGGCAGGGCACTGGGGCAAGAGGAGCTGAACTGACCTTGCCCAAAGTCAGAGAAGCAGCCTGAGGTCTGGGAAACACACCCAGATCTCCCTGCAAGGGGCAGAGATAACATCATCCTTCCCAGCAAGATAAAAACATCTAATTACAGGATTAGAAATGCCTTGGCTGAAAATGCTGTCTTCTAGAGAATGTGTGTGGCTGCTTTTTGGAGGGTGGGGAAGAGAAACATCACTCAGACTTGCCTTGAATTATCTGCCAGCTCGCTGGGACCAGAGCACAGTTGTTTGGGCATGTGCTGCCAGCCTCATGGCACGATGCATGGCAGCTCCCTCCCAAGCAAAATAGCCTGAGGACAGCTTGAGTGAGCAAGTACAGCTGTGCTACAGTTGCTGTCAGCCCCTCAGCACCCCCAGAGCTCACATGTCCCATGTTTTCCTTGCTCCAGCACTGTCATCACCTCTCCTGCTACAGGAGCCCTTATCTCCCTCCCATGTCCAGGGTCCTTCCTGCTCTGCCAACCCACCTCCACATGCCACAGAGGCCTGAAGCTGCTGGGAACATCAGGAGCCCTTCTGTAGCTGATCAACGGCATGAGATGTCCAGCAAAGCTGTACAGTGATGCAGGGGACATCCTCTAGTGGCAGGGTGATACGGTAGCAAGTTTTTTGGGGCTATTTTTCCAAGCTTTCTCCATTAAAAAAAAAAAAAAAACCAAACACAAAGCAAAAAACCAAACCCAAGTACTAGCCAGGAAAAACCTCCCTGATGAACGCATCAGCTTCAGCTCCAAAGCTGAAGGCAACTTCCAGTCCAGCTCATCTTTGCTCCTTGGGGCCTTGGAGAAAGATCTCCTCTTGGGCAGCCAAGTAGCAATTGGGTCACAGTGCAGGATTATCTGCTAGTAACAAGCCGCAAATGTGCTCTGGGACCAGTGATTCATTAATGCACTTCATGGTGACATATGAACCAGAACCCGAGGGAGCCTTTATTTCTGCCCTCTCTATCCATTCAGTAGAAAGACAGGGGAAAAGGTTCCAGCACCACACTGATTTCTAATGCTGATCAAATTAGCACTACCCTACAACCAAGACAACTAATCAAGGACATCAGGGAGAAGGTGTAGTTTGGAGTGCAGCAAAACCCTGGGTCTCTGAGTAATGTTGCAAGACAAATCCTCACTGTTAATAGTGACTAGAAGGGGAGAGGACTGAAAAGGCAGGGAGAGACGCTTTGCAAGATGACAGTGCTGCAGGGAACCTGTTGTGGACCCTCATGGCCATGGCTACAGGGTGCAGCACCTCCCTCCATCCTTGCGCAGGTCTCTTCCATCCTCCCCTAAAATCCTCCCCATAGGTCCCAAGGTTGCCCATGGTCCTTGGGAACTGGAAGAACAGACACTCTTCTGGAGAAGTGTAGTCCCTCCAGAGACACATCACCCACTCACACCATGTACCATCACCCTGCTGATTTGTTGTAAAAGCTGAGATTGAGAAGCAAAAACTATCCCAACAGCAGGAAAACTAATACCCACTGCCCACCTTTGGCTGCACAGGTTGAGTGTGTTGGAGGCACACTGACCATGCCAAAATGTGTTTCTTTTAATGGCAGCTGCCAAAATATTTCCAAGGTAGCACACATGCACCCTTTCACACCAAACCTTGGGGGTTTTCAAGAAAAGGCCCTTCCCTGAGACCAGAACTTCTCAAAAATGCACCAGCAATGTGCACCCAAGGTTCAGCAAGAAACCCAAAAGCCACTGTCTCTGCAGAAAGGCCAGAGGGCAACCCTGGCTCCCAGCTCTGCAGAGAAAACTCAGAGCTACTCCAGCCTTACACCAGTGTGGGAAGGCAGTGAAGTTTACACCAAGTACTGCCCATTACGCAGATGAAAGGAGCAGCACCAACATCCAGGGAAAACAGGGCCAGTGCTACGTAAGTACAGTCTTCACCGATTTAACGTTCCTGTAGGAGCTTTAAATGTTTTATTTCCTGACTTTTATCCAATTTGATTCTTAACCATAATGCTTCATTGACTTTTTTATCTTTTTTTTTTTTTTTGTTCCTCTCCACACTGCCTATATTTCCAGGTTATTAGAGCACTGCACCATGGTGGATTCACAGCTGGTGAGACCCAGCTGGTACCATCTTGCCAAAATCCATAGGGGCTGCTGACCTGGACCACGGTTCAGAGCTATTCCAGAAATTTTGGCACCAGTGGAGCTCTCCCACCACTGCCCCGGTGCCTGGCTTGTGTGCATATTGCACTGCCCTTTCCAACGTTGGACCTACAGGGAGTAAAAGCTGCCAGCAACTTCCCATCCCCTCCTGGTCTGGCAGAGGCTGTTGTCCCATTACATGGTGTCACCCTGAGTTAGGCTGCAGCAGGAGATTGGGCAGCCACCCTGTGGACACAATCCTGAGCCTTGCAGGTGACTGCAAGCCCAAGGAGGAGGTGGGTGGCAGCAGGTCAGCAGGGCTGAACCATGCTGCTCCTCTATCCCAACTGACCACAGCGAGATGCACACCCTATCAATACAGTGAAAAGGTTAATGGGATCACCTCCTTCCAACTCTATCACACTAAATGTGGGATTTATAGTGATGCTAAAATACTGACCTCTATCTGTTTTATGCTGATCATTAACTAAGATTATCTCACACCAGAGATTTGCTATACCAAAGAGCACTGACATCACTAACTGCTATTAAGTGTATTATACTTAAACTCCATAAAGGGGAGCAAAAAAACCATTGTCAGCAGCATAGGGAAAAGGCACATTACCAGGCACGCTCAGATTATATATATATATATATATATATAAATATATATATATAAAAAAAAAAGAGTAGTTGCCTGCAGCTTTCCGTGTGTGTCTGGCGTTTTGTAATATTGAGAAAAATCCCTGAAAATGTTTTCAGACTCAGAAACCCTCCATCCACAGACACCCAGACAAACACCCTGTAGCTAACAGATGCTGGTGGGGATAGTTCACGTTGTATGAGGTCCCCAGAGCCTCATCGCAATAGGCACTATATGTATGGGGCATAGAAAAGGTGCCTGCTCTGGGAGCAGTGGGTGAAGGCACCCCATGTCCCCAGATGGCTTGGGCTGTCTCCTCCACAGTCCATCACCCATGCTGGCTCTGCTCGCCATCCTCCTCAGCTCTCACAGCCACATGGCTGTTTCTGGGCAGTGGCATATTTGTTGACTTGCTCTTTTGGTGACATCTTCTTTTAATAAGGAAATCTGTCTCTTAGCAGCTTCTTGCCTAAGGCTGTGCTTAGTTAAAGTGTAAAATGTCAAACTTCAGCAAGGATGACAATAGCCCTGCTGGGCGAAGAAGAGCCAACCACTATATTATTAGATACTCAAGGGAGAGGGGAGGAATATTGACCCATTCCACGGAGAAAAAACACTAAAATCCCCGAGTCTACCCACCCACCCCCTCCCACATGGAGACCAGCCACAAATCCATTTCCACATGATCTTTCCAGCAGCCAAAGCTCATAACTAAAGCTAAACAGTAAACAGCACACCCTTCCTATTTGATCAAATACACGTACATATGCAACTGCTATAGGTCAAAGTGTCCTGGCTGTGCCCTTTCATATCCCAAAATTCCCCAAAGGCAGATCAGGATGCAGGCACAATGCTGGGATAACACATGTTGGAGCAAAGCCATGCTGTTGCTGAAAAGCTTAAGGCAGAGAGTTGAACAAAGCCCACTGGGTTCCCCAACAGCCAGGGACTTAGAGGGAGGAAAAGCCAGTGGGCACCGTTGCAGGCAATAACCGAGGGCAGCTGCACAAAGAGGGAGGTCTGCCAAGGGCTTGCAAAAGCAGCCATCTGCAGAGTGAAGGAATGCTTTATCAGGCTTATGGGTCTTCAGGCAATACTTCTGTGCTGCTGAATGACTCTTTGGTACTGCATTTACCTTCACACACACACACACACAGTAATGCAGGTGCAACCTTTTCATCTAGAGCGCACGTGATTGGTACTAACATAATTTTCTGACCAGTTCTTCCTTGAGCTGCAGCAGAGTAGAGCCATAAATTCACATCCCCAAACTTAGGAAGGGAGAAGGCTTCTATTTTTAGGATCTGAGACTGGACAACGTTCACCATTTGACCCTACTCTTCTTCCAGTGGGCTGTACTGAGACCCTGACACACAAGTTATGACAGGCTTTGAGAAACAGAGTCCACTTCTGGATCAAAACCTGGATCCCAGCTATGCAAGAGCAGATCTGCTGGTGGCTTTGTGCAGAAAAGGTGACCTTCAGATGCACAAAGGTACTAGAAGGAAATGGGTAAAGTTTTCACTACTCCAGCACGTCCCAGCAGGCGCTAGCTCTTGCACCCCTTCCTGTGAGCACAGGACCTCTTGTAATGTTCTCCCCATCAGGACCACCAAAACCAAGTCAGGTTGGAAACAACCACCCTGGCCAGCCACAGGATCATTCTTTCTCCTTCAAGCCTCCAGTCCCTGGTCTACAACAGGGCCACCACTGGGGTGCTTCTCCACCCCTCAGATCCACAGGAAGGTCCCATCAGTGCTGGGGCTGGCAGGGAGCCCCAGCACAGCCCTACCCCATCCTTTTTACTTGTATTCTTTTGCAAAACACTATTTTAGGGAAACAAAGAAACATGCAGTGCATCACAGCACCATCACCTATCCAGGTAAATGTTGCACCACAAGGTTGTATTTCTGGTTTGGGTTGGAGACTGACTACAAGCCAGTGGTAGCCCAAGACTCATACCCCAGGTGTTGCCAGAAATTCAAGACACCCCTGCTCCAACCTGCAACAGAGCTACAGGGCCCTCCAGAGCTGATGGCGCAGGCTGGATGATACAAAGCATTTCCAGCAAGCCCCATTCTTTGGAGACATCTCATCAGTCTCCAGGAGAGGAAGCAATCTATTCCCTCCTCCTCCTCTCCATCTCAGGATGGAGGTGACCCAGGGGAGTGCCTACATGGTTCTTCAGCAGAGCCACCACTTGCAGCTCTTGCCTCCACTTCCTAAAAGCAACCTTCACAGCTCATCTCCCTCTACATTGCATAACAGTTCCAGCAAGTAAAGAAACATATATATATATATATATATGTATGTGTGTGTGTGTGGTGCACACACGGGTGTGTTGTGTTTTCCCAGCTAACACATGTCAGGATCTGTTTAAGCCTCACTTTATGCTCAAATGTCACCCTGCCAGAATTCATTACATCCCATTTATTAATTAATTAAAATATATTTATACAGAACAGGCTTTATGAGACAGAGATAAAAATAACGTTTTGAGAGCTGTCCCCTGGACGGAGCAAGTGCTCTCTGATGGCAGCAGCAAGGACAGTAGCCACAGACTTCCCTGTCAAGTGCTGACTCGCAGGGAATTGATGATATGGAAATTTGGTAATTAAGGCTGGGGGAAAAAAAAAAAAAAAAAAAAAAAATCAGAGTCAGACTCCTGAGTTGGTGCTGGCCATGTGGCAGCTCCACAGCCCTGTCTCCTCCTTGTCAGTTGGGTGGTGGGATGATGGCAGCTCCTCCTTGCGCAGGGGACCCCAGTGTGTAGAGCAAGAAGGGGCGGGCAGCAGCTTGCTCTGACTCCTGTGCCACCCATCCCTGTACCCTGGGGCCTTGAAAAGGTGAGGGGATGCACAAACTTCAGCAGACCCCTTCTCCTGGTCCACCGTCTACCCATGCTGGAGCCTGCAGGTCCCCTCTCCCTCCCTGCTCATGACAGCAAGGCCCCAGAACTGGAGAGGAGTTTGCAGCTGGAGGAGGCAGCTGCCTGGCCAGCAAGCTGGGGAGGGACACCTGAATGGTCGCAGCCAAGGTGATGCCTCACTTGGCCACGCTTTGTATGGGGGGAAGGCTGGTCTTTCCTAGCCTAGCATGGTCTGACTGGTATTGATAAATGTGGGATTTCCCCTCCGCTCTCCCACTTTCCCAGGAGGTGCCACAATATCCTGGGGACTCAACAGCAATGGAGCCAGAACAGACCGTGCCCCTGGGAAGAGAGCATAGAGGAGCGCTGGGAAAACAGGGAAGGAGAGGGAGGAAAAGGGAATACAAGGCTGGGGCAGTGATAGCTGGAGGGGACCAACCCTGACCAAGCCCCTTCCTCAGGGCTGGGAAAAGGGGGAGTCGCAGCTCAGTGAACCTGCCCTCCCCACCACAGCAGCAGCCACTTTGCCACATGTACATTGGCTCCGTTATCCTTTTTACAGAACCACAGTGACATTTCTACTTAAAACTCCCCATGACCTTTCCCTGTGAGCCTCTCGTGCTTCACTTGTTCTGGCGGCTCCTGCCCGCCGCACCCTGAGAGTGACTTGCTCTCACCCCAGGGAGAAGGGGAGGCACAGGCTCCATTCACCAAAGCCAGCCCTGGCTTTTCAGAGTCCACCTTTGCCTGGTGTCTCCTGGTAGCTGGGGGAGGATGAGCTGACCTCCCTGATGCAAACCTGCACCACGGTACCTTCCTCCACCGGCACCAGGGGCCAAGCATCATGGGCCAAGCATCATGGGCCAAGCAGCAGACCACCCCTCTGCCTTGCTTCCCTGGCTCAGCCTGAACCCAGATGGCATCACCCAGCCATTCCTGGCCAATGGCCAGCCCACCCTGGAACCCTCGTTTGCACGCAGAGGGGTGGTCGAGGCCAGTGGCAAGGCCACCTACCTCTTCCCAGGCACCAGCACTGTTAGTTACCGAATGATGCCCTGCAGGTCCCCTAGCCAAGGGATCCCTGGACTTGTCAGTGCACATTAGTTGATGTGCTCACCTGGGGCCCTGACAGCCACGCACACAGCATCCATGGGCACCCCAGGAGAGCCAACCTGCAGCAGTTCCCACAAGCCAGCGCCCTTGCTGGAAAACACGGGACCAAGCAAGGCAGGGGTTTGGGTCTCAGAAGGTAAATCAGCTCCCCTGGTGCTATGACAGCTGCAGAGATGGTGCAGGCTTCCCTGAGCAACGTGTGTTGCCGAAACAGAGGGAACATCAGCTCGGAGCCACACGGCAGGGACAGCACTGCCACTAGGGAAACCCTCCTGTGCCATGGCTGGGCATTGGTGTGCAGAGCGAACATGAGAGCCTTGGAGCCATTGTGCCCTGAGAGTAGGTGGCCAGATCTGCCCATCCACCAGCCTCAGCTGGCAGCTCTCTCACCTTGTTTGTTCAACAAGGAACAAGAATAATCACCTCCCTCCAAAAGCCTTGAGATGGTAACAGAAAACATCATGTCTTGCAGATCAAGCAGCACTCCTCTGGATATGCTCAACCCTGCTCCTCCACTGTGCATCACCCTCAGTAGAGCTGTCAGCTTGCTGGAGGTATGGGAGGAAAGATGATCTGCAGGTACCTGTCACCTCAGGGAGAAGGTGGGGGCTAGATCCAGAGGTTGAAGGGAAGAGATGAGAAGAGGGAAGAGCTTGTCCTCAGCACCACCATCCAGTGCTCCGCAAAGACCACCCTGATTTAGCCAGAGAGCAAAACAGAGTATCAAAAGACAGTGGTGCTCCCAGCAGCTGACCCATCTCCCACACCACCCAGGATAGCAGAAGAGCTCTTGGGAGGTGCCAGTCTCTCCTCGTTGACTGAGGAATGGTGGTCCTCCATCAGCAGGTGCAGACACCACCTGTGGCTGAGATAACATGCCCCACATCTTCCAGAACAGAGGAGTGTCCCAAACACTCTGTGAACAGGGCCACCCTCCTTTCCATCCTCACCCTACACAGCTACTGCACTGTTATTTCTTGGAAGGACCAGGTCCTCTCCTCTGGATGTCAGCCCACACAGCTCTGCTGACCTTGGAGGAACTCTGCCAGTTTACCCTGGCTGAGGACATAACCATCTATTATTTAGATAAGGAAATACACCGGCAGGTATAAATGGAAGTAAATCTACCATGCTTTTTTGATGTAAGCAAATATATCTCAGCAGATCCTTACTGGATACTGTCCAGAGATGGTAGCAGCAAGGAGAACTGCCCTGACCCTGCAGTTCTCTTGTCCTCCCTTAGAGAAACCAGGAGACAGAGGGGGAAAAGCAATGATGGGACAAGAAACTCTCACCCATGGCAACAGCACAGGCCAATGACTGCATGGACATCAGCTGAGGACATTGCCTCCAGCTCAGCTGCCATCCCTCTGTCCCACCCTGTGGGCTCAGTGACCCCCCCGGGGGATTTCGGCAAGAAGTGCAGCCCTGAGCCCAGCTGTGCCAACACCTCGGGGTGTGCAGGAACCAACCTACAAGGCTCCCTCTTGCTTCTAAGCATCCTCCATTGCCCAATGAGGTATCGCACCCCAGGCAAGCATGCAACACCCCCTTCACGTGGCCCAAATTCAACACAGCCCAATGGCATGCAGGTTTGATCCCAGCTCTTACTTGTACCCAGCACAACCTGCCCGATCTCAACCAAACAATCCTTTTTCACTGCACACGGATAGCTGTGAACCATTCGTCATCCCTCGGGCTGGCAAGGAAACCACACGCACGAGGGAAGAGCTTCCCTGACTCAAATGATTCTCATTTTTTGAAGGGCAAATTTCCTTAGTCTGCCCACTCAGTCTTGACAAGGACAGCAGGAGACCCACCACATGAATACTAATGGCACCAGCAGCAGGGACACGTGGGGACGGGAGCGCTGGGGCTGGGCACTGCTGGCGGAGCAGTGGGGAGACAAGAAGCAAGAGGCATGCAAGATGCTGCAGTGGGGGGTGCAGGACACCTGGACCCCCAGAGCAACACACATGGGATGCCCAGACCCAGAGGGCAAGGGATGAAGGCAGACTTCCACCAGCAGCCAGGAGGTCATCGATATGCATTCGGTGGTCACCCTGGGGGCATCACCAGATGGAGGGTACAAAAGGGTTACGCTCTCCCCAACACTGTCTTTGGCCTTGACCCCTTCCATCCCCCCAAGCCACAGAGATATCCCTTGTGCTGAATTCTTATTCAACTTCAAACTGACAAACTGTTTTTAATCTTTTCCTTCCATCCAGCTTGGAGATTGGGAAGCAAAAATCAATACGGGCTGGCAGGTGATCAAGTTGACAGTGGTGCTGAGGAGAGAAACAGAGAAAGAGAGAGAGGGAGCGGAGGAGGTGTGAGGACAGGCAGGAGGACAGGAGTGACCAAACACCCTTTATTACAGGCCCTGGCTGGGAGGGTTCTGCTTGTCCCCATCACCAGTAGAGCTCCTTGATAAAATAGCTGGGTGTTGGGCTCCCACATGCAGATAGATGGTGGTGTGGGCAGAGAAGGCATTGCAATCACACCTTGCTCCCACTCCTCTGTACTTCCAGCGTTGGCTGCCTGCTGCCCCATGGTGCACTACTTGGCCACCCCAGCTGGTTCCTGGTCAGAATCCCCACGAGGGACCCCCTATACCACCACCACCCCATCCAATCCACTGCAACCCAGTGGCAGTGGCTGCTCGGGGAGCCTCTTGGCACCTTTAAGCATGGAGCTTGAAGCCCTACTCCAAGACGCCTCAGGCATCAGAAGAGTGGCATGTGTTTCCCAAGCCTACTTTTAGAAGAGGGTAGTTCAAGCTGGGAGGGGGGCAATCACAACAAAAAGCAAGTTTTGGAAAAAAATTCAGCCACTGTCACTCCTGTAGCCTCTGTTGCTGCTGTGTCCCTACCTGGTCCCCACCACCCTCCTCCATCCAGTCCCCAGAGGACAACCCAGAACTGAGAACGGTGAGGAAGGCCAGACCTCCCGAGCAAGGAGCTTCTGCTGAGCTGCAAAAAGGATGCAGAAAGATGCAGCACCCCCAGAGGCACCTGGTGGCTCCCCAAGTCGGTGAGTGGCAGCACCAGCACTGGGTCAAAAACAAAACCCCATGGAGCCACCCAGAAGGAACAAAGGCTCTCCAGTCCTGGGGGAACAAGTAGGACCAAGCTGGACTATTCCATCTACACATTTCCACCTTGACTGCCTCCCAGCATTTCCATAAGCCACAGTCTCGCTCCCAGAGTCGCCAGAGCCCCCAAGAGTGGAGCTGACATTTGAAAATGATCAGTTTAGGAACTTCCCCCCACCATTTTCCTTCGCGTTCCCCTTCCTATTGTTACTGTTCCTCAGAGCTTTCATCGTCTAACTCGGTAAATCTCCGGGAAATACGGCTGTGTTTCTGTTGTCACTTCTGATCAGAGGGATGCCAGCAGGGTGGGGGAAGTGGCAGGGAGGGGGGGGGGGTGGGGGGGGAAGAGGAGGGGGAAGGGAGAGGAAAAAAAGATTGCCTGGGGCCCCACACAGAGCCAGCATGCAAATGAGTGCCAACTCCGTAAAAATAGCCCCAGCAGTCACATTTTATTACAACCGTATTATTGGACCTGGGTTACTAGGAGCTGGCACTGGGGAAGGCAAGAGAGGGAAGGGAAAAGAGGGGGAAAGGGTCAGGTATCATTTATTCTAAATATTTGAACTTTGAGAGCACCAAAGGGGTATACACCCCCTCTGATACGCACATGCACCTGAAACTGCCAGGGTGCTGGATGCGCCACAGCCTCCCTCAGCTCTTGCGCACTCTCCCACCCGGTGCAGCACCAGCAAAACACGTCCAGGGGCTTTCAAACCTGTTGGATTTTCCACCCTCCCTTCCAGACTGGTGCCATTTTGCAGCAGGAACACTCACTGCAGCTGTTGCCACCATCCCTTGAGGTGCCTGTGCTGGGGAGCCTGCTGCCCACCCTGCACCGTGGGCTGGGAAACAAGAACCGGGTGAAGCACTGACTGCCTCCCAGTTTCTGCAGCACCTCTCAGCCACTGCTGGTGTTCAAGGGGAGGCTAAGGGTATTGCATGAGACAGAGGTGGGTTTGGAGGTGGCAAGGGGATGGCCAGAGGACATTGGAGACCCTGGCACAGGGAGGTGCTGGATTATGTGCTGCTCCTACCAACACCACAATGGCAGCAGCAGTGGGACACCCCCATTACTGCCCTTCCCAGGGGTCTGGTCACCTCTTGCAACCCCCCTGCCCTGCAAGCACCTGCTTAGTCAGCATTTCCCAAGCAGGAACATAGCACATGGGGACTCACTTTGTCACCATCACGACCAGCCTCCCTGGCACTGAATGGTGGAGCTGAGATCTGATGAGCCAGGGCCCAGTTTTCCCTCTGAAGGAGCTCACAGGAGGGCTGAGAAGTAAAAAAAAAAAAAAAAGATGCTGGGGACAAACTACAGACTTTGGAAAGAGCCCCCTGAACCGGCATGCACTTGAGTCCCAGATGCTTTCTAACAGAGCAACCCAAAAAAACCCTCATCATTGCTTTTCTGTGCTCCACTCTCCCCCAGTGGTGGTATTTTGGTGAGATTTCTTGCAAGAACAGTCCAGCCCTCCCAGAGCCAAAGCCAGGCTGGGAGAGGCAATGACCTCCTCAGGACAGACAAATTCTTGCAGTGCTTTCTTGAGCCAGGAGGCAGTTCAGACTGGCAGAGCAGCACAGTGAAGCTTGGCAGGGGCAAGTACTCCTTAAACATGTTGTTTCTGAGTGCTCCAGAGAAAACTGGGTCAAGATTTTCTAAAGACAGGAGCTTGATGCATGCCTCCCCATTACAGCCAGCAGCATCCCAGCAGAGCAGAAGGTGAGCCGGAACAGTGGGACTCTGTGGTCAGAAAAGCTGGACATGATGGAACTGTCAGAGGAACTGGTGACTTCCTTCTCCTCTCTGAAGCCAGAGGTGCTCCAAGGATGGCTGGTGCTTCCAGGAGAGCTACTACCTACCCTGCAATTTCCACCAACATGCACGCCTTTGAAAGAGAGGCTGAGTCACTATTTGAGCATCACCTAGAAGATCTGCTCTGTTCCTTGCTCTACCTCAAGCACCCTATGGGACCCAGAAAAGTCCTGCATCACTACGCACCATGCTGGGCAGGACAATAGCATAAACATGTGCTGAGGTGCTTACTGTGACAAACCACAGAGAGATCCTCAGAGGCATAGTTTAGATATGCTGAATTTTAGGCCCCCCAAAAAAGGCATCTCTCACAGCCTGATTCAGCCCCAAATCACACCCTGCCCCATGGCTGTGGGCTAATTTGGGCAGCTCCTGCCTTCACAACTCCCCTGAGCACTCTATTTGCTGTGCAAGTGGGAGCAGTGTGGGTTTGACACATCCTGTCAGACAGCAACTCCTTACACCCCCGGGCACGGACCATGAGCTGTTCCCTGCATCACTGCCCAGCTGCTCTCATGGCAGGATCTGGCCCCCTCACCCCAGATAGACTGCAGGAGCAGGAGGGATGCACACGCTCCCTCCTGCACAGCTCTGCAGTCCGGCACACATCATAATCCCTTTTGTCATTTTTTTTTTTTAATTAAAAAAAATCAACCCACCACCAAACATTAGGAAACTCAGACCCTGTGCTCAGGGTTCACCTCTGCCCTCCCACTCCAGGTGGTGCCAGCAGCTCCATCCCTTCAGGATTGTAGCAGTGAGCAGGTCCATATGATGGCATAGGGCAGAGCTATGGGGTATAGAAAAAGGATCTGCCATCCTGTGAACATTTCTACAGTTTCTTTCTTTGTCTTCTCTCTCATATTCCTCCTCTCTCAGGCCCCCACCCCCTAGTTTTGCAGATGTCCCAAGACATCTTTAGATTTTGACAAGAAAGAAATTGTCACCAGCGAATCCCTGTCCAGGATGCCAAGATCTTCATTCCTGAGAGCATGTGTTTGGCGGAAAACTCGATTTTAGAAAAAGTTCCTTTCCTGCAAAGCTCAAAGACCTTCAGAGGAATTAAAGAGAGGAGAGCAGAGCTTCACCCTAGGCCTTGCTGTTGAAAAGCTAGTTTTGGAGCTAATTTGGGAAAGGCCTGACTCACTCTTCTGAAATGCCCAGGACTCATCTTCCTGCTGATGCTGCAGGAGCAGAAGAGATGCCAGCCAGCTCCTGTTATCACCTCTGTGGGGCTGGCTTGCGATTAAAGGCATCTGAGTTGCAAAGCACGGAGGGAACAACATATGGACAGGAGCAAGGGACTGCTTTCCCAGCCTCTCTTTTTCAGACCGTAACTGCATTTGCAAGTGGATCCCAGAGCCGCAGTGCAGTTCTTATTCAGTGCTATTAAACTTCATTAACTGATATATCGTTTCGTGTTGACTCAACAACTCTTAAACCCTCTTCCGAGGGACTTCCTCAAACATGCTGTAAATTGCCAGTAACTGCCTTCCACCGGGAGCAAACTGCTCCAGCCCCAGCATGGTCCCACTCCCCCGTCCTGGGATGGAGCGGCACTGTGGGCAATGATGCTCCCCACACTCAGGAGCCTAGCAGTTCCTGTATTTATCCTCCTGCAAACCAGGGAAGGTGACCAGAGGGGCAGGGACTGCAAAAAAGCTACTCTCTTGACTCTGCTCCAAATGCAGAGGAAATCTCCCCAGCAAGTTCTAGATCCTCAGCGGAGGAAAACTCAAAAAAATTCCTCTCCCAGTGATCAAAGCGCTTCTTTGCCACAGAATTGACAGCTCAGCTTCCAGCTGAATGCTTTCAAGGTTCGCATTGTCTTATGTAAACGATAATCCAGAATGATCTTAAATCCAAAAAAAGCCCTCACAATTCAAGCTTTTGGACCTAAAACCAAATGGGTTATTTTGGCAGCATGTGATTCTGATTTTTAGTGTTTCTTACACCACCAACCCCCCTCCTTAATTCAAATATTAGCAAGACCGACCTCCTTTTAGAGAGCTCTTTGACTTTGATGCTGTGGCATACACAGATGGAATATATTTCTGCATATTCCAAGACACTCTGGGATAGCTTTGCTCATGTAATTATTCAGATAAACTAACCTGAAAGATAGACCGTGCGCTGCTCATTTGCCAAATTTGAGCGACTTTGCTTTCAAAGCGTTGGTAGGCGCTTCCTTCATTGCAGGTGACAGGTCCCTGAGCTGTCCCTGGTGGGAGCCCCAGGGGAGGCGAGAAAGGAGGAGGCAGCTCATAACCCAGGGTTTGGCCCCCCAGCCTCAGCCATGCTTTCAATTTGGGGAAGAACAGCACATGCACAGAGGGATGCTGGGGCTGAGGCACTGTCGCGAGGGCCAGATACCTTCATGGAGAAGCTTGCGTTAAACATGGCGGCAAGTCAGAGCTATGGGTTTGACATGGGTGGGTGAGGCAGATGAGAGGATAATCTCTGCTATGGGGTCTCCTCTGCCACTGCAAACCCAGCCGTTGACACAGCCTGGGGGGCAGCAACCGCCTGTGGGGCACCCTGCACCTCCACCACAAACCAGAGTGTTCATTCCCCTCCCCATCCTTTAAAAACAAGTGCACTTTAGGAGCAATTTCTAAACAACTCTGAGGTCATGAGAGGATGGCTTTAGTTTTAACAGCAAGGCAGGACCAGAGAAGCATCAGGCAGGATAATGGCAGGGCTGTGTGAGTGGCAGGTGGGCCACCATGCCATCCATTTACCACTCGCCTCAGCCAAGCACCATGTGTCATTATCTCAGGCCACCATATCATCATAAAGCGCATTTCTGCTGAAATTATAACGTGTCGCCTTTAATTATGCTAATTGTTAATAGGGATTCTAATTTTGGGTTCATTTTTCACTGTTAAAAAAATAATAGGCGAGGCAGCCCAGGCTTTTCTGCCTTCCCTGGGATTTCTCCCGCCAGCACTAATTGAAATGTCCCCCCGATCTGTGCTGCTCTGTGCTGACAGTGGTTTTGCCCCTTGTCATAAAATCAATGGTCTTCCCCTGCCCACCCCGTGCCGGCTTCTCTCCGGCTGCTGGGGCTCCTTTTCCCACTCACCAGCTCCCTCAGATCATCAGGGTTAAATGATCTTTTCATACCACCCGGCCAGACTGTCAGGAGGCATTGAGTGACTTTTGAAAATGAACCATGTTAAGTGGACTTGATGGGGGTTACAACCGCCATTATTGCTATCACCACCGTGATAAAATGGAGCCGTAATGACGGGGGAAGGTACTTATCACTGTCTTTTGTAGATCACTTAAGATGGTTTGGGTCTGAAGCTTCTCACCGAAGATAAATGGAATGTACCGAAGACAAATGGGACTGGGACAAAACCTCCCGCAGGACACGAGACAGAAGCGACCCAGCTGTGGCGGCCACATAAAACGATTAAACATCCAAAAAACACATCGCCTTTTCCTGTAGGAGCCATCACAGTAGGTGCCCAAAGCCACCTGGACGACAAGGTTTTCCCAGGTGGCTGCCAGTAGCCGGGTGCAGAGAACCGGGATGGGAAAGTAATGGGAAACCAGCTCTTTGTTTGCAGCCTGCCTGTGGGAATCAACAGTAATGCTATCTGAGAGCTGACCTGGCAAACTAGGAGGTCCTTCCTCGCTGTCTGCTTCCCCAGTCCCTGACCAAGCTGTGGTGGGACACCAAGAAGTCCTTCCCATCTCTCCACTGGTGTCCTTCCCATCCACCCTGCCCCAGGGTCAGCATCCAGTCCTGTGGCACCCTCTGTCCTTTCTCTCACCCTGATCCCCAAAACAGCTGATTTCTGCTTCAGCAGAAGGAGCACAAGCAAAGAATGTGCTTCAGCACTTGGCTGGATCTGCAGCACGAGAGTCCCAGAAAAGACGTTTGTGTGACAGAAAATATGATGTGAGCTCACGTTAAAGGATCTCTCATGTGGCATTTCTAGAGAGGGATGCAATAGGAGAAAACCATTGCTGTGTTTATTCCTGTTGGTCCTACTGCACAACAGACAAATGCAAACCTGAGCTGTCCCAGAACTCTCACACAAGCTGCAGCCTGTCTAGCACAGGCAGAGGAACCAGCTCCTGCCCACGCCGTGTGCAGAGGAAAGGCTGGCAGGAGCCCACGCAGGAGCTGAGCATGCCGCAGGATACCAGAGAGCTCAAAGAGCGTCTCAAAAAGCACCAGCAAAAACAGTGCAAAGAAGCTCCTATCAGCCCAGCCCAGCTCAGCCCAGGTGGGACAGTGCCAGCAAGGAGGGCTCACACACTGGTCGCAACCAGAGAAACACAAACAATACCAAATTCTCTTCCACACTGGAGCAGGGAATCCGGCAGTTTAAAACAGACAAGGAAAATATCACACACTTGGAAAACACTAGGTGAATAACAAGCGGTACCACTGTGCACTGGAGCAACATAGACCTTTGCAGCATCCCCAAAATGCCCTCCTCCCAAACCAAGTAGTACCCCATAGCAAAGCCCCCACTCCTCACAATTCCCCACTCACAGTTTGTGACCTACAAGCAGGAGAGTCAAAGGCTCTACTCCCAAAGGTCTCCAACACTGCACACAGAAGGGTCCCAGGACACCAAGCACCCTCAGGGCACCCTTGAGTGCCCCAGGGAAAAGGTTGAGGAGACAAAGAAAAATAGAGGGCCCCTGAGAGCTCCTTAAATCACCCTCTCATCTCCTTCCTTCCAGCCACACCAAGCTGAGCTGTCTTATATCACTTCAGTATCATTTAATCGAGATACAGGTGATGCTCTTCCTTCCCTGGCCACCTGGCAGCCCAGGCTGCTTTCTGCTTGCCCTGAAAGCAGGGGAGAAGACACCACCGAGGCCAGGTCACCCCAAAAGTACCACCTCCAGTGAGAGCCCTGGCTGTTATTGCAAGGAAAAGGAGAGGGTGGTGGGAGAAGCAGGGATGGGGAGCAACACAGCATCTCCTACACGAGTGGACAGAGCAGATCTCCCCCAGGCCACCCTGCTCCCCACTAGCAGCAGCATTTTTTGAACATGGAGGTTTTCTCTGCAAAGAGGCAAGACATAAAAAGGAGCCCCTCCACAAAGTATCTGAGTTGCCAGGAGGAGCCTTCAGGCAGGGAGAGGAGAGAGAAGGCTGAGGAAGGATGAATAAAAGGAAGAGACTGTCTGGGAAAGTTGGGAAGGGGAAAGAGCTGAAGCAAAAGACATTTTCTGGGAGTTGAAAGAACACCGTCAACTCGAGTCTCATCACGCCGGACATGTCAGCTCCAGTTGGGCACAAGGCTGAGACACTGGTCCCGGGGTGCCTGGTTTCTCCAGCCCCCCACCGACCCCCCTTTCCTTGTCATGGTGAAGGTAGCGCCGCCGGCAATATTGACAGCCAGAAGGATTGCTCATTTCCCACAGCCCCACAAGGTAAATTAAAAAAAGGAAAAGTCAAAGCTATCTCTGGCTGCTCGCACTTGGGGAGTCCCAACTCAATACATCTTGGTTACTCAGAAAAGATGCTTATTAATAAGCTAGAAAGGCAAAGTTAGTTCTGCAGGCTGTGGGGTCACCAGTTAGGGGATCACTTGCTTTGCAAGGACTTTGCAGGGTCAGGTGCCTGGACAAAAACAGAGACTCCAGCTAAGGCTGCATCTGCAGACTCTTGCCCATGTCAGTATTTTGTCTTGCCACATGCAAATCTGTCAAGATAAACCAGTATTTGCTTCATCCAGCTATGTGAATCCGATTGCATGAACACAACCTTCCAAGCTGGTGCAAATATGGCAAAAACTCAGCTTTAGCTGCAAACCGGGCATGAGAAAAGCTGTAGTCAGAAACCATGGAAAGTCTGTGAAATTATATCCACCACAAAACTCTGTTTCCAGACTGACTTCAAGGCAGCAAAGCCTGCACAAGTCATACTGGTGGCCATGTGCCTTTTCTTCAAGCAAGGATTTCCTGCTGTTTTCTAACCTCAAGGCAAAAGAGAAAACATCCGTCCTTTCACCAGCTTTATTTCCATTCCAGATGAAGAGCTGATCCTCTTTTTTTTTTTTTTTGGTGTCTCAGTGTCACAAGACAGTCTCTGAAGCACTGCCTTCCACCAGTGCTGGTGGGAAGCAGCTTGCCCAAGGGACAGCCAGATGCCACCTCACCAGGGGTCTGCAGGAAAATCCTGGCTGGAGACTGGCTGCAAACACTGGAGGGCTGTGGAGTGGTTGCTGCCTAGTGTGCCAGCCCTGGTGAGTTTTGCTCTGAGGCATGGACCAAATATGTGGTTTGGCAAACAAAAAAAGCTGTGAAGACAGAAGAGCACTTTTGCCTTTGAGCATGCATTTGGATGTCCCATGCTGGTTGTCAAATTATCTTGCTGTGATGAGCCTGGTGAAAATTTTTTGCTACAAGGATCATTGTTTGCATTAAAACTCACAACAAAATGGGGTTTCCTAAAGATTGACGCAGGTTCTCCATTCCATCAAACCCCAACTAGGAAATGTCCCCAAGCCTCCAGCTCCAGTCATCAAAACACAGGCTGTTTAGATGTAGAAATACTCTGTTTTCCTCTTTGTTTCACACTCCACAACAACACAGAGGAGAAAAAAAGCCCACAGAAAGCCAAACTGGTCTTCAAGGTTTACCTCCCACTAGTGAACTGGTCAGAGGTGGGTAGAAAACAGGGTGAAGAAAACTATAGAGTTGTGCACAAGAAAGGAGCAGCCACCACAAGCTACAAGCAGGCCTCTGAATAGCTGCCTAGGACCTGCACCGACCCTTTGCTGACCAGGCTGGGCAGGTATCACCAGGAATTGTGATCCAATGCATGGACTGCTCTGTGCCTCCAGAGACCCTTTCATAATATCACAATAGAAATGGTTGCCCCAAAAGGTTTAAATCTGATGCTAGTGAGCAGCAGCCCCTGAAGACCTGGAAAATCCAGTGGGTG
Source organism: Athene noctua (assembly GCF_965140245.1). NCBI lineage: Eukaryota > Metazoa > Chordata > Aves > Strigiformes > Strigidae > Athene > Athene noctua. The sequence continues at coordinate 30,343,947 of NC_134041.1, forward strand.
TCCTTCCATGGGGGCTGGACCACCACATTATGGTCTCACTGAACCTCTCCTGGGCAGTCTTTCACTAAACCCACAACCTTTGTGCAGCACGGAGTATCCGGCAGCAACAGCATCTCCAGCTCTCCAGGACCACAAGGAGCCAACTTCTGCCAAGATCTCCTGCAAGTGACTTTTACAGCCCTGACAAAAACACAACCCTGGCCTACTAGACATCTTCTTCCCAGAATTTTGCTTATTTTCCCTCCACCACCCAAAACTCTGCTGCAGAGCAAAACGCATCCAAACCACTGAAGCTGTGATTTTCGTGACACTGCTGCCTGGCTCGTTTCTCTGCTGTCCTCTCAGTTTTGCGAAGGTTAAAGGCATCCTTCCTCAGTGACTGTCAGACTGTTATCTGGGCTGGAACCGGCTACCCGAGCTCCATGAGGAATATTTTATGCAGAATCTCTGTTGCACCTCAGATGGCTCATCAGTAACCAACCTGCTGCTGGTGCCACGTGGCTTTATTTCCTCTGAGCCTACCTTCTGCATCCTTGCCACTTCCCTGCACCCTATCTGTACCCCTTTTACAGGTGTAAAAAAGTGCATTTCAGTATGCATAAAATATAAGGGCTTTTCCTTGGGCTGATGCAAAGTAGGGAGCAAAGTTTGCTCTGTGATGCTCTCAAAGGGCATTCTGGGAGGGACTGGGGAGAGCTGGAATGGAGACTTTTTTTTTTCCTGTGGAAGACAGGAAGATCAGGAGACTCCCATTACTCCGCATCTGACTTTTACTCCCAGCCCTCTCCTCCCAGAAACTATGCTAGGACAGAGAAATCCCCAGCTCCCTCTGCCTTCCCCTCAGGAGCTTCCAAGGCAGGCACAAAGAGAGCACACAGGCAGCGCTGGGCACCTAAGCTGTTCTCCCTGCCTCCTTCCTCCGGCCAAGGAGTGCACAAAGAAGGGCAGGAGAGTCCAGGTTGCTCAGGCAGCTGCAAATCTGAGGCTGATTTTCACACCCATAGTCCTCGCAAGCTGAATGACAGCCTACTGCCATCTCAGCCAGCTGCATGCTTTTTGGGTAGAGAATTGCCAAGGGCGGGAACTCATCCCCAGCGTGGCAGCCTGAGCACCATCCCGGCCAGCTGAGCCCAGGCTGGAGGAGGTGGAGGACATGCACCCATCAGCATCCCCACAAGTCCACCCAGCCTCTCCAAGTTACCAGGGCAGGCCACATTGCTCAGGCAGCTTTCCACTAAACGCTGATTATAAATGTCATGATTTCAGAGGGAGAAAGAAAACAGCTGGATTTGTCAGACAGCAGCACTGGCAGCTAAAAAAATGCCATCTTTTAATGTGCGAGCCGTGTATGGAGAGCATGAGAATAAACAGGAGACCCTGTGGTAACATTTTTACAATTCCCCTGGCTGACTGTTAGAGCCCTTTAACTAGAACATGACTGAGCGTCCCCGTTTCGGGATCTCAGCAGCACGCCCAGCTCCTCCAGGGATCACCAGGCTTCAACAACAGATGGATCCAGGCAACGAAACTCACGTCTGGATGGAAAGTCAGGAGGACTTGCTTTTGGACCCATCCCCACATCTAGTTTTAAACTACATTGGCATGAGAGGCTGTGCTCCTTTGGCCACGCTTCCTCACAACCGTAAATCCAATTTTATGGCACCCAGTCCAAGCCTGAAAACAATGCAAAGCACTGAACAGATATAAACTCTTTCTGCTGCTTCACAAGATCTCCAAAGGGGCCAGGAAGACTTTCTGCTGAATCAGGTATTGTTTTGTGCTCCTGCCTCTGGCAGGGAGCCAGATGCACACCATATTGTATGAGCCGGGTAATTTGGCAAAAATGCGATCATGTGCTCACCCCTGATTCAGACCCAATTCCTCCCATGGGGTGACCGGGTAATGTGCAGATCTGGTATTAATTAACGGGAAACCACAGCCCTAGGCAGCGATCTGTCATCCTCTTTTGGATGCAGCTTGTGCCTGCTAACAGCTTCCCCACTCTGGGCTCCCCCCAGCCTCTGTCCAGCAGGTACCACCCCAGGTCTGGGTGACCCCCAACTCTCCTGAATCTGACCAAAGACCCAGCTAACTGAGCGCCTTGTCTGAGAGATATTAAATCTACACTCCTGCTCCCAGTCATGCCTGCACCCTGCTGTGCTGGGTAGGAGGGATTTGCTCTTCTGGCTGGGAGTAGATTCAGGAGCAGCAGCAGCATCGAGCTCTCACGCAGTCCCCATCCACAGCACGGCATCTCCAGCCAAGCCAGAGCTCGCACTGTCCTGCTGATGGCTTCGACAGCAGACTCCAGGCAGTGCCGACTGCTTTGGAAATAAAAATCTCCCCGAGTTCCAGTGGTAAAGGCAGTGGTAGTACCCAGCGTGCCAGAGATTAAGCAATTTACTGAGTCAATTGTCTTTTTTCCAAGGACAAACATGTGTGATAGAAGATCTCCAGATCTGCTGGCACGCTGCGAGCTCTGGGCCATCAGCCCTTTCACTGTCTCAATTCATCTGTCAATAAACCACCATGCCCATTAAGGCTGGAGAAGTGGAAACGGATGTTCGTGGTCAACCCAGCAAGGATTAAATGCTGTGTTGCACAAATGATGGTTATGCAAGATTTCTCGGTAGAAGTGCCGAAATTCCCAAATCACACTACCCTCCTAAGTGAAGAAGGAGGGATGATAAACAGCAGGAATATTGTCTGGTACGAGGAAGCCCTTGCAAGAGGTGATATGACCAGGATAGAATCTCACTTCTTCATGAAATATCTGGGTGGGAAAACCACATGGTGCTGAAACAAGTAGCAAATTCCCTCCAGCACATGGGGAAGACAGGAGGTGTCTGCTTGGTGAAGGTCAACCACTGATGTTCCGCTTTGTCCCCAGACTTTCACAGCACATCTAGACTTCTCTCAGCCTTGGACACCACTCAAGCAGCCAAGCTCATCTTGCTAGGATTGGCCAAGGTGTGTCTTAATGTTGGTGGCCCTGGGAATATCGCTGCTACCTCCCCTGACCCTGTGCATTTGATAACAGCCAGCAGGTGAAGTTGAGAAGAAAAGTGACTGCTTTCCAGCCCAGCTGGTGGCATGACAGGGCTTGGTGGAAAGGCTGTAGGGGAAGACAGGAAGGTGAGAGGGACTTTGTCTCTGCTTGGGACAATCCTTGTACAGCACCTCCTCCCAGGCTGTCCCATTAATCTGCAACATCAACTGCTGTTGGGTGATGCTGAAGACAAACCTTGGGGAAATTCAAAGAGATAACAGACATTTTTAAGAACATCATCTAGGGTTGCCATATATAATACTTTTGGAAGGACACAAAAGTACTGTATATGTCATTACATTATCCTCTCTGGGATTACATTATCCTCTAACAGGAGTCCAGGAAAGATTTAGCAGAAGGAGGGGTAGAAGGATAAATTATCCAAGAGATGCTTGTTCTGGGGACAGTTTGTTTGTGGTGTTCCTTTTTTTTTTTTTTAAGAGCTTCCTCCAGGGCATATTCCTGGGACCTGCTGGAAAGGAGACACAGCAGCAGGAGTAACTCAGACCTGAGCCTCACTATAGACGCCATAATTTCCCACAGTTGCCTTCGCAGACTCCTATGCAGCACCCCTGTCCAGTGCCCGTGATTAAAGTAAAGTGCAAACTGGAAGTCAGACCACAGCCAGGCCCTGGGAACAGGGGCTTGTTTCCTTGACAGCTCAAAGCAAATGCTCACGGTACTTTGTTATGGCGGGGAAGCAAGTCAACAGAAACTTGGGACGATGTTTGCTTTTGTCTGTAACCTAAATCCCAGGCTCTGCCCTTTCCCCTGCCAAGTGCCCAGGAGAAAAAAAAGGAGTGGGTTGGGGTTTTTTTTTTGAGTGCATAGCAAAATGGCTAATTTAAAACAATTATGCAACAGCTAATTAAAATCATCTCTGCGTCCTAGAAAGGCGACTGGCCAGGTACTCAGCATGAAGCATTTGGCTTTACGGAGCAGCATCTTGTTAAAGCCCTTCATCCAGTGGCGGCAGCGGCTGGACCCATCCTGTGTGTGCCTGTGGAGAGCGGCTGATGGCCTTCCCAGCATCAGCCGAGTGAGTCCTCCCTCTTCTCCCGCCCCGCGCAGCACTGCCACGTACCTGAGGCACCGGCTGTGCTTTATGAAGTCTAAAATTTTCAACTGGTTGTGTCTTTCCATGCAAACTCATTAGACACTATTTACACCCGCTGCAGCTGTGCAGAGAGAGGTTTTGAACTCTGGCATTCTACAGTAGGCTTTGTTTCTCATTTACATTTGCATATTAAAGTGTTTGCCTGAAATAGGCTATTGAAATTAATTCAGGATTAATTGGTGTCTTTATCTCATTAGGACAATCTAATTTAAGGATGATGAAATTGTTTAGCCTCCCGTTTGCATAATTAGATTGCTTTGAATTGCTGTCATTATTGTGCTCTTTAGCATCATCTGTAGGCCTCAAACAGACAAGAGTTTCAACCTCATAAAGACCAATCATGTGTTACAGCAGAGAGCTGTTAACCCCTTTTAACCCAAACTCCCTCCAATGTGCCGCCGCACAATGGAGCGGACGCTCTGCAGCACCGTGAGGATGCAGAGGTCTCCATACCCCGTGTAACGGGGCATCCCCTCCTTCCCTGTACATGTTCGGGGTGGCGAGGTGCAGCCCCAGGAGCTGACAGCAGGCAGCCCTGTTTCACCTGGCCTTCCTATGGGAACAACAGTGGCTCTCCTGGGCGGTGGTGAAACCCTTCACGGTCAGATGGGGCCATGGGCTGCTCCTCCCAGGAGGCTGAGCAGAGCCACAAGCACTCGCTCTCCCTCACCCATCACTGGAAAGGGCTGGTGGGAACATGCTCAAGGACTGCCCGATCCCATCCCTCCTGCATAGCCTTGGAAAAGTCTCTTGGGCTGGTGGCTAAGGCATCTGGGGACAGCTGGGCTTCCCCTCTGTTGGAGCCAGGACTGCAAGGGATGCTTGTGGTCACGGGCACTACAGTCTTTTGTTCCCTCCAAGGACTTACCAAGCTCCATCTCCTCCTTCTCCAGTTTGCAGGCTGTTTCTGAAACTCCAAATGAGGAGCATCCCCTGAAGATGTCCTGGCCAACATGTAGCCCTCAGGTCTGGTACCAACATGCTCCTTCTGCTTCAAATAGTTCTTCTCTCCCCTCTGTGCTCACCTGGATGCTAAAAGGAGAGAGGAGAAGACCTGCCCATCCCTGTGCAATGGGAGCATGCATATGAGGAAGTACCACCAGTGCTCAAATGGGCTGGGGAAGAACAAAGGAAAAGAAAAGTAGCTGTAAGGCCAGACCTCCATCAGTAGGGAGGATCAACTCCCTCCATCATACCTGGATCAACTTTAAGCCTAGACTTACCCCACGATGCAGGTGTAGGCCTGATGATGCAAAGGAGCAGAGCCATGCCAGCCCCACACAGGGCTCAGACTTGCACCCGGGGCAGCAGGGACCAGCAGCAATGGAAGCAGGAGAGCACATTGAGAAAACACTCGCAGGATGGTTGTAATTAAGGTGTGGGTCCCCTGATGCTTAGTGCGTGCCCCAAAACATCACCCAGTGAGCACGCACCAAGGGACAAGAGGACGTGGGTTGAAACAGTAGTATGTGCAGAGGACACTGGCTGAAAGCTGCAGCCATCCTGAGGATCCTTGCAGTCCAAGAGTGACAAATTCACTGCAAGCAGCCTTTTCAGCGCAACCTTCCCCAGTCCCAGCTCCCTGCCCACCCAGGGGACTTGGGCACCACAGAGCCACAGGGACACATGGGCTGGAGTCACCTGGAAACAGGCATCCCATGTCAACACTGGCTCCTGACAGAGGGTACCAGTTCAGCATCCTGAGCTAAGACCTCACTTCCCCATGGGTCTCTCCATTAAAAACCAGTCTGTTCAGCCACACAGATGATCCAAAACATGCATCTCAGAAGTATTTTTACATGATAAAGCATCATACAGCATTGTAACCAGCTTCCTTGATAGCAAGAAGGACCATGGCCTTGTGCGTTCCCCACCTGTACCGACCCAAACTATCTTTCCAGATGGCCGCCAGAAGCCAATAGCCACCAAAGTGCCTGAATCCAGCCCTGGAGATGCTCCCTGGGCACTGAGAGCAGGAAGGGGGTCGAGATGGCAGCTCTGCAGTTGCTGCTGGGGATGCTCTCCGTCTGTCCTGGCCCAGCTCAAGGCGAGAGACCTGCTTCTCATTAGCGGGCGGCTGACGCCGGAGGTGGGGGCTGCGCCAGGCAGGCTGCTTCGCCAGTCGCTTCACGTATCCTAACATCTGGTTGTGTCTCATCACAGTGCAAATTTATGACCCTGGAAACAACATGTTGATGATGCACTGGGAAGAGGAGCCGGAGCTGTAATCCCATGTCCAGAGCAGGGACGAGGGGAATCGCCACCCGAGGACTTTGGGGGGGAGGGGAGGGGAAGCTGTAAGGAAGGGCAGACCTGCTCTTCCCCATGTGATGAGGGTCACCCCAGGGTGGGGGAATGGAGCTCCCAATGATACAGCACAGCAGTTTTTCACTCTAAATCTCTCTCCTCTGGGAAAAAAAAAAGCAAATTCAGCAACAGCCAACTTTGCACAACTTCATCTCAATGAACTGCCAACTTCCAAACCAGCCAACAAACAGGAAATCTTCAAGAAAATAAATGCATTTGAATGCTCTGAAAAGGAACATTTCCATTTGCAGTGATTGGCCAGTTACACTTTCCATTTTATGGTTAAAATTATACAGACATTTAAAATGATTTGAAATGGAAATGACAGATTGCATTTCAGGTCCTCTAAAGGGAGTTTTGTTTGCCTAGGATAAGTAAATGTTTCATTATTTTTTCCAGAGATCACATATATCAGTTGAACCAGAACACAGCGGGACTTGGGAAGTCTTGTTTGCAGGTTCACACCAAAGATGTTTTAAGTTTTCAGTTTAGCCCAAACAAGTGTTTCTAGTTATGTTGCTTTGTTGGAGCTGCAGTGGAAAAAAAAGAAATCCAGCTCCTGCCATCACAGTTAGGCAACCAAAGAAGAAAAAAAAAATAAAAACCGAACAACCTAAAAGTCAGTGCAAGAGAAAGAGAGAAAATGTGGAAAAACTACATAAAGCTTGCCTGAAACTTTCAGTTCTGCAGACTGTATTTTAGACTGGTACTGTTATCAGGTCCTTTAATATATTGGACAGGACAAACCATGCGTATGATGCCACATACACATATATATCAGCTTAGGTGTACCTAGCACAAGGTGGAACAGGGGAAGACATGGTCACCAAAAGCTAGGATGCTATTCAAGAGAGGTAGGGTGAAGGTTCTTCCCTTGGCTGTCTAACAGCTCCACAGCACAAGGGCCACTGGGAAGCAACAAGCAGGAGAGGAGCAGCAAGGGTCACAATGGACCATGGGCAAAGGAGATTCAAACTGGCACCAAAAAGGCCACTGCTGCTCAAACAAGAAGCAGCACAACTGGAGCAAACCAGGAGGAGAGAGGTAAGGATGTGTGGAGGTCTGGGAAACACAACAAACACAGAGGGGAGACACAATCAAACATGCCTTCAAATACACCAAAGTCTTTTCTTTGTGTTGTTGTTGGTGAATGGATAAGAAATCATAGTCCAAACAACCCCCAGGAAAACTGAAATGACATCTCAGGAAAAGCTGCAGGAGGTGGGCACCGTCAGGCAGCATTCAGCAGCCTAGGCACGCAGCCTGGAGCACCCACAAGCATAGCAGGCACCCTGGCAGCAGCAGCAGCAGTATACCTACCGTGGCCTTTCAGCATTGCCCATTTGTGAATCCATGTGGCTCTATGGCAGACACATAGTTCCTGGACAAAGAAATCTGAATGGAGCAGCCCAGGTCTGGATGCTTTTGCATCCCACAGTGTGGACAGCTATGGAAAGCACTGGCACAGCTCACCAGCAGCCTGACTCACCTTCAGCCATGTACCCTGGCACAGAGGTCCTAAGCAAGGACATTGAAATCACTAGCAAATGGATCTTCCTCTGGTCCCTCCAGAGCTGGCGATCTCTGGAGAATGTCTTTTCATCCCCTGCTTTCTTATTGCTGCTGCTGAGCATTTCCAGGGCCTGAAAGGACAGAAGCGAACAATGGGTCTGAGAGACTCTGAGAATCAGGGTGGATTTGTGGTGGCCCATGATATTGTTATCACTACAAAGTCACGGAGTCCCCTAGACATGCCATTTTCCTCTCAGAAGTACTAGTGAGACTAGGTGGCCACGTTGTGTCCCGTTTCAGTAGAGAGGGTGCTAGGGAGCTATCTGCTTAAGGGAACAGAGATGAACCTTCCCTAGAGAACAAAAATGGTTAAACCACCTGTAGGCAGGAGGGCAGCCTTCACCTCCCACACACTGACCAAGCTGGCTGCAGGCAGAGAAGCTACAGCCCTTACTGCCAGCTGTGGAGCCAGCCAGGGCGGTCTAGTAGCAAGGATGACCCCCATATCAAAAGGACAAGCGTGCCTCTGTCATCTGCTGGAGCACCACGATCGTGACAGCAGCAGCAGAAAGCACAGTGCTTGCCAGAAGTCACGCAAAGTGTTCAGGAGCCTTTGACCAAAGACCTACAGGAGTTTTAAATACTCTTTGATGGAGATGCAAAATGCTGTCAGGAAACCGAAGCTGGTTAAGGGGTAGTGTAAATGTGCTGGTATGAAGTAGCCGGCTTTCAGCTGCAAATCAGGTTGTGACCAGTAGTAAACAGCTGCAAACAGTAGCTGCGAACAAAAATGCAGGGCTGTAAGGAAGAGCCCACACGGGGATTTTGGTGTGTGGCTCACAACCCAAAAATGGTTGCACACAAACCTCAGTCGTGGAGAAGGACCTCCCCGCATCCTGGCTCCAGGCACACTGCTGGATGAGGAGCACAACCCCATGTATTTGGAGGGGCCACATCATCCCCTGGCTCAGCCAGAGCCTCCCTTGGGAGGTTAGCAGGGGCCAGACACAGATTTACAGCTATCCAACCTCTGTCAAACCCATATGCTTCAGCCTGTGTGGTTCAGTTCTTCTCAGGAGGACTTTGTTAGCAGAGTTCAACCACAGATCTTTATGTTTACTTGGAGAATGCTTTTTAGGGGAAAGAAAGACAGAAAGAAAGACAGACAGAAAGACAGACAGACCCCGGTATTATAGCGTGGAAGTTAAGTAAAATATTTTCTTCAGTCTCAAGAATTTGAAAGAAAAATGCAAGAAAAAAAATTTGAAAACAGAAAGTCTTTTCAAATTAGAAAAATCAGACAGTCCCCTTGAGCAATGTCAAAGTCTTCAGAATTTTTCTAAATTCATGTACATGTGCACATATATGTACTTATATATACGCTTTCATTAATACTTACGTGATTGCATGTTGCTTTTACCCCATGGGAAGGTACCCAGTGAAACCCATCCATATGAGGAGAAGTCCTGGGTCCTCCCAGCCCTCATCAGAGGAAATGTACTTCCACACTCCACACAGGTCTCATCAGTGCAAGCGAGATGGGTCTGGAAATGGCAGTCCTGGCTGCAGTAGAGTGATTTGCACCACTCCAGAGTGGAGGGCGACTGAATCCCAGCCTGGGACCCGCAGGCTCTCTCCTGCCAGAATAAGGAGGTGCCCGGTCGGGAGCCACATCCACTCCCCTGGCTCAACTACGTGTCCATGGACCAAAACCCATTGATCCTTTCCCAGCCATGCCGGCGCCTGCGCATGTGCCCCCAGGAGTGTCCCCAGCCCCTCACAGCTCCCGGGGCTGGGGGTGAGCACACCAAGCTGCAGTCCTAGTGTTTGGTCAACAACTCCTGACCCATGTAGGTTATCAGTCTCATAACCACCCAGCCTCAGTTTCCGAGTGCCAATCAGGCCTCTCCTTTGATGAGCGTTAAAATCAGATACAGCACTCCAGCATGGATTATTAAGTTTTAACAGTTGACACATCATTTCTGATACCATAATCTGGCAGCACTTTACAATAAGTGACAGGTCCTCACTAATTCCTTTTGTATTCACTGTAGCAACGTTAATCATGAGTGATGAACTTTGCGTATTCATATGGATGTAATAGGCAGTTCCCAAGGACTGAGACTGTAATTTAGCTTTAACCTAATGGGCACTGATTGTAACAATAAGTAATTATGTCAGCTAAATGCAGTGTTGATGGCAATTGATGACAGCAGCGAAAGCCACGACACCATTTTGGAACTAAGCTTGGAATAGTCATTTGTAAAGCTGTAATGGCCAAGAAGAGGAACAATGTGTCCTCTCCCATGTATCCTATCATCCAGCTACCTTCAGCCTAGCGAGGACAGTCCCAGCTGTGACAAACACCCTGTCAGCTCCCTGTTTTACTGTCTGGCAGCTAATTTCAGAGTAGCCAAAAATCCAGCCTGCTAGATGGATGGGACTGGTGGCTCTGAAGCTTGGTTAAAAGGAGAGAGGCATCTCATCTTAAATGAGATATTGGGACCCTTTCCCTGGATCACCTTCAGGTCCTTTGGGCAAGCCACATCAGGTGACACCTGGCCAACACCTGGTAGTGTCACCTTTCCACAGAGCAATGCTTGCAGCTGCAGACTCTGGCTCTGTACCCAGCCAGCAAAACCAGGACAGGCTGCAGAGACTGGAGACCACTGCCGAATTCAGCAGATGTACAATTAGGAAAAAGCAGGTCTAAGAAGTGTGCTCGATAACCTAAACCACAGCATGAGTACATCCATAGAAAGGTGCTCTTCTATTCCCCAGAAGGGCTAGTGTGACCTCTTTTTTGGTTAAGAGAGGAAAATGAGGATGGGATATTTTTAAGCAAGAATATTTGGATTTGAATTGCTTTCTTTAGAAAGGGGGAGCATGGCAAAGTCATAATAATAATCTTGTTAATGACGATAATAAGACTGTGAGTGCTCATGTCATCTTGAAAAAGTGATTTGTGCTACCAATAAGAATCCTGCAACCATTAATGTGGTCAAAAATGCTTGGAAAACACAAACACAAAGTAGCTATAGCGAGGTAGAAAGGACATCTCCAAGGAAACAGTTTTGGGGGGCTCCCGCAAGATGATGTCCCTGCCCCTACCAGACTGCCAGGAAGAAGTCTCCTCCCTTGATACTAGCAGGGCCTTTGGGAAGCCAGCAACAAGCACCTTTTAAAATACACAGTGTAATGACTCAGGTGCTATATTTATTTACTTTCTTAATCAATTTCCTAAACCCCAAAGCTTTTTTTTTTTTTTTTTTTGGTTGTGAGTGAATTTAAGAGAGGTTACATAAATGCCTCCTGGTGCTCTATTAAGATCATGATGGTCTTTCTAACCAGTCCTTGACAACAGCCAACAAGTGAGCTGTAGGCAGGCAGCTGCCTGCAGACCCTGTCTACTCTATGCATGACAGCAGCCCAGGCAAGAAAAGGGCAATGCTGGACTTGAGGCTATTGTATGACACTTTTGGCACCACAGATATAGAAGTCAAGAGTAAGATGGGTCTCTGGTGTGGTTTAAATCTGGCCTGCAGCCAAACACCACACAGCTGCTCACTTGCCCTCCCCTGCCCAAGGGATGGGGGAGTAAACTGGAGGGGTAAAGGTAAGGAGACCCATAAATTGAGATAAAATAGTTTAACAACTGAAATAAAATAAGAGTAAAAATAAAAGAAAATATAAATGGGTAATGCACAATGCAATTGCTCACCACCTGCCAACCAATGGCCAGCCCCTTTCCAGCTAGCAAACCCAGAGAAGCAAAGATCCCAAAGCCACAATCCCGGAAGCAAGAATCCCATCTATATACTGAATATGACATTACACGATGTGGAATATTTCACTGGCCAGTTTGGGTCCATTGCTCTGGCCATGTTCCCTCCCAGCTTCTTGTACATCTTCACACTAGAGGACATAGGAAGCTGAAGAGTCCTTGATTTCTTAGCAACATATGAAAACATCAGTGTACTACCACAATTATTCTCACACCAAATCCAAAACACAGCACTATTCTAGCTACTTAGAAGAAAAATTAGCTTTATCCCAGCCAAAACCAGGGCAGTCCCTCCTGACCCCTGAAAGTCACAGGGCTGTCAGCTTTCCCATGTGATGTTTTTGGTTTTTGAGTTTTGGTTTAGAGGTCCTGGCCATGATTTCTAGTAAATGGGGAGACCTAACTGAAGATTGAGCTTTGCAGAAAATGTCTGGTTTTAGTAAATCACCCTGTTCAGGGTGGCCTGGTTGTCACCACCACAGCTGTGATGAAAGCAGGGGTCTCAGTCACTCTCCTTGTCATCCAGCTGCCTGTTCCCTTGGTCCCTATTTCTGTTCCCTGGGGCGACCATCCACAGGCAATGCCAGAGCCCAGCTCAGGGCACACAGGGAAAAGGCTCCTGGGGAAGGCTGAAAGCACAGATAATACAGTCAGGTCTCATGACTCTGCTTAAAATCTACCTGGCAGAAAACAGCAGGGCAATGCTGTGCTTGCAGAGGCACGCATGAGGCAGGGAGCTGAGCCCTGGAAGCCTCAACCCTAAGGAGAGGCAGCCCAGCAGCACTACCACTTGCTCAGGGAGTGGGAGCTGAGCTAGGATAGCGGGAGCCAAGTTTTTCAGCAGAGCAGATGCATCAGCAGGGTTTTGGTAGCCTCCTGAGACCCCAAGAGCTCCAAGGTCTGCACTTTTAAATGGGCCATTTGTTCAATTTTGGTCCCGGAGGTTGCCTTGGAGAAGGGGGATGTCAGCAAGAACCATGCTACAGATTCTGGGAGGTCTCATGGGAGGGAAGGTCCCACCAGTGGGGAAACTTTTGAGGGAGGCATCGTGGCTGAGAAGAAACCATGTAAGGAGAAACCATTGTGATCCTAAACCACTGACATCCATCACTCACCCCAGGACTAACCGAGTGTCAGCCCGCAAGCGCTTGCCATGGAGAATGATGACAGTGTAGCAAAAAGCATGGGCAGATAAAGCAAGAAATACGGTCGATGCTTTCTCTTGATGACCAGGTTCAAAGCCAAAAATAGCTGCCTAAGTCCCTGATTGCAAGAGATTGGGTAAAATACCCAAGACGAAGCTGTTATTGCTGAAAATGCAGTAGGGATGTGCAGCTACAGGCAAAAATGTCTCCCAGTAATTGCAGTTGTGCTGTCAGGGGGACGCGTTGCTCTTGATGCCGTGCAACCAGCTGATCTGGGGAAAGCAGCAGCAGCCCTCAGGAACGCAAGGAAGGCATCACATGCTGCCTCCCAGGAGGTGGGAAGATGGGAAGGGGGTGCTGCTAGTAGCATAGCATGCCGATGATGGAGAAGACAACATTCCCCATCTTACCAGCCAGCCCCAACACCAAAAAGGTCTTTCATCACTATTGTTATGACTACTGAAGTACAGTGCACACACACACAGCCACGGAGACAAGGAGGCGAGAGGAACTGGGAAAAATACAGAAGGACCCTTGAAAATTACAGAGTTGGAGAAGATCAGAGGAGGAAGAGCTATAGGGGGAATGATGAGGAGAGGTGTACTCCAGCAGTGACATGAGGACTGGAACAGCAGGAGTTGCAGTGTTGCTCCCACTGCCATCATCTACATCAAACATATGCTCTGCAGCAACTCCTTCCTTACTCCAGATGCACTTGGCTAGGATGCAGGTGCCCCTTCCCAAATTAAAGCAAGACCAGACCAGACCCTGTAGGAATCACGGGCTGGCGGCAACAGCTCATGCGTGCTGTTCTGGCGGGGATTGAGGGGACCCCTTGGCACACACAGAGCAGCAGCATCATGCCCGATCCTGCTGCCGAGGCACTGGCTGTGGACAGCATTTGCAGCCACCTCAGTGAGGTGTCAGCCATGCCTAAAAGTGCACACCAGCCCCCTTTGAGACAATATCTGCTGCCTGATGCTTCTGAAACCACCTCCAGTGTCATCCAGCAGCAGCTGACACCCACCTGTGGCTGGTACAAGCTGCCAGTTTACCACCTTAGCCCAGCTGAGAAGTGGTGTCTGTGATTGCAGAGCACACCCACTTCCAGCAGAAATCAACACCTGGCAGGTTTGCCTCTATCTGAAAGGTCTCAGCTCCCGAGTGCTTCCTCGGATGGCTGCAAAGTCGCTCGTTGCCTCCACCACGGCCTTGGCAGGCAGTGCTGGTGGAGGGGAGACCCAATTGCTGCTCATCACTGCCCCAGCACAGTCCAGGCATCGGGCCGATGTCAGAGCACACTGTGACACAGCCAACGCAATGCCTGGCACTGCGGTGGGAGCAGGGGAGCACGGGGTGATTGGCAGATTGCAGCAAGTGGTGCCAAAAGCACAAGCCTTCCACAATTAGCGATGCCGAAGCATTCCCCCCTCCCCGTGCGAGGAATGAGACATGATAGCAGCTCCTCACCTAGAGATGCATCCTGGGCGGTGCTGAGTGCCGGGCAGGATTCGTGCCCCAGCCATGCTCCGGGTGAGGGGCTACCATGCAGGGAGCAGCCAGCACGGCTGGTCCCAGGGCGGTGGGCAGTAAATCTCGACTGGCAGCAGCCTTGGAGGCCAGCACTAATGACACCAGCTTGTCACAAACTGCACTGTCCCCCCTGCAGCAGATATGACAGCCCCAAAGTAACCAAGTACCCTCTATGTTTCTGCTTCCTCTCACACAAAAGTGACAAGAGGGACAGGTAATAAAAGTCTGGGCCAAATCCTTGACAGAGATCTGCTGGCTTGAGGCAGCTCAGATACTCATCCTACCCTGCCAGCTTCGTTCCCAATAAACAGCCACCCCAGTGGGAAGAGCAGCTGGCCAGAGCATGCTGCACACCCCCAAATGCTGGCAAGAAAGGCCACATCACCTCCTCACTTCCCTCCAGCTCACCCACAGGCTCCCTCTCCTGCACACTGAGAGGGGAAACTGAGGCACAACTTGGCATCCCCTCACAGCTAAGCCCATCTCTGAAGCCATGCTCTTGGCTGGGCACGGGGAGCCAACCTGGGAGCACTGACACAGCCCGATGCACTGGGGGAGGCAGTGAAAGTCCCGCTCAGACCTGTCCAATGGCATCTCCCAGCCACCCAGAGGTCTTCCTCCCAGGCAGTTTTCAACCAGCTAAAGTCAAAACTTTCTCTCACCACAAGCCCCCCTTGGTGGTCCTTTGCTGGCTGCAAACCCCTCATTTATTCCATAGCCCAAATTATTCTATGGAAAGTAGAGTTGTGGTGGTAACAAGAAAATAAGAAAGTGGGAAGAGCATCAAATTGCCAGTGGCGTGGATGTGGCCACTCAAGCAGCCCGGCCTGCACCCCACCCAGCCACTGCACAGCGGCTGGTGCACAGGGACAGGCAAAGGACAGGCAATAGCACTGAGACCAGCAGCAGTGATGGGGCCTTGCTGCGCCCCACTACCAAACCCTGCCTGCCACCAGCTTCATGCCACCACCAGGGTGCTGACCACCCCTGTGCCCTGTGACCACCCCTGAGCCAACCAAGGTTCAATCTGCATGTGTGCCACCAGATCTGGGGAGTGCTCCACCATCTTTCTTCTTGATTTGGGTGGATCTGGGCAGTCACCGCTCCACGATTGGAACTGATTCTTCCTTTTCCCACAGGACAAACCTCCCCTTCCACTGCTCACGCACCTGTAAACTCTGGCAAGTTTACAGCAGCAAACCCTTCCACACCTTGCATTCACATCTGCTCTCACATTACTGACCTGATCTCTTTCACATCAAATTGGAGGAGTGGACACAATTTTAGGCTACCTCTAAGCTCTCTCATCCCTCTTTTATTCTGTGTCTGCTTCAGCTTCCTTCCTGGGAAAGTTCTGAGGTTTTCGTTCTCCCACAGGTCTGTAAGCAAACCATCATTTGGTACCAGGAGAGTGCTGGATTTCCATCATGGCATCACGTTGTTTCTGATTCTGAAATTCTGCTCTTCTTTAAACTTCAGGAGATATATCTTACAGCCAAGGAAAGACTGACTACCAAAAATTTAGCCTCTGAAAGGTGCATGAAAGGAAACAGAGGGTCAGAAGCACTTGGGGTCTGACAGAATTTCCCTAGCAGGCAAGAGTTGCACCCATGTGGGTCATATCTCTCTGGGTCACAGGAGGTGTTAGCTGTTGCTGCTGCCTAAGCCCCCACGGTGCTGAAGATAAATAAAGGATTTAAATCTCCTGCGCTGGAATTCACACAAAAAGCTGGAACTTAGAATGAGCACAAAGGCAAAGCTTGTTGTTCTCACATAAAACCTCCTTCTCCCTGCTTTCGCTCACCTGCAGAACATCTCCCGGCTGACAAACCTCAGGGCCAGCACAGACCGTGCTGAGATGACACCAGATTTCCAGCAAGGGGATGGTCTTCTAGTGCAGGACAAGCAGCTGAAGTGCCATCAGGAGAGACAAAGGCGCCTGGCAAACTTTGAGAAATGCCTCTCATTATTTACAGAATGACACAGGAAAACTTCACACTGAAACAAGAAAGGCAATTAGTTTCCTGTACGGAAACAAAGAGACATCTGTGCCAAGTATGCTAACATATACACAAGGGGCAGGTATACAGTACATGAGGAATTTCTTCCAGCTGCAAATCCACCCCCAAATTCTCAAGTCAATCTTGAGTACTACGACACAGCAATCCTCTTAAAAGTGTCCAGATGCTTTAATAACTTAATTCTAATCTTCTCAGACACCGTGTTCTGTTTAACTGCTGAAGCACTGGAATAAGACAGAGGGGTCAGGACTGAAGAGTCACAGCGGGGAATAGCAGGCCTGTTTTGGAAGTCCAATAAGCCCAGTTCAGTTATGCTGGTCCCAAAGTCACCATGGGTTTTGCCTGGACTTAGAGATGATGAGCAGGTTTATGTGCCCCAAAGCATGCCCTCCCACCTGCGCTGCTGGCCCTCAGGCCCAGTGGAGTTGGACTCAAGATTGGACCTCACAAATAGGAAGAGCTGAATTTCACTGGGGGATTGAGCTGTTGGGCACATAGCTCAGGCTGGGTCAGATACATCCAGACCCCACCAATGACAGCTTGGGTTTGTGCTAAAAATCATAGAATCATAGAATGGTTTGGGTTGGAAGGGACCTTAAAAGCTCATCCAGTTCCAGTCCCCCTGCCATGGGCAGGGACACCTTCCACTAGCCCAGGTTGCCCAAAGCCCCGTCCAACCTGGCCTTGAACACTGCCAGGGAGGGGACAGCCACAGCTTCTCTGGGCAACCTGTGCCAGTGTCTCACCACCCTCACAGTAAAGAACTTCTTCCTCATATCTAATCTAAATCTACCCTCTTTCAGTTTAAAACCATGACCCCTCATTCTATCCCTACACCCCCTGATCAAGTGTCCCTCCCCAGCTTTCCTGTACCCCCTTTAAGTACTGGAAGGCCGCTCAAAGGTCTCCCCAGAGCCTTCTCTTCTCCAGGCTGAACACCCTCAACTCTCTCAGCCTGTCCTCACAGGGGAGGTGCTCCAGCCCCCTGATCCTCTTGATGGCCTCCTCTGGACCCACTCAAGCAGATCCACGTCCTTATGTTGGGAGCCCCAACAGGACTGCAGGTGAGGTCTCATGAGAGCAGAGTAGAGGGGGAGAATGACCTCCCTTAACCTACTGGTCACATTTCTCCTGATGCAGCCCAGGACATGGCTGTCTTTCTAGGCTGCGAGCGCATGTTGCTGGCCCAAAGTCAGTTTTCCATCCACTAATAGCCCCTGGTCCTTCTCTGCAGGGCTGCTCTCAATAATACTAAAAAATCTTGAGGTCTCATCCTCCAGAGTGGCTTAAAGCAACCTCTTTCCAGAGAGCTGAAGGTTTTGGTGGGTGAGATTTGCACCAGGAGGCTGAGGCAGGACTCGAACAGGCTGCTCTGAGGAGCTGCTGACTCTGCATCCTCAGAGGGTTGCAATGTTCAGCAGGACCAGGTCATGGTCAATTTGATGTAGTGCCAAGGACAGTCCCACTTCCAAGGAATGTTTGTGCTGGAGACCTTCAGGGATCCGTTCTGAAAAACATTTCAATGAGTCTTAAGTCTGGCTGTAAAAGCACCTTGCCCGCATGATGCACTGGGCAGGCCTGATCCAGCCTTGGTGCACATCGTCTCATGCACCCAGATACCCCCAGCCTCCACTTCCCACAGATTCCTCCAGACTTCCCATCTCAGCCAGCTACCTTTTAGACAACATTTTCTCAAGATTGTTTTAAACAGGCGAGGAAATTTTGGTGACACTTTAATACATAAAGTGCTTCTTATTTTCTCTATGCCAAAGAGCAGTGCTTTCTAACACACTTTCTGAGTTAACATCAGGTGTTAAACAGACACACACATTGTTTTAGCAGGAGCCCACGTTCTATAATAGGCTTTCTATCTAACAGCTTGATATAGCCTCTTCCATTAAGCATTTATTGCTAATGCATTGTAAAGTCTAACATGTTATATATGCTATTAAAGAATGAAGCTGCCATGTACTCACCCCTTAATAATGAAAACACTTACGAACAGGAACCTTATGTTAAAGAGTTGTGAATTAAGTTTAATCTCAAAGAGATCATCTAGCACTCTGCCAGTATATTGCGGCATGCTGTCAGTGAGAGGGCTAGGACCCAAGTCCCCTGGGAAAGCACTCCTTGACTTTGCTTTGGAGAAGACCTTGGTGAAAATGCTCCCCAAACAAGAGTTAGCCTAAATACCACCAGAGTGCTGGAGATCCAGAAGACCTAGTTTGAGCTCTTCCTCTTAGGGACTCCCAGATGTGCCCTGGCTATCGGCTTTCTAATGATTCAATATAAAACCCAATCATTAGAAACCCCTTTAGATGAGATACCTCTCCGCCTGAGCATTATCATAATTTTTTCTTTACTAGTCAATAAAAAAAACATTAACCTTTTTTAAAAATGGAGCAAATCCCCTTCCTCTGGCAAGTAGCAGGTTTTTTTACACAATCTTTGCCTAGATAAGATTGCCCAGGGCACAAGGAGCAATGACCTGATACTACAGGATTCAGCCACAAAGGCAAACAGCATCAAGACTGTTCCGTTGGAAAGAGAAATTGTCTCGATCTCTTCCCTCCTGCTGGTCTCACCCTCCCAGGGATCTATTTATACACACACTGCTGCACAACAAGTCTTGCCTTTGTTCCTTTTCCCTGTTCATGAGTTGCTGAAAAAGCAAGCCCCACATCTCCAAAATCATTGTCCTGCAAACCCTACAGCAGGATGTTGGATCTGCATAAGGCAGGAGAGGGATTTTTGGTCACTGCAAGCAATTGACTTTTTTCACACCCACCTCCCTCCTGGCATTCAGTGACAATGGGACACCCACTCCCGTGTGCGTCCTTGAGGATCTATGTTTAGATCAGTGGGACTGACCTTAGGTTGGTTTGGGAGATGGTATATTCAGAGAGCTTATTCTGCAAGGATCAGCTAAGGATAACTCAGCTTTCACATGGGAAAGGATGAGGAAGACTCTGGTCTTCATCGGCACTTGCTCTAACCTGCCAAGCTCATGACTGCTGGGTTTTTATCCCACATCTTGAAACTAAAAACCACATAGCCAAGTGACAACCCCAAGACCTCAGTGACATCTCTAGTGTGAGTCAAATAGCAAGGCATTTTGGATGGTCTGGGTTTTGGTATCCAAGATGCTTTTAAACAAAAGCGCTCCGGGTACCTGGAACTCCCCCCAAAAACTCTCAAGTTCTTGCAGAGGTTTCTGTGTGGTGAGGAAGCCCATTCCTGTATGCCTGTTTGCTCTCTCTCCACACTACCAGCAGTTGTCTCAGTGGGAGTTCAACATGGAAACACCCACACAATACTCAGGAAGAGCTTCAGCACATGATTGGTTGTGTTCCTTGTGCATCCAAGATGTGTCACCTTAGGACAGTCTGCATCTTGGGAGGGAAGAGCAAAGAGGGGCAGCCACGTGGCTTCCATATGGTCACAACAGCAGCACAGGCTTCAGGGACAAAAGACATACCTCAAGGGGTTGGTGCAGTTTCTAGTTTTGTGCCCTGATGCTGCTGGGACATCCAAGGGCTCACACACAGGGACAGTCACAGCTCATGAGGGAGATCCCAACTGGGGTCCACTTGCTCTCCAGGAGCTGCTCACACCCACAGTCACCAAGGCTCTCCTGGGCTCACCAGCATCAGGAGTACTTCAATCACACACACATGTGCAGCTGCTGTGGTTAAACAGGGCACCTAAATTTTCATAGAGACAGAAACACACTTGGAAGAGATGGAGAGAATGAACCTTCTCATTACCTGCAAAATCTCTTCACAGTCTGCAAACGTTTAAAAGAAGAGACCACTACAGCCGACTGCTCCGTATCCTGGAAGTCAGATCAAAAAAAAATACAGTGGTTTCCCCCCTCAACCTTTAGGTGATGTATTTTTCTAAACTTCTAAGTTTTTGCAAATGAAAAGGGAAAAAGTTCATCTCAGGCTGACATACCAGTGCCCTCAACACTCAAGGTAGGGAGCTCAGAGAGCCTCACTCCTCATGGCCTGCAAGGCCCCACATGGACACAAGAGGACCCCATAAAATCTCCCCAGACAAAGCTCCCCAAGCCCAGATAGGCATCAAGTCTTCGTGAGTGCACCATGGAGTTGCCTTCCTCCCCCCATGACAATTGCCTTTCTTTTTGGTGCCCGTGGTTCCCTTTGTGTTTACGATAACAGAGGGATGCTTTATTGCATTTCGTCCGGCCCGCTGCCATGGCAACAGGCAGTTGCTGCGTGCTGTAAAAATAACCCTGCTTCTTTGATAGATTTCACTTGAGTGAAAATAACCCTTAAAAATAGGTTGAAATTTCCATACTAACTCTTCCAGGAGGTTCCAGGGAGGCAAGGATGAATTGCAGGATCTGCTGATGGGATGCACAGTGCTACCCCGGCACCCTCCAAGCCTTGGCGCTCAGCTCTCACAGAGAAGCCTGCAAGGATGATTTTTGGGAGTCACCACTAGCCAGTCCCCCTGGGTTACAGTCGTGCTGATGACATGGAGAAAGGGCCGTGCCCACCATCACTGATGTGGCCCACAGTGCAGCTCCTGCACGGCCGTCTCAATGGATAGGCCAGTGGATGTGGTGGATCTGCAGGGTTTCTTGGTATTTATTGCAAAGAGAATGTGTGGTGTGCTCTCAGTGGCTGCTGAGGGGGCCTGGTTGGGATAAAGATCAGCTTTATCTTCTCAGCTCCTGTGCACCACTACCTCAGAAAAAGACTTTTGCTTTCTCCAAGGCTCAGGGACCCTTTGCTAGAAGCTGGTGCTCTCCATCAGCACATAAGCATTTTACAGTTGGTCATCACCAGGAAACTTCATCACAGGTTTTGGATTAATAGATCAGAGCACATGAACAGCCAGGGTTGGATCTCTCCCCAAAACAAAAGCTCCTCTCATGCCTGGAAGAGCTGTAATGGTCATCTCCTCACAGGCCCCATGCCCAGATTCTCAGGGGTAGTAATGCAGTGAGATTCATGGGCATGACACATGCTGATGCTAGGAGAGGTTCAAGCTTCCCTTCTTTGCTTCAGAGCCAGCAGAAAGATATTCAGAACATTGCTCTGGAGCAATGACAGTGTTGCTCTCATGACCACTCTTGACGCATCCGCAGCCAGAAAGGTCCTTTTTTCGTTTTTGGCTGATTTCTTTCATTTTTGTTCTCCCAACCACTCAACTCTTCTTCCTCCAAATAAAAGCCAATTCACATTTTAGAGGTGGCCCCCGATTCCTCCCATGAGTTTAGGTGAGTTGAACCATAAGAAGTGGAGTAATGAGATTATGATTAAAAGCACACCTTGATAGTGAGGCATCCATCAAGCTGTCATAGAAATCGTATCTTGGAGGCTGCTCTCATCAATCTGACCTTTCAATTATTACCCAGAGTTCATGACTCTAAGTGTATATAATTCCTACCTCAAATCCAAGAATACACGCCTTTGGTTTTTTGGCTTGCCTTGTGCATGGCTGTGCAAGTTCTCCTTTGCCATCACATTATCGATGCTTCACAATGCAAATTAACTTAAAATATCTCCTCTCTCACCCAAAAGATTGGGAACAAGATCAAGACACTACCGGGGCACCAGAAGAAGGCTGTTTGAAACCTTTATCAGTGTCTTTTTTACTTTTTCTCATTTTTTTTAAAGCCAGTGACCACTAAGGCTAACTCCAGTAGTGCTCACAGCCCACACCCTTTTTTGGCTTGTGTCCCCACAGAGAGATAAGGCTGCTCTAGCTATGCCACAGCACATCCCCAACAGCAGGGAAGGCCTCCAATCAAACCAGAACAAGCTTACCCAGGCATCTGTGCAGATGAGATTTTGTGCTGAAACACCACTGGAAAAGCTCCTTTTTGTGAGCTACACCCCAGACATCATGGTATTTCAGAAGTGGCACAGAGCTTAATTCAGCTTTTCATTGGTGTCACTAGGAGGATTTCTCCACATTTCTCTAGGACCAGAGCACCACTCACCTCCAGCCAGCTCCATGCATCCCACCCCACCATCTTATTTGTAGCCTAACATATGTAGGACATCAGCCTGTGTCCACAGGGAATGCCCAGTGCCTGGGAATGGGGCATCCTCTTGCTGCCTGATGACTTTTCCTAGCACAGCAAGTTAGGAAGTTGTTCCTAGACTGATAAAATTAAATGAAGCTATTTGCTTTATATTTTCCCTCCAAAGGAACAATCTATTTTTTATAAGAGTAAACTTCCCTGCTATCTAGAGACTTTTCACAAACAAAAAGCCACAACAGATACGTTGCAGGAGAAAATAAATCCCTGGCTGGTAAAGAAAAGACGGAGGAAATTGAAATGCCTTGATTTGGGATCTTTGACAGATCCAGCCCTGAAGAAGTTTCGTGTTATTTGTATTATTGTAGCATCTGTACAGCCTCTAATCACAGATTTCTTGTACAAATAAGTACCGAATGGCAGTCCTTTTGCAAAAATCTCTGCACTGCTCACATGACTGAAACTGTGGGAACTTCCATAACAAGACCCTTGAAAACAACCCCAGAGATTTTTAGCATGATCCTCAATTCTGCAGCAAAGGTGTTCAGGTGAGGTCAGGCAAGACCAGAAGATATTCTGTGAGTCAAAAACACTCTCAAAAGAAGGAGCAGCTTTCAGAAGTGACCCCAAGGCTGAGAGGACATAAGGACATTTGTCTGCCGACACCTGTTAATCCACACAGCTCTTTGCAGTAAAGCTGAAGGTGGACTGAATACGTGCTCACGCGTCACAGGATAAACCTTCTTCATTCACAGCCCTGCCCAGCTGGCATCACTACAGACTCATTTCTAAGCCACTGTCATTATTGGCAAATGCCTTCTCCAGGGAGAAAACACTTAGCAATATTTCAGGCACAATTCTGCTTTAAAAGCCTTACTGAATGAAAGATTAAAGGTAAACAGTAACATATCCCCAGTGGACAGTCGTCTTCAAGACAAGCGCAGGACAAGAATGCATCAGCCATGCAGCCATCACGGTCTCTTTTTCTGACACAACTTATTCCCCCAGTCCCATACTCTGCATTGCATAGCTCTGAGCACTATGCAACCAATTCCAGTTTAAATGCTTTCATAGCACGGATTTCCCAAAAGTCACCCAAGAAACTTCATCTAGCTGAGCGACCAGATGCCTCTGCATCAGGCTGCTCAGTGTGAGCCTGCAGAGGCTGAGCCAAGCACTCACAGTTCAGCTCCTTGTGCTTGCAAACCTCAGCCCCCTTCAGGACTGGTTCCACCTTGCTCCTGGAAGTCCAGTGCAGGTTCCCCTCTGTCCAAGGAACAGGTCATACAGCCACACACCACCATTGTTCTTTTGCTCCGATCTGGTAGCCACATAAAACAAGCAGTCTGGAGGCCACTAAATCTACAGTGCCACAGGTTGCTCCCTCACAGCCTGGCCTCCGCATGCCAGAAGAATCACGAAGGTCCTGATGACAGCACCAGCTGGAGCACCTCTGTAACAAAAAGATGAGACCTGCAAAAGCACTACATCCATTTTCCCATTCTTCCTCTGCCACTTCCCACACCAAACCTTCACTCTCAGGAATCAAGTCTCTGCTGTCTTAGAGAAAACCATTTCATTTACATCTTCATAATATCCCAAAAGGAAGAGGCTAATTACAGTTATCACCTCTGTCTGCTATATGAAATGAGCTGATGGGCTCATGCATGCATATGAGCAAGCAACGTCCACCTCATCCAACATAAAACTTGTCACTAGCAAAAGGCAGCCCCTTTGGCAGCGGCCAAGGGAGGAGAGGCCACAAGTTGTGCTGCTGCCAAGAGGAAAGTTCTCTCTTTCACAGGAGCAAAGGAGGCAGCATGCTCACATTTCACCTCTGTGCAACCAAAACGATGCTTAATGCCTCCCTTAAGGTGGTAACCGCTGTTGAGCTATGCTGTGCAGGAAGGCTCTAATCCTGTGCTAATTTATTTTATCAAATTAAAAAGATGAGCATCCATGGAACACCAGAGACCTCCTGTTCTCAGGGTCCCAGCAGAAAGCTGCATGATCCCTTTGTAAAGATGGTTGGGGGGTTGTTGTTTTTATTCTGTTTTGCCAAGAATATAAAATTAATAAAACAGGATTAAGGGAGATATGGTTTTAACTGATTCCTTAATCCCAGAGAATAATTAATGAGAGCAATGCACCACTTGGCTCGACTCTCCCTACATTTGAATAATAAATAGCATCCACTAAAAAAAAAAAATAAATAAAAGAGAGAGAGAGAGAGAGAAATGGAGCAAGAAGAAGGTTGAGCTGTAAATTCTTAATACAAAGAGCTTTAGCCATATGTATGTGTGCATCACTTTCTGGACTTGGATCCAGAAAATACAGAATAGAAAAACTGAGAGATCAGTTCTGGCCACACACAGATGTGTTTAAGCCAAGATTTACAGGAATATCCACACATTTAAGAAACAAAATACCACTAAAAGTCTAGATAAATTGTCCCCATTAGGCCCCGCATTCTACCATCAGCCAAGACTGGCTTGGGTGCTGTGATCCCAAAGCAAGATGCTATCCTCAGCCAGAGCTGCTCACTCTTAATATACCAGTCTGCATAAAATACATAACTTGAACTCCTGCAACATTCATCCTCGTGTTCCCAATCACGCCATGTGCCAAAGGCAGGTCTGGTCTACTAAGAAGCAGCTCTGTAAAGATGCTGCAGATAGGATTTAGGCCACTGAATTTGAACAATCTAATAGTTGCTTATGATTTTCTGTAGGGCCTTCTATTCAATGGAGCAAGGGTATCTTGGGGTCCTCCAACTTAGGCACCTATTTTATGGTGGGAGGAATCATCTTTTGGAAGCGTCCCACAGCAGGACAAGAGCCCTTTGAGACTGAATAACTCTTAAATTCAGTTGTGTCCTTACTATCTTGTCTTAGAGATGGAACATGCCTTCCCAGGGCTTACTCCAAGAGTTCCCAGTGATCACCATGTCTCAAGTATCTCCCAGCCCCTGACCACTGCTCACCTATAGACCAAGCAGAAGTCCCTGCCCTGAGGGGTTCTTCATCCCAGCATGAAGAAGAAGGGTTACCACCTGAGAGAAACACAGCTTTTCAAAGGATGGGCTCATCACTATTTCTTAAGCTTCTTAACTTGAAGGGGAACCAAGGATGCTCTTCAAGGGGTCATTTTTTTTAACTGATACATAGATTGGTGGACTTTTATTAGGCTTTCATATGACATCACCTTGACCTAGCCAAGACCAAGGCAGCCCACGTTTCAGGGTAGAATTCCCTGAATCCTAGAAGAGCATCTTACCTCTGGAGGCCCACACCAGCTGACCGGGCAGGAGGTCAGAGACTTAAGGAGGAACATCTGAATAAACATGGCCTCATCACTGTCTGCAGTCCCTGTTAAGGCAGAGCTTTGCTTTGAACTCCTTCCTGATGAAATGATTAATGAATGTCATGCAGACCTCTTCCCTTCCTTCCTCTGCTTTCACCTGCCACACAGAGCAATACCAAATGAGGTGATCATGACAAACACAGCTCTAATTCTTTATTAATATTAATCAGAGGCAACCTTTCCATTGCCACCAGAACCCGAGCGTGTGTTGGCAGGGAGGGGATAACACCATGGCAGTGACATTTCCTGGGTAGGTGATTTTTTTAAAATTTTTTATTTTATCTTGTACCTTCCCTTCCCCCCCTTTAATAAGGGCTAGCGATACCTTGTACAAACATAGGAAGGAAGAAGCTGATTAAATAGCAGAGTTGGAGCATAATGAAAGAAAAAACCCACTGCAAACATGTGCTGATTGTTTTAAACAGGAGGCACCGGGAGGTGGATTTCAGGTGATACCGCAGTGGCTCCTCTCATAATCCCAGCTAAGGCGGCATTACGGCTTTCAAGCTCAGGGTGAATTTCATCTGGTCCCCACCAGCAGGGAATGAGGCTTAGGCAGGATAGCAAACGTCAGCCCCATCTTGGGCCAACACAGGAGCGGGCCTGGGAGAACCGCGGAGACACGCAGCTCCCCTTAGCCAAAAGGGGCCCTTTCCTCACAGCACCACACCAAAGCAGAAATATTATGAGTAGCAGTATGGACACATCTATCTCACCTTTAGGTACTCATCAACACACGTACTTGCTGCTCACATGCAGCCTGGCTTGAGAGACGAAGAGGGAGATGAAGGTTCTTGCAGGGTCCTCAGGTCAACTGCAAGATTTGCACCTTCATATAGCAGCTGGAGGTGGGTTCACACAAGCACCCACCTCTTGGGATCTGCACTTAGTGAACGAGCATAAGGTTTGCAGGGTGAGGAGAGCTATTTGTGGGAGAAGCCATCTAATCCATAAGGAACAGAGATAACCACATCTCCCTCATTACCCTGGGGGAGATGAGGCACCTTCCTCCAGCTAGGAGGATGATCACTGAGCACAGGCAAGAGCCCTGGGCACCAGGACCTACAGGCTTCCTTCATTGTCCAGCTGATTTTCCAGGTTTTCCCATCCTAATGTCCACAGGACTGCAGGGAGATTTGTACAGAGAGAAGGCCCTGGTCCTCAGCTGAATGCAACTTCTCTCTCTCTCTGTCTCTTAAAACAAATAGATTTTCATTGAAATCAACATATCTTTCTGAATTGAATAGGTTTTCATGGGGACAATAAATTTCTTCAAAACAATGCATTTTTATTACAACATATTTTTGTTCAAACCAATACTTTTTGACAACTAGATATTAATGACCAGGCCAAAGCCATAAATTTGCCTCAAACTATGTGTTTTCTCATGGCAGGAAATAATTTTTCTCATACAAATACATTTTTATTTGAATCAATCCTCTTTTTTCTACCCCCCAAAATCAGATGTATTTCTGGAAGCAGGAAAGCTGTGTACCCAGGAAAGCCCCTTCATTTCAAGAGGGATCAAGTACTTGTGAGGGCTGTCTCAATCCCACCCTCCCAAGCCCAGAAGCTCCACAGGTCACTTCAAGTTTAAACATAAACTCTGTTTTTCCCATTGCCAGCATACCTAAACTGTCACCCACCTTCTGGTAGGTCCTACAAAAACACAGATTACGTCTTGCTCCCCTTGCTTTTTTTTTGAGTTTGTTATCATGTTTGCAGAGTCCGGTTAAATAATCCTCTGTTGCTCTTCTCTCTGCACTATGGCTTACCCCAGTACCTGCTGAATGCAACGTGAGACTAACCTGCCCCTTTGCTCCCCTGGGCACAGTGGTGCAGCAGGACTCCTGGGTCTCCCCACCACCCCTTAGCAAGGTCCAAATGTCTTCCACAGGGAGCTGGGCAGGGAAGAGCAAGTCTAAGCCTCTCTGTTGGATAAACCACACAGGGTATGCCCTGTTGTGCATCCTGGAGTGTCTCAGACTTCACCCCAAATGCAGCTTGCCCAGCCCTGGGAGTGATCCTGGGATGGGGGGAAGCATGAGTGCAAGTTGCCCAAAGAACCAGGCACTGTGCTATGCAAAAAACCAGGACTATAAGAGGATGGGGGAAGTTTAAAGCCTGGGAGACGGAGGGCTGCCAGGCCAAGGGTCCTTGCATGGGGCAGACGGGTGCTTGGGCAGGGCAGCCCACACTGGCTGTAGCTCGTAGGGTCCATACAGACCCGCTGAGCAGCTGCGGGGTCCCATGGCAGCACAAGAACCATCGCAGTGACTGGTTCAGCTCACCTGGGCAAATCCTGCCACAGGCTGGTCCCAGGGTTTGTCCCAAGGTTTGCACTAGGCTGGATGGTGTAGAGCTGGCCCAAGTATGTGTGTTACAAGCAGAAAACACAGCCATGCTCAGAGGGCGCTTTCTTTACCAGATCATCCCTGTCACCTCTGAAGCAGCATTGAGTTGCTCTTGGTTTTGGGAGTCAGTTTCATCTGAGGTAGCTGCTGCAAGCCACAGGGGACAGACACATATCTGTTTAGTCCTGCATCTCTCCTCATAAGCCACCTCTCAAACCTCCTTGAAGTCTGCACGAGGTGCCTAAGCCCTCCAGGGACAGTCCCTGCACACCAGGGATGCTGGTCCTGCACAGCCCCAGCCCTGCCCTTAGGTAGGCTGAGCCCAGCAGAGCTCAACACTCACCCAAAGCGCAATATGTCCAACTCATTTCATCCAAAGAGATGTAGCTCCAGCGGTGCAGGCCAGAGAGAGGCAGGAGCCTGGCAGCAGGGTTGAGTTTGCTGGAATTGCCAAGGCTTTGGCTGCTACTTTTGCTACTGATTCAAAGCCAAACCAGGAGCAAACACCTTATCCCCTCCAGACCCTCATTTCACCAGCTGACCATCCCTATCAAACACATCCCCTCACTTCAGCAGCTGTCTACACTTGCACACCCCTGAGCCCTAATCAAGAAAAATAATTTTTTTGGTAGCAAGTAGCTGCATTCAACTGCTTCGAGTCACATTTCAAGCTTGGGCCTGGGTCAGAGCTCGGGGATCCCAGGGTACTTCAAACATCAGGGGCTGACAAGGGTTCATTTCCCGTGGCCCCCATTGGCCACTCTTTGTTGAGCCTCCCCAGTCCATGTAAACATGCTAATTGCTTGGGCTCAGCACAGGGCTGGATGCCTCGCTGTTTGTTTTCCATTGAATAGGATTAGGGATTCTGACACCAATGATTAATCGCCGTGCTGCAGACGGCTGACGAGCCCGGGGAAGGCGTCCTCTCTGAGCGGAGAGCGCGCACAATCTCTGCCAAGCAGCTGCTGCTGACTTCTATCTAACCCTCTGCATCTTGTCCTTTATCTTCCCTCTTCTCCCAAAATGTCTCACGTTCACCAAGCCAACCCTGGGCTCCCACGGGGGCAGGGGGAGAGGCGGCCTGGGCACCCCCAGAGGTGATGAGCAGCCCTATGCTCAGCTGCAGCGATGCCCGGTCCCCTCTGCCACTTTCCTGCACCAGCTAATCCCCTGCATCCGGTGCTGTCAAGACCCTCCTGACATGCTGCAACACCCTGGCCAGCCCTTCTCAGCCTTCATCTTAGTGGTCAGGGAGGTTCACACAATCTTTCCAGGTCCTATCACCCTGGCATCAGAGCACAGTAACATCTCTACTGGCATGCAATAGTCACATCACCAAGCTCCACAAGGCCACCAAGTGTGCCACCAGTGTCTGAGCCCACGGACTGATGTGTGCATGGAGGACCCAAGCTCCCATGAGAGGACAGCCAAGACAGCCCCCTTCACAGTGTGAATCATCAACCCTTCAACTCCGCACTCACAGGCATGTGTGGTTGCGCTGAGGGGACCCACACTCCGCAGATGAGTCCAGTGCTCCCACTTCCCAGCTGCAAGAGCTGGATGTGCAGCATTCCCACAGTACCAAGCTGCCCCATGCATGCCAGCATCCCACCCCTACAAATACAAAGCGGGCACCCGGTCCAAGAAGGACTGTGTTCACTCAATGTCTGAAGGAGTTGTGTTCCATGCTGCA
Source organism: Athene noctua (assembly GCF_965140245.1). Lineage (NCBI taxonomy): Eukaryota > Metazoa > Chordata > Aves > Strigiformes > Strigidae > Athene > Athene noctua. The sequence continues at coordinate 30,373,844 of NC_134041.1, forward strand.
GCTCCCAGACAGCACTTTGGGGTGCTGTTATCCTTCCAAACACAACTCCAGTATCACCATGCCGGTTGCTCCTCTTACTGCAGCCCCTTTCCACCTGCACAGCACCCACGCACGCATCTGCCCCTTTGCCTGCACAAATGCACCCACCTTTCAGGGTCACACCAAAGCTCCCCTTGCACTTGGCCCTACTTGCCCTCCTGCAAACAGCCAGGGTTAAAGGTGCCCTGCAACAGGAACAGGACACCCAGCAGTAGTCCTCAGACACCTTCAAAGTCCAAAGGACCACCAGGGATCTGAGCAAGGGATAGAAGAGCAATAGGAACACTGAATGCCTTTGCCACCTCCACCTTCCACTCATGGCTTCAGCATCACCTCCGTGCTCCTGTTTTCCCAAGCAGCAGGCGAAGGGATGGCAAGGAAGAAGAGGGAGGGGAGGAAGGCTGGGGAAATCAGCCTCACAGGAGGAAAAACACGCCCTCAAAAAGTTGCAACCTCTTCTCCTGACCTTGCAGAAGGAGTGCTGGAGGCAAATCCACCCATCTCTGCCGGTGCCTTGTGCGACATACTGTCACTCAGACAAGCAACGTTCTTAATGGGTTTGTGGGAAAGGCCTGGCCTGCCTTTCCATCTGTACCTTCTGCCGGCTCCCCTCTCCAGCACTGCCTCCCCATACGACATTCCCTTGAATTATTTAGACTGGTAAATCTTCCTGCATCTCACATCTTTAGTCCATCTGTTAGCCGGGGCTTTGCCTTTATAGGAACTGTCCTTTATGCATGCCGGCATCTGTCAACAGTACACTTGCCTCTTTTATTCATGATCTTCCGTGGGAGATGGTACAAGCTGCAGAAATGCCTCATTTCTGGTATGCATTTCATTTTAATGGAAGATTACATGACTGGGGCCCATTTTATTACTTCTTGCCCTGCACATTCATCCATCACGAGCCCCATTTGCTGAGCCTGCACTGGGACGGCAGCCATCAGCCTGCTCATGTCGGATTCCTCCCGTGCTGCTTTCTCCCCCCCTTCGGGATGGGGAGGAAATGCATTGCGCTCGAGGAGGGGAAGGTTACCAAAGGGGAAGCAATCCGCCGTCAGGACTCAGAGTTAAGCCAGAGTGGTGGCTAAGCCAAGTAGGTTCTGGGAAACGGGCCCGGGAATCCAACCGGTCTCACCCCAATACATGTCCCCTGTGCCCACATTCACCTTCATGCGGTCCCTTTCCCACCCACACTACTGATAGGTACTGGGAGCACAGCTGTCCGGTATGCCAGGGCTCTTTTGAAAGACCCCACACACCCAAATAAACACACACATGCTCCTTAGTTCCCCCCCTCTCCAGCAACTCACAATTCACTTCTACCTGCTCCTACCTTACACACACACACACTGCACACAGACAGCACCGGGAGCAGCATAAATAAGATCAATGTGAACCAGCAGTGGTAATTAAACTGCCAGTGGTATTTGCAGTCTCTCTCTCTCATAAGGAAGGTTGCATGCAATTAGTGAAAACATTTTGGACTGGGAACAGTGCCAGTTTGCTCTGTCCTTTCTTTCAACTCCCACAGAAACTCGAGGACCCCTGATTATCCCTCCAGACTGCAAAAATAAAATCCCAGTAAAAACACCCCTCTTCCATGCTGCTTTCCCTGAATTCAGGGCTAACTATGACAGGAGGCAGTGAGCTGGGTCAGAAGGGCCAGAGATGGATGTGACCTCTTCAGAAATGCAGGGACCTTTCCCAGCCCACAGCCCTCAGGCATCACGAGACACAGGTTGCCTTTTTAACCAGAAAACAGTGACTGTCCTCAAAAATGCCAGGCACAAGACCTTTCCTCAAGGACAATTGCTTCACCATCTTGTTCACATGAGAAGGTTGCACTGTCTCCACTGAAGACATGCTCTGAAAGCAGGTTAGGTCAACCCTGGTGTCTGATCAGGATTAAACAACACTTCTAGCTTAATTTGGTTAGGAAACCAGTCTAAGACTAAGTGATGTGGGTCAGTCTTCATCTAGGACTCCAAGTCAGACCCTGGTGGGCTTCAAAGCATGGAAAACCTGAACAGTAATCATCACTTCTGGCTGGGATGCCAGTTCTGGCTGGGGAAGGAAAATGATCAGCTTTTGGATGAGAAGGAGTCCTATGGAAAACTCAATATTCTTGTACAACTTACAAGTTAGTACATACTAAAAAAATAGGAAAAAAATGCCATAAATAATGTGCTAACTAACACAGTGGAAATTCAGGGGGAAAGAACCCAGACTCGCCTGGAGAAGAGTATTTACTTAAGGCAACTCTCTCCAGACCAAACAGAATGAGCTGGAAGAGGCCAAGCAGATTCTGCAGATAGGGGACAAGCCCTCCGCAGCAGCTTCTCCTACTCACATGCACAGTGCTTCAGTCAGTGGAGGAACCTGCGAGCAAGAGCTACTCACCCGGCAGCCAGGAGGAAGTAATACCATGCATGTCCCATATGGCAAGAGAAACCAGCAAGAGTCTGGGCAAGCAGCTATAGCAGAAACCAAGGAAAGCAGAGGAAAAACACTCAGATACATTTCGTGAGGTTGCTTAGATAAATTGTCACTACAGTCTTAATTTAAAATTCAAAATAACCTTAACTCTGTCCTCATTTCCCATCCAGCAGCCTCCTCTAGTAGATAATCTCCATATTGTAACTAGTCCACCCTGATGGCATAACTCGGCAATTTCCTTTCAGAAATCAATGAGAACAAATGAAAATTTAATACAATCTCCAGACAACCCAACTCCCTTCTCTCCCCCATGGTAAATAAATAATGTGCTAGTCAAATGATGGATGGAGTGCTCGGAGATCAGTGGCCAAGTGCTATTAGGAGCTGGGGAGGTCGGCAAAGTGGAGATGTGGTCTGGTGCAGGATGAGGTGGTGGCCGTGGGTGATTTGAGCACATAAAGATGCCGGGAGTGAGATGGGAAGCGCAGGAAGGTTTCTGGTTGATGCAGGAAGGGGGCATGGAGCAGACTGGGCTGTCTCGTTATGGATTGCTACACAGGGGGTTATATGGTTTCTCTACTGCAGACACAGCCCGATCCAAAGCCCAGTGCTGCCAATGAGAAAAAACAAATTAAACTCCTTTTGTCTTCAGTAGGTTTTGGATCAGGAGATTTTTCTGGATGAGGTAAGTGGATGTGAGATTTTGGCCTGTCTGACAGGAAGTGGATGGAGGAGGCAGTGAATGGTCTGGGGGATGTTCAGCCTGCACAGGAGAGGGACATTCGAGTGCAGATGCACCACAGGTCTGTCGGAGCAAACAGGGAAGGGGTGTAAAGTGAGCCTGGAGCTAAAGCATTAGGGAGGGGGGATCTGATTGCAATGTCAGCTAGACAGGAAAGGGATGAAGTTTCTCGATTGCTCCCCAGCCTGTGTAACCTTGAACAACCTGTATTCTGGGACACGTGCTTGTTAAGGAATTAAATTTTTACCTCAAACAAAATGGGGAGGTTTGTCTTTTCCCTGCAAGATGGATCTCTGGGGCTCCCCCAGGACATGGCCAGGTGGGGTCAAGGCAGGGCTCTTGAAGATGGACCTGGGATGCTCTAGCAGGACCCACTGGAGAAAAACCTGTCAACCTGCAGCTCACAAAGCATATGGTGGGCAGGACAGATGGTGGCAGCCAGGAACATTTACCTGGGACAGACCTTCACATCTTCACTAGGACAAGCATTCATTAACTTGTGTTAAACCATACCTTCAAACCCAAGTTTGGGGCTCAGGTCTAGGAGCGTGAGGGAGTGCTGCTGACCCCATTGCTGGCTGCAAGACACTGAACTAACACAATGACTCTGCCTCCCAGACACAGGGTCCCAGGCGGTACGTGTGGTCCCAATCGCAACCCCCTCTCCCGCACCACACAGCTCTGGCTTTCAATCTTGCTGAACTTCAGGATGCACAAACAACAGTGCCTGCTCTGCCTCGTCCCACAGCTCTGCTTATCTGCTGAGCCGACTGTGTACCTCCTTATCTCTGGGGAGAGCCTCTGTGTAAATATTGCTGTAAATTCTTTGGCTTCCCTTCCAAGTAGCACTGCTCTTTAATGCCTTCCTTGTAAGACCTGCTTGCCCTACCCCAAGCCATTAGCTGTAACAGGACGTTAATAAGGAGGGGGTTTGGTATCTCTCAGGGATGTTGACCTCTTTCACTAGAAGCAAGGCACCCATTACAGAGCAATGATAAATCACAAGCTTTCCACTCCTTCCTCAGCAGGCACTTCTTTGCATGCATAAACACACACAAGAGAGGCACACAGGCTCCTTGCATTAACTCTGGCAACACCCAAAAGCCCTGCCAAGCAAACACATACAGGATCTGGGGCCATAGGACATCTCCAGCTGGTCCCCACCAGCTCTCCCCCACCTTCATGCATCCTCACAGCACAAGGCACCCTCCAGCCTCCAGGTCCTGGTGTGGTCTCGCATTCCTTGCATGGGTCTTCGCTACATCCACGCATGGCTCCCAGACCAACGAGCCAGAGTGTCAACATTTGAAACTACAGTGCTGCCAGAGACACCATGGATGTCCGTGCAGAATCAGATGGACACCTGATGGGCCAGGGCAGGACAAAGAGATCATCACTGTGCTTTTTCCGTGGTGGGACAGCAGCTGTGTCCCCATCACCTGCACCAGCCATGTTGTCTCCTCCAAGCTCCACTGAACAGAGCACAGACTGTACCCAAAGCTTTCCTAAGCAGGCAGCATTTATCCAGACAGCTCTTTTTCCATTATATTGCGGAGCTACTGTGTTTAATGTTGAATGTAAACATTGCCAATTGAGCTGAACCACCAAGGAAGACACAGCAGGCCCCGTAACCCAGGTATAAACCTGCACAGGGACTGGGACACATCAGCAGGGGCCTCTGGATCTCACCAGAGTTGGGCTGCCACTGTCCCTGTCCCCAAGCACTACCTGAACCACTCCTAGACTCACAACTACAAACCAGCAAAGAGACTTACAGACACCAAGCCTCCAGAAGTTTTCCTGACATTCTTTAACACATGTTTTTATACCATGAGAATCAGTTCTTAAAAACCTTCTTCCATTCTACTATTTTTTTTTGACATAAAATCAAAAATACAGTTGGAGACCTTGCTGGCTTGAGCCTTCAGATTCTGACTTCAGAAGCTGACAACCCTGTTGTTTTCAGTGCTTCTATTTAAGCAAGCAAAAAAAAAGAAAAAGCACCAAAAGCAAAAAATTTGGCTTAAAATTGACATGTTCCAAGAAAAATTCTGCTCTGGCAGAAAAGCAAAAAACAACGCCTGTTTGACAGAGAATTGCTTTTGACAACAAACTATTGACCAGGTCTAACAAGCAGGCTCAGACCTGTTGGAGCATAGGCTTCCTCATCCACCCTGCAGCCCATTTGTAGCACGGGAGTGTTGAGTCAAGCCAGCCACTGTTTGCATTAACAGCCAATTTGCTTCAGCCCTTCGTGGGGCTGAACGCACATCCTCGCCCGGGGGTCGTGCTCCCATGCAGCAGATCGAGTAGGGGAATGGAGCATCTTCCCGGCATACCCTCCTCCATGCTCGTAAACAGTCGCCTCCTCTCTCAGCCATCTCTGCTCATCCTTTAATTATGTTAAGGGAAGATTTCTGCTGAGTCCAGCGCAAAGCTGGGTGCATGGTGGCGCAGAGAAGCTGCAGTTCCTCCTGGTCCTGGCCCTGCTCACCCCCGCCATGCTCATGCTCTGCCTCAGATTCCCTGGTTCGACAACAGTGCTCCTGGGGAGCAGCCACACACTGTTATTGTCATCTGGTTGGAGTTAAATACTAATCCACCCTCACAGCATTTTTTTCTCTTAATTTGAACAAACAAATTTTAAAAGCCCCAAACCATCACCAGCTGATTCAAAGCAACAAGTCTGACTAGAGCAGATTTTGATTATTGAAGGGTTGGATCCAAACTGCTGGGGATGGATGGAGAAATCCCCTCCATTTCTGCCCTGCTGCCACAGGTCCAAGCATGGCTGTTTCCCCTGCTGTTGTGCTACATTGGACTCCGACTGCTGCATTTAAAACTTCACCGCTTTTCCATACTCACCTCCTTCCTGCCAGCTCAAGGGCTCTCACTCCCTGGGGCTGTCATTAATCGGTTGTGATCAGAGGTTGGTTATAACCCTTTCACAGCAGCCTCTTGACTTCACTCTCACCCTGGGGGATGCACTCAGGGACAGAGCAAGAAGCATGTTGAAATATGGCTTTTTGTTCCCCCCTCCCATATTGTAAAGCCCTCGCTGTCATCAGAGCAAGGAGCCATTCACACTTGTGACACAAAGCCAGGAAATCAGGACTCTCTTACTCCAGACTGCAGCTGGTAAGTGACCTTGGGCAAAGGGCTATATTTTTCTGTGCCTTGGTTTTCTGTGATACTTCTAAAAAGAAAAAAAAAAAAAAAGGGGGGGGGGGAAGGAGAGAGGAATTGTATTTCTAATATGGGTACTGGCTCCAAATATGAGACCTTGAGGGCAGAATCTGGCTGTGACACCTCTAGGAAGCTGTGACACCAGCTCTTGGTAGCAGGAATAGTTCCCGAGCTGTGGGATGGAAAGGTGCAGGCTGACTGTGAGAGCCAGCCTGGGCAAGGCTCGGCAGCCTGGCACCAAGCACGGTGGTCACTGAAGCGCTCTGCAAAAGGCAGGGTGACAATGGGGAATTCACTGTGGGATCGAGCTCCATCTAATTCACTTTTAAAAGGAGCACAGCCATGCAGAGCAGGCAAATCAGAAGAACAGCCTTTGCATAGTTCAAGCAGCCCTATAAGGTGACTCCAACTATACGTGACTGTGGAGAAGCAGCCTGGTACAGAGGGGTCAGCAGCTACACAGAGGCAAAGACCCCCCTGCTCTGAACCTGCAGCTGCCTCACCATGAAACCTGTTTGCTCCCAGGGCATTTCCATTCCCTGCTCCACTGGAAGAAATTTTGCAGAGGGATATTTCTCTCCCAAGGAGCAACGCAACAAGACCAAGGCTTCAGCTAGACACTAATGCAATATAAATAACCACAAAGCCATCAGAGGTGCAAAGCTGCTTCACTCTTCTACATGATAACACCATTCTAAAGGGATAGCTCATTTGGCAGATTATTCCCAGCCATGATGAGGGAATGATAAGAACATTGGCTCTTCTAACTGCCGTTGGTAAATTGATGGGAGGTGGATTCCACACAAGCCCATAAAATTAAGACCTACAGATCAATCTTTCTTCACCTGTTTTCCTGCAATTGCCTGGCAGGCAAAAATATGCACAAGTCATGATGAGGTGTATCCAATCTGCGGGAGACAGGTTTCCATTCCAGGCCAAGGTTTTGAGATGCCCAAAAGGGCAAGCTTCCAGCCTAGTGTGAAAGAGATCCTTTTACACCTTGTTACACAGAGGGGTAAATCATCCTAAATCATCAAATCTTCTCACCCCCTCTGCTGAACTGGATGAGGATGGCTGAGAGGGCCTAGCAGAGAGGACCACATGGGCAAAAGAAGCCAGCACCAAGTCTTTGGCTAGGCCATGCTCTCTGCTTCCCTCACAGTGCCTGGGGGTTTCTCAGTCATGGCCCCACAAAGCATACTGCTGCCAGGTCACAGCATGAGGGCACAGCTAGACTATTCTTCACCTAAGCACTGTGGTGATGGACAGCTAACGAATCTGGCTGTCATATGGATACGGGTGGGTTGTCACCTATCTACATGTTCAGATGCCCAGCCAGATCCTTAGTGGGTAAAAACTAGGTTTTAATCAACCCCATGGATAAATGGACCCTTACTGGGAGCCTTGTACCTCCTGGACTCTTAAACTGCACTGACAGGGAGGCAGCACTGTCACCACTGTGGGGTGAGTGAAACCATGGGTACCACTGGGCACTGATAATAGAGCTGGGAAATTATGTCCTGACATACATATAAGTTTTAAATCCATTTTATCTGGATACCACTGAGTGCTGCTGCAAGCAGCAGAGCTAAGAAGCAGGTTTAGCAGTGAGTGGGAACTTTTGCTTAGCCACTTGAACTAAGCATAAGCGCAAGGGCCTCAGATGTGAACTTGTACCAGGGACAAGTTCACATCAGCTTTGGAAAAATACCAAGGCACAGTACCTGCTGGAGTCAGGGATTCTCTCCAAGAGATGGGGAAGGCATCAGCATACAGTCAAGCAGTAGACTCCTTCTAGAGGTATTATTGCTGTAAATAAAATAATTCATGAGTCACTGGTGTCTGGGAAATTTGGGGAGAGAGGCAGGGATCAAGGAGCATAGACACCACATGGGGCAGAGCCACAGTGGCTCAGGATCCTGGAAGCCTCACCGCTCTCCTTCTCCGTATTAGAGCAAGGAAAGGAGGAACTGGGGCAGGCAGCAGGAGGGGTGAGGGCCATGCAGAGGAGCCCTGTGAGGGTGATGATTAAAAGGCCAGAGAATGCAAAAGTGGACAAGGAGTAAGAAAAGGGCACTAGGATCAGCTGGAAAAGTGAGGATGGCTGCAAAGCCCACCTGGAAAGGCAGATCAGCCCACACTGTCTTCCCACTTGTACAGCTGTTCCATGGACATGTACTCCCAGCAACTGGAGTCAGAGGCTACAGATTGTAGAAAGTGCCCCATAGAGTTGACAAGTTTCTTGGCTATAGCTCTTCTCAGCAATCCCTGCTTCACTGGTAGGAAAAAGCACAAAAAGCAAAGGCTGCTGCATACTCTTTCCTAGTACTATGTAAATATTTGTCCAGGAAGCCAGGAGAGTTCAGCACTAGCTGTACTTCCCCAAAAGAAGAGGGCAAAAGATGACATAGTTTTGTGAAAAACAAGGGCATTTATAACAAGGTCCTTCTAGGAATCATTTGAGCTGGGATACCCAGGAAGTCTTTGCATGGGTTAACTCCCATTGAGATGAAAGCATCGGTTAGCAAGGGCCATCAGGGTCCAAACAAACAGAGCTGCAAAAAACTCACTCCCCAGCAGCCAGTATTTGGGTTTTTTAACAAGAAGTTACTGTTCTGACCACATTGACTCCACTTACCTTCCTGGCCTGGAGACAGGACCTGAGCAGGTCCCCTTGTGGAGACCACCTCATGGTCCAGGCAACAAGTCCTGGAGGATGATGCAGCCCCTGCAACCAGATTTTGATCCTGGACGGCGACTCTAGCCTCAAAACAGCATGTTTGGGCCATCTCTCCTGCTTACACTGGTACAAGTTGCTTGGCCCCTGGAAAGTTAGACCCGCTGTGTCAGAGCTCAGCTTTCCAGAGCCAGGTTTGAACACTTCGGTCCCTGGAGCCTTGCCTGAGCTGTCACCAAAGTGAGGGGGAAGGAGAAATGTACTGTCAGGAAACGTAATCTCTGAAAAGTGCAGAAATCCAACTGTGGGAGGATTTACAGGAGTTCAAAACTAAGGGACGCCAGGAAAGACAGCTAAATAAACACATAGATCATGCGTCTTGAAAGCTGATGTCAAGACCATAAAAAATCAACTCGATTATAGGAGCAGACAGGTGGCAATTGGTGCAACCCCTACGCATCATGTCCTGGAGCCTTTGGCTGGCCCTGTCCACTGGAAAGAGCACCCAGCAGATGTTTTCCTGATTAGAAATGCTGTATAATTTATAATTCACAGCCTCACACTTAAAACGATCCCAGAGCTGTGGGGAGGCTGAGGGGTTATGAGGCCAAATTCTTCCCATCCATTAACGCAACCATTCCCCATCCCTTCCCAGGGATACAGAGAAGAGACTATTCCCATGATGCGTTAGCAGCTGGGTGCTCTCACCAACAAGTATGGGGGAACCTTAGATGACTGGTTTGATGTCATCAAGATATCTGCTTTTGAATCCTGTTCCAGAGCCACCAGGAACATTCACCATGCAATGGCAATGGAGGTGTGTTTTTTCCAGGAAGAAAAATCCCTCCTGATGCTGTGCTGGGCTCTGCTAAGGGCAAGTGTAGACATTCTTTGTCCTTTTCTCCCTCTTCAGAAGTCGGCTGAGTCTTGCCAAAGTGTCCATTAGAAGTTAGCAAGTGTTACGGCTCACGTCACTCAGTTTAGAGAACAACACTTAGAAATGGAAAATCCAGCACTTCCTCCCCCTTTAGAAAAATCATATATAGGGGCCCACAAGGGAAAAAAATGAGTTATAAAACTGTTCTGAAAATCTCTCCTCATCTTGGCACAAAATACTGCTCTGAGCTTTGTAGCAAAGGAAGTTCAGTACCTTGAATGCCTGGTTTCAGAGACAATAAACAGACTTGCTCCTGGACAGCTGAAATTGCTCCAGCACCAGCGATCCCAACAGCCTGATGTTCCTCGGCAAATCACAGTGCCTCCCCTTCGCCAGCGGCTGATGCCACGCACCCTGGGCTGAATACGCAGAGTTCTTCCTCTGCTGTCATTTTGCAGTCACCTCGCATGAACCAAAGGGCATGCTCCCTGCTGGGACATGCAGGAGCACGCCAGGAAGGGAGGGATTTCCACCACCCAAGAGCCAGAAGCCCTGACGGGCCCTTGCACACAGCTGCCTCGGGCGGTTTCAGGCTTGTGTGCAAGCAAGAAGGCTGTATTTGGTGACAACAGTTGGCTCCCAAGTTACAAAGTGTTACTGGAGATGAGCTGATAAATCCACCGTGGGCTAGGAGGACTCCCCAGCTTGACTCCTTGCTAACCCAATGCTCCCTACAAACACGCCCCCATTCCCATGGGGGAATAGCAGAGTAGATGCAGAGAATGTGTCCTGGCTTACAGCACTGACCTTCCCAAAGGAATTCCCACTGAGGCCGGGAAAGATGCTGAAACGACGTGCAAGGCGAGGAACGGCCAGGCTGCACACCGCGGCGCTCAGCCCGAGGCCCCCCACCTGGGCTGCCCCAGCCCGAGCAGCCTGGCTGCGGGCAGCCCACGCCAGCAGTCTCTGACCCCCCTCTAGTGGCTATAAAAAATAGCAAAGTTCACGAACCCACTACCAAAACCGCCTTCTCGGAGCGCAAGGCAGGGTCGGAGTGCTGTGAGACAGGGTCTGGGGCCGGCTGACCCCGCACAAGGCAAAGGGAGCGCTCTGGACCAGGAGAGCGATGCTCAGCCCAGCTCCAGCTCCCGGCCCCAACTCACCCTCCAGCCCTGCTGCCGGGAGGATGCTGAACGATGGAGAGAAGGGGGAGCCAGAGGTTTCCAGCCTACCTCCACTATCTATTAAGAAAAACGAAAACAAAACTGTATTAAAAAAATAAAAGCACAGATCCTCCTCTGAGTCCCCACAGAGCCATGGGGGGAGCCGCTGGAGGCAATCTCCCTACACGGTGTGCAGCCCTAGGCGGATCTGAGCTGGGGACATGCTTGGAGGGAGCAGCCATACCCGAGGGCTGCCTGCACAGCAAGGCTAGGAGCAACCATGCCCCTGCTCGACCCCAGAGGCATAGCATTCTCCAGGGTCAGCCTCGCAGCCACCTTTGACTTAATCAGGGCAAAAGAACCAGGCAAGCGCTTCTCTGTAGTAAGGCCCAGAGGAGACCCCACTCCCTGACCCTGAAAGGATGCGAGCTGGAGCCATAACCCTCCCATGGGGAGGCAGCGGCCCTAGGACAGCACAGCAGAGAGGCTTTTTCCTCTACCCCTGAGGACGCAACCGAGGGAACCAAAGGCAGATTCAGAAGAGGCTTTAAGTAACAACAGGCACAGCCGCATCAGCAGGATTGACAAGAGCATCTCTGCAGGGCTAGGCTCCCAAATCCCAAAGGCTTTTTCGCTGTAGCGCATACACATCTACATACATCCTCCCAAAGAGGCCCATCGGCTACATACCCCTCCAGCATTCTTGAAGTTCATGTTCAGACTGTACCATGAACATTGAACTAGACACAAAATGATTGTTATAATAAGCACTGTAAAACATACTGATGCTTTTTAGCTTGGTTCCCAAGGAAAGTGGCTTATGCAATTACACTGTAGGCTTGTATGTTCCAATCGCTTTGGAACCTGTCAGCTAATTTTAACCTAATTTAGTGGAGAGATAGAAAACTCAGATAGCTTTCATTTCACTGGACTGTCAGCTAAAGGACAGACACCTTCTTAGTGTCCTCCCTCGAGCAAAGGCTGCAGCATGAGCTCAACCTCTTAGTAGACACCAGAGACTCCCCATGACTTTAACGAGCAATCCAGTGCAGGAAAGGAGGTTTACAAGAGCTCCCATCCCTAACCCAACCTTAAGACAAACCTGTGGGAAAGCTGCCTTTCTTGCCTAGCCAGCTGCCTCACTTCTAAACACTAAGAACCACCACATTTCATTTTTGTCTGGGAAGTTTAATTCTTTTCATCCCAATTTCCCTGTAAACTAAAAAAAGTTCAGTTTCCTTCAGCCAGTGACTACAATCAAACCCCATTAAAAGAAAAACTTGAGAATGCTCAAGCTGTTGGCATTTTGTTCTCCTTTTTTCTTTTTTTAATCCTCCACTAGAGAAGGGCAAGAAAATGAATTGAGCATTTTTAGACAAAAGTGGAAAAAATCTGGTGAAATAAAAGACAATCCAGTCACATTTGTATGGAAGAAACATTGTACCAGCTACAGACAGCTGGCACCTGCCAAACATCTGACCTTGAAAGATCAGGCCAGGTTTAGTATGCACAGTACGTACAGGGTTTTAATATAAGAGTTTTGGCTATATATAGGAACAGATCCATTTTCATTCTTTAAAATAAAATGCAAAAGCAAAGCCTTGGTGGAGCCAGGATGTTTGGTAGCCAACATACCCTGGCAGTGCTGAAATGCTGACGATGCAGGAGAGCCCAAAGGAGGGAGCTCAGGAAACCGCTCTGGGGTACGTGGTGTGAGACCATGGTTAGTGGTCAGCTCTCAAAACACACTCTGCTTATGTTTGGCTGTGGCTGTCAAGATGAAATTAATCTTGCCTGGGCAGTCAAAGTTTGGATCTGCCTTCACTAGCCTCTAATGAAAAATGCATAGTGGCACGCACTGGAAAATCCCTGACACTCAGCACCAGAGGGTACATTTAAATAATTCTATTAATATAGATCAATAAAACTAATGTACTTATAGCTGCTATGTGAAGTATTCAAACCAGAATAAAAGTCATCTTGTATTACAAAGCCTTGTATTAATTCTTAGCACCTATTGTTTTACATATTCAATTAATCTTAGTCGGCAGATAGTAACTCATACATGGTTATTAAAAGCACAAGGCACGCAAAACTGTGTTAGAGAGTCCAGACATCGTCATAACCAAGAACAAGCTTGGAAGAAGATGTCACAACAAGAGCCCACTGCCTACCTGCAGGCTGGGGTGTAAGACACCATGCGGGCCGGAGACACAAGAGGACAGCTACAGCCATGCCGGGACCCCCAAATCCCTGTGCATGGTTTCCAGGAGAGCACACATCTCTGAGGGCTTCTGCAGAGAGGGATCTCAATGCATCAAAAACAGGAACTGCAGGACAAAGCACCTTCACAGCTGAGGTGGAGATGAAATTGAAGACCTAGAGGAGGCACCCCTGGCCACAAGAAGACCCAACCAATTGCCTGTAATTCACTTCCAGTACCAGCCAGCTGAGCAGAGGAGGTGTGAGATCATCTGCAAGGTTGGACTAAGAGCCTTTCCAAGTCTTTGTCAGGCTGGTTTGTCAAGATCTCTCTATTGCCAGCACCTCTTTCACTTAGCTGCAGGGGAAAGCTATTCATTGAACAGTTATTTTGGAGAGCTCCCCAGGGAATTTGGAACAGAAATCTGTTGGACCTAATAAAACATTACATTAGAGGACTAGACCATCAAACCAATTAGTCTAAAAGCTGTCAGCCCAGACTTGCCAGCCCTTGCATTTTCAAAACAGCTCCTACCTTGGGCCACTTTGCATGGACCTGATACCCCTTCACACCACATGACTGTTGGTACTTGAGTGCCCTGCACTGCTGTGAAACCAGACCAGCCTCAAAGACGGGCAATCAAATCCAGCGTCTTTCAAAAGGTGGGCCAAGGTGAATGAGAGAAGAAGAGGCCAAGAGCTCTTCAGCATCTTCCACAGAGCTACAGAGGGTTGGAAGTCTTGACTCCAGCCACACTGCAGGTCCCTTTTATCAACAGGTCTACTCCAGCAAAACATGTGGCCCCAACATTTTTACCTCTGACTCTTCAGAGCATCATCTCTGGATACACTGTCCCACTCTTCAGAGGAAGATGCAGATGTCGAGCAGCCAGCTATGTCACTGCTGCTCCCCTCACTGCCACCGTGCAATTACTTAAATGGTGTTTGGGTCTCTTTCTGTAGCAAAGGCCGTAACCTTTATTGACACTGTGGCTGCAGTGACATTCATTAAGCTGACAGTGGCCCTCAACACACCACTTGCTGTGATGAATCTGGCATTGAACGGCTGCTCTGCTCTCAGTCACAGGGCACTAGAGCGCCTTGTACCAGTGAAGCAATCTGCGGCTGCTGGCGTGGCACCACCGGCCCTAACCATCCTCATGGCACGTCACGTCTCACTCAGCACTTTACAAACCAGCCCTGGGTTGACAGCAGCACACTGTACACTGGGAGCAAAATATATTCAGTACCTGCAGAGAAGTCCCATATATCAATCTCAAAAGACAAAGAACAACAAGACCAAAAACCAAAAAAACCCCACAACAACAGAAACAAAAAACACCACCACCCAAAATGCAGCATCCAGGGTGATCAAGAGAACAGAGGGCACCATTGATAGAGATCTATGTTAGTCTATTCATAACATGATGCTAGGCTTACATCTGGACGCATTTCACTTGTATATTAATCATGTACGTTTTATATAATAAGACCTGTGTGTTGCCACAAGGTAGGACACCCCTATTCCCACATGGTAGGTTTAATGACTTTGCAAGGCTAACAAAGCTCTGCTTTCTGAAAGGAGGCTGGAGTTGGGTCCCAACCAAAGTGAGGTTCTCAGAAGGTAATAAAACACCAAGGAGATGCTATCTAGTGGATTTGGAGCATTTCACTCCCTTGAAAGTCAAGTCAACAGCTGATTTAAAGTTTCCAGCTAGGTCATACAAAAGTCAACAGCGGCTGCATCCAGCCAGGTTCGGAGTTTGAATATTTATGGTGTCAATCTGAAATCCAGATAACCACAAATAATCTAAACCCATTAACTGTCCCCCTGTCCAGAGGAGAAAGCTCTCTGAAAATTAATGCTCATATTGCTAGGGTTACCATGGGATTGTGGGCAGAAGGTTGTTTTTTCTGTTTCTTCTTTTCTTTTTTTTTTCCCCCCCTACATAAAGGTTATTACGCATTGATGGTGATGTGTCAGGCAGTTCCCGCCAGATCAGCCTGCCTTCCAGGAAAGCTGGCGTGGGCACCACGTGAGTGGAGCAGGTTGGAAGCACCGAGACACTCTAGCGTTCAGGTCAAATCCAGCCCACCGGGGAACAGCCTGATAAATTGCAGTCATCGCTACACTGCAGTGCAGAAGTGCAAGATAATCATCATCGCACGCTGGCCAGCAGAGCTGCCCACAGCACAACCGCAGAACCAGACAAGCACATCTCTGCCTGCACACCACCAAGGAAGTGCCCTCACCCAGGAGACAAAGTAATCTCACTCCTTTGTTCAGAAGAAACTTGTCTGACCAGGACTCCACGGAGGATGGATGGATGCCCATGCACCTCAGAGCTAGGCTGCAGCACAGTTATGGGGGCAGAGGCTGCTTTAAGCATGTGACCAACGTACTGCATCCCATGACAGGGAGAGCAGCTTCCCAAGGGAGGTCTAGAGATGATGTGGGGGTAGCGGAAGACGCCAAGGGAAAAAAGAAAAACAAATCACAGACAAAATGCCAAAACACCAAAAGTAGAGGCCCTTGCCCTGGATTATCTGAGTCTGAGCAGGGTTGGCATTCCAGCAGAAAAGCACTTGCTGAACAGAGCTGCACAGGGAGCAGAGACCTCCTTCCCTACCCACCCACCAGCTGGATCAAGCTGAGAAATTACACTATTGTGACATGCTGGCCCTTGGGGAAGGCCGTGCCTGAAGCATGGTACAGATCCTTCGGCAAACATCCTGCAGCATGCAAAATACTCCAGAGGGTTAGAACAAGAGTTTCATGAACAGGAATCTGCAGTAATACCCTAGACAGAAAGCCATCCCAGCAGATCTTGGCATACTGCTTCTGGCCTCTCTGCAAAAGCTGAAGAAATCAATCTTGGAGCTTCCAGTGGTGCTTTTGCATCTCCATTGGCAACTTGGATGGCCCATCCACAACGTCAGCTGTTAACCCAGTCTTTACGGCTTCTCTGTGTCATAAAGACTTGGAAGAAAGTCTTTTTAGAAAGAGAGAAGAGGTACTGCTGTTAGCTGAGGTGTTCAGGAGACCTTTGTGTGGTGGGTAGGTATGTGCAGCCCAGGAACTGGAAACAAACACCTGGACCAACATGCAGGGTATGCACAAGCAGCGGCAGCCCAGATTTTGACATGGCTGCTACAGGGACAGCTCCACACAGATGTGTGCTGGAACCAATCTGCAACACATCTGCTGGTGCTTGCCAGAGCCATGAGCAGCTCAAGGCATTTGCCAAGTCCTGGGACTTGTTACAGCAAGGTTGTGGGTACCACAAGCCAAAGGAACCCGCAGGATGCTGGCAAGAAGGCAGAGCAACTGGAGATAAGAGCAGAACCACAGTGAACTGAACGGGTTATTCTGTCAAATATCTTCCTGTCCAGAAATATCCCCCTAAAGACCAGGCTGAGTTTTCCTCTGCTGCTGGAGAAGAGTTAGTGCCCCTTTAGTGAGTTTGAGGAGGATTAGTACAAGTATTAGAGTTAAAAATAGTTTTGTAACTGTCTTCATGGACATACAGGAACATGCCTAAATATAACATTAATTTCCATATGTCATCCTAATGGCTGCTTAATAAAAGCAGGGACTGAAACAACATGAAACGCAGCTTTCCCATCGACTCACATGGACTACAGTGAGCCCCATATTGCACAAACAAAGCAGCTCCCAGTAAAGTCAGCAAAGTTGCTGTGGGCTGTAAACATTTTCCTTTCCTACCTAAATTGGGGTGTCTGGAGTGAGGCTGCTATCTTTTTACTGCCCCAGCTCCCAAGCAGTTTTGGGAATGGTCTTTACTGATACGATGTTGGATGTTACGAATTGGAACAGTTCTTTGGGGCGGTTTTAGGTATCCAAGACACAACAATGAACTTGGAGGTTTGAGCGGGTAAGATTTTGAAGAGAAAGACAGGCAGAGATTGTACAGCAGGAAATCATCTACCTACTGCATGATTGTGAAATTATGTTGAAGATTGGTTCATCTGAGAGAAAAAGGAAGTTTGTTCCCTCTGTTGTAATAGCAATTTGCAATGTTGATACGCATCTCTATTTTGACAGATTTGTGGGGCAAAGTTAAGCTTGAGTGGGTGGTGGAAGTCATTCAGGGTGATAATGAACAAACAATAATTACAAGGCAAAAGGGTGAATTTGCTGTATACCTTAATTATGTATTTCCAGACTTTCTAAACATTAAAGGATCTTACACTAAATCAGTATGCTATTTTCAGAAAGGAAAATATTACTGTGTGGTTGGAGTGCCATCAGAGGAGTGCATGGAAATATCAGTATGTGCAGTGTAATTACACTTTGTTCCTTTTGGACTCAGCAACATTGAAGAGGAGAATTCCCCCTGTTCTTTACCCCCAGCAAGCAGCACCACGCGAGGAACTACCAGGCTGCACCAGGGTTACCTGCTCAGCACATCAGTCTGGAAGCAAAGCAGAGCAGTGAGAGGTTGTCTGACCTCAACCCCACCCAGGTGGAGTGCTTGTCCTGAGTGCTGGCAGAAAGGTCAGGCAATCCTTGAGCAGCTGAAGAGTTCAGATTTGGGAAAAGAGGTTGTCAAAAGCACCGTTCCAGCCCTATTAAAACAGGTCACCCACTTATTCCTTCTTATCGAACTGTTAGTAGTCAAAGAAAGACTTTTTTCCTTAAAACCAAAAAAATCTCCCCTTCAACTTAAACAGAAATGTTTCCATCTTCTAATTCTTAATTGCTCCTTAAAGCAAATCCTTAGCTTCAAAACAAAATGCTTCTTCTAGAGTGAAACTAAAATGTTTCAACTTGCCAAAAACTTCTTCCCCAAAAGAGACTGTTTCAGGTCAAGCCAAAACATTTTTTTGGACCTGCCAGCAAATTTAGCGACACAATTCTTTGTGCTGCTGTAATTAGTATGAATGGGCTTTCTTAGCACCATTGTTTCAGGAGCAGCTGTGCTACTTTGATGAATACCCATATTTTTGTATGTCACATGCATTTGCTATGGCCTGTTTATAAAGTTTCGAATCATACAGTCAGGGAGCACAACAGAAATAATATCAGGAGACTTGGGCGATTAATCACAAACCACAAACAAAGAGAAAAGACAGGGATCTTGTCATGGGACACGGGACAAGGACTTGGAAGACCCAGCTTCAGTTCTTGGCTTGACCAAAGACGGAGCTGGGCAAGTGAAAAATTAACTCTTTTGCTGGCAGCCAAAAGTATCCAGAGATGAAACAACTTGCCAGTTTGTCTATTTAAATTCTACAGCTTTTCACCAAAGGGTTGTGCTACCTACTCATTTAATGTGGGAGCAGGTAAAAAATGTTCCGCCACCATACACATATACTGTGTACATAACTAGGGAAAAATGCAGATTCTGTTACATTGAAATATTTCTTAAAATCACTCCCGACTCCTTCACATTGAAGACCACATCAAAATGTTTTAATTCTGCAAAATCAAAATGTCTAGCTGCAATGTCTCTGAGTCTAGCAGTTCATTTTTCCTCATTTTTAAATATCTTTTGCTTCAAATTCAATTAGAATTATATTTCAAAAGAAGTATTTCAGTGACAGCACCTATTACTAAATATCAACAAAAATATCAGTGCTATTGTCCTATCAGAAAATCTATTCATTATCCAAAATTAAATCCTGTATTTCCTTTCGGCTTTCAGTTCAATTGTAAACTCTCAAATGGTTGTTTTCTTCTGAACCTGCACAAATTTGTAAGATTCAGACTTGCAAAGGAGCCAAGCTCAACAAGACAAGATTTGGCTTTAGCGGAGGGACTGCTGTAAAGAAGAGAGCAATAAATACCAAAAGTCAAAACCTGAAGCCAGCAGGGTTGGTTTGGGAGGTAAGAAAGAGTCTCAGGATGCTGGGAACAAGAGGGACTGCAATATTATCCAACACATCTTTCTCCAGAAACTCAGGATCTGCAAGTAACTCACATAAATTAGGAAAGATCAACAAAAATGACCAGTCCAAAATATTTTAAAAGGGCTTAAGAGAAAATAATATATCTGCTACACTGTCATGCCTCTCTTCAGCATCAAAAGCACTTAGCAGGATAAACAGAGAGTTATCAGCGTAGTATTTTGCTTTTTACAAGAACAGAGGCCAACACAACTCGTGGTCACATGTGCTCATGTCCAGGAGCAGCCCTCCTTCTGCTGGGGAAATAGAGACATGCTTTTCTTTGCCATGGTTGTATTTGAGAATCTGAAGAGAGATACCTCCACAGGACTCCATTCAAAGCATCTTTCAGAAACACTAAATCTGTTAACAAAACCTTTAAACAAAATACATGGCTCCATTCAACCAAATGCAGCCTTGCAGCAGGATCCATCCTGACTCCTCACTATATATTTCGCTATCAGAAGTCCAAGTCCAGCAAGTCACAGGACAAAGCAGACTCTGTTTTTCTTGCGAAAGTCAATAAACCCTGCACATATGGCCCAGACCAGACCAGCTGCAGCTCCTCTGGGTGCTGTGGAGGTCAGACATGACACCTCCAGATCTCAGGTGAGGACACCGAGTCAGGCACCACCCAGGACCAAGTCAGAGCCTTTCAGCTCTGTCAGTCCCACCCTAACTCCATGGAAAACACCAGCCACAGCAAGAGGTCCTGCAAAGTGAGGGCCGTTGGCCACTATTGACAGCTACCCAACATTTCCATTACACATCCAAGCCAGCTGCCTGCCCATAGAGCCTACATTCTCTGCTCCTGAGCAAGCCGTCTTCCTCCTTACAGTACACTGAAGCTCCCCATCCAAGAAAAAGCACACCTCACACAATCAGTTCTAATTACATTTTCAGCAAGTATTTTCAGCTAAGCTGATAATTGGTTAACAACCCCCATTAAAACGAGATGCAGACAGCACAACTGGCAAGTATTGCCAGGCTTCATGGAAGGGCTCTACCACCAAACCTTCTCCCAACGCAGAAAGCTAGGATGACGGCGGGAGGTGACAACTTTTACAGATGAGGGGCCAATAAAAATAAAGAGCCACACAGAGCGCAAGGCTCTGTGGCTAACATTTCATTTCCAAGCAGGATGTTTTTTCAGAGGGCCCCATTAATTTCTCCAGGGTCCATGGGCCTCACTGTCTCCCATCTGTCTAGCAGGGAAAGAATATAGTGCCCTGCCTTAAACACTTGGAGACCTCAAGTCCCCTCTTTGCTCTCTGCTCAACCCACTGGTTAAGTCACTAACCCTCTGCAATATGAACACATTAATACTCAGCACCATGAAGGGAGTTCAAGGCTGATTCATAATTCACCTGGCCCTAAAAGACACTGGGTTTCTTAGGCCTGAAGCCATAACTTTAAAATGTAGAAGCTGTCAAAAAGAAAAGTCAGAACAGTAAAAAGCTGTGAAATTTGCACAAAGTGAAATTATTCCCATTTCACAAGGTTCATTTAAGAAGTTACTGTAAATAGCTCCTGCAATTCACACACAAAACAACATTCCAGAAGCATTAATGAAACATTTTTTAACCCCCCCCTAAAGTTATTCCTGGCAGAAAAGGGGAAAAGATGCAAGCTGTGGAGTCTGTGACTGCATAAGGCAAGAAGCTGTCGGATCCCATCTGTCGATGAGGAGGATAAACGACCGCACACATCTTTCCTCTGTGTTAGAGGAGTTTGAGGAGAAGAAACGCTCTTGGGTCACAGCTTTCAGCAGAGGAGGCAGAGATGGCAGCAAGTAGGAGTTTAATCCGCATAGGTCGTCTCCCACAGTCCCTCCACCCCATACTTCAGGAGCTAACAAGACTCCGGATTGGGTGCAAAATGAACCGGTGGGAAGGAAAATGAGTGCTCTGCATGGCAACAGCGATGGCAGGAAAGTTCTCCTCCACCAAAAACCACAAGCTGATGAGAGGGACCCTTCTGATGGACCTCAATAGGCTGCACTGGAGCCAGAACCTCCCTGTGAGATCCCTCCTATGCCACCACCGAGCAAGACCGGGACAGCGAGAGCCACCTGGGTGCTGTGTCCAGAGGAGAGGGTCAAACACCACATCCCCCCAGGGAGACACAAGCTTACTAGTGTCCTTCAACACTACTGAAGAGACTTAAAGCCACAGAGAAGTGCAGACAAGCACTGGCTAGGACAACACTGGTCAGTACTTCAGTGTATATAGGATGAGCCTTTGATGCATTTGGATTAAGAAACAGCCTGCAAATTGCAGCATTGCTCCAAGTCTGTCTCCCTGGAAAAAAAGCTAAGGTCAAGACCAGGAGACACTTAGAGGTCAAAGTGCTGCCAAAAGAAATAGCTAAATGAAGCCCAGAATTTCTCCAGTTGATTGCCCAGACATATCAAGACAACATTACACTTTAGATAAGAAATTTGAAATTCACTTTATACATTTTTCCCTTCCTTATTTTAAGCAGGCTTTTCTCAGCACAAATACCATTTTATTTCAGCATTCAGCTAAAAACAGCCAACACAAACTTCTGGGATGATGAGGACTAGGTAGTCCACAGACATTTTCTATTTTCCTTTGAAAGTGTTTTTTGGTTTGTGGGTGTGTCAGGTTTTTGCTGGGTTTGTTTGTTTGTTTAACATATAATGGATATTTGACATCTGTGAGGAGTTCTGGTCGGTTTTTTGCATAACTGTCCTACTGCCACCCTGCAGCTCTCAGTGCAATGGTAAAGTGGGACTCTGTTCAAGCAAAAGGTGGCCAAAGCCTTCATCACCTCCACTTCCACATGCTTATAAGCAGCTACAGGTGAATCCCTGGCAAGAAGAGCAGCCACAATTCACTTCTGCTAACACCATCCCAGCAACACAGAGATTGTGTTAGTGGCTTCTGGAGTCTCCAGGACCTTCCAATGCCCAGGAGACATTCTCTGAAGGCATTTGCCCATGACTACAGGCACAATCCTCTTCCTCACAAGCCAACCAGATTCACAAAATAGCTTCTGTTATTCCTTACACTGCTTTATCTACATACAAATAGCAAGAAAGATTTTTATTTAAACAGCTCCCAGTCAATATCCTGCTTTGGGAGTGAGGGAATTTTTCTCACATAGGTCTCATATCAAAGCGGTGATTTCCCAAATATTCAAGTCAAAGTGTGTGCGTACAGGGCTGCAACAGGACACAAGAGTCCCAAAGTTGTGGCCTTGCTGGAACAGAGGCTGAAGTTAAACCAATCAACTTTTTTCCTCCTCCCTGTGCTTCTGCAGCAAGAACATAGATGCAGTTTACAGGTAGGATAGCAGAGCATCTTGCTCCCTAACTTCCCTGGCCACTCAACACTAGGTTTCTGAAAATCCTTGTTCTTACTAAAGACAATATCTCATAAGGAACCCAAACAGAAATATGTTCTCCCTGTTTTGAAGGCTACCAGTGAATAGAATTACCTTTTGAAGGGGTTTGGGCTCTACTAGATTAAAAAGGAATTTTGTACCCTGTATTGCATTACCAAATAGACCCATTATTGGTTTCCCAATGGCCAGTCTACAACCAGTTCAGCCTAGTCCCAGCTCAGGCAACAGCACAGAAGATCTGCAACTTTGTGAACTCTGCAATTAGCACCTAAGCCCAGGGAGACTTTGTCAATATCCCATCACAGGCAAACAATAACATAGAAATACAGCTTTGAGGGGGAGACGATTTATCAAGCTGACCACAGACGTCTCCCTCATTTTTTCTTTAATAAATCCAGTCTAGCTCTTGGCTGTGCTCAGTATCTTGTCATTGCTTTTGTCTCCTTTCAGGAATGCCTCCCACCTGCAGTCTTCAGGCCCTCTGCAACCCTGGAGCCATTTATTTTCCCCAACATTTCTCCATAAAGAAACCAAGCTTTTTCTCCCATGGAGAGGAGGGAAACTGAGGCACAGCAAAGCAAGCTGCCTGGCCCAAGATCAGGGAGGGGGACAGGAATACGCACTCATATGGCTTGTTGGTACTGGCCACTTCCTCATCTGCATGATGAGCATCAGGAGGCTTTCGCTCCCTCTTGTGAATAAGCTGTTTAGGAATTACTCAAATGCTCTTTGCCATCAGATTTAATCACCAGGAGTGCCTTCCTTGTGGGACTCCATGGGGACATTCAGGCAGCCAGCCAAGCTCTTAAGAGCCAGGCCTCATCTAAACACACATGCCAATTATTCTTAATAACAATGGGCAGACACCAGCTCAGCTCCGACCTTCTTCTATCGCCAGCAAGCTGTTTCTATCACCATTTCCACATTCCAGTGGTCCTCCCAAGAGAGCAAGGGTAAGCTCCAGGCTTGAGTCCCTCCCTCCAGTCCTTGAACACACTCCATTAGGAGACAGAGACACGTGGGTCATCCTCTAAGGTCCAAGCAGGAAGGTCTGCTCAGGTGGCCAGCTCTCAGGAGCACACGGCTGCTGGCAGATGTGGTTGCCTGTGCTAATTTCATGCCCATCCTCTTCACTCTCCGCAAAATTCCAGGCAGGCCTTCCACTTTGGCTGACATTCAAAACTGTCACCTCTCCACAGACATTAACTTGGAGGCCTCTGTCATCCCTCACATTAAAATGCTATCACGGGGAGCCAGAACAGCTCGACTCAGCCAGCTAAGGGGCTGGCTCTGGCCGCGCTGCAGGGACAGCCGATTCACGCTTGACACCCGTGGTCAATTTGACAGTGATGGACACGCTACTTAGGAGTCATTTGCTGATCTCGTTTCCCCATGTGGGAGGTCGTGCCATGGAGCTGCCTTCCCTGGGGAGGAGAAGTGGTGATGCTCTACAGCCTCCCCAAGAGCAAAGACATACACAGATGGGCTTCCCTGTCTGCTCACTGAGCAGGAGATGATCTACAGAGCCTGCTGGGAACCTGAAACACAGCTGCCCAACCCTCCACATGGGGAGGTGGCTTTGCTCACAGACAAGCATCTTTCCTGCCCCCCCCCCCCCTTCCCCCAAAGTCATGTCCATTTCTGTGGACATTCCTCATGTCCTTGACAGAGTGTATGCTCCTGAGTTACCCCTTCCCTTCTCAGTCAGGACAGGAAAGAAGTCCTTGCATTTTCTGAGCCCACCTGCTCTTGCTACATGTGCTGTCAAAGGCCACAATAGATTGCTTTCAAACCAAGACACACCTTTGCTTCCAGACAGGGTCTAGTCACTATAAAATGACCTTTCTTATAGCAAGGAAAGACAGAGGCGTGATGCTCAATAAGCTCTAAATCAGTTTTTAATGGACACGTTCATCCTCCTTTTACCAGGTCACATCTCAGTCTGGAGGTGCTCACCCTGTCACTGCACATCCTTCCAAGCAGGCAATGACAAAACAGGTAATGGCCAACAGCCCTCACAAGCCTCAAGGGAGCAATGCTCCAGGAAGGAGAGGGCTTTATAAGCCTTCACCTTCCACCATGAGTCCCAGGCATCCCTGTAGGTGCACCCAGCCCTGGGATGGGTTAGCATGGCGTATGTTGACTTCAAAGCATTAGCTCCTTCAGTGCCCACAGGGCTCATATGCATGCAGACTGGGTGACTAACTCAGCAGATGCTTAACCCAAGTTCAGTCACTCTCCCCAACTTGACTGAAGGCCCCTCAGCACCTGCATCTACTGATGCCATAGCTCTGTTTCCAGTAAGAGAGAGTAGTAGTCTCCTGTACCTCTGCATGCATCTCTAAAAACAAAGCCCACCTGCAGCTCAGGGGGTGCCAGCTCTAAACCAGCATGGTTATTCTGTTGCATAAATTCTAATTAAACCAGGCTGAGTTAAGCTAAACTAAAATACACAGGGAAATACCTAAAGCTGAACAGAAAATACACATTTCCAGACAGACACAAAGTCACAGGCCACTAGAGCTGTGGTCCCCTGCATCTTTATACCACAGGAGAGGACAAAGCACTTTTTTTTCCAATGCAGAGGGCAGTTTAGAGTAATCACCTAAAAATTCCCTTCCACTTATTGCCCTAGCACAGTGTCATTGGTAACATACTCAAATCCCAGGGTTGCAAAAGATAATTACAGAAGGGGAACTCAGCCAGCTACCACTGGGAAACTCTTCCCAGCCTTTCCCAGTTCTGGGAAGCCTGAGCTGAGCCCCATCCTAAACACCCTGTAAAACAGATGTCTTATGCAGTGTGCCCAGAAGGCCCTCCCCAAAACTAGGCTCTTTTGGATCAGACAAAGGGAGCAAATTCCAGCATTCTCCAGCCCCTGCAGCAAACTGCTCCTTTGAGAGCAAGGCATGATCCATCTTGGAGAGGGCCTCTCCCCACAGCTGTGGCTGCCTGGCTCTGGGACAGTGGCACACTATTTCTGTCATCAAGGCCACCTGTCTCAGATGAAGAAGGAGACTGAGGAGTTTCATTCCCCCCAGAGATGCCCACAGGGTTGGTCAAAGCTCTCAAAGACTTTCTCTTTCTCAGAGGTGACCAGGTGCCAAGGGTGCAGCACCAATGCCCTTACACAAATTTGGTCTCTTCCCTCACCTCCAAGCAGCAGAGGTAACAGCTGCTGAGCTGGCTGGGGTGGGTGGAAAGGGACAGACTGCAGATGAGTTGCAGATCTTACAGCTTCAAAAGCAAAGGCCCAGGCCCTAACATTGCTCCTGCCTCTCCCTGCCGAGCAGCAAGTGTCTCCGACAGCCGGAGCAGCCTGGCTCTGCCCCACCACCCCCATTACTAGCCAAGGCAAGATGAGGACCACACTTGCCTCCTGGTTACTTGTTCAGTCCTTTTATGGGGAAGATCGTTTTATAGCAGGGTCTGGTAGAGTACTCAGCTTTCCCTTCCAGACTCCAGCAGAAAGAACTTGACCCGTGTCCTCAGACCCTCTTAGTCATCGGTCTGAGCTGCCTTTCCCCTCCTCCCACACCCTCCTCTTTTATGGAGTAGCAGCAGCAGCAGAGCATGGGGTGAGAAGTCAAGGGAAGGACAACTTGACTGATGAAGCTCAGGTTGTGGGGTCAGCGCAAGGCGTCGTGATCCGGGCTCAGACAGAGCCATTTCCTCTGTGATTTTATCCGCTGCGATTTTTATCTTTCGTCTGTTCACACGTCATGCCACCTGGACATAATACAGAGCAAGCTGAGCACTTGGCTCTAGACTTAACCCCTTCCCTGCTTCCCAGGAAAGCAGGAAGCCCCAGACACCGTGTAAGTCTGTGCTTGTAGCTTTGCCTGGCAACAAGGGGCTTTTCTTTATGGGCCATTTTTATTGTCTTGAACATCTGTAAG
The DNA here is from genome assembly GCF_965140245.1 of Athene noctua. Classification (NCBI taxonomy): domain Eukaryota; kingdom Metazoa; phylum Chordata; class Aves; order Strigiformes; family Strigidae; genus Athene; species Athene noctua. Next base: position 30,400,347 of record NC_134041.1, read on the forward strand.
TGGCAAGTTTATCCTTCTCTGCTGACCCCACAGACAATGTTATGATTTACCCACAAATTTCACATTCTTGACAGCATTCATTAGATGTGATTTTTGGTATTTGTTTTAGGAGAGACACGCTGGTTTCAGTTCCCACTCTAAGTCATGTGAACACAGCCCTGGTAGCTTGCAGCAAGGGCTCCTCAGGTGATAGTGCAGACATAAAAGGGAGGCAGAAACAATTTCCTCTCACTGCACAAATGGTATTCAGCCTTAGCAGCTACTTATACAGGGCTGGAGTAATGAAGACCAGCCCTCTGCTCCACTGAGCCCAAGCCAAGACCGTGGGTGGAATTAGGTGGCATTTGACATGAGTGCAGGTGTTCAGGCCAAGCTACAGTGAGTTACACTAAGAGCAAGAACATTTTGAATGTCTACAGGCAAACTGGCAACAATCCCCCTACCAAAGTCTCAACCATTGAGCACGTCAGATCTAAAACCCTTTGGAAGGCAGATGAGAACCATCATCCCCATTCTGTAAGTGAGGACCAGCATGAGGAAAGAAGGGGAGGAAAGGGATATTAAAACCAGGAACTGTCCCAAATGACATGTCCCCAACCATAGTGCGTGATACCTCACTAATCATTTCATCACCAGACATCCTCTCACCTCTGCAGGCTGAGCAAGAGTCCAAGCGTCCTCACACAACATCCACTGACTTTCCTTTCAGGTCCATGTAGCACCAAATCCCACAGTCCAAAAAGGATGCAGGTCCAGTGGGAGCGTATGGGAGACCCAGCCTGTAAGATGGGCCTGCAGGAAGCCTGACGACCCCCATAAGACACATGGCCATTCTCCTCCAGACAGGACCCACCTTCCCAGCCCTCCGCCTTTCCTGGCTCCTCCAAAGAGCCAAGGGCTCGCTCCCACATCCGCCTAATTCCACCATAATAAATTATCACCGGATGACACAAATGTAGAAACTGCTTTGAGCATGGGGTATTTTAAGGTGCTTAGGAGAGGTTTTTTTTCAAGTTGCTTTATTTGCTTCCTTTCTTGCTTCTGGTATGATAACAGAAGAGATAGTTGGAAACTCCCTGTTGTTTATCTAAAAAGTCTAGGAAAAAATACAAAGCACAGCTAGTCACAGAAACTGTACAGGTCTTGAGGTTATTTTTATTTTAATTTGTGGCTTCTTAAAACCAGTGACCTCACTTTCTGCATTAGGCAAAAAAAAATCTGGACAAAACAGCACACTCTCAAATAAAACCCTTTTGGCCTTCATGTGTGCCTTCCAAGCAATCTATGGGTGGCAAGATGCAGTATTTTTAATGGCCCTTTCAAACCAAATCAAAGCATCTTAGAAGGAGCTGTAACATGTTACAGTTCTGGTTCTCTTCCAGAAGGACTGTGGTAGAAGGCGGGGATGACTTGTTTTTTCAATAAACCGTACGCACAGTGAACACATACGAATGAATTTCAAAAGGTTAAATAATTCTTATGCAGAAAGTCAACTCTCTTTTGACATTAAGAGACTCCTTTATTTAGACCAGTCCCTACATCAAGGGCTGCCAAAAGCCAGGTAGACATAATGGGAAGGATCTGTCCATAAATGCCCAGCTCTCATACACTCCCAAAGCTCTGCTCTTGGCCACTGTCAAGAGGAGTTTACTGTATCAGAAATGATCCATCCAATTTGGCAGTTCTTATTTTTCTTACAGACACAGAGAGCCAGGCATACAACCGACTTCAAGAGAAATAGGCCCACTTGGCTACGTATCAGTGTTCACCCAGTGGTACATAAGCTCTTTGAGACGAGGACCTTCTGTCCTGTGTCTGTACAGCTCACAGAACAGAGGGATGCTCAACCATGAGAACCCCCACAGCCTCTGCATATGTCCAGGTGTATGAAACTTAACTGAAGGATAAGGGCTGTAGTCCCAAGTTCGACCCTACACCAACTTCACAAACCCTGATTTGCCACAAAATGAAAATACCTCTTTCCCTTGCACAGGAAACTGAATGCACAAGGTTCAGCCTTGGTGTACCTACTTCAACAGTCTTCAGCCTTCTGCTGCCTCAGGTAATCCCTTTTGGCATCTTTTCTCTCCTTTAACTGCATCAGTCACCCACTCCCTGGATTTGCCCTTGTAGTACATTTCCAGAAAGATAAACACTCCCACCACTCTGCACTAGTGAAGACAGACACCTGATGTCACTTGTAGGTGGTCAAACACCTGCATTCAAAATCTACATTCCTAGTCATGCTTCTCTTCACACACAGAAAATAACCCTGAAAAAAGCAGACCATAAGAACAATTACACCTCCTCCCTCCAGACTGGGGACACAGACAATCCCATTCCCACCACTTCTTCCCAAAATGACCTTCTTTTTTTGTCTTTTAAGAACCCTGAGTTTTTAAGACATCCACAGAAACTACAACTTCCAGATCCAGGTTTCTGAAGGAAGAATCATGCTGTGCCCCCAAGCCAGAAGTAGCAAATACTGCTGTGTCTGCACATGAACAACATCCCCCAGAGAACAGGCAGCAAAGCCAACCCCAAACCATCAGACCATTGCTCTTCACAGCAAACTGCCAAGGGAGCCCTCCAGCAACATAAATTTTGGGGTGCCCTTGCTCTGTGGTCAGCCCCAGTCAAAGACATCTTATCGGCGGCCGTTTCCCCATGCGGCACAAATTCATGTCCCTATCATTAAAGAGACACATGGTTTATTTACTCATTACCATATCCAGCTGTTGGCTTTCCTTCTCCCCATATTTCAGGGTAAGTAGTGATTTGACATAAATAATACCCCATTCAGCTACGGCCTGAAAGATATTGTAAATATAAAAAAGTCTTCAGCTCCAATAGCTCTTTTCAAGTGCTTGGTCCAAACCCTACTTAGTATGGGAGTGGGGGGAGGTTGAGAAAGAGAAAACCCAACACATTACTTAAATAGCTCCATTAAAAATGAGAACAGAGTGAATTACGGCTTTATTAAACAGATGACATTGCATCAGGAATGATGAATCATAATGTTTCTTTTCGGGATTACAATGGTATACGACCTCTTCAGCTGTAATCATTTGCCTCTCATTCCGAGCCACCATCAGGTGTGCTGGCCCCTCTCCTCATCACATTAACACCAGCACTGGGGACCCACCAGCATCTATTTCTCAGTGGCTCGCGAACTGCCATGGCTTGCTGCTGTGAGGAAGGGAAGGTCCCATCAGGAATTCCAGAGCGGGTTTTTGTTCCCAGCCCTCGATGGGCAGGGAAGGGCTGGATGCCTTCCCATGGAAGGACAGGGGGTTTCTCCAAGTTTCCAGGTAGGAAGGTGTCTGGAGTCTCAGGCTCACCCTTCTTGCCTTCGTTTCTCCTGTGTCAGAGGAGCTGAGTGGGCTGAAGCAACAAGCCAGTGGCTGAGCTCACGGAGGTCACTGATCCCCCATCTATCTGCACCTCTCAGTTTACCTCCCAGCAAGCTCACGGACAGATCCACGAGCAGAGCTCACCCACCCTGGCTACTTGCACCCTGCTGGCTCTCATCTGCCTGGCCCCTTGGTCCCATGCATCCAATAGCACAGCCATACTGCCCCCATGGCCTCAGCCAGCTTCTTCTGAGGTTGCACTGGGACAAAAGCATGGACACACGCAGAGCTCCAAAGCCTCAGGAGAGAAATCTGCCATGGAAACCAGATTTTGAGGCTATGTGTCTTGATGATTTTAATACCCAATTCCCTTCCATCATGAGGGCTGCACTGGAGCATATAGTTGGGATTTCAATAGAAGTATAGCAGGTTGCATACTGCAAGACAACTGGGACCACAGATGATATGGCAAGATTCAGTCAGATAAAGGACTCCAGACTGCAGCAAGACATAACCCTCCAGTACACATCCTGCTCTGCTGGTTTACCCACCAGAAAAGCAGATCCCCACTCCCAAAACAAAACATATTGATTTAGCTGGGTGTGCTGGCTCTGCCCTTTGCAGAGCTCTTCATAAACTCCTTCAATCCACCCTTGTCTCTTCCCCTGTGCGTTTAAATCCACATCATTCCCAAGGCAGGTCACGCACATGGATCAGAAAGAAAAGACCCTCTGCAAAGGGACTCCTCTCCCCATGTTGGTCCTTGCAGGATTGACAGAGGCACCAGGACTCCCAGTACCCTCAGCCCAGCCAGCAACACCATGGCCCCAAACCATCATGTGAAGCATTTCCCACATTTTGTTTTTCTCATCCCTCTCCCAAGGCTTGCCTGTCACCTATAAATAACCAGGAGAGCATGACATCCAAATTCCCAGATAAAGCAGTGCCGTGCCACAGCCCCGCACAAGCCAACAGCTTCTATTTTTACATCTTTGGTGAGAACCACGTGTCAGCTATTAACAACACACCAAAAAAAAAGCCCCGGTGCTCAGATCCCCACTCCCCCTCCACCTTCTGCTCAGGCAGACCTCAGACAAGTGCCTGGCGGCCCCATCTGCTCATCACCTGCTAGCATTTGGGTAGCAGATACGTCAAACTCCCAGCTCACGTTTTCACACGTAGGAGTTTGCTGTCTGAGTGATGAGGCTGTCTGTGCTCCCATTGTGCTTTGCCATCCAGAAGGTTTTTTTCGGAGCCTTTACAAAATACTGCATGCCAGTAGCTCTTATGTAAGTTATCAACCTCCTTGTCCCCATTTTACAGACTGAGAAACTGAGACTCAGAAAGCAGAGAAACCTGTGACCACCTGCATCCCTAACCCTCTAGTCCTCTGCCTCTGAGGTGTTCATCTGTCCATTAATCTTTACAACTGTAGCTGCTTCTGAAAAAAGAAAATCTACACACACCCCTACACCCAACCTCCAACAATAAAAACCAGCCAAGAGAAGTGGACCTCTGGCTTTGGCCCATGGTGGTGGAAAGGTCCAGGGTCTCTTAGTAAGCCTGGTCACACTGTAGGAGGCCAGGGGCCAGGACTCCTCATTTGACTTGGCAATAACAAGTCTCTTTCAGTCCAGCCTGGACAGTCACTTGCACCTCTTCCCCTAGGTCTCAGTTTGACATCTCACCCCCACCATAAAATACAGAGTCCTACAAAAACTGAGGGCATGTCCCTATAAAAGAATCACTAACATCATAAGGGATTGAGCAATCAAGGTCTCAGCTGTGATTGCTACCCCAGGTGGGTGGCGGCAGCTACAGAGATCTGTGACTAAGCATAGCAAAAAAAAAAAAAAAAAAAATTCTAATAACTAGGAAATTGCTAAGTGGACAACTTAAATTCAGCTTTTACACATCAAAATCGACAATGACAATCATTTCTCTTTCCACTGCAGTTGTAACAGTATTGACTCTAATCTTAAAGAAAAAAAAAATATCCACCCCAGATTTCACTCTAGACTAGAAGTGAGTCAGCTCTCAAACCTCAGAGAGAAAGGCACTTGCTAGGAAGGATGTGGGAAAATAGAGGGTTAGATTCACCAGGCTCCTCTTGGGTCATGCTAAAATTACTACGATTTAAGTTAATGAATAGATTTGCTTTTGTTCCAGCTCAGCTTCATTCTGCAGCGTTTCAGCCCTTATCCCAAGCTGGAAGCAAGCACTATTCAGATAAAACAAAGCCCAGCTTTCCTTTAGCATTACCACCAAGACTTCTTCATAATAATATTTATAAAATAGCTATTAAGATGGGAGGGGATAGTAAAACCACATCTGTAAAAGTCAGGCACTCGGGTTATAAAATACCAGGAATTAAATCTGCCCTGCAACACAAAGTGCCTTCCCACCCACATGTTTGCTTGTTTGAAAGCATCTTTAAAGGGTCACATCCTGCTTACTCCTCAGGACCTCTGCCTCATCCAGGCTGGGGACTGAGAAAAGGTGTCCCCAAGGCTCTGCTGCTGCATCTCCTGACACCTCTCACCACAGTGGGCTCCAGTCTCTGCTTAGACCTGTTTGGCATTAATTGCAGGGGCTATTTGGGCCAGGGCACACCCATTTGAACAGCCCCCACCTCTCTGCAGAGCAGGGAAGCTCAGCCATGCATTGCTCTGAGCTCTCCAGGGGAAAGAGGGAGACAGTCACAGAGGTCACACCAGAACCACAGGTGACTGGGACAATGGGACTTGCTCCTTGGCAGGCTCCGTTTGGCACCATCTGTGCTTCTTCCAGGGACTAGGAAAGTGGTTTTGTGCAGCCTTCAGCTTTCCAAGGACAATCTCATATGCGGCATGTTCTGCTCCCTCATCCCAGCAGACTTGCAGCAGCAAGGGACAGCTCAACCCTTAAAGTAGATCTGAACTCTGACATCTTCCCATCCTTGCCCTACATACCCACCATCACCAGGAAATAACAACAGAGAGGAAAAGGCAGGCTACCTGGCTGCTCAGGATCACTGTGAAGCATTAGCCTCTCAGGAGTTATTTGCAGCCCAGGCAAGAAGCTAACAAGGTGGAGACTTCCCCCAAAAGGTTAATTTGCTGAAACCAAGAATCAGTGCAACTATCAGGGCAGAGGGGGAGAAATAAAAAGCCCACAGACAGGCAGCCGGCCAGCCGGCTTGCTGCCAGGCATTCGAGATCGCCACACAGAGACAAGGCTAACACACAAGACCAAGAGGTCAGGCTGCAATGGATGACAGGTTGTACCTTCAGAAGTCTTGCAGATCTGAACACCCAGTAAGACAGGGCCACAGCAGCACCTCTGCTCTCAAAGTTTTCAGAGTTTTCCAGCCTTACAATATTATCCCAAACCAAGGAGTACCAGCCTCATTGTTCAGTGTATCTGGTTTCCAACATAATCTCAGCTCTGGAGTCCACCCAGCAACAATTACATCGGGCCCCAAAGAGCTAGTCACATTAGGAACACACCGAGGAGGGTTGCAAGGACCAGCAAGCCAAGGACCTGGGAGGGAAGGCTACTGACATTTGAAGTCTGTGGGTGCACTAACTTTATGCTGACTTCTTTCAGCAGCTTGATGGTGAGGAGGGGATGGGAAAGGACATTTGTGAGAACAGGAAGAACCACTGTATTTGTCCAGGCTGCCACCCCACATAACACCAGCTAGAGCATCTCAGCTATAACCCCTGCATTGTGGCAAGCATTGACACTAATAGGACAACAGCTGAGCAATTAAAAGGAGAGCAGAGACAATGAGATATCAAGTCAAAAAGGCTCATGGACAAGAGACAGAAAGACCTAATTTTTGCTTGTTTGCTTTGGTGAATGGAAAATTGTCAGACAGATACCATGCCCAGAAAAAACTACATTTCTGTGTCACCACCAATTAGTGCCTCTTTCTTAATAGACTGGAATCCTCCTGTCTTTTTGCTGGACCAAGTTTTTACATGAACCCTATAGAAAGGGTATCAGAGCTTGGACTGCCCAGCATCCCTCTGCACAGAGAAGTGGCTGAAACAAGCAGTTGGCTCTGTGCTCTCATTTAAAGACTGTTCACAAACTGTGGGAAACAAGAATTTACAGTCCCTTCACTAGGGACAGGGTCATGGGGAAACAGAGGAGAGCCTCAAAATCAGGATGTAAAGAGCAACTCACTGAGGTCTCATTTGCACACATCCTCAGCAGAGTTAACAACCACTACAGTGTGGAAGTGGTTGTACTGGTTTTGGGGCCCCAGGTATAACTATTCCGAAATCACTGCACATGGGATTATACATCCCTAGTTCTATGAGTCCTGGGCAGCCTTAGGGCCTGTGGCTGGTGAGAGGGCCCTGGAGGAAGCAGGGCTGCAGGTTTGGGCAGGCATCTCTTCTAACATGCTATTAGACAGACACGTGGCAATGGAAAAAGTGAGCAGCAAGAAAAAGCCCGTTTCCACTGTCTTAACAAAGCTGTCCAAGGTCTCACAGGGAAGTCACAACAAAAAGCCACTGGTGGGGGCTGAGAACAAGGTCGGGAAGGAAAATCAAGACAGAGGATTGGGGGGCAGCCGGTAAGCACAGACAGACTGGAAAACCCGACATCAAACCTGGTGCATGGCAGCAATTGAGAGAGGAAGAAAACCAGGACCGTAGGCTGTGTGTCCCATCATTGCTTTCACTAGATTAAAAAATGTAAATTCCTTGTGCTCTAGCCTGACTTGGAGATATCAGGAGTACCAGCCAATTAGGACTAATGAAGTATCAATGACAGCAGCAACAGGCAAACATCTCTGCGAAAGGAGTGGGTTTGGGCAATAGGTGCAAGTCCCCCTCCCTCTCTGAGGAGTGTGTGGGAAGGGGTGTCTGGTCCAGCTCTCGGTTTAGTTCTCCACCAGTTTAATGCTTCCTATCAAGCAGTGGTCGTATCACATGTAATCTGGGTTAATAGGATCACTGGCACGCTCAGTGGAGATGTTGCTGGGAAGAGGCACAGGCAGTGTGACCTTTGGGCCTCAAAGCCACAGGCACAGGTGGCTCTAGAGGCAGACCTGTGCTCTGCAGCTGGATCCTCAGGATGCTAATAAAGGTTGATCACACACCGTATGCCCTTCCCCAGTAGGGAGTTAACAACCTCCCTTTGCTAACCAGCCATGCGTTGCCATGTGACTAGCAGGAGCTTAATCCCTCTGAGATTGTGACCACCGCTGCTGGGGAAACCAGTCAAACAGCTCCAAAACCACACGCAAAAATAAATAAAAGGGAAAATGGAGTAATTGCTGAGCACAATGGAAGAAACGTCACCGTGTTGGAAAGCCAGGCTAGAAAGACAATTTGGCATGCCCTAGTCCTTCCCGCACAATGCGGCAACACCATGAACAGCACCAGAGCTGAGCTACCTTGTCTGCAAGTCATCCACCGCCCTGCACTCTGCAAACACAGCCTGTGATGGAGCAACACCACACAGATGTCCCATGTGGGCACCTCCACTTCCACCCCCACCCAGGAAGTTTAAATGGAGAAGAAACTCAAGATTTAGACAACACCAGCCTGAGCAAAAGAAGTAGGAAACATTAGAAACGTGAGAAAAGTGACAGGGACAAAAACCCACACAAACCTGGAAAATATAGGCAAAGAAAATCTGAGAAATAAGAGATAAATAAGGACTGGTGAGGAGGAGATGGAGCTATGTGGAGGCAAGTGGGTTATAGGCAATCTTACATCAGTTTATGAAAATATCCCATTAATCTTCATAGCGCAATCTTAATTGCAAAATCTTTCATCAGCCTTGTTATTTGTGCACCTGTCACTGGAGACACTCGGAGTTGTTTTGTCGTCATTTCTCACACTAATTAGAGGGGCTTGGGGTGGTTTGTGGGGTGGGATGGGGAGGGGGGGCTGTTGTTTTTTTAATTGTCCTCAAGCACAGCTCAGCTTTACAGTAACGCTGCCAATTAGGGTCCGGCCCTGTGCAGGGTTTGTAGGCCTGCTAGGCACATTACAGAGGACTAGAGGGGTTGTTTTAATTAAATACCCCCAGACTAGTAGGGAAATACTTAGAGCAATTTAGCAATCTGCTGCAGAGTTGTTAAGCCTCCAATATATCTGCTTAATGTTCATTTGGGTATTTAATAATCTCCCTACCTTATCTAATCCTGTTTAAATTTAAAGAGATGCATCTAAGCTGGTGAAGTAGCTAGTGCTTATTAACAGCCACTGGTTATTAAAACATATTTGAGATGTCATCAGCAGTGAGCAGTCTCAGTAGCAGGCAGGAGACATGGTGCCTGCAGATGTATTTATTTCTTAACTGGGGCTGCCCGAGGACAAGACCCAGTGTTTTCATCACAAGCTCTGCTGTCACCACACCAGTACCCTTAATTTCCATTCTGCTTCATCTGCCTGTGGAAGGGAAGGTGGTGGGCTTGTTGTGTAATTAGTCGAAGCTACAGGTTATTTATTTTTAAGGCTGTTTTCTAGGACTTTGGTTACTTATACTGGGGCATTTTTAAAGAACTGGATGTTTTGTTTTCTCAGGTTAATGGAAGTTGTGTTTTGCTTTGCTCAGCCAGTTCTTCACAACTCTTCTGTGAGGTCCACAGAAAATCATTTGCCTAAGCATAACCTACAAGGGCAGAAAGATGGTTTTGCAAGGTTTTAGTGCAGCTATTGTTACATAATTTGTATGCTTCTAGGCTGGCTGTCCTGCTCTTGGTAGTCTCCTTACCTCAAATAGATGCACTGCCATTTCCCACAGCAATGCTCTTCAGGCCTTCTCTCCTCCATTCTCTCCAAAACAAGTAGCTCCAGCACACTTTGAAGTGGTGCCACTCAAAACTACTATCAGGGCAGGTCTCAAAATATTGCTATCATAGACAAGAAGAGGTCGTTATAGAACACACAACTCTCAACTTGAACAACTTATACTAAGGGAGAGTCAAGCCAACAATTTAAGTGTGAAATGACCTCCAGGCAAAGCGAAGAATTTTCCTAGCACATTCAGGACACAAGCAGTAAGTCAGTCTTAAATCCTGTGAAACTGAACAGCCTAGACTGTTTCACAAGCACTAATCCACCCAAATTTAAAGTACCTTTACTGCTAAAGCTAGAAAATCGCAGCTGTCTATATAAAAAGAGGGAAAAAATCTGGCAGCCAATTTAAAACCAGAAAACACATCTGGGAGAAATCTCCTTGCTCAGTTGAATGAGTCATGCTTTCCTCAAGAGCTGAGGCTTGAAGGTTTCATGTCAGTGTGTTCAGCTGGACAAGGTTCCCCTCCATCTCGTTTAAGCAAGAGTGTCTCAGGTTCCGACTGTAAAGGGCTGATTTTTACCATAAGTCTAGTGCTCTGCTTTTGATCACCTTGTTTTGAGACCAAAACGGGCCATTTGAAGAAAGTGAGTCCAAGGGTGACACAGCTATCACACACATTGTGCAGGAGCACAACCATCCCAGTTAGTCCTCATTGATCCAAGAGCGCCTTTCAAACAACCTGCCAGAAATGGGAAGGGAAAGGTTTCTTCAGCCACATCCACCACAGAATATAAACAACAGGCTAAAAACTGAGGCAAGGAAGATTAAGTCAGATGGAGAGGAAAGAAAAAACCCAACACACTTTCTATGCTTGTTACATTATTCTTATTAGAAGCCCTGCAAGAGGTTGAGCAACCTCTATCCCTAAAGGTCTTTAAAACCAGATTATTCCAGAAACGACATAGGTAGAATTGATCTTACCTTGGGGCAGGGAGACAGACTCACACAACCTTGGTAAGGTGCTTCTGATGCCTCTTCTTCTGTGGCCCTATGCTGTAGCACAAGCAATGTTGAGACCTGCTCCATCCCCTCTTGGCCATCCTGCAAAGGACTGGTTATGGTGCCAGTCAGAGGATCCTGTACTCTAGAAACAAGCTAAAACCAGGGACAGATAGTCCATAAACACAGTCCAACAGAAGCAGTGTTCGGGCCTCCAAGGTTTGTTGGTCTCCTGTGAAAAAAAGCTAACCATTTCATATCCCCAGCAGAACCCCCAAACCCAAGCCCTTCTCCATAAGCAAAGCCCACAGTCCCCACTCCAGATTTGGATGACAGATGACCAGAGGGGAACAAAACAAACAGATATTTTTGTTTGTTTGTTCTTTGTTCCTCATCTCTCAGCCACTGGTGTCATTTAAGATTTTTTGTGAAGGAGACACATCAGCACAGTGATGGATCCTGTCTGGTCCCATCAGCACTGAGGCATCGTGTCCCCAGAGTAACGCAAGAGGACTGCTGTTCCTGCAGGGAAGGCAGCTCAGTGGGAGGTGTCAGCCAGGGAAACACAACAATTGTTTCTCTCCCATCGGTTCGGTAGCACTTGGAAACTTTCAGGGTGGGGGAGAAGGCTGAGTCTGAACCCAGAAGTGTGCCAAGGACTTGCACCCAAGGACAGGGACCAGACTTCACACCCAGGCATTGTCATGATGCCAGCCACCCACCTTATCAAGGGAAAAGGAACAAATATACTTCAAGTGGCTGTTTCCTACCAGACATGCCCTACGGGGTAAGGAAAGGGACTTCCTAGCCCTCGTCCTATTAGCTGACACTTCTCACTGCACTCCCTTGTCACCTCTGTGTGCAGGGCTGCAGTCACAAATCATGGGTTTATTTAGACTCTTAAAAAGAATAAAGGGATGCAACCGTTTACAATGTGATTTCCTTAATTCTCAATAAAGGATCCTATTTGCTTCCTCCTCCATAAGTCACCTCTGGTTTAGTACTACCGTAGCAGGACAAAGGGATGGTGTGAGTTTACATTCCAGTGCCCTCTAGCAAACACAGCTTTTGCTGTAGCAGAAGGACTTCACACCCTCTTTCGCGAGAGCAGTGTAGAACTTCAAATTCTCTGTGGCCATTTGGAGAAAAGTCTGATGGAGACTGGCCGTGCTGTTCTGTCTGCCAAACAGGAATCCAAGGTGCAGAAAAACCAAGCTATGTGCCAGACACATGCACAAGCTGAAGAGCTCTCCGGAGACCCAACCACCAGATCACCTATGCTCATCACCCTGAAGATCCCAGCTGGAGCTGTAGGTATAATTTTATATAACACATGGGGAGAACTGCCTGCAAAAAACCAATCTCTGCATTTGGCTTACTGGGAGAGGCAGTGGGTTCTGGGCTCCTCTCTGCAACAAAGTGGGATTTGCCGACATCAAGTACACATGCATTATAATGCCACATTTAGTCTTATCTCTGCTGCTTAGAGCTACGAAGGCCTTGCCTTTTGCCAGCAGGAGATGCCACAACACGGCTCTTCACCGGGTAGAAAGTGCTTGGAGGAGCTGCTTGCGAACAGCAGGCTCACAGGGAGAAACCAGCAGAGGCATGCACAGAGCAAGTGATAATTTCTGTGCTGTGCAATTATAGCTGGGAAGGAGTAAACCTCTGGTGCACAAACCTGCCAACAGTTTACTGCCGACAAGGAAACAAAACCGACAGTTGACACTGGAACAGCTACTGATACCCTGTAATCATCTTAAAAATAGACTCTTCGCAAACCTGCTTGTTAGTAGTGAGAACATATGCTCTTTTTAAGAGGTGGGGAGAAAAACCTCTCAGCATCCCCGAAGCAACATTTGCATTAGCGAGAGAAAGTGTTTGGCAAAGCTCAAGCTGCAAGTATCTTTGCAGAACTTGGTCCGGTCCTGCCGGACAACCGAGACACATCAAGATCCTGCATTGCTACAGCACATCTCCTAGCATCAAGCACACTTAGTCCTCTGAACCCAGCAGCAAGTGCTTGTGTTACTATTTCAGAAACCTGGCTTATTCCATCTTTTTACGCATATATACTCAACTGTGTTACCTAGCACAATGCTGTGTTCACCACCCGATTCCTGCTGCACTGTGACATGGAAATGCCTGCTGTCCTGACTTCTCCTGCCTCCCAGCATGAAGTCTTCTGGGCCCATCAAGGTCTGTGTGTGACCACGGCAGTGAGACCTCATCTCTCTGCTCATTCCATAGTCCTCTCCCCAACGCTGCTCAGTCCCACCATCCTGCTGTCCCTCTCAGGACCCTCTGAAAGGAAGCATGTGACATTCCCTGCCCGCCTACGTTCTTCCAGTGGCTAACATCTGCCATGGCATCCCTTTTCATGGAGCTACAGTCCATACATAAGTGTCTGACACAGGCAGAGACTCTCCATTACCCAGATGTTAAGCCACAGTGAAGCACATCCATCTCCAAACTATGGCACCAGACACCTCATGGGTGATGGAGCAACCTGATCCTGGTGTGCAGGCAGCCAATAAAATCCATCAGTTGCCCTTCCCCAGGCTCCTGGTCCACAGCCTTTACTCATGGCAAGTAGTTTCCAGTGCTCCTTTTAACCACAGCCCCCAGGATCCCAGCTGCTTTCCCCCAGACCAGGGTGAACAGAGGAACACCATCTCTGAGCCAAGTGCTCTGGAGTCCTACTCCAGCCTGGAGCACTATCCATCACAAGAGCTGGATGACAGCACAACCCTGGCCCAGGGACTGTAGTACCTCAGAAAGTGCCAAGCATAAGGCATTGCCATGAAGGATAGCACAGCTCAGGACTAATCCAGAGTCCATCAGAACAGAGACTTCAGTCAGGATCTGGTCTGTTCTGGGTTGGTTTTTTTTCTTGATTCCAGCTCATTTTTGTCAAATCTTCCTGAAGACAAAACAATATCCATCCAGAAAGGAGAGAGGGCTGGTTTGGTCCCTACCACATTCAACGCAAAATTCACCCACCCGCAAATTGCTGTTCCCTCTGTACTCAACACATCAACACTACAAGGGAGAGAAGAAGAAACATTCCTTTGTAAGTGGATTTCATTTTGGTATGAGCCATTTGGAGATTATATCCATTTCAATTTGGGCAGGGATCCAAGGTTAGCATCTCTGTTCTTGTTAACAGAGCTTTGCTTGCAAAAGCCCATCAGCTCAGTTTTACATCTTATTTGGAAAAGTCAGTGCACTAGGACAAGGGGAGAGGAAAGGCAGATGTTGGCGGGGCTCTGCAACTGCTGTAGCCAAGAGTAGTTTCCCTCAGACTCCTGGACACATATCACTGGTCTCCTCTGTCATTCACGAACACAGGCATCTTGGACTGTTATTGTACAGCCCTAGGGTTTTCAGACCCAGGGAAACTTAAGAGACTTTCCATTGTCTCCATATGGTCAACAAAGGAAGATCTCTGCCAACCAGGCACAACACAGCACAAGGGTGGCACCCTCCATCCAGCATAGCAGCAGCATTCAAAGCCACACATTCCTTCAAAATCCACATTTATGAAAACTGTGGTTTCCCAGTTCCTGGAAGTCACATCCACTTCTTGGTGGATGTGACTCCAGCAGGGTCATGTTGATAGCCAAGTTCCAGAGGTCCCTCTGGGTCCTCCAAGACTGGCCAGCCAAGTTCAGCCTGCGTATGCTTTCCTGCCTTGCAACCCCCCTGGAAAAATCACAGACTGTGCCTACATTCTATGATGTACCAGAGCAGCAGCAGCTGAGTTGACCAAGAGACCATCCTGTCACAGAAGGATTTCCAACCCCAGCATCTCTGGGACAGCAGGCACAAAAGTCCATCTGCAAGTTATGAACTATGGTAAAAGCAGGTCTTTAACAGCCTAGGTGTCCAGCCACCTTGAGATACCCCAGAAAGCAGAATAGGAGCATGCTCTGGGTGACAAGGAGCACAGACTTGGCTGCCATAATTGCCAGGCTGGAAAGGATTTGGCTGCACACCTGCAGCCACCTTCCCATCAGGAGATTGCCTTTACTGCATAACCCCTGCACCTGAGCAGGAAGACAGCTTCTTCACCCAGGGTTAAATGTACTAACGGCTTTCACTGAGGCATTCTCAGATTAGCTCCCAACAGTCAATACTGCCAGCATGAATTATTAATCAGCGTGTCATTCAGCCTCAGAAGCTGATATATCCACACCACACAGGAAAAAAGCTTTTAGCAACACACCCATGTCAGCAAGCCCAAGGCGAGCTTGCCAGGCGCTTTCTCGCACCTCCCTGCCGAGCTGCTGAGAGGCAGCAGGAGGGGACCTGCGGTGGTCTGCATGCGGCTGTCTCCAGCAAAGAGCTGTGCTGGCCCCACGCGCCTCCCAGAACCAGCTCCGTGCACGGCTGCATTAGCTCAGCACATCCACCTGTCACGCAAGCCACTCGCTTGGAAAATTATTCTGCTGGAGCATCACTGAGAACACCTTGCCAGTGAAATATCAGACAACATCAGGCAGTGTTTACTTGCTCCAGTGCAGATACTACACATTTATTATTTACACTTTGCAGCATATTTTTAGAGTTATGTCAGTAAGACTGAGACTTATCAAGTGATCTGTTTGCAGTCAGTCAAAAACTGCCATGATTCCCACTTCACCTGAAGAATTTTAGGACAGGGATTTACCAGTTCCCAAGGGTCTAACCCACAACACAAGAGACTGAGAATCTGAGACACATTTGTTTGGATTTGCAGGACCTCAAACTGAGTTTTCTTACCTCTTCTGCTTCCTGCATGAGGGTGTTCCAAGGGGAACCAGCCCCAGGAGGAAAGAGGGCTCCTGAAATGGTGTAATAACAAAGAATGGAAGATCTCCCTTGATCCCAAGCACTTGAAGAGATAGTTGGGTTAATTTTTATAGATGTTCCAACTGTACTAAAAACAAGACAGAAGTGGAAAAATAATTAGGTCAAACTGAACATGTCCTACTCCCTGGTCCCATTTGCAGACTGATCAAAATTGAGGCACTGGATACTAGGCTTAACTGAAAAGACCCTGATCATTACTCATTTCTGGTGAACAAAAGGAAAGATCTCCTTTTTGTGTTTCCCAGGTGACACCTCTTGCACTTCAAGGACTTCATGCTTCTCCTGAGTACAGGAGTTCCTTCATGTGATGATACCAGCTGTATCCTGCTGAGCCAGAACCGTCCAGGCACCATGGCCACCCACATCCCTACTGGAGCTGGAGGTCAGCTCTCCTTCACAGCACCCCAGCAGGATACAGCCCATCCAGCCTAGAACAACTTGGGAAAGACCAGGCCAGCACAGCTGGTGACTCCCCACACATGGGGAACATGGATGGGTCAGGAGAGTGTGTGTCACAGCTGTCCATTCTGCAGATCTCAACTTCTGTCCTAGTCAGTATTTCCTCCCTTCTTTTCTACTGTCTTTTGTCAGAGGCAGGGAAAACAATGAGCATTTCCAACCCAGTCATGTCATAAACTCATTATTCCCCTTGTTAAGAGTCGCTTAAGGGTAAAACTAGCAAATATCCTCCCTGAGACATGAGCGCATTTTAAATTTCTTCTTTTGAACTGCGTTTTGAAATAGAATTTGTATATCTAGAGCTAGAGGAAACAACTTCAGAGAAGTCCACGGGGTGGTATGCATTCTAGCACTTTCACCAGTAACACAGCCATGATTTCCCTCTTCCAAATCCAGACATGATGGACCATAGAGTGCCAAAGAGCAGTAGTTATCCCAAAGAGTTTAAGACATTGTTCAAGAGCTCAAATGAATAGCCAGGCTCCAGGTGGCAAGGCATGCATCATCTCTAGCAGCAGCTCTCTGATGTAGCTAAGGTCCTCTGCCCATTCTCATTTTTGATTACTAGAAGTGCCTTCACAGTTCTGGCTGAAAGGCCAAAGCATCCAGCCGTACATCTGTACAAAGTGACTAGGTATTTTAGCAGCCATGCTCTCCTGCAAGTCCCACTTCCACAATGGGAAAGGTTTAAGATCTGGTTGCTGAAAAGGCCCTTTTCATCAGGCCTTGTGTGGGTTCTAGTATTCAACTCAGCTCTGCAGTTCGGTGGCAGAAATCTGAATTCTTGGCCCAGTAATGAGTGCCAAGGCAATTGTTTTATCTTATTCAGTCAACAAGAACATGGAAATCAATTTTTCCCAATCTCAGTTATGGCTAGAAATCCATTCCTTTTAGGCCATCTACAGGATTAATCTATCGAATGGTTTGCAGGCATTTTGCTGACATACAAACATTTGAAGAATACATTATGCTTCCCCCCTCCCAGTATAGCATTAGTGCTTTTTTTTTTTTCCTGTAAACATCTTTGTTCGGGAATCCATGAGACAGGATGTGGAAATGCATCTCTGTCTTGCAAACAAGTTTTGCACTGCACTTAAATAACCAGTTCTTGGTGACTTCACAAAGAGTAAAGACACCTAGCGATGCATAAGACATGCCAGTAACACACACAGTGTACTGAACTGCCTTTAGATAGCCAATACTGAACAAAGCATTAGCAAGTATAATTAAATAAATTATATAAATTCCAACTTTGGTGGAAGCTTTGACATAAAGACCAGCCAGTCTAACAATTAGTCTCTCCTCTGCTGGCTTCACAACATCAGGACATGCATGTAAAAAGCCAAGTCACATCTATTATGATAGCAGTCTAGTGCAATTCTGTCACTAATGAGAAGGGGGTAGTTGACCATAGTTCATACTCTTCTCATAGAAAAAGGAGTATTTCATTACTTGTGGATCTTACTTTGGTCTCCAGAAGGTCACTTGACCTCTTCTCAGGAGGATTGCAAGGTGCTTCACAAACTTTCTGGAAGAGTGTGTTACATTTAATGAGATAGCTGAATTTATTTTTTTTTTTCCTGTTTTTACAGACATGGAAATAGAGGCAATTTTTCCTCTTTCACCAGCATAAGCAGGCCTTTCTGAAAACACTATACTTTCAAATACTAGAACTTCCAACACCCAAGGAGTTGTTTCCCACCCAACTCTGGGGATACTTTGCCCTCAGTTCCAGTTATCTGTGCTTACACATCAGAAACAGGATCTAAATTTCCATTTGTCCAATATCACAGCTTTTCCACACCCAGTCTCCAAATGTCAGGATTGTTTGTAAAACTTTCCACAGGTGATATATTTCAGGCCAAAGGCTAAGATTTGTTTTAAAATGTTCTTCACAAAATTTGATCTAGGCAGCAGTATTGAAATGGTTTGAAAGAACAGAGAACGATAAAGCAATTATATCCTATGCAGCAGGACAGCAAAAAGTGAGTGCATCCATCTCACCACAGCTGTCCTTTCTTCCTCCAGCAACCTGAATCCAACAGACTGTGCAGATGTATTTCCCACCACTGTGGAAGGCACTACAGGTATTTCTGATTCAGAAAATAGCCTCTACACTGTAATGTGCTATCCTGGCTAGAAGGGACATATCTAGTTATAAAGATGTGGTAGCCCCGTTTGCTTACCTACAAAAAGACTCTACCCTCCAGGCCACAGGGAGAGCGCAGAGCTGCTCCAGAGCTGTCCCCACACCTGGACACACTGCCCAATGCAGACAGCAGGAGACCTCAGCATGCATACAGGAAAGTTATTCTTTTCTTGCCTCAAAATGCCACGTATGGATGCAATGTAGAAAGGAGAGCAGAACAACAGCACCACTCACTCAGTAGCCATTCCTATTAGCAGCTGACCCCTGCTCCAAAATATTCAGCTGTGAACACTGACCTCGATGCTTAAATGGTGCTACATTCACCTGGAGTGTCACATTGTCCACTAGACCTCCTCTTAAGAGCTCTCAAGCTGCCCATGAAATATGTCTTCAGGCCTATCCCCATCACAGTGCCCTCCTTCCCCCAACTGATCTTTCCAAATTAGTGCCCATCTGTTTCTGTATCATTCACCTGTTGGGCTGAGGCTACAACAATACACTACACTTCCTTTTCACCTAGGAGCTAATGTCCAGAAGTGGATTTCTCTCACACAACTTCCAGCACTTGCAGCAATGCACTTCCTCATAAGCCCTCTGGATGGTGTCCATCTGCCATCAGCAAGACCTAGTCAACAGCTGAGTCCCTCCAAACAGCATGGCTGCAGGCTGAAATAGGTCGTTTCTGACTATCTCTTAAAAACCTGTTGCCTGTACTAGGATGTAGTCACCAGTCATAAAGCACGAAGACACCTATGCCATTCTGGGAAGAAAGTCCCCTTGTAGGGAGAGCAACGTGCAATGTGCCCATGCTGTGCACTGTCTGGAAGGGAGTGGGGGATGCTCAAGGACTCCTTTGTTCTACCATATAGCATCACTGGAGAGCTTCCATCAGGTTCTCTCATCTTGCCAGGACATCCAAGACAGGTCCACAGTAACTGAATAATCAATTAATCCTCCTGTAGAGCTCCATTTACATAATGAAAACGCAGCCTCCCAATATACCACTATTTTTCAGTTGTCTAGACTAATATATCTGTCCTGTAGTTGGGGGGGGGGGGAGACCTAATATGGCTTCTATTACAGGTGGCAGAGTTCCAGCTGAAATCACGTGGTGGCAATAAAACTTCTATTGATTTCATGTAAGCATTTAACCCTAGCAGAGCACGTATTCCTCCAACAGCCCACAATGGACTCTGCGTCCAGCAACCCAGACTAAATTACAGTTGCACCTCACATGGAGCCTGGGGAATCTCTTCTCTTTCTCTGTAGCTCTGAAAGAAGTCAGACAAGCAGAAATCAGACAGGCTTCACTGCACATTTTGAAATATGGCAACAAGTTTGGATTTTTCAGTTCAATACCTGTAAGTTATCTCAGACCACAGAGGTAGGTCTTGCCCTATAGACCTCAATGAAAAAACAAAACAGCTATAATTCTAGATCCAACTCATTTAGCAAGGGAGGGTCTGGGGTTGGGGCCCATCCTCAGAAGTCTCTCAGACTGAAGACTAGGACCAGTGGTGCTGAAAAAACCCTCCTACACTCTACATAGCACTGGCAAAGCACAGGTCAGTAGACAGCAGAAACTGTGGAGCTGAATTAAAGCCCTTACTCTTCCTTCAACTTTTGCCTCCATAAATAGGATATGAAGAGCAAACAATCAGTAGCTCAAGCAGGGCCCATTTGCAGGCCCTGGCTCCCAGCCAAACTAGACTGGCTGCGGATGGGCAATCAGCAGAGAAGGCTGAGGTTCAGCTGCAGTGCCTGGTCCCGCCACAGACTTCTGCAGATCAACAATTTATCTCCAAGTCCACAAAGTCAGTGCAAGGTTCCCCATTAATCCCAGACACTGGAAGAGGGACCACATGTCCAGCCTGCACCACCAACAGCACAGTTGGGCCACTGGAGATAGAGAGACAAAGCTATGTCAGACCTTCTCGTGGGCAGGACAGTCTCTGTGTGCAGTATGACAAGCCCTCAACCAGTGTGCAAGGCTCCCATTACTTCACTAACAGCACTGTATTTATTATGCATTTCCATAAGAGCGTGGTTTAAGTGAGCATGCTCTGCCCTCCTCTGCTTGCTGCAGGTTGTCTCCTCAGGCTACAGAAGTTTAGGCAAACTCATATATCTTGCCCGAGGGATCACACTGTGCTTTGTTGATGACACAGCCACCTAACACAGACCCAATGGCTTCTGGCCATCCCCATGACCAGGGCGCGCACACAAATCGGATGCTAATTGCAGCAGCCCAACACTGCAGATGGGAATAGGGACACTGATGCCACACCACAGGGTTCCTCACAACCAGCTGACAGCAACGCTGAGCACAACTTGTCCCTGTCTGAACAAGCAACTGTTCTGCCAGCAAAGGCAGCTCCCCCAAGGCATTGTCCTGACCCAGCGCCATTGTCAGAGGAGACAAGGTCTTCAGAGCACACACAGAAAACACCAAGAGCATCTCACACATAAGCCAAGGGCGCAACATGCTGAGACCCATGAACTGCCACACAGGTTGGCCAGACCCTATGGGGATGGGACAGCCACCATGCCAAGTGAGTGTCAGAGACATATCCTTATAGTCTTCCATCTCCTCCCACTCAACCAAACACAAGGTCAGAATATTTTGCTTCCTGTGTAAGCAAGTGCCAAGATTTGCCTTGACAGCTGTAGGTCACTGGAATCAAAAGGCTTTGGAAAGGGAGACTTCAAAATCCTTGAAAGCTCAGCTCTTGCCAGCACACCTTAGTCTCAAGCTGCCAACGCTTCCTCTGACCTTTCCATCTCCCACAACATCCTTCTCCCTTCTGTCATGGCACTGAGCTTCCCACCTAATAGCCCTCTCTCCCCATGGGATGAGGGAAACCAATTGTACCAGCACCATAATCTCTGGTTCTTCTGATCTTCCAAACAGAGACCAGGAGGTGCTTCTGTGAAAAAAACTGAAGTGAACCCATCCCTGCTCTGGCCCAAGTGAGCTCTAGGTCCATTTATTCTCTAAAGCTACTTCAGAGGTCCTTTGAAGAGCCCTGACCTGCTTGACTTTCACCACCCTTCTTACTCCTCAAAATGTAAATTCCAATTTTTACAGTCAAAGGTCCCTCCAACTTCCCTATGAGCATCTAGGGAGGATCAGAGTGGAGAGCAGGTAAGATTTCCAAGGCTAACTCCTCTAAATTTCTTGCAGAAGCACACCCATGGGTAGCACATCTGAGGGCATGTATCAGGGTGTGTGTCTGATGGGTTTTGTGGGTTTGTTTTGCCAAGTGCTCCCCAGGCAACAGTTAAACATAGACGAGGCCACTAGAAGCCATACGAAGCAGGGAGAAGAACAGAAGAGCAGGGACTCCCTGCTTCCAGGGCATCCCAAAACTTCAATCATGAGGAGACCTCTGGGCTACTGTGATCTTGTTCTCCTTAAACAGGAGGACTAAGGCCCAGAGTCTTCCATATGTCAGGTGTTCCTCTGCATAGTGCTGCCTAAGGATGACAAAGAGAAAGTCATTTAGTCTTGGCAGCCCAGTACATCGCAGGCATGAGTTTTGGCACAGACCCCAAAGCCTGGGATGCTGATATCTTCCTAGATAGCAGTTATGCATTTCTGTGCTTCTTCTGTCAAGGCTTTCCCTGCTTTGCCCTCCCATGACCTACATCCTCCCCGGGGACTGTGGCAAGCACAAAGACAGCTCCTCTTTTCCACATCTCCGAATGGCTGCCTCGCACAACAACTTTCTCTGCAGGTCTGGAGCTCTTGAGAACAGCCTACATCTGGTATGACGCTGTGTTTGGAGTCATCCCGGCTCCCAAAGGACAGTCTGAGCCAAGCTTATGTTACCAGCACCAGAAGCATGTTCCCCACTTCCTAAACATTGCATCAGAGCACACAGTGTCAGAAGCATTTGAAAATGCACTGAAGCTGCCTCTGCATATGTGTGTCAGAGGACACGCACGCATCCCGTCTGGAAGCTAGAAGAAAGGCCATCTGCCTTTCATCGGGAACTGGTGACGGTCGCAGATTCTCCCCGTCGCTTTGGCTACTGCACGCTGAGCTGTGCACAGCTCCACAGCGTGCTCCAGAGCCACCTCCTGGCTGAAAGGATAACAGTCCTGGAGAAAAGCAAGAAAGGAAAAAAAAACCCTAACAAACCCAAACACCAACCCCAAATCCCAGTCATTTGATTTACAGCCGCGATGCTCCCCCATATCAGGTTCCAGCATCACTTAACTCCAGACAGAGACACTAGCCTGCTCCCATTCCTAAGCATGGCCCCAAATCCAGGACAGTGCAGGGATCCTACCTTTGGGGACAGTTCTGCCTGCAGCACTGCCTGCCTTGCTGCCCTGGCTCCAGTGCAGGCATGTCCAGGGTACATGTGCTCACCCCTGACTTTCATCCAGATGCCTCAAGTCACAGACAGACAGCTGGACAGAGACGCTGCAGTATGTGCCCAGCACACCACGCAGAGTCAGGGAAGGGTAGCTGGCACCAGGCAAGGTAAAACACCGAGCCAGAAGCTGAACCTTTGTCTTCAGGCATGCAAAGTCCAGCACTCTCCTTCCCCCACCGCTTCCTCCCTTTGTCTCCCACTTGCACTTGTCTCATGGGTGGCAGAGACCAACCCTACTACTCCCCCAACCTAAAATATTCTTCTGTTTCAGCCACTTCTGCATCTGTTTACACCAGGGCTCTTCCTTCTTTGAAGATCTCTGCTCAGCTCAAGTCACACTGGGAGAGCCAGGACCTCCTCCCTTCCAGGCCAGAAGAAAGGACAGGAGACACATTTATCCCAAAGAAAGGTCCTTGGTTTGTCAACACAGAACAGGAAAAATTTATTTCGGTCCACACAGCCAGACCCTGCTATTTGATTAGGCTTGTTTTCCAGCAAGGCTGTGCAAAACATCTAGGCAATTGAGCTGCCTTGAGGAGAACAAGACAGTTTACAAGGTGAAGTGTCCTTCCTGATCCTACCAAAGACAGGTGAAGAGTTTACCACCAAGATCATTCTCTCTGATGACCAGGTAACATCCTTCAGACTTGATGCTACTTTGCACAAAGTGTCCATTACCCAGCTCTGGAAGCACAGGGTGTAGACAGAGGCCAACTGAAGCACAGATTTAACTCTAAGCCAAGGTTGTGCACACACTGAAAAACCCCACTGATAAAACATCATATCGAACCCTTATAAAAGGTTTTTCCCACTGTAAAGGTGCTAATATAGGGTAAAGGAAGGGTTACAGCAATTTATAGTGATCTCTAGCCTGGATTTCTTTCCTCTCAACCTTCTTTCTTCCAAGATGGCCCTGCAACAACCAGCTCATCCCACCCAATAAACTGAAGCATCCTGCATGATCCCCAACATGAGACCAGACTGAGGAGGCAACCACAGACCTCAAAAGGTCTGTCAAGAAGAAACAATGTACAGCTTTAACCCCACTTCAGGGAAACCCAAAGGCAGCCAGAAATACACCCACCATGTACCCTTCAAACAGGTAGCAACGCACCAGATGAGCAGCGTAGCCAAGAGTGACACTGGAGTCCTTATGATGTAAAAATCTCTTCCCATGTTGCAGCATGTTGACCTGACAACATGCCATCAGAATTTTAAATTATTTATCTGAAAACCCTTCTCCCTGTCAGCGAGCATTTGAACCTGTAGCGAAGCCGGCAGCACAGAAGAGCAGACAGGGGAGGTAATTACCCGCGGTCTCCTCCAAGAGCTGACAGAAAGCAGGCCCCGTGCTGGAGATCCTGGCCTCATTACGGGCTCTCCTGGAGGCTGCAGCTGCTCCTCTCTGTGGTCAGACGTGAGTCACAGCATTTCGGAGGAGTGCTCCCATAAGCTCATTAATGACTGTGGGGTCCATCAGCCATAGCACAACCACAGCCACACTGATGCTTGAAGCCAGAGCCCCAACGTTGTGCTCAAACTTCAGAGACAGAGCAAAAACCAGCCACAGATTTGGTTTGCTCGTTGCTGTGGCATTTCTAATATGGGAAGGGACTTTCTCCTGAGTCAATGTGTGATGGAGCAAACTCACCCCTTCCTCATTAATGACAGCAAGACAAAAACTGTAAGATTCCACACAGTAGGTAGGGAACAGCTTCAGTAGCTGTACCAACCTCTGCAGCAGTGATGCTACCCAGGTAAAAAGACACTTCGTGCCAAGAGAACTGACACTTCATAAAAATCAGGGTCTCCCTGTGGCCACACATGCTCCTCAGACCTTGTCTACATGGGGCACCGTCTCCCTGTGCCCTACAGAGCCTCCCCTCCCACAGGGCAGGACAGCCCCTTGCCATGCAGCTATCAAGGAAAGAAACTTGCAGCAGCACAAAGACAGAAAGGTCCACCCAGTAAGTCAGCTCAGCTGGTGTGGCACAGCCCCTCCTGTGCCTTGAGGCTAATAAAGTGCAGCTTTTAACTGGCAGACAAACTTCTGCCCAAGGACATGTGTATTATATGCCAGCCTCGGAGCAGGATTTGGCCCACAGTGACCTGTTATCACTCTAACTAGAGGAGGAGCAGGTCCCCAGCTCAGCCCCCAGCCAGAGGGTGGCTGCTGCCCTCAGGACAAATGTTGGATCACCTTGCACTACCAAGTCCTGCAGTTCTGGCACCAGCATGGAACCAGCACTCCTGCTTGTGTCCTGCCCACAGCCCACAGGTCAACAAAAGATGTATTGCACCTCCTTCCCACCACCATGCTCACAGCCCAGTATTGCCCTTTCCCAGTTTTGCACTGGGTATCTTCAACATGTTTCCAGTGACAACCCTTAATGCACTTCAGGCATCCAATTTTAGCAAGGGAAACACGAGCGCACAGCAGCACCCCATCTGTCTGCAACCAAAGGACTTGTAGCATCAGTGATTTGAGCTCTGTCCCCATCCACCCATCAGCCCTGGCTGGGGTGTCCTCCACATGCTTCTCTAATGGCTGCTTCTGGCAGCGACCTTTGTCAACCTGCTGATCCCAGGGGACAGGAAGGTAATTCCAGCTCCATTCTCCCAAGCTGCTGCTGCTCATCTCCCCAGCCGTGCCTGCACAGGGAGGCTGTGAAACCC
Organism: Athene noctua; assembly: GCF_965140245.1. Lineage (NCBI taxonomy): Eukaryota > Metazoa > Chordata > Aves > Strigiformes > Strigidae > Athene > Athene noctua. The sequence goes on from NC_134041.1 coordinate 30,425,972, forward strand.
CTGTGATGGATTGCTGTCCAAGGGGGCTGAGCCACTGAGCCTGTTAGACAGAGAAACTGCCAGCTGGACATGAACTACAGACACAGACAGCAAAAGGTGATCTGTTCCAGCCACACCAGCCCCTTCCTAGCAAGGGCCTGGCCCAGGGAAATAAATGTCCTGAACAGCAAAGGAGCAGGGAGACGTGCATAAATGGCCAAGTTCTGCACGGTGTAAAGAAAGCATTGTGCCCATTTACTCCAGGGGAGAAGACGTGAAACATGTTAAGTCTCTCGAACACCAGAACGGAGGTGCAGTGGAGAACTTGCAATACATAAATTTCCCTCAGTGCTACCTGCCCTTCTGGCTGGTGGCCCAGGCTGAGCCACAATGGAGCAACCAGCCAGGGGACAGAGCATGCCACTCTTGGTGAAACAATGCTGCAAAGTGCAAGTCTAGTTCTTCCCACAAAGCCAGTAATGAGCATCTTCGCCTCCGAAAGGTCCACTAATAACTAGCAGATTCCTTTGGGAAAATACAGACCTCACAAAAACAAAGCCTGCAGCATCGGTGCTGCCTCCCTTGCATAGCAAGTAAACCTCGACTGGCAGTGCTGGCACAGCTGGCCCTTGGATCCAGGGAGCACAGGGCAAAGCGAGACAGAGGAAAGATGTGTCAGGCTGTTCACAGGAAGAGGACAGGAGAGGAATGTGTATGCATTAAAAGGGTAATGTTGGCATATTATAGGCAGTGAGTTTTTAATGACACTTAATCATAATGCTACAGAATTTTGGAAGGGACATAAACCCTTGGGCTTCAAATGACCTTTGAAAGACAGAGAAGAATGGGAATAACTCACCCCCACAGCTGCCTGCTCTACAATTTCCTGTACCTTCCACTAAAACACTCAGTGCCAGAGCCATCACGAACCAGACAGTCAAATGGATCTTGGTGCAACTCATGCCATCCCCATGACTAAATAATTAAGATGGCAAATTATTTCCTTTCTAACAGGCCTTTGTTCAATGGAGAGCTGTTTTCTGCCACCTCTTCTCAATTTTTTGTCTCAACCATTTTTTCAATACAAGTCAAATCAGTTTGGCAGTGTGGGGTCCAAGCGCCAACACACAGGTACATGTGCCAAGCCGCACACTCACCCCCACACCCTCCAGCTCTCATCATCCTCCAGTCTGCACTACACGTGCTAGCAGATTTCCCACCAAGCCCGAGGGAGCGAGATCAGACTTCAAATGCCTCCAAGAAAGCCTCATATTTCTCTCCACTGCATGTCCCATGAGGATCTGTTAACACAGGCAGCTTCTGCTTCCATCCTGGTCAGGGTTGTGCTCGAGGAGTATTAAAATGGAGCATAAACTCCTGTCTCCTCCTCTGGAAGTACACATCCTCCTAGAGGGATTGGTGGGAAATTTCACACAGGGTTAGCTTTAATGCTTTGAATATTCTGTGATGTTTGTGTTCAATTTCTCATCATAAAGTTTTAATGGGAACTCTTTGAAATTGCCAGCTTTTCTGATACATCTTCAGACAGAAACTGTCTGTCTATGCAAAACTTGGTGAGGTGCATCCTGATTATATCTGGGGCACTGTTTACCATTTTTAGTTTAAAAAAGAAAGCACATCAGATATCCAAGTTTTAGTAACATTTTTAACCACGATGTGCCAACATTAGTCTCACACTTGCAAGCCTGATATATATAATCCCACAACCAAGGATTTAGGCTATTTGATAAAAGTGATTTTGTAGCTATCTCCTGCAATGGGAGGCAAGGAGCTGAAGACATACAGGGCTCAGCTCAGAGCTGCCACAGGCTAAAACCCACTTCCCCCCACAGATTACTCAGCCCCCCTCTCTCTGCCATAAACACCACTGCAAAACTCTTGGAAACACAGGGGAATAAAAATCTTTGTTGAACAAGCTCCCAAAAGTAAATCCGTGTCTTCTCCCAGAGACCTAAGCATAGCCAGCATGTGCAGAACCGTGGAGGAAGGATTTCAAAAAGGCACTGGATGGCTTTTCTTAACATATTGTTACTTTTCGGGACTGGATCTGCACACAAAATCTAGTCCTAAACAGTCAGGATCTTTAGACAAAAGCAGAGCTAAGGAAGGGAATTTTAAAAAGAAAAAAAAAAAAAAAAAAAAAGGAAAACGGGGGAGGGAAAGAACTAGAAACTTAATTTGGTCAGGGAAAAAAAATGTAACCTTGGTTTTTCAACACATCAGCTCAGTACAAGCGTCAAATGTAGAGAACATGCAAAAAAAGTTATTTATGACAGGATGAATTTTGTAAAATAGAAACAGAAGTGATGATTCCTGCTCTGAGATAGGATTTCTGACCCCTTGCACATTATTTCCCGGATTTGGCCATTCCTCTTGCATATTAAAGGCTAGAACATCTGCTCTATCCATTTGCCCTGCACAGGATACCTTTGCCACCAGCCCATGTCCCAGTCAAGAGCCCTCAGCAGGGATTGCTGAGCTGTAGAGATGTGCCACAAGCAGTCATCTACATGGCCCTTCCTCGGACAACAGTGACACAGTCTCATGAGGACACAGCACCTTATTCCTACACCTTGCCCCCACTGGCACAGCATCAGCCTCAGCTAAAGAGGGGGATTTTCTAGTCTCTACCTGTATCCGCTGATCCTGCACAGTGCTGATCCCCCCCCAGAATTAACCAGCCTTAATCTGCACGCTGCCTGGGCAGCACATGGGGGTGCATTTCACCATGCATCCTCGGACCACCCCTGATTCAGGCAGTGGGGGATGCCTTGCCAGAGCAGCGCTGCATTTAAGAGAAGCTGGGTTTCTCTCCGTTTCTTCCATCTCTTTACCAGAAACACTTTATGCAAATCAAATCTCTTTTTGCTGGCTCCTGCTGTGCTGCAGAGGGTTGGCGGAGGGGAGGAGAGGGGAAGGGGTGGAAAGGAGGGGGGAAGAGGATGGAGCCTTGTTCACTATCAGCTGCTCAGAAGAGCAGAGCAGAGACAAGATTGATGATGCTCTCTGGATATAAGATCTCCTCCTTGTGAAAGGCTGCTTATGAGGCCTGATAGACTTGTCATCTCTTAATAAACATCGCTGATATGTCGGTGAGGAGAAAGCAGGAGCAAGGGGAGGACACACAGAAAGGCGGCTGACAATTTACTCAGAATGACGCTCTTCTCTCACCTTGGCCCTCACATGCAATTCAGACAGCCTCTGCCCAGGGAGGAACATCCCCAGCCCAGCCTCACCAGTACCTGCCATCCCAGCAGAGCCCAGAGGCAGGCTGATCCCAGCATCTGGGCACTTCCAGTGAAACAACCCCTTTCCCTACAAGCCTGGGGCCACCAGCCCTTTGCACATACCTAGTCCTAAGCCACAAAGCCAGTAGGATTTTCAAACAACTTCCATGGTAGCTATGGGAGCAGATCCCCTTGAGAACAGGGTGCAAGGGAGGCATTTCATGAGCGCCTTGCAGAGTCCCAAGCTGTTTCATCGCTGTTGTTCTCCTTCTGTAAATTGCTCTCCAAGTGTAAGTGGCTCTGCTCTTGCCCACACGGCTGTAAATCAGAGGGACTTGCCTGTGATCAGGAAACACATCCCTTGCTTTTGTTTAATCTCTGTAAAGCAACAAGGAAAATTTTAATGCCTGGAGGAAGCATTTGCCCTACCCAGTTCCAACAATGACAATCACAGGTAGCTTGCTTGGATACAAAACACCCACATCTAACTACAAGCATGCAGATTTTGTGTGACTACAGCCACATTTTCCTTGCATATGTGGCTCAGTTTGTATTTAATCAAGCTATGCATAGTTAAAAATCCTCCAGAGCATTAGCAGGTGCTTAGTGGTGCTGTGTAAGTGCAGAGCTAAGGAATAACGTGCTGTAAGCACAGCTAACATAAGTGTTCATAGCTCCCTGTGGGGTTAAGAATGACTGAAAACCAGCTTCTCCACCCCGGGCTTACATATGCAAAGAGAAGTTCCTACAGAGACCACAGAGGAAGCAGCCTGCCTGGAAGGCAGGTCCTCTCCATGTCGTAGATGCTCCCTTGTGAGGCACAGACCTGCCCACAGCTACAGGGACACTTCTCCAGCAGTACGGGAGGACATCAGGCTCCCCCGAACACTAGGGCCAGCCCAGGGCACAAGGAAGATCGGGCAGCCCTGCTCTCACCGGCAGCCCAGCCGGGCTGGCTGCTTCTGCTAATGCTTCTGGCCCCCTCCAAGGTTTCTTCCCTGCCTACTCCTCACACACTGTCCTCCTCGAAACCTGCCCCAGGACGCTGATGCTTTACAATACACTTCATCTTACACTATTTCTCTTTAAAATAACACCATGCAGTGATTTGCCATGTCTTACACCAATTCCATCATCACTTTACTCCAATCCAACTTTATCAGTAAGTCCCAAGACAAACTCACTGAGTTACAAGGGCTCATTACAGCTGCAGCACCAATACTTAGACTCTTAGCAAACCAAGTCCTTTCAGGGTTTGGATTAATATTTCTGAGAACTCACCATATTTTCACCATAGTCTCTGCAGGAACCTAAACCCATTCACAACTCTTTCCAAAGACTTAACACAGAACAGACTTCCAAGGGCTAGATTCATCATCAATAAACACATGTGCTAAATGAGCACAGGAGTGCTTACACACCAAATGACTACCTGGAAGAAGAAACAAATATATTTCTCCCTGGTTTGCACACTACCTTTCCACCATATCTTCCAGGAAAGCAATGCAAGGCTCCCTCCTCCCCAGAAGTAGTGACCCATATGGAATATATTTCTCAAGGCTGGAGCCCACAGCTCAGAGTAGACCTGGATGGCCTCAATTTGATTAGAAAGGAAAACAACCTGGACTCTGAAAGGTGAAAGTGCAGCCCTGGCATTTCCTGCACTCAGCAGTCCATAACAAACCAGTGTCCCCAGCGTCACCTTCTCAATCAAACAGGCACTTCAACACTTGAAACCCTCCTCCTCTGCCCAAAGGAAACCAGAGGGATTTTTGCAACTGGAGGTTGCCAAGATTGGCGTTCAGGCATTAAGCTGAGCTGACGCTCACTAACTGGCATGTCCATACCTGCCTTCAGTTCCCCAGCTCTGCAAGAACAGTAGATCATGTTCAGCTCATCTGACTGCAGGTTCTGCTACCTACAAGCTTTTTCTTAGATAATCAACACACCATACTCCACATCTAAGCATATGGTGTGACTCTGTAACCCATACTTCAGTAGAAAACAGCTTGCTTTGCAGTTACTCCATGTATACAATTGTCTGAGCCCTCTCACTCATCTGGCATCCCAGGCCAAATACATGAAATAGCAGCAGTTCCCCAACACTTCCAAGCAGATAAAAGTTTAGGTGTCTAATGCAAAATTCCTAAATCCTCATGATTTTCTTGTCTTCAGATATTTTAGGAGCTTTTTCCAAGCTTCAGCTGCTGGTGCAAAGTGATCACATGAGAATCATAATTGTGCTGAAGTATAATTACAAGTTTCTAACCTCTGTGGTTGTGAAGTCCTTGAAACCAGCAGACAAACAAATGGCAAGTCTCAAATGGCATTTTCCTTAGATTTCACTTCTCCACATAACCCCCAATGGCCTCCTTACTTAGGACTTAGAGTCATGACTGGGAGCTCAGCTGAAGGTTCAGACTCATTTACAGATGCTTGCTTCATTGGGATTTTTCATTGCACTGGGAAAATTATTCTGACATCAAAATCCCTACCAAAAAATAATGCATTTCATAGACTTTTTTTTCCCTTTTCCCTACAAAAAAAGATAACACTAAAAGTAGTGGATAAGAGGTTTTCACAAAGTAAAAAAAAAAAAAGCTTTGCTGGGGCTATAGACAATAAAGAACCAATTAACCACCTAATCCAAGAAACTGAATTGCTTGCCATTAAGAAAAAAAAGATAATGCCAGTCTAAACTCTTGCATTGTGATTAGAAACTTAAGGTACAGTATATATATATATTTTGTCCTTAGCACTTAAACTTATGTTTATAATGAGGATCTGTAAGTGACTAAGGATATTATTTGGTCAGAGGGTCACCACAGCAAAAGACAGATATAGCATAACTAGAAAACATGAGTGTATTTTCACATCACATTTACAAGGTGTCTTCCAATGCAAATAGAGGCTCATAAGAAAAAAAGACCTTGCTACACCATGTAGAAATTCTTTCCATTAATAGAAATTAAAATAGACAGCAAAAACACAATGAGAAAAAACAGGATTCATGAGTGATGAAGAGATCAAGGAGGAGTATGAAACCCTGTATTTTGGGAGTAGTTTTTTGGTGGGTTTTTTTTTTGTTTTGTTTTGTTTTTAAGTGAACTGAACATAATCAAGCTAGAAAAAGAAACCACAAAGGGAAGGAGGAATTATTCACACTCAGGAACTGTTTGCAATCTTTCACTGCTTAATTCCCTTCCAGTGCCATCCTATCTATGCATCCCCACAGTTTTGTGCACAGAGCAAACACAGAGATTTCCTTCCAGGAGCATTGCTGTGGCTGCCAGCAGGCTGTTTCAGGGAGTGGGAGGGTTACAACTGGAAGATCATGGGGCATGAGAGAGAGAAAGAAAGAAGTTTAAAAAAGAGAAAAATAATATTTGGAGAAAAAGAGACTTGCAGTCTAAGGACAGCTTGGGGGGAGTGGTGTATTTCTCCAGCACAACCCTACTTGAACAGCAAAACTCTCATAAAAAATACAGGACTGGAGCCCTTTGAAAACTCTGCCTACAGCATGCAGCATCAAAGATTAAAACCCCAGCATTTCCCATCTATAACTCTCCCGTTTGGCAGGGAGCATCACACAACTGAAAACGCAGAGACAAACGGAAGGTGTCAAGTTAGTAATTTCCTAGCCCTACAGTGAGCAGCATGGAAAATATGTGAACCTGTATTTCATCCTCCAAATCATATTAATACTCAGATCTCAAACAAGAGATAATACAAGGCTAACTAAAGCTGTCCCAGCCAATACTTTGAAACACGGGGATAGAAATTATGCAAGTAGTGGTTTAGAATATATACTAAAATACCAAGTGGAGGGTGGAACAAAGCTAATGAACTTAAAAGATGACATCTGAACAAGTGGTCCATTACCTGGGAAAAATTCCAGCACGCTCAAAAATCATGTATCATTTGCTTTCACATAAATGTCCATTATCTCTAGTTTTGGGGTTTTTTTATGTAGCAAGACATTATCCTTCCTAAGATCCCCTGACAAAGATTTAATGCTGCCATTTTGTATCCACATCTCCTCCATCATCTTACCAAAAAAATCTCTCCCCCCTCCCCTGCTGACACAGTGTAATTCTCCAAAACTGCAGTTTTAACAGAAAGTGAATCTGATTTTGACTCAGACTCCAGATGGGTATAGCTGTAAAGATATTGTCGTGTGAAAGATTAGGCGCTAACTTAGACAAAGAACTGTTCATCTGCAAGCTTAATAGCCTCTGAAACAGCAACATCCACGAAAGAGTTACCAGGTACTGATATTGCTATCCATAATAACAACAGTATTGCAACAGAAGATGGAAGTGTTGGAAACTCCCAGTAGTATTCAGTGCTCCGCACAGAGAGCTGGTAACCCCTGCAAACAGCTCAGGACTCTTGCACGTTGTCCTTGTCCACACATTATAGTTGTGACAGTCAGTGTGCAGGTTCCTGTGGGATGCTGGAGGGTGAGAAGCAGTGGAAGGACCACACAGTGCAGGTGATCTGCCAGCCCTTCAGGGCTGGGGATCTGTTCCACAGTTATTTACCATTCTTTCACCTGGCAAAGATAATGCATGGAAACCACCCGAGTAGGGTTAATCCCACCCATCCAACCCACTGACCACCCACAATTCATTCAGTGATCTCCTCACAACTCTATCCCCCTTACACAAGGCTTGGCACCTACAGTCTACATGGCCCAAGCAAAATTAGGGGGCGTAAGTGAAGGAGTAATGGAAAATCAGCAGCTGCAGCACCAGGCCTGAAATTAAATTGCCACTTCCTGCCCCAGAAATCCCAGAACAGGTCCTGCCTTGGGATCAGGGAAAAATCACATCCCATCCTAGATCCACTCCTGTGTGCACACTGAAGTGACCTCCTGGCCCCTGCAGCTCCAAGTAATCACACGGGTCATTCTTCCACACAACGTTCCGCCTCCCCAGATATTACCTCACTGTCCAAATTAGTGGAGGCCAGTTACATCCAAGACTACTGCCCTGAGAGCCTAACTCTGCATTCACCTCAGCCAGCATGGGTTTCATCATCATCTTCAAAAAAAAAAAGCAGGTATTACTATCACTCAGAGTTGGTGTCAGTGCCAAACAGTAGAGACCAAGGCCAACATGGCAGACCATGCTATCAGCACAAACACAGTTGGGATCTACTCACTTCTTTCTGAGGTTCTCCACACTCCAAAGGCTATTACTCCTTGGATGAAGCCATCTTCTCCCAGAGATAGCAGAGACATGTCTCAACAAGGCATACAGACAGACTTGTAGATGAGCCAGCTGTGCCATGCCCCATAGCACACAGCAGATCAGCAGCAGGCTTGAGCTATTTCCAACTGTAGGAAGATAAAAAAACAAGACAGCTTGGTTAGGTGGTACAACACAGAAGCCACAACACACATCTGCCCTGGACACAACATAGGCAAGCAGCCAGCCAGCCACCAACTCAGCCACTGGAAACACAAGAGCGTTATGTTAATGTTACAAACACTAAGTTGGAAAGCAAGTCCCTCCTCCCACCTAGTGAAGGCACAAACCTAAATCCTTGAGAGCTGTGGTAGATTGACACAGTGGGTCCCCCTGAAGACATTCTACTAGAGAAAAGAGAAACACCAGGGAAAGTCAAAATGCCCTCTGACAGCCCCCCAAAAGCTGGAATCCATCAGTGCAGCTGCATACCTGCATGACAGGAAGGCAGCTGGCTCTTCTGTGCAGAGCTTGCTGGCTGTCCCTGCTGCTGTCACCCAGGCAGACACTGTCACTAGATGGCTCGGGACCTCTAAATGGTCTTGGACTACATCTGTGGAAAATTAACAACCCACAGGACTCTATACACCAAAGGGGCTGGGATGGATAAGCAGAAATAGCCAGGCAGCCAGAACACCGCATGAGGTGTGATGTTTGTCAGATAGGTGCCAGAAGTACCTGACAAAGCTTGTCAGGATTATCCTATAGCCACAAACCCAGCAGTTCATGCAGAAGGCATGCTGAGCCCCACTTTCAGAAATCCCAACCTCCCACCAATAGTCATCTACTAAAAAAAAACCTGCCTCCTGTTGAAGAAATAATACAAAGGGACAAAGTCTTCTGCTACTTGCAAAGGCTCCTCCAAGGAGAATGAGCATCCTCAGAGATGAAGTAGGGCCTTTGCACGACAAGCAAAACACAGCAAAGTTGTGCCTATCTGCAAGATACAGGGAAGGCTGCACCTACTGCTGGAGAGAGCTCAAACTGGGAGACTCCGTAACATCCCTTCCACTCAGTCCTAGAAAATCCTTTTGTCCGGTGCTCCTCCTGCTTCCCCAGTGCTCAAAAAATACCACACTGGGAGCTAAGAGACAGGTTTCCAAGGTGCACAAGGCATGCCGTCCATCACTAGAAAGACACATTCCTTAGGTGGATAGCTGAAACACATATGTGACCTCTGATTCTCAGGTCACTATAATTCATCCAGCCTTAACAACATCCCCTTACCCAGCACACTTCCCCCTTTGTTTCACATAAGGTGTCACTGTCCAGCCCCACAGAAAGCAGAGCGAGGGGGATGTTAAGGAGCCTCCTTTCTTTATCTCAGATTAATTAATCTATTCTGCTTGTTCAAGGAGCTGCTTTGCTGAGCTGTGAGGAGCAAGTCATACACAACACATGGCATGCTGGAGTTCAGCAATATCCCCTGGCACAGCCATGCCAGGTAGGGCTAACTAAATTAACATTGGCAACCATTTGTGCTATATAAACACCATGACTCTGGAAAACAGGAAAGCAACATTTTTTAGGAAATGCTAGAGTAGGGCAGAGCTGGCATCAGTCTTATAATGAAGACTGTTTTCCGTTACCCATCTCACCTCCTGTCAAAGAACCCCGAGAGGATCAGGCTAAATCAGGCTTCTTTTGTTTTTTTTCCTGATGAATCATGCAAATAGAGCATTACTATTGATTTACACAATTCCATCATGTACACAAGTGTAGCTGAATGATTTTTACCCGGACATCAGGAGGAAAGTTTAGCTTCCCCAGGTTAACTCTCTAGGAAACCAGACCATAGATCTGTGTGCGCCAGGCTCCTTCCTGATGAAATGTAGGCTAAACTTCGTGCAAGAAGGAGAGTTATAATAGATGATGAATAGATAATGGGGTGTAAGGGCTCTGAAGAGGTCACCTGAACCATCTTCTTGCCCTAAAACAGGAGCCATAAACCATCTTCACACTTCCCCACGCACACACTTTTATATTTGTGGAGCACCCAGCACAAAAGAGCCCCATGCTGATGGACACTTTGATGATTTAAGTGTTAAATAACAAATAGGTGCTATTTATGTGGAAATTATTCCTGCTGGGACAGAGACACGAAAGCAACATTTTCTCCTGTGCCGCTGCCTGCCTCACCTGCACTCTCCCTGCTCATCCATCTCCCAGGATTGCTTAGAACATTGCACATGTAAGAGCATTTTCAAACAGCTCACATTTTCTTTAAAAAGTCAACCTGTTCAGTAATGGCTCATCCTGCTCCTCCCACCCCCTGCTATGCGCTCCCTTGGGGCCAAGAGGGGAAAAGATTCAGCCTGCACTGGAAAACAACTTTATGTACATTAAAATATCACCACTTGCGAGTCTGATGCTATTGCAACCTACAAAGCCAGAAATAGCAGCTTTGTCCCAGTGGAATAGAAAAGGACAAATTTCCAGCCTCCCAGAAGGACTCAAGGTATGCAGGTGCACTTAGTCCTGCAGTAACAGAATCTGTAACAGCAAAAACATTACAGGGAGGATGGAACAATATTGTTTCAGGTCATTATATTTTATATAATGTCCCTGTATACCTGTACAAAGAAACTCCAGCTCAGTGATTAAAATACAAGCATTTTACAGACACGAAAGTAATAATCCTACATCTATAATTTTCCAAAGCACTAAAAGAACTTTATTCTTCCAAAGCATTTGGTGATGTCAAGGACGTCTACAGGGTACACAGGTAGGAAACAAAGAAATACTTCTCCATAACCAGCCACCACCTAAAAATGACAAAGACTAAAAAAAATTTTTATGTAATCTTCTTACCCATGTTAAGCAAAATAAATATTTCCATTATCAAACAAAAATTTTTTCTGTCCATCAGGCTGCAGGATTCCTGGCTCTGCCACAATCATCTCCCTACAACTCAATCAAACCATTGCAGCCTAGGTGTGCAGAGGCTTAGACATTTCCAATAGGTATGCAAAGAACAGGGGGAACCAGGCAACTACATGTCTTCAAAAGCACTTTGATATAGAATTAGAAGATGAAGACAGGAGTGCAACCCATCCTCCTGCAGTTGTGTTTAGAGAGGACAGCGAGTTATCACAGAGAGCAGACTATCAATAGGGCTGATGGCAGCTGGAACAGGAACAAGAAATACAAGGATAAGGCTTGCCCCAGCTTTTTCTCCCCACACTAGAGGAATTGTGTGTGAACAGGGGATATGCACAGCTCCACGTGTAGAGTCCTCCTGCGTTTACAGCATCATAGCCAAAAAAAACAGTGTGCAGGAAAGGGAGGGAGCAGAGCTGCTTAAGGCAGCATGATGAGCCATAGCATCCAGGACACAAGCAGCGGTTCACACTCTCTTCCCTCAGGGGCCATGATGGGGTAAAAGCCAGCAAAATGTCTGTTCCTACTGAGGAGGGATGCTTCAGGAGGTCACTGGTCATCTCCAACCACCTGGACATACAAATGTTTTGGAGGGCAAATCAAAGCAAGTCCTCAGTTTACCCCTTTCACTGTTGCTTTTCAGTCTATGTGGTCCCCCAGGAAAGCACTTGCAGACCAGCAGCTGTGCTGTGACAGGAGACAAATCAGGACTGCCAAGTTCTTCATACACCAAGCTTTTGAGATTATTTTGAGATCTACACAGCTATAGGAGCACCAGCCAGGCCCAGAGTTGTGTCATGTGACTACATCATCTTGTAGGAAGCTTTTACTGTTATTTGCCCCAGGAAACCCCAAGGGGTCAAGGCTCCTCCAACACCACAAACTGAGATAAAGCAAAGAGCCAGATTTCAGGCAGAAATAAGCCAAAAGAGCCCCATGAGTTAAAACCAAGAGTTTCTATCTCCAGATATCATCTGCCTCTTGGTGTCATCACAGCAGCAAATGATTTTGCATTTTGCTGGCAAGATGAGAATCTTAGACAAGCCAAGCAGAAAGAAAAGTATTTCACCAAGTAGAAACCACTCTTGGATGGCTTTCAGTGACCTTCCCGTTCTTCCCAGAGATACACAGGTGTGGACACACAGATGCACACACCATCACTCTGCCGCAGCTGGGTTTGCTATTTTGGCACCCCCCGGAGCCGAGCTGATCGAAAATGCACTGGATGCAAGAGGACCGTGCACAGCAGCACTCCTGCAAAACACGAGCTCAATGCAGTGGCGGCAGCAGCAAAAGCCGAATTCCCATTTAAATAAAATGCCAAAAGGCAGTCAGTGAAAGTGACATTTATGGTGTTACTACAAATGCATTCAGTGGGAAGCTGAGTAGCAGAAGCAGGTTGGGGGGAAAAAAACAAGCTGTAGTGAAAACTGCCATCTGTATATTGTGCCCCATTTTTAATATTCTGTATTCTCATAAAAAGTGTTGTTTCTGTCACTATTCAATCTCCCAAACTCACATGGAACACTGTTAAAAGTCAGCAGTGTGTGAAATGGTATTTTAAAATAAATGAAACCCGCTCGCAAAGCTGCGGAGGAATATTGCAATGCCAGGGTGCTGACAGACAGGCATTGAAAAGTAACAACCGTTATCATCTTAAAGCAAAGCGGATTAAATAAAAACCCACAGCTAGTGGTGCATTACCAAGTCTGATATTGACACAGCTGCCGTGGTGGTTATTTTTCATTGTCTCATCAAGACAAAGCATCATGGGATATCAATCTTCCCACTGTCAGGCCATGCCTGGTGTAAAGTTTTTCGTTTACATTTTCATTATATCCCTTTTATCTCAGCTGCCAGCAAAAAAAAAAAAATAAAATTATTTTATATATACACACACATACATATACTTATATATGTATATCTAAGTAGGCATGCATGTATATACTTCTAGGAGTGCTGAGACTGGTTGACCTTCAGTGCATTGCCAAGCCACAGCCTCCAGCCACGAGGATCCCCATCCTCCCCAGACAAAGCCAACCCCTACTTGTCCGTGTTAGAGGTGGCAGGTGAGTGGGCTGCAAGGACTGGTTTAGGTCCCCTCCAACTGGGGGTGGGCTTAGGGGTGAGCTGGTAAAGGTATGGTTCCCCCAAGAGCTTTATAGCCAAGAAATGCAATGCACACAGCTGCCAATGCTTTCTAAGCAGGGCCCTTCCTGTAACTGGATTTCACTGGATAGACCAGCCAAGTCTGTTCCACTGTCTAGCTCAGTTTGGTACACCGAGAGGAGGAAGAAAACAAAGCAGAAACCATAATTCTCCATGGAGGGCCCTGGCTGTCTCATCAATACTAGTAGCTGTTACATTCCCTGCTTTGTAGCTCTGCAGGTTGATCTCTGCATCCAATCATTCCACACATTTCTGTCCTTGATACATCTTTAACTTTTCCAGCCTTGCATTATCAGCAAAGCACTGCTCCTGGTTTTAGGAGGCTTACAGGCAAGTACTGCTAGGGCAGAAACCTGTTCCCAGTTATGCCCGAGGGCCTCGCAGCGCTCACTCACAAACACAGCCTCGGTAACTCAGCCTGGGCTTTCACCCCCACTAGCAACTCCGCTGTTCCGAGGCCCGAGACAGAAGCAGCTCTTTGCAGCTGGCCACACGCTTCCCCAGAGCAACAAGGGCTGCAGCAGAAAGAAAGAGTTCCTTCCTTTATTCTTAAGAGATCCCATCTTCCAAACGTTGCAAACGTCTGCTATGGCTGCTCTGCAGTGCTTATTATTTAAGTGGAGCCTCACTTCCAACATTTCTCCTTTTTATGTCTCATCTGAGGCAGCTCAGCACTGCCCGTTACAGTACTTCAGTCCTTTAAGAGCAGGAACTCTGGGAAACGTAGTTCCCAGTGGGAAAACAAGGCTAAAGCAGCCAGAGATGGCAGGTGGTGCTCTGGGAGGGCTACGGAAGGACAGTAAAAATAGAGAAGCAAGGGTCTGCAAAGGAGCAAGAATCTAAGGGACCAGCCATCAAAACCCCCTGACTTGCTCCTAGCAGCCCTTCTGATGGCTGACAGTGCAGAATCAGTGCTTCCTTCCCTTTCCTCAACACCCACGTCAGGTAACTGCCCAAATCCTGGGCAGCACTGGACACACACAGGTTTACATCAGTTGACGTGTGCTCTGTTTATAGCACACCATGCTGAGTAGCAGGAATAAAACATTGATTACACCTTTCCTAAGCCAGGAAAGGGCTCTCTGCAGTGGCCCAGAGTGTTTTCCCCATGCAAGCAGGTATTACCTCCAGTATGCTCATCAACTTCACTGGCACTTGTTGAGGTGAAGCCTTTGCTGCTGCTCTGCAGCCCAGCTGCCCCAGGAGCAGGGCTGACCGATTCCAACACATAGCATTTCATCATCTCCTTGTGCTCCACTCAGACCCTGAGGATGTTTACATACATGGGAGGGCAAAATGTTCCCTATGACAAAGCAGGTGCTCCCTAAACACACACAAAAGAAAATCCCTGCATGAAAAAACAGTGCAATGTAAAGCAACTCACCCTCCCACCTCTTTTCCCTGCCTGTTTCCCCAGCACTGTAGGCAATGTCCTTGAGCACCCCACAAGCCCCCTCCTGCTGCATCTCCCAGGCTGGCTCCACCGCTGTCCCCACCCCTCCACTGTAAATATAAATCCCCCCGCCAGAAACTTCCATCCCACTAAAGGGTCTCTACAACCTTGGGATGTGTGTCCTTTATCCTGCTGCTAGGGACATTCCCTCTCCCTCCCCCAAAATGTTCCCTTCTTCCAGACAACAGCCCATCTTCCCAAGGTGTTTCCACTTAAAGAGAGGATCATTAGCCTCTGAAAAAGGCAAACAACTGGGAATTCATGGCAGTTCATTGATGCTCCAGCCCTCACTTCATTCCTCTGTGGTCATCTGCGTTCATGCTCACTTGCAACCAGCCTGAATTAAACCCCTAGGTCCTGCCCCATCAGCCTGTAGCCCCAGATCAACAGCTGTTACACCGTCTCCGCAGCGCTCAGCATAGCAAAGGGTTACACCAGCTCTTCCAGCAGCGTTTCCTCTCTCTCCCTCTCTGCAAGCAGCAGCAATTGCCATTCTGCATCCTTAATAGCAGCGTAATCAAAAGTTATGATGCATTTTTCAGTAATCACAAGAAATGATCCCCACTTAGCGTTAAGTAAAGCAAATTTGCCACTGGAAGGATAAAAAAAAAAAAAAAAAAAAAAGAAGAAAAAGAAGAAGTCAAAAGCATTTCAATTTTCATTTGAAACGAATGAGTCAGAGTCAATTTGGTAAAGCAGTTAACAGCAGCTGTGCTCCCCTTTCTAGCCCCTTAACAGGTACAATTTGCTTTTAACAAACAACCTCACGGAGGTCTTTGGCACTGTGTTAACATAGTGGCATTCAACCCCTCTTGCTGTTGTGTATTTAAATTGGGTAATAGAGTCAGGCAGAGGAGATCCACCATGAATCTTAAGAAGTGCAATTTGACAGCATCGTTAAAAAAAAAGTGGGGAGGAGCCTTTATAAAAAATAAATTCGTTTGAGGGCAGGTTTTGCCTGGTTATTTCAAAGAAGCATATAAAAACCAACAAAAGTCCTAGAAAGCCCCAGCACAGTAGCAAGACCCCAGAAGCTTGGAGCCATGAGCAAGCGGGGCCCCTCCACAAAGCTCTGCAAAACAAGCTAAGACATTTGACAGCCAGAGCACACTCAGCCTGGGTGCATTCAGGATACTTCACCCCGCATCAAACCCAGTAGTGGAAGGCTGTACATCAGCAAAAACCAAAACCAAACCAAAAAACAGACAGCCCTGCACACTCATGCTAAGGTAGCCCCAACTCTTCAGGGCGTCCCACACCATTCCATAGCCTCAGCAGTTGCTTAGGAGGCTACCCCTGGGCTGGGAGGAAAAGCAAAGATGTGTGATGAGCCTCCAGCCACCCCTTCTTATCCCTCCTGATGCTAGAGCCTCTCTGTCCTTTCCTCACCCCAAAGGCAGGCCCTTGACAATGCCCTCATCTCACCGGGCTTTTGGTTCAGGCAGTCATCTTCTCTCATTCATTTATTCTTTGAAGAAATCTCATTTCATTACCTTCCAGGCTCCTCAGCTTTGTGGGGAATTACATGAGGTCAATGAAAAATTCATGTTCTCAGTCAGTAACTGGCATTTTTGTTTCCTTTTTTTAGAGGAAGGAAAGTAAAGAAAAGGATGTGAATGGGGCAGACAGCAGAGTGAGTGGGTATCTTCTGCCAGTTATTAAGATAAAGTCTCTCATGTTGCTCCTGTCCAGTGTACTCTTGTACTTACTACAAGTAAGCCCTGTAATCTTGCATATTGAAATTTGAAATCATTCCTGGTTTGTTCATTAAAGGGACAAGTAATGAAAGCAGACTGGACATATGCAGTTATTACAGTGTAATCCACTGGAAATGAAGTCAATCCAATCACCCAGCGTTCTGCTTTCTTCTCATTTTTAAGACTTCAAGTAAGTGCTTCCAAAATTCCAGCTGAAGTTATTGTTACAATCAACAGCACAAGGGCTCTCAACGTAAGACTCAATCTGATGCTAGCAAGTGCTCCCCTATTGATCTCAGGATGGTCTGAAACACCAGCCAGCAGTGGCACCAACCACTAGCACTTGCACGGAAGACAAATGCAAAATAAGGGGCTGCCAGCAAACTAAAAGGAGCAGCAAATCTCTTTTTCAAGGATACCCAAGAAAAAGAGAAACCCCTGTCCTGAATGCACGGGAAGTTCTCCAAAAACTAAAGCGTGCCTGGCTGTGATCTGCTCCTGTCAGCACATTTGCCGTCCACGAGCATGAGACCAGGATTTAACCCACCCAACACGTGGAAAGAAACTCCATTCAGCCACCTTGAAGGTCCTACCCCGCGGAGCTGCGGACAGGCGATGCTTCTTCCTCTGCCTCTCCCTCCTGCTAGCAGCGAACACACTGTCAGCCAGGAAACAGATTGCTACATACAGCACGACCAAGGCTTGCGATGATTAGATCTATTAATACAGTGCATCTGATTCACCTCCAAGGCCCTGACTCTCAGTGACAAATAGGGATGGGTTTCCCTGCTTTGCTGAGCCTGGCCCTGCGATAACGACCTCCTTGCCAGTGGCTAGCTGGAGCCTGGAGGTGCAGGACCAGTAGAGACCAGGAGAGCAGCGTCCCCAATGTGCTGGTGGGTGCCCTGCAAAGAGCCCCAGCAAGGATAGAAGACTGACCGCGCAGGGAGATGTCAATCACAGGTGGTGGTCCCAGAGTTTATATCCTAGCAGGTCCTTCTCACTCTGAAAATGTAAAAGGGTCCTTGTTTCCTCTCCTTCCTGCATTCTCCTCCAACCAGGATTGTTCCTCGTACCACCACCGCACCATCAGTCCCTGCCACCTGATACCAAAGGGCCTTGCAAGTCCATGTGTCCCCACTGACTGCCACCTGGGATCTGCATTTCTCCGGTCAGAGGAGGACCTGTCCCTCAGGACATCTCACCTTTGCCAGGATCACTTCTCCCCACCCACATCCCCCTGCAAGAACAGCCACCCACTGCAGCACAGCAGGGGAGGTGGGATGGGCAATTCCCTGGGACACAGACTTCCCTGGAGCTTCTCTGAGCCCACACCTAGGCCCAGGCACCTCCTGAATGAATCACAGAATCATCTAGATTGGAAAAGACCTTGAAGATCATCCAGTCCAACTGTTAACCTAACATTGACAGCTCTCAACTACACCCTATCCCTCAGTGCTACGTCAAGCACTGGTACCACAGCATGCCCCACGTCAAGCACTGGTACCACAGCATGCCCCACAACTGTCTTCTCAGAGCAGGGCAAGCATCACCCTATACTCCTCTACTCAACAGCCTCTTGTACTTCCTAAGTATCTCCCTCTAGCTGTACTTTGTCCATCACCTCACACACTTAAAACCAGAAAGATCACAGTTTTAGCACCTCCACCAAAGATGTGAAGTTTTTCATGACAGAGTGAAACCTTACCCATTCCCTATCACAATCTGCTGCGTGACTTTCAGAAATCAGACAGGCCCCACTGCCTCAAGGGCTGATTTACATAGGATGAGGCTTTCATGCCTTAACCTGCTTCCCCTACCAGGCACCTTGTCCTGCAGAGCTTGGGCTCTCCCCCCGCCATGCCCATGACAGGGAGAGAAAAGCCAGACAGCTATTGCTCCAGCAGGCCTGACATCATCTGCTTATCAGGCAGGGTGACGTCTCCTCGTCAGCAGCTGCAGCCAAGGGTCTGCCTCTGCGGGGAGGCACACAGGCAAGTTAAAGGTGGACACTTAGCGCATTTATTACCTGCTTATTAGATACCAGGCTCCTGTTATGATGAATTGGCCGGGTGACGGCTCCCGCCAGCTCCCCATGCTCAGCAAGCCTTTCTAATTCCATTTTGCAAAGGCTGGGCCAAGGCAAAATTGTTTCTGAGAGGAGGGAAAGAGCAGTTGTTTTTCTCCTGCCTCCAAAACAATCTGACCCTTTGCCCAGCCTCAGCAGGACCTTTTCTTGATGTGCTCTGTCTTTCCTCCTGACTGTGTGAGTGCAAAGGGGATAGCTGGGAACCAGCAGCCCGGGGGGCTGCACGGGTCGGGCATCACTGATGCTCCCACAAAGGGAAGCATCGCATTTGAGGACCATGCCACTTGTTACACCTCCTGCACAGGCCATCATTGCTGTACCACCACAGGAACAGTGCTCCTTGCCAGCCCTTGCTCAACACTGAGAGCAAACAGCTGGTTGATCTCCAGAGAGAGAGATAACATCCCAGCATAGGGCAGGTTTTGAAGCAAAACTTTGCCATCTCTTGAAGGTTTCACAGAGCACACACAGTAGCTTTCCCCTGCACAAAAGGGCTCACGCCTTTCTCTG
This sequence comes from Athene noctua, assembly GCF_965140245.1. Taxonomy (NCBI): domain Eukaryota; kingdom Metazoa; phylum Chordata; class Aves; order Strigiformes; family Strigidae; genus Athene; species Athene noctua. Next base: position 30,445,249 of record NC_134041.1, read on the forward strand.
CAGTACAGCACCGCATTCACAAGCCTCTCAGCAGAAAAACAGCATGTAGGGACAGGCATCATGAGGTTAAAAAGTCAGATGGTGCAAAGACTTTTCTGGGAATGGAGACAGACTTGAAAGACATGCCAGAAAACTGGAACCCATGAAGGAGAAATTTTTGCAATGCAAAATAATCAGGTGATCAGGAAATTCAGCATTGTTTCAGAGTACCACTGTTCAGCTCTTCTAAAGGCTGGAGTGAAAGCCACAGCCAAGGTTTTGGGTGCCTCTCCCAAAGGCACAGAGTGCTGTCATTCTTTCTGTAATGAATTCTTCTTTATTCCTCAGTTCTGCAGAAACCTGTCCTGTTATCCTTTATCCCTCCCGCAGGCCAGATACAAAACTGCATGAAGGGGCAGAGAGTTCAAAGGATGGTGAAGCTACATTCTCACCAAGTCGCTCCCAGACTTTAGTGATTTTCACATTCTTGGGCTCACCCACCCACCCCTCCGCCTCATTCTGATCAGTGAAGGCAAGCCTTGAAGACTGAGAAATTATCATGTTTTGCTAGAGGCGCTTCATCACCCGTTCACCTCTGTTGGCAGGAAAGACACTCCCATGCTGTCTTTTCACAAGTGGCACCAACTAGGAGAAGGCAGCAATGCCACACTGCAATTGCTCTGAACAACAGAGCAACTCCTTGGTTAAGGGAAACAGGTTGTGAAGGTAGTTTGGAGACTTTGAGGTGGGTGTCAGCTCTTGGTGGCCAAGCTGTCTGCCAACCATGCATGCACCCAGCTCTCCAGTAGAGACAAATAGGCTTTCATCTCCCTCTACCTGCCAAGATCCTGCTGACACTCTTCTGTCTGCTCTCCACCGCATCCTTGCAAAGGAATAGTCACACATGGAGACAGACAGGATGAGGAACTTCGGTCACACAGAGCTGAGCAGCAGAGGGGCTTGCTGTAGAGTTACGCAGCTCTGGATGCTGATCCCTCAGCTAGGAAGGAGGTGAACAGCTGCCCCACTTAGGGATGGACTCTGCGCTCAAAGTTTTCCTCCTCTTCCGCTGCTGGAGGGCCCTTGGCCCCAGCGTGGGGGAGGGCTGCACATTATACATATCCCTGATGAATTGTTACACATTTCTGCTGTGTTCCTTAGACAGAGGACTTCGCTACCAGCAAGCGGGAGAGAAACTGCCATCTGGGACCGCATGTGCTTTCCAGACAGATGGCTGACTATTCTAGTCGTGTTTTATTTCTAGCAATGGTTCATACAGCAACAGCGCTAGTGTGAAAATGGGATGTGACAAGATGTGTATTGCTTACACCTTCTGTAAAGTTCAGATAAAACCAAGACGTACAGAATGTAAAAATCAATATAATTAGGTAATTAAAAGAAGTGAAAACCCCTGATTTAATGCTGCATTGTGTTCATGTATATTACAGATTGTGTATATATGTGTGATATGGAACATACATATGTATGTTTCCTCATTTATGTATGTATACAATGCAAAATGAATGAAAAATAATGCATACATTTATCCATTAAAATAAACATAGCTACCTGTTTCAGACAATTTTTGACAACCACCCACTATTTCACACCCTTTAGATCAAAGCACTGCAAGGCAGGAAGTTCCCTCTGTTGTGCTCAAGCAGGACGCACAGAAGGTCCTGGTGCTGGCCATGCTCCTTGGGCATTATATCCTGCATTCTGTAATGCTGAACAACCATATCTACATCTAGAAAGGGTAGTAATAAGAAAAGCAGCATCACACAAGCTCTTACTTCATAAGCAGGACAAGTGGTTGATTTAGGATCATTGCACTGCTTTCTGCAAGAGCAAGAATTCAACCTTGTTGCTCTAAAGAGCACAAAGAACTACATCCACAGTGTTCAATATCTGCCATTGTACACAGAAATGGTGAAACTTGGCTATAAAACCCATCACCAAGTTGCTCTGCAAGGTTGGAAAGGCAGCCTGCAATGAATGTGTTAAAGGCCCATGATCACACATTTGGAGCTAGCTAGAAGTGGGCTTCCCTTGTACATAGAGTCACTGTGCAGCTTAAGTCAAGAACTCTCATCTCCCCCACACCACACACTGGTCTTCAGACTCAAAAGAGAGGAAAAGATTGCAGGAAAAGCATTCAGAACAAAAGTACCTGTCCCCTGGTTGCCCAAAGAGTCAGTGCAAAGGCTATGAAGAGGTGGCTGCTAGGTTCAGGCATGTCTGAGGCTGCTCCTTCCATCACATCCTGCTCCCTCAGTGTTGAGAGCAGCAGGGGTCCATCTCATTTTGCACCAGGTGAGAAAACATGGGACCAGAAAGAGGAGGAGCAAATGGGAAAAAGTAATTACTCAATCCACACCTCAACACACAGAGCCCACCCAGCAAAGTCCCATGCTCATGGGCTCACAACCCACCTCCTAAGAGGCTCGAGACAAGCAGAGGTATCCTCCAAAATAGCAATGAGGATCTGCTCCCATAATCAAATGTTTGTTAGAATGGGCTAATGCAGAGCAGCAGCTGTAAAAGTCTCGAATCCTGTAGCATGCAGGGGCTATCAGGGACAAAATCCCCCTCCCTGTGAGGTTATAATGCAGGCAAGAGAAAGTATGCAACTGTCCTAACATTAAACTGCAGGACTGCGGCTCAGTAGGCATTGGGTGGCAGATAACACAGGACACTCATGCACATAAGGCCCAGGGTCCCATGCAGAGACACAAAATCGTATTTGTAGATAAGCTTGGGAATGCAGAACAAAGGAAATTCATCTCAAAAGCAAGAGATGAGCCAAACCATGGTTAAACCATTCACTACAGGCAAGGATCCAAGCCTGGTCAGACAGACAAATGAGAAACTGCCACTTCTAGACCTCTCATGCCTCTAAGTCTGACTCAGCAAATGATTTCTCACACTTTCAGGCCCCAAAGTGGAGTGCAAAAGACAGTAGATAGAAACCAGAGCATATTTGGGGAGTTTTGGCAATGGCTAACTCTGTCTTTTTGTCACTTTGCAGCTCCCCGGGTGTCACTCAAACGGGAAATCTTCTATCCAGTTCCCTTTAGGTGTAGATGTGTTTTCACACTTCTGCCTAGCCAGGTACTTTTTGTACTGCTGATGGTTAATTACTTGAGGATGAATCACACTGCTCAGCAGGGAGGTGGGGCAAACAGTGTTATCTGAGCAAGTCATGAAGTAGGGTGGCAGGGAAGAAAACATCTCCGCATCAGACGGGTGGGCACACACGAACCGGATTTGTGAGGAATAAATTCAGAGAGGAATATCAATAAATCTCCCAGCCTGGCCACTGGGGTGGGAATTTTTTTTCCTCCTCCCTGCAACAGGGAAATTCTGCTCTTTCCATTGGGGGTGGGAAGTGGCACAGGGCTGCATTGAAATGTAAATTCACTCAAATTATTAAGCACAAGAGAGCAGCTCCTGCCAGCCCTTTGTTCCGCAGTCAGAATGTGTAATCTAGAAGAATAAATATAGTCAGATATCAGCTAAACAAAGAGACCCGGGGCCATGCATATTCAGCGACCCTCTCCCCCAGGACATCCCTTCCCCCTTTATCAGGGAGGCTCTTTCTGCAGTCAACAATTGTAGATCAAAATGCCCTCATTAACCAGGGCTGAGATGAAAACCTCTTGCTGTTTCGTATTGAGGGTGGGGTCCTTTATTTCTCCCCAGCAGCAGAGATCTACCAACCCCCCAGGTTTCTCCTCTTCCCCTTTTCTATCCTGGGAGGACAGGGCAGGGGTGCCTCTGAAGCCCACTAGTGCTGAGCTCCTGTCAGACAGGTCAGGTACTGCAGCCCAAATTCCCAGGGTCTGGCAGCTACTGGGACTCCAAGAACTGCCCTACATTTTGCTGCCAGGTCCACCTCTGTGCTAGCAAGGGGACTGCCCCTGGGAGAGGGCAGGCAGACTACGAGTCCATGCAGGCTGATTTAAAGAGGGCAGAAATTACCAAATATACCTCCTCTGCCACTTCATAGAAAGTATTACCTGGACTGAGCCTGACAATCAGTGGAGACTCCCATAGATGCTTAGATAAAAAGACCACCCAGAGCAACTGTTTCATACGTTTCTTCCCACATGCTACTCATCTCCCACATCAAGGTGAGCTGAAGCCACCGGAGGGACTTCAGGTCCAACAGCCTTTGCAGAGCTGCAAGTTCACGTGCTTTGATGACCAAGGATGTCTACTACCTCTGCTCTCCAGTAATACGAGAGCAGATGATCACACTGGCATGAAGTCATGCTGATAGCCAGGTAGAAAAGACAAAAGACAGGCCCAGCTTCTCAAAGCCATTCCAGCAGCAGTGGAGACCAGAATATCAAGCAGGCAGCTAAGGACTGCATCTGCCCCAAGCCACAGGGAGAGGTGGTTGGAGGCAAAGCAAGCATCAGGCAAGAAGAGGGTGCTTTCCCCACAGCTGGGGTCATTACCTAAACACAGCTTCTCTGTCTCAAGTGCTGTCAGTCTCACACCTGTCACTACCACTAAACCCACTGCAGGATTTAAAGATGAGGTGGAGAAGGAGGAAAAGAAAAAAAAAAAATCAATTTGGCTGGTTTTGAGTTATATGATTATAATAAACCCTGAGTGTCCTGCTTTTGGATGCAGTTTGTGCTTCCAATAACTCAGCAACATATTCATTAAACAAAGAGGAGAGGTAAAAGCAGTAAGCCATTAAAAATAAAGCACCAGGAGAGGGAAGGCCATGCAGGTTGTAAATATCTTTGAGTCTTTTTCAACCTCCGTTTTCTTATCCCTGCTCATTCACTAGTTGACCTCAGAATCCTGCTTCTCAGAACTGTTTCCATCACTGCACTTTGTCCTTCAACTACAGCTTGCAACAAAGGATCTCAAGGCAGTCTATAAATGCAAAATAAACTCATATTGTAGACCTCCAAAGCAGGAGAAAGGGTCCACCTTGCTCATTACCCTAGTGCTATGATGCAACACACCCTGCACAGGGCTAGAAAAACCACAGGATTAAGTATCAGGTGTTTCAGGTGAAAAAATACTCCCAGTTTTAATCTGTTTATGCACTGTGCACAGACCATCTATCTACACATACATAAGAAATGCCTACTTCCTGGTATTTCAGCTTCATTGCATAAAGTCTACCCATAGTTACAGAGACAGCCTTCTTTCTCACCCAGATGGAAGCACTCTAGCCACAGGGGACTTCTGATCATGACCAGGGCAGGATATAACTCCAGGTGGCACACACCAGAGCCTCACATGCTGATCCGTACCAAGGACCCACACACATTAGCACTGAGCCATCTGGAAAGGAGGGTGACAGCCCAGGATTCCAGGACTCTACAAATCCTGAAAAGGTTAAGCCTATCACATGTAGGCCCTCCAATCCTAACTCCAGGATCACCAGCTTTCCAATGTGGCTGCTAGCAGGTTGTCTGACCCAGCATCTGAAATATGTCTTGTCCAGTCTGAAGGGTTATCTCTAGTATTGGGTGGTTTAACTCCCAAATTAGGTATTGCCTCCCATCACATGCCACAACAGATTCAGAAGACAGCACCTGGCTGGCTCACCACCCTGCAAGTGTCTCCCTTAAAGCTGGGATAGATCTCATGTTGATATGGATAGAAGTGGTTACTCAGCAGGAGGCTCAACTCCATCTCTGCAGCATCTGGTTCTTCTTTGGAGCTCATCCTCTACATGGTCTTGTTTTATTCACAAGTTTCAAAAGCATCTTGGAGCATCACCCAGTAAGACAAAACAGCAAGTGAGACTTCCCTCACATTTCCTCTGATTAGGAAAAATTCTTGCTGAAGGAAGCAGTTTTAAGTTTGGTAACAGCATAAGTTTTCTTCTGCCCCAAAACAGAAGTGATGAGATTCCTCTATTCCTTGCCTGCAGGCACTCAAAATGTGACATTTCCTCCTTTCTGCTTAAAAGAGCAGCCTTCTCACGTTCTTAATCCCTCCCAAAACTCACAGCATATGGCAGTTTTGAAGGAAATTGGGTTAAGAGCATAAAGGCTATTAGAGGAGTTTTGTTAAGTACTGGCTCAGCAAGAGAAGCTACACGAGAGGCACAGCCTGGGGATGTTACAGACCTTACTGGGCCTTGGAGAGCAGAAGGCAGGGCCAGGAGCTTCTTATCATCTGCCCCTTTGACAAGTCATCTGCACCCAGTCCCTGCTAATGCCGAGCAGCAGAACATACAAGTCAGACAAGTCATCTCCCTGTTTTTGCTGAGAAAAAGGCATGTTCAGTGCAAGGAAGAAGGATGGTGCATCCCTGGAGGTCCTCATCTCCCACATGGCCCAAGGTTGATGAGGAACTGTTCCTGCAGCCTCTGGCCTCAGGCATAGCACAGGACATTAGGCAGCTCAGCCCAGCCCAGCCTGAGAAGGAGAAAAACCTAAAAAGCGGAGATGTCCAAAAGCCATTCTTGCAGGTGTCAAGGAACTGCTCTCAGCCAGCCAACACCCATCCGTGTATCAGGCAGGTGACTGACACAAGGATTCTTTGGGCTAAAGTTTGAGTAGCCACTTCTGACTGTCAGTATGCTAGACAAGTCCCACTTCTGTGGGACTTGCCACAGCCAGCAGCTTTCACTCAGCAAGCCTGTTTTTAACTAAAATCAGTTAAGTTAGAATGCCACCTTTTTTCCCCTAAAGGCCACAGCTTTTCGCTCACTGTGATTTTACAGTGGCGCAAGCTCAAGCAGGTATGAATCAGAGAGCAGAATCTAGCCTCAGCTACTTACATTTTGCCCCCTAAACAGACACATAATTGATCAGGAATCTTCTTTTCCATGTACTAATTCACTGGTACTAGGAGATATTTTCAGAACAGCACAGTATTTGAGCAGCTTCACACAGGATTTCTTGTACTATATTTTCCAAAATAACCCAAAAGTTAATCAAATGCTACTTATCCCCAGGACATCCTCTGATCCATACACAGGTATATGAACTCAGCCACAGATTTGACACAAAACCATTAGAGAGGAAAAGAAAAAAAATAGTCAAGGCCTCTCAGTTTGGCTCATCAGTGAATATTAATTTCTGTTGTCATGCAGTTGACTTGTAAATCAACTGGATCATTAACTAAGACCTTTTGTGCAGTAACATTACAGGATGTTGCAAGTTATTTAGACACTGCAATGTTTCCTACACTCCCACTGCTTTGAATGGAGAGTTCTGCTCCCAAGGAAAGAGGAGCACAATTCAAGTGCACCCAAATACAGATAATGCTCAGTGTGACAGCTGCGCTGCTGTGACTGTATTGGCTAGCTGCATGGCATTTGCCAAAATAACCACACCATGCTCATCTTCCCAGCCAAATAGTGCCTTCTGCTGGATAGCTTATTCCCCACATGTACTGGAATATCAGGATTAATGAAAGACCCATTTCTGCCGAGACAAAGGTATCCACAATAAGTTTAGAGGTCTAGGCAAAAGAGTGAATTTTTAACTAAGGATTTGTGGCTCTGCTGAGAATAGACTGTAGTAGAACAGATCTATATTGATTTACAACATCAAAAGGCTCAGATCGTGCCTGTTTCATATCTATTAATAATAAGTATTGACTATAATAAAGCAGTTGAGAACATACTGCTGGATCTCAGTCTGCTGTGAACACTGAATTAATAGAGCCCTGTGAAGCACAGTTTGTTTCCCAGGCTGTTGCTGCCATGGATGTCCCATCTTGTCAAGCCTGGGCATTCCTGACCATTCTCCTGAAGAAAGGCAGAAGTGTCCATTGTCTCTGCTGGAAGCTCTCATTCACTTTTTCTCTAGAGAACAGCAGTGAAGTTAAAAGCCAAGGTGTTTTCAAGCAGTAAGGAACACTGACATAAGATGCTAATTCACCTGTACAACTTACAGCAAATTGTGATCTATGGGATTTTATGGAGATTCATAAAAGGAGGGGAGCATTTTCAGCCTGCTTTCCTTGACTGGGAACGGACTTGGTGCAGACCTGCTCACAGCCTGATCAGGATCAGCTTGGGGTGCAGCTCTATGCCTCCTGCCAGAGGCCTGCCCAGGAGAGGATGATACCCCCCCCTAGAGGGGTGCCCTTGTGTGTAGAAGAAGTATTTTGACTTCTGGTACAGGCCAAAGGGGCTCAGTGAGCTTCAGAATGGGTTTCCCTGTAGTGCTGCTACTCAGAACAAGTTTTAACCAGGACCCACATGACCACCACTTGCCCACATAAAGCATGCCTGACACGCTGCTGTTCTGGCAGAGTGTGGCCGAGATGGATGCACCTGCAGAGCCTGTGTGCAACGAGGTTTGAGCCTCACCAAACTTCCTGCTCATGCACAGTTCAACTGTGTAACAAAGAAGGGCCATGGCATATAGCCTCTCATACCCCACCGTTAGAAAATACTGTATGGCCCACCTAAACACAAACACTGAGCATTGCTCCTGTATGTTCTCCCCTCCTATACCATCTCACTTTCAGGATCGCCACGTTACCCAGAGGTGTGTCTGGTTCTGACCAGTCTCATTCCTTCAGACTTGAACCACCACTGTCACACTCCTTTGGCTGCTACTGTGCTGCTCAACACTATACACATTTCGCCTTTCCTAGGCAGCCAGCAGGGCTAAAAAAGAGATGCCAGCTATGAACAAGGCTATGCCAGGGACCAGGAAGGAATGAAACAGAGGAGGTGCAAATTACAACTGAAGGGTATTCACAGGACATGTTGGTAGGTGTGCGGGGCAGGAGTGAACTGCAGAGAAACAGCTCAGCTGCATTGTCCTACCTTCTCTAGCTACATCTCTTCAGTCCCTCATTTGCAGAAGCATAGTAGTGTGTTTTGAGACAACGATCTTTTTGTAAGGGAAAAGAAGGCCGAGGTATTACAGAGCAGGTTCTGGACACAATAGCGAGAAGGTGGCTCAAGAGAAGCAAGGGGGTCTCCATTTCCAGTTAAACAGCGACCTCTGGTCTCAGCAGACTGAAACGCACACGGCTCTCAGCTCGGTTTAGGGACACCTTAAGACAGATCATTTTGGTCTGTTTTATCTATGAGGAATAAGAACACATCTTTCACATGTGGGCAACCACCGTGACCTTCAAATCCCATCAGTTGAAGCCGAGGGCTTCACAGCCCGAGCAGTTGTTAAAGCATCCTAGGATTTACCTTCTCCTCCTTGGTTGATATTTAACCAGATGCCAAGAGAGACAAGGACACCTGGTTTCTAAATGGATTGTTTTCAGCATACCCCAAGAGGGAATATAGATATATGTGCACTCACATAAGACTCACACAGACACTGTTAGACAGAGCGACCTAACCAAGACAAACAAAAAGAATGGTGCAGCTACTAACACACCAACTGGCCCTTGAAGGCTGGGAGAATTAACAAGTATGTCAGGAGAGCGGCAATACTGTGAAGCAGCATTCCAGTACCACATACAGCAAGTCAGTTTGCACTGTCCAGCCTGCAGAGCCATTCCCTGATGTACTAAGGCTGAAAGATCCGTGTCAGCTCTGAAATGCAGGGCACCCTTAGCCCTCTCTCCTCTGCTGGTCTCAACTTACATTCCCACATCACAAGCTATGGAGTGTCTAGGACTCTTCTGATAGCCCACGTGACATCAAGCCAGATCACGAATCTCAGCTACTAGAGTTCCCCACTCTCACAGCAGCTGAGAGGGGATAATCACACAGGAAATCCCACCTACGTCATGCCAGGGGTCCAGCATCAAGACCCCTGCAGAGCTGCAGAAACCAGTGATGCAGTTCTCACTCTAGCAACTCACCTGAAGACACATGGTCCTTAGCCTGGCATGCTGCAGAATCCCTTTCCTATGTCCTTCATGCGAATGATCCACAGGAACTGGGATTCAAGAACAATGTGGTTTCTTGCCTCATGCATGAAGATCTGTTTTGGGCTAAACTAAGACAGCAAAGTGAGAATCTCACACCTTGCAAGCTCCAGAAATGTTTTAAAGGTCCCAAAAATATTAATAAGCTAAATATCTTAACACTATTACATCAAACAGCTTTTAGGACTGCATGTGACAGCTCCAGTCCGCTCTTCCTTTCTCTGTGCACACTCACACAACTGTACTGTTAAGTTATTGTGACCATTCTTAGAAAAAGCAGCAAAGAAAATGAAGGTCAGTTTAAAATATCTGCTGAGCTATAGAAAAAAAACAAGCTAACATTAACTGTTTTGAGTAAGACAGAAGATCTGTTAAGCAACTTTAAAATTGTTGCAGCCAAGACAAAAAAGCTTGGACAGAAGTTGGCAAAAACCAGAGAACAGGTCTCAAGTTCCTGAGAATTGTACGTGCTCTCCCCACATATAGTTTAAAAAAAGTTTATAAACATTGCCTTACCAATACAAAACAAGTTTATGCAGTGTTTCTAGGAAGTAGTCATATCAACTATGTTGCAGAAAGTTTGTCTCATACTTTGTATATCTTAAATTACTGCTCTGTTTATATTCACAATATTGTATCTCTTGTGTCCATAGGACTATAACTTCATCAACACCCCATTCATACAGAGCTCCAGAAAAATATAGGGTCCAGAGACCAAACAAGGGCAGATGTGCAACAGATGAAGCTGCAGTTCAACCAAAATTACTTACGCACATACTTCTGCATATGTTTATATGTTACTGTCTAAAGATCTTGCATAAACCAGGTCCTTACAGGTGGATACATCAGTAAAAGTGATATTAACCCTTCTTTCCTGTTTTATTTAGGAGATGGTTCATCAGGTTTACCACTGTATTCCTAGATAAAACATTTCTAACCGCAGCCATACAAACAGCACACAGCACTGCTAAGTACCTCTGTGCTCAGCAAAAACATCTCAACTGCAGCCTCTGCAATTGCTTCTTGAGTAAAACCTGTACATCATCAGCCCATCAATCCTTCTGCTTGCCTCTGTGCCCAAACACTAGTGATGTGACCCTGGTGGATGCCTGCCCTCTCCAGCAATGGACAACCACCAAATGGGAACAGCCCAGACTTGGCCTCTGACCACAGGCCTAGAAGCACAAGGTTTGGTATTGCTTTAGTCCTTCAGAGCTCCACAGCCAAGGTAACATGGTCTGTTCCATTAAAACCAAGAGCTTCCTGTGGTAGTTGTGCCCTTGTCTCAAGGGAACAGGTTTAGGTGCATTAGCATCCATTCAATTTTCAGCACTTAGACTTCATAACTCTTCCCATTTTGTCACTCAATATTTATAAGACATCTAGCAAATGATTGATTTTCCTTCGGACCCCTTGTCATTCACAGTTGCTTATCTCCTGCATGTAGGGGGCAATCAACAGATTTATAGCAGCCCATAAAAGTTGTTACCAAAAGTACAGTTTCTTTTTGTGTGTGATAATTTCTAATAACTCTTATGCATGATAGCAATTACTGACAAAAGTCAGCCTCTGTTAATAGAGTTTATCTCAGTTCATCGTATATCCTTTGTCAGTGGAAGCATTTTGACAAGCCTGGGGTTAATTAAAACCAAGAAGACAATAAAATACACCTAATCAAACATTACAGGTACAGAAATCAATTAGCAGATTTATGGCACTTTGGAGCCCTCTATAACATGCAAAATTCAAAGAAACTGTCAGTTCCATCCCCCCCAAGACAGTATAATTGAATTTCTAATTGAAACTATTTTTCAATAGGTAACAGAATCCACAAAGTTTGATTTGCATTAAAGTGGCATCTACAGAGGACAGAGAAATAAAAAAAAAAAAAAGAAATCCCATGCTGCTCCCATTATTACCAGCAAAAATAATTATTATTTGCATATTTAAAATTCTGTAAAAGACCTTTAGAATCAATCAGTGGAGTAGCCAGTTCTTTGCCAAGACAGCTCTAGACTTTAAGATTCCTGTAGAAAGTTCATTCAGATCAAAAGGGGTAAACAAAAATCAAGAAGAAAATTCAGGGTGAATAGAAAACTGACTGGGCCTGGAGATCAGCAGGACAAAGTCTAACTGATTGTCTGTTACTGGTGGCATCCCTAAGGTATGGATACTGGGACCAATATTGTTTTATAGCCTCATTAACCACCTCCTTGATGGGACAGAGTGGTCTCAGCAGGTGGGCAGACAGCACCAAAAGAGCCTGGACAGGCTCCTACACTAGACAACAAGGTTGTTTTTCAGAGAGAGTCCAGTGAGTTGACAGGAACCTCATGACATTGAAATACCTTCACTGAGCTGTTTAGTTTTTGTCTTTCAGTACAAAGCTTCACACAAGCAATGCAGCTATTGCCAATTTGGACACAATAGCCACACAGATCTTCATAGAAGTACAGAGTAGGGCAGGTTGGAAGGGACCTTAAGGAGATCATCCAGCTCCAAACTAGATCTTGTTAAAGAATGGCAAAAGATATTTTAAATGGTCACAGTATAAAATGCCTCAGTTTGTTGTTACACAGCATTTCTCTATGAAATGCAGTGAGACAGAGAGCACATACATGCACAACTATATAGTCCAATTACATACAGTACTGTTCAGTATATACTATCTGTATTTTACATCGCTTCAGCTGTTCTGCTGTTCATAAGATATAGCTAGGAGCCATCTCTCAGTAAGTTACTGGGAGTTGGTTAAGACTAGAAATGAAAAGTCAGAAGAAATGAAGATACAAGGCCAGCATGAAGCTTTCCAGGGCTTGCATCTCTTTCAGTATAGTGAGCCAGATTCTGACTTCCGATTTTAGCACTCATATCTAGAATCTGACACAATAGTATCAGTTACTTAAAATGAAATAGTAACTATTCGTTTAATATTTAGTCAAAAATTCATTAAATTTTTAGTGGTATATAATGAAACAAAATAACATTAAAATTGTTATTCAAATACTGCTCTGATGCTAGCAAGTCCAAACTCTACCTAGCTGGGTCCTACTTCACGAGAACCTGACAAGAAATAAAAGTAGAAGTTAAATTTTTTTTCCAAGAATTTTTTTGAAACGTAAACCACAAGTAAAGAATGAATCAAGAGCAAAATGGGGCTTTCTAGTGATTTTTCTCCTATTTTAAGGAAACCATGGACAAATGGACAAGGTCCTCAAATTCCAGTTTTCCAGAGAGCACAGAACCAGCCACACACCTCCCTGGTCCACACACCTCTCATACCAGGTTAACCCCTGTTTGTTTTACTAATACCTCAGTAGCATCTGATTTAGAAGAAAAGCCTGTACAGAGCATGCATCTACCGTAGCTTCACAAAGCACTAAACCTTATTTGAGAGAGAAAAGGCATTCCCAGGCAGCCATCTCTGTAGGATCAACCAACAAGTGAGGCACACGGGGGCAGGGATCTTCTCCCTGTGAGAATGGCCACCCTGTAATAGAGATCTACTTTACAGAAGGAGATATCCCCTGCATTACCAGAGACAGCTTTTCATCTGGATATCACTCAGTGTGAAATTAAATCCTGACACATTTGGGAAATGGTCCATGGAGAGGTGATTAATTCTATTAGAGGATCTGGAGGGAACTCACTCTTATTTCCTTTGTTAAGAAACAGAAAAGGAGTCCAGTTCAGACTGTAGCAGTTTCTTCTGGAGCTGATCCTTGAAACTGTCACTTTCATTGACAGGGTTACGATTACATGGCTGTGCTTGTAAGAGTTGCACTTCAAATTCTGCATTTCCTAACATTTTGGAAGTTTGAGAGCTTTGCTCTGGCTGTTCCTCCCATAGTAGCTCCATGGACGCTTCCTGTACCACAGCATTCACCTCCCTTATTTCAGTAGATAAGACAAAGGACTGTCCTGTTTTAGCAACTTACAAAGGGCATAGTGGGACCACTAGAAAGCTTTTAATGAGGGGCAGTGTAAGAGAACTGATCTGAGATGCCAGTGAAGCATCACCTTGCCATCAACTGTAGGAAAGCAGCTGACTTATGTTTGCAGTTGTTCTGTTTGTTTGTTGTTTTTTGATTTCCCTTCCTCAACTTTCTTTCCCTTCCCATATGAGCACATCTTTTTGCTTACTCTGTTCCTTGTACATTTACACACACTGCTTGTTCCAAAAGGAATGAAGGATTTCTGGCACTGAGAAGTGAAACCATTCCCTTCGTCATCACTAGAAGCAGCTTTCCGTACCAACACCCATTGGAATTTGCTGGCAAAAGTAGAATGAAACAAGTAGCAGGGCACAGGAGCTGAGTGAAGATGAGGAAGAGGTATGAAACCATCTACCCACACAGACTGTAAGGAACAAAGGGCAACCACAGGGTAGGAGAAAGCTCAGTTTTGCTGAGTGTAAACAGAAACAGGTGGAGTTGGGCAACCAAAGGACACATCCAGTGGGTTCAAGTGGGTTTTTTTTCTGGCAGGCTGATATGTAAGCATTTAAGCTTATGGTTAAGGTTGTCCAGGTATTGGCTTAATTCTCCCTTGCTGCAAGCAAAGTTTTTCTCCCTCTACAAGATTTGTCATTACTGATCCCACAGGTCATGATTTCCCAGTTCTTCCCATTTTTGGCTTCTGAAATGCAGCATACAAAGCCAGATACTTTGTGAAGTCTAGGGTGGCAGAATGTAACACAGAGTAGTCCTATCTCTCCTCTGAACCTACAACTTACACATGACACTTCTATCAGTACTTCCAGGAACAAGATTTCTTTTTAAAGGAGCATCACTTCAACTCACATAGCTGTGACTCCCTATGAACTCAAATCCTTTCCTGCAGTACTACTTTTCTAGGCAGTTGTTTCTCATTTTTTTAAGTCAGATGTTTCCTCCCTAAAGGTAGCATAGCTTTTCTCATTAAATTCATCTTATTGATTTCTAACCATTCCTTCAGTCTAGATCATTTTGAACTCAAAGCCTGCTCTACAGACTGCTTGTAAATTTGCCCCCAACGGCATCCTCCCCAGGCATTGTAAGATATCCTTTCCTGTACAAGCCAAGGTATTCAGGGAGGAAAACTGTACCACCCAGTGCAGAGAGCCTGCGTGACTAGAAGGAAAAAAAAAAAAAGAAAAAATTACTCTGACAGTAAGCCAAGGGCAACTGTTCTTTGAGAAAGGTTCTTCCAGTAAGTGTGATCCTACTTTCTAAATCCAGTTTGTACTGCTTTTAGAGAGGTGTCCTCAAGGTTAAAACCAACAACTGAAGTCAACAGGCACTATACTAACTATCCCATCACTCACCCACCCAGCAGCTATCCAGCCTGGCAGGAAGATTCCCCTTGAATGATCCACACTCAAAGGAAAAAGGCTCAGAGTGCTTCTTTTCCCATCCAAATGGCCATAGCTTGATCCATCCTATCTTGTAGTTCAAAAGCCTTCAGAATCCCAGTGGCATAGACCTTTCCACACCCAAAGCACCACATACCAACCCAAACAAAACTCTGCTTTTTTTTAATTTCGAAACCATCTGATAGCAGTGCAAGTGCCAACAGAGCAAACACTGACCAGCTGACACATCTCTACTGATACAGGACAGTACAGCTCAGAGCTAACACGTGCTCCGCAATATGTTCACCACCGTTTTAAAACGGGAGATTACACCAATGCCCCATTCAGAAGATGTCAGACTGTGTTGGCACATGGTCACAATGTGTTGCTATAGGGTAATTTTCCCCTCAGCCCAAATATCACTAGCTTACATTCTGGCCAGCCACTGCAAAGTAATCCCAGACAGAAAGAAAATCCAAAATTCTTTCCCGTTTAAGTTTGCATACAACATAAGACAGATTTTTTTTTCCCCCCTTGAGTTTCAGCTCTTTGCCTGGCTGCAAGAAGACAGGAGTTTAACAGGAATGCATTTAAGAAATGCTTGCTTAACACTAGCTGCAAATTCACCTGTCTCCTCAATACTGATACATTTTCCTTCAAAAGTTTGCATCCTTTGACATCTTTGCAGTCTCTCCATGTTCCTGCTGCTGTTTCTCAGCAACAGATAAGAAAACTTCAAAACCTTGCTCTACACCGGCAATAATGAGATTCAAAAGAAAAGATTTTTTCCAATCTTTCTACATAAAAAGGCCTGAATCAGAGCCCAGCAGTGCACAAATATTACTCATGTCATTGACACTAAGAAAAGGGGAGCTGTGAATAAAAAATGTTAAAAATGAACACAAGGAGCATTGTTTGCATATCAGAAAAATTAATCTACATAGAGAAGTGTAAGAGCCTGCAATTCAGAAAGCAAAGAATTAGGACAGCCCAGCTGAGAATAATTTTCTAGCCAGTTAATTTAATTGCATAAATCATTCCTTTGTTAGCAATAAAGAGATATAATTAAAATGAGATTGCTTCTCATTTCTATTCTCTGGAAACTAAAGGAATTGATTTTGGGGAAAGCATTCTTCCAAATACCAGATCGGCAAATTACATTTACCTTTTTAGAAAGGCTAAATTATTTTGCGCTAATATCATGGAGGGTTTAATTAATTATAGATCTGCCATATGATCTTAAAGAAATAATTTACTTAATGCCCATAGAACAGAAGTTTGTAAGTGCATGTATCCCTCTGATAGATGGTGTGCAGATTTTTACAAACAGGTCAGAAGTTGAACAGGTGGCTGTCAGGAGAAATATGAGGAAATATAAGTGTTTAAAGATGAGGATGGTTTAAGAAATATTAAAGTACTGCTATTTGTTGGCGCATACCTGGTTCTCTGAACCCATCTGAACTGGTTTTCTTCTAAATACTGTAATGATGGTTGTTTCCTAGCCATAAATCTTGAGGGCTCAGTAAGCATTAACAGGTTAATAATAGAACAGTCAGAGAAAAAAAAAAAGTGAAGCCCACCTGTTAAAACAGAATATTGCTTTTGCTGAATACTGTGGGGGCTGGCTACACTCAGGCCCTTAACGAGGCTGTAACACAATACATCTAAATACAGAAGTCCTGTGTCATACTGTACATCATACTCCATAGGCTCCACTCTCCCCTCAAAGCCACAAAGAAACACAGAACCACAGTGATCACACAGGCTATTGAACTCCCTCTGCTGCATTTACAGCCAGCCAGGCAACAGGTCTCTAGCAGAAGGGACTGAAAATAGCCTACGCTACATGCACACCACAGCACTTCACCCAAAGTCAAAGGCCTGCAGTAAAAACAAAGGCCATAACATGTGACAAAGCATCACCAGCACTCCAGCTTTCAACAACAAACACAGAAAATTGTTCAGAGAAATAGGTAAGTCTCCCCAAATCTTCATATACCCTCAGCTTGTATACCATGCTAGAAAGGAGTAAAACAACAGCAGCTTGCAAGCTAATTTCCCAGTTTCACTCCTTTGAAGCTTAAGAACTCTTACACCCCAAATGCAGTTATAAAGGTACAGACATAATATATACAGCATCACTTGGGATACCTGCTTTCTCTCACCACCCTCTCCATCTAACACTAGTTACCATGTAGGAGACCTCAGATACAATGGGGGGCCAAGGGGATATTCTCCACCTTTCACTACCCCACCATCCTCTCTCCAGCTGCAGACAGCTCTCCCTTCCACCAGCAGTCCCTGGTGCAGAGCTTGCCTGCACTGCCTGCCAGGAACTACAGAGGCAAGAAGGGTGTCATGGTTTAATCCCAGTCAGCAACTGCTGCTCACTCACTCCCCCACAGTGGGACAGCAAGAGAATTGGAAGAATAAAAGTGAGAATACTCATGGGCTGAGATGAAGTCAGTTTAATAGGTAAAGCAAAAGCTGCACACACAAGCAAAGCAAGACAAGGAATCCATTCACCCCTTCCCATGGGCAGGCAGGTGTTCAGCTGTCTCCAGGAAAGCCAGGTTCCACCACACATTAACAGTGACTTGGGAAGACAAACACCATCACTCTGAGTGTGTCCCCCCCCTTCCTCCTTCTCCCCCCAGCTGTATACGCTGAGCATGACACTGTATTGTGTGGGATATTCCTAGGGTCAGCTGGGGTCAGCTGTCCCAGCTCTGTCCCCTCCTGACTTCTTGTGCACCCGCAGCCTGCTCGCTGGTGGGGTGGTGAGAGGCAGAAAAGGCCTCGGCTCCGTGTAAGCACTGCTCAGCAATAACAAAAACATCCCTGTGTTACCAACACTGTTTCCAGCACAAATCCAACACACAGCCCCATACTAGCTACTATGAAGAAAATTAACTCTACCCCAGCTAAAATCAGCACAAAGGGCAATGGAGCAAAGGGTGCTGTTGCTATGGGCAGAAGGCAGGGAACAGAATCTGTTTCCTCTCTGTTGTACCAGGATGAGGTCTTTCACATCCACTCAGGGCTTCTCTCCACAGCAAAGCACAGACACTTCTTTCTACATATTTCAGACCATTAGTAATTTCATGGACTTTTGTCATGCTACCCACTCTCTCAGTTGCTCTCTTTAGTAGGTAAGAACTGCCAGCCTTCCACCTTCCTTCATAAGAAACTTCTTGGGCCATCAACGATTCCCATTTCCCAAATCTGAGGCTCTTAAAAGGACTGACTGCTAAGATACTTTGGTGAACTCTCTAAACAGTCACAGAAAGTTTTCTACAGATCTCAGACAAGCACTAAGCCACATCATTTCTAAGGAGGAGACATCCTTACATAGTAAACACTGCAGGCTATGGAACATCTCAGCAATGTACCTGCCTGGCAGCTCTGCTCTCAGTGCCAGCTTAGCCCATCTTCTCTAGGATCTGCAGGAAACAGAAGCTTCCCAAGATCAGTGCAGCTGGTAAGTCATTCCTACACACAGCCCATCACACACACTGCCTCTGCCTCATAAGCTTTTCCTTTTCTATGTGCTTTGGAACAGGGGGAACTGATCAGGACAGCCTTATCCCAGGACCATCATTCACCATGCAGACAAACACTGTGTAGTGACAGTACACCCATCACTAGAGAAGATGCTGTGAAGGACAGGCAGTAGGTAAGTTGAGAAGAGAGGGCTTTGCATGCAAGAGTTAAATAGCAGATATATTAGATCTCATCATTTGATACTTCCAGGAAAAGTATTGTGTTGCTATGGAAACCTCAACATCACCTAGGTTTTCCCTCCTTTTGTTTGTTCATTTTTTTTACAAACACTGGCCTCTCAGAGTCATCTCCAGTTGGGCTTGCAAAACCAAATTTTTTTTTTAATGTCACTTCTCTTTGCAAATGTATTTTTTTGTACATTGCCTTTTACAATATCACTGTCACAACTTCCAAACTCTTCATTTGCAAGAAGTACTGTATAATTTGCTACCCATTAGGAAACTCAGCTCCTAAACACCTTGCTCGTTCTGCTTGGGGAAAAAGGGAAGAAAGCCTCATGGTAATAAAACTAAGCCGTCCTGGCCTTCATTCAGGGAAAAAAACGCATCTACAACCTCCTTTCTCCCAGACAGTTACATCCACCTCAAGCAATTGTGTTTTAGTACTTGTAAGGACCTGCCTCACTCTAGGCATTGCAGGTGTTTACTTTCAAATTGCAACAGTTCTGCCCACTAACTTTCCATAGAGCAAATGAGACCAAACCCAAAAAGCAACCTAAAACCCCTAGAAATGGTCTTTGTATTTGCAGTAGGGTCAGAAAGCCACAAAGCAAGGAACATAGCAAGAAAAAAAAACAATAAGGTCCTGTGAATTCTTCTGTGTTAGATAGCCCAGGCTTTTCAGTGACATGTACAGCTTGAAGATGCCAGATGAGAATGTAGCAATACTACTACAACTGGGCAAAGAATCACATACAGGCAGTGACACTGGCAACAACCTGGGAGGGGCACTTCCTGTAACACTGTGGCTTTTAAATTGTCAGCACTGTAAGGCAAACACCATCAGGGACTGTCAGACAATAACAGCAAGAGCCAAATCTGATTCTGACCCATTGGCACTACAAAAACAAAAGTGACACAAGGTGACAGTGAGAAGAACAGACCCAACCCAAGCCTCATGTCATGCACACAGACAAAATAAAAATGTGGTCTCTATCTTACAAGACATCAGTGCAGTTTGTAAGAACTGCTACTAGGTTTTGACACTCGAGTCACCCTACTGATATCAAACAATGGACTGTAGAACAGCAAGAGAGCACCCAAACCCTTTGGGGTTGAAGAAACAAGTGTATTGCACCAGTGCTGATACTTACCTACCATTTATTTTCTTGCATCCACTGACATCAAGAAAGTCCACCATAATCAATATTCTGCAAACATTTTCATAGAAGTATTAGCACTAAAAATACCACAAATTAAGAGGGTCCTTGAATGCTACAGAAAAGACACCAACTAAGTATGAATGGCTATGAAGTTTCATCATGCCATATTTATTTCTCCCCATTTAGGTCTCAAGAAATGTAGTGTTCCCTTTTTAGCTTTGGAAAAGTGAAGCATTTCACAGGCAAAGAGAATCTGGATATTCAGCTCAGTTTTTCCTTGGTTTTATACCCAGGTATCTCTAGCCATTTATTTTACCTTATTATAATAAGGACTGCCCTCAATGAGTCTGATGGAAACATCAAGAGACTTTCCAAAAGTAAGTGTCCTTGCAAATACAAGGCTTTAACACACAGCATTTATCTGCCAGATTCCATTTGTTTGTTCTGCACCTAACCACCTCATAATTTACACATACAAACTCTTCACCTCTACATCAAAACACAGCCTCACGTATGAGCCTCTCACAGTCACTCCTAATCACCTTCACAAACTAGAGGGAAGTGACTACCAAGTGCAAGCTCTATTACCTCCTTTCTCCAGACTAGCTCTTATTTCTGCAGCATAAAGGGTCATATCCTTAGATGGAAAGGTCTGTCCGTGAGCTTTGGAGACTTGGTGACAGCTAAAGGTGGCTCCAGTGCCTGAGAAAGCTTTACAAGAGGTAAAAGGGTACTTCAAAGCTGAGTCCCACTACTTGTATAATGCAAGATGTTTCACAGATACTGGCGACCTCAAAACACCCCTCATACCCTCCTGTCAAAAGACAACACCAAAGAAGGACACAGCCACACAAAACTGACCATCAGTTGTCTGAAATCTTTATATAAAAGAAGTTTTAATTTATAGTCTAATTCGTCCTGGCTAGTCCTAGAATATATGAATGTCAAGCTGCAAAGTTGTTATTCTGAGGCTGCAGATTCAGCAAGTTTCCTTTGGCTTTCCCAGCAAAGCTGTGCAGAAACAAAACATGAATCCACCACCACTACCTGTGCCAACAGCCCCACCGAGTGGCCACACACACAGACCTACAGCTCCTCTTCCAGTTCATCCTACAACAAAAGCAGAAACATCTCACAAAACACTTGAAAAATACAAAACTTGCTCACCTAACCCAACCGTACTCACTTTGTCCAAAGCCTAAGAGAAATAGGGCTTCCGAGACAGTTCTGAGTATCTTCTTTCTGGCAAGACTGTGGAGTAAAGGCAAGACAGGAGAGTGAAAGAAAGGCTTCCTTCCTCCACAAGGAAAGCAGTAGAGTAAGACATACAAGGCATCACACAAGCTCTTAGTTTTGTTCATGTTCACATACTGTGCCAAGCCATAATCTAAGCTGCCCACCCATTTCCCTGTTATCCATTACTACTTTTGTATTTGAAGAGATACCAAAAGTGGCTTAAACTCTGCAAAAATTTGGAATGAAGCCCCATCTCCCTCTGAGACAACACATCCTTGTGAGCAGGAGACACCTTCCTTTTTTAATAGTTTATGGCATGGAGTCTGTGTGAAGGAAGGATATTCACAAGTAACTGGAAGTTCAAGCTGTCCTGTCCATACATATATTCTGTTCATATGTTTGAGCATGTAAAAAGTATTTTTGTCTCCCTCATGACATGAGCATGACAACTCTGCTGCTAAGCTCCATGCCCTCTTCTCCTCTACCCACTTCCCTCATACACTTTTTTTTTCTAAGCTAAAACTCTTCAGCTCTAAGAAAGGAGGTTTGGGGACATGATATGGACAAGCTGATGGACAATCCATCTTCAGCTTCTTGTTCCTGTAAAGTGACCTTCTGAGTGGTAATCTACATTCACTGACCTTCTGGGTGATCTAAGCTACTGCCTGATCTATGCAGGTTCCCTAAAGAAAAGTTCTAAGATCCAGACCATAATATAGTAGAGCACAAAGCAAGTGCCTGGGCTCTGCTCTGTATTAACCTGATTTGGCATCAGTGTTACCTGGTCACTCAAGGATACAAGCAGAGGTACAGAACCAAGTTTACAGGATATTTATACAAAGATGGAGTAGATGTTAAATCTCCCACATAGGTTAGCATGCTCAAATCAGGGCTATATCCTGCCCTCGTTTCCCAAAGATCACCATAAGCAGTACACATATGGAAGATGCACACATATGGCTCAACAAAAGAATTATGAACAAGCGAGATAACAAACAAGCCCATCTTAGAGATCTGACAATTGTTAGCATCAGAGGGAAAGTGGTTACTGCTTAAAAAGACATTCTGGATCATTATATAGCTACAATAATTTTTTGCTATGATATATAGAAGGTATAGGCAGCACATAATATACATATGACTACAAGGAAACTAATTTTCTTCTGAAGAAAAAAAGGCCTGACATCTTCAGGTTGACCCTATGAGTAGCCCAAGCAAAAGATAAGCATTTGTAACTATACCTAGATGACACCTAAACAAAGAAAGAGGTCTTGCCAATATTAGATTAGCTACAGAAATTCAGAACAAGGACTTGCCAGTATGCACTGGATGTTTAGAATACAGATACAGTATAAAGCCACATTAAGAGCACACATGAATTATTAACCTTATATGTTACTGATGGTGCTTCACATCAAAATACTTTCATTGTTCTATCCAAGAATAGACTTCATCTTGCTGTAATTCTGAAGTTAAAAGTGGAAGTAAGCCAGTGGTAAGCATGAAGGCTGAAATGGAGGTTTCCCAGACTGAGTGAATAACCAAGATCAACTCACAAGGCCACTGGAAAGATTCCTGCTTCCCTTTGAGCCTTTACCTTAAAAATGTAGCAGACACCTCTATCAGAAAAGTACTTTTCAATTCAGCAATACACAAAACAGCACATTCCCTAACATAAACATTGCTTATAATATTAGAGGGGTTTTTTTGTTTCAACAAGGGAAGTTTGTAGGAAGCAAGAAGCTCTTATGGCCAAAGGAGAACAAGGTATCTTACCTCACATAAGAGTTGTGCTAGAAGGAAGAAGTGGGGAAAGAAGTATAGTAACGGTAAAATAAAATAAGCAGCATCGATACAATAAGAGAGTTAAGGACTTTGCTAAAATGGCTACAACAAACTGTTCTTGCCCAGGTCGGCATCTAAAATTACTTGATGCCATATGGACTCAGAGGAGACACTATACATCTTTTACTAGACTAATATACTCCTATGGAGCACTCTCACCTCAGAAATTACATGTTTGCTTACAGGATTGTTACTTAAGAATATTTTTCATATTACTCTTTAAACCTAATATCTAGCTGTAAATATACTCATGCATGCAGTCTGTATTTCTGTACTGCTAAAGATCTCACCCTGAAATAATCCATGTGCTGGGTATAACAGTCATGAACACCACTGTTATCACTAGAGGCTTTTTGTGGGGTTTGTTTTTTGATTGTTTTAAAAACTTCTCAAAAATGTAATTTGACCCAGATACTACAGGCAGAGTACACACAGCTAGACTAGACACCACCAGATCAGGGTATGGCTGTCAGCCTTAAAGAATAAAGTGCTCCCACAGTATAACCTACCAAGAGTTGCACTAGCAAGCTGGATGGGGCAACACAAAGGAGGTAAGACTGGAATTCTCAAAGGCAATACCAAAGCTAAACTGAAACACACACATTAGATCAGAGCCCTCCTAGACACTCTCTTAAAATGCTTTTCCCCCACATCCTAAAAAAGCTCTGATATACTACACAAGCAAATATTGGTGGCAAACAAGAGCTTTCAAGGAATCCGAGATTCACATACCCTCAACATGAGTGAAATACTGATAGGATCACTTATGCTTGTTTGATAGAAAAACAGAACTGAGCATAACCTTTTCAAAAGTCTGTAACAAGACTGCTGTTTTCAAGGACCAGCTTCTTCATTAGTTACTAAGAATATTCTGTAAATAAACACATTTGAAACAAGTAAGACCAGAAAGCCTTGCAGCCCAAGCAGTAAAATGCAAATTTGCTACAAAATTTCTGTAGTATATGAAATTACTGAAGTACATAAAATTTAACACATTTAAACAGTGTTATGCCAAGCTGTATAGCAGCTACTGACATTCAGTTATTCTCACAGGTAGACTACAGGAAAGGCTGTGAAGGTCTCATTCCAGTAAGAAGAGAATAGCCAGGCTAGACTATCAGCTTCGTAAGTGTCCATCTACAATTCACTTATTTCACACCAGTGTCTCAAAATAAGAGTTCTGCAGTTTTGTTTGATTTAGGCCTTAGCAGAGGGCTGTAGGCATTTAGACATAAGTATTATACTAACAAAAAAATCCAAGTAAGAAAATTTTGGGTAACACTGCCCTCTTGAGGGAAATCGAGCTGTATCGCCTTAGAAAAGCCATCCTCCCTTCACTGCTATTCAGGTCACACTAAAACTACACCCACTGCCTTGCCATACAGTTCAAGATGAGTAGAAGTTCTTGAAAAGCAGATGACGACTCACACCTAGGAATCAATTATCTCTAGATAAAAATATTAGTTTTGCTTATGTGTTATTTGTAGGTATTTTAGGTACAAAAAACAGGCCACTCTGAAGGGACAAGGACCTATCGGAAAGATATAAACGTGTCCCTGGAAGTCAGCTGTTTTGTTTCTTCATGAATTATGGCCTTTTGTTTTACCCAACAGCTGGTATTGCAAAAACCCCTGAGAGCAGGAACCAGAATCTAGCATTTTCTTTGTCCTGCAAATTCCTAATCACTGGGCTACACAAGCATGATCTCTATAGCCTAATAATCTTGATCTTTATATGCAGTTTTCTGAACAGTAAGATTATCCCACCAAAATCATCTGCTGGCTGGAGTAATGCCTTACAGCACCTATTTGAAACTTTTGGGAATCCTTCCCAAGAGCTGCTGTAACATCCAGGCTGTAGAACGCAGCCTCCAAATGGTCTTTACAAGAAGGCAGATACTACTCCTATATTTCTAGAATATCAAGTCACATGAGTTTACTTTGAATCTTTACAGAATCACAATTAAAAAGAATTAGGACAACCCAAAATTCTCAGAGAAGTTAAAAGAAGGAATGCTTGGCTTCCAATATCTTGTCAAATTGGGATATGGGATAGACTGGTATGAGAAGCAGGGATATCTCAAGAAAGCTCAGGGAAAACTACACAAGCCTTGCCATCTGATTTCAGGAATTTCATAGTGTTTTAAGTCTGGAAATACCTAGAGATTATCAGTTTCACACAGACATCAGGTTCATTAGCAAGTACTGCCAATGAGAGGCAACATCTTCCCACAGTTAATATCTGTATCACACTAGAAACCAAGCTATGGCAAAGGCAGCAGAGCACACCCGCACATGAAAAACATAATGCTTTAACACACAGCACAAAAGTAGAGATTCATTAAAAAACTCACTTACAAACCACAATACCCAGAACATCACTAATTATTCATGGTCATGGCCTACTGCATGAAATCCATAACTTTCTGTGCCTTGTACTTACTTAACATCTTTAGCTCTTTGGGGGAAAAAAAAAAAAAAAAAAAATCTACCCTGGCAGTTAGACTTTCATTCATCTCTACACCAGAAGCTGCTGCACAGCATTAGAGGACTGTGTCACACACACCTACCACACCGGCTGTATTACGTGGAAATGGGAAAAACTATGGGAAGCTTTGTACTAGGTTAAGATTTGAAGATTAACATGGACTTTCACAGAGATGTCTCTCATGCTACAGTGTAAGCAAAAACCTCAAAGCAAAACATCAGAAGGGTCTGATGCCTCAGTAAGAACTTCAGAAGCAATGATCACCTGCTGTTCCTGACTTGTTAGCACCTCTAGCTAATAAGTTGAGGGATTAAAGAAAACCAGAAAGATATTATCCATACAGGCTTGAATCCTTGTCCCTTCATTATAAAAAACCTCTAGTAGTACACATTCCTACAGATGTACAAGTCAAAATTTTTAAATTGGAAAGTTATGCCAAGTCAGTTGGGAGAGTGGTGAGGGGAAAGACACAACAGAAATAGGGTTAAATATCCTTATATCAGCTATTTTTTAAATTAATTGGGGGGGATAGTTAAAAACACTGGCAAACTGAGTGCCATCACAAATTAAGGTACAAAATAGTAATCTATGTAATTTTTAATAGGACTAAGCACCCAAACACAGACTTTCTAATAAACATAGATGAGGGTTCAATACCCCACAGAGCAGAAACAGTGAGTTGAAGCATCTAGAGGTATTATTAACTAAAATTATACTCTTGAGTGTTTACAGTCACTAATATTCATGATGAGACTAAGTTGGCATTCACCTGGACGCTACTGCTCCATCAGGATTTAAGCTTAATTGAATAATGGCAGTGGAATATCACCTATTAATGACTTATCTTGAACAGTGTGTCAATTCAGACCAGACCAAAGTGCCAGGTCTTCCCAGATCAAAGTTTGCAGAGCAGCTTCTACATAAAGCAAGATTCTGTCTAAATATCAAGCAATTCAAATGTTAGCAAGACTTGCATTATTACCACTAAAATCAGATACTGACTGAAACAATACAAAGAGGCTAAACCAAATGTTTTCTTATCCACATTAGCAAGCTCACAACTTTGGAATCTGTTTAGAAAGTTAAATGTGTTCTGACATGGTTTTTGAGAAAGCTGGCTTTTGCCTGGAATAGTTATCCATCCCATGCAAAGCACAAGTTCTTGAGTTCAGATGTAAGGATAAACATAATGGAAGGGCAATACAAGTGAAGACAGGTTTAAGAACTACTTTCAGGAGCCTGAACTCTAAGAAGTCCCTTCTTCAGTTCAGCAATTTTATCTTCTCTTGCAGCTGCATAACTCTTTGCTGTCTTAATGAGAGAGTCATGATGCTTCTCCAACCCAGCCTTCAGATTTAGGTATATTTCCTAGAAAGAGGAGATAAAGTAGGGGAAAAAAATATCCATCAGCAAAGTCAACATTTGGTTTATAAGGATTTAAGTGAGTCATCTGGTAGTCTCAAGTGATTTCAAAGGTGCCTCATTCCTGGCTTAAGAAGCAGCATTCACAGAACACAAGGAAGGTACAAAACATCAGAAGAGTAAGAGCAGACATAAGCAAAATCCCAGTATTATGACTCTCCTGTAACTCTGGTGGTCACAATACTAAGATGGTCAAACAACCAGCCCAGTATTCACACTACTACTGCCCTGTTCCATGTTAACATGAGTCACCAAGGTCTCTGCTACTGTGACTGCTGCCACTGTCCTCCCAGCATAGACAGTACTTTCATAATGGACAGGATGATAGTACAGGCAGACTGTGACCCCCTACTCCCAACCCATCAGGATTTCTGCCTCTGTCCAAAGCTGAGCTGGACAGTTATCTTCCTGAAACCCTAAGAACAAAGTGTTTGTGACATGGCAAGTGATCCTGTATTTGTGGGAGACTGTTGAGAGGATTACAATACTGCCCATCACTACAACACAAATATAAAGGCTCAGATGCCAAGTCCCTGGGGCCAAACAAAAAAAAGAAAAAAATCAAACTTTGTAGAGCTGGAACTACCATGATACAAAACCAGATATCATGGAACTAGCATAGTATCTGCTACAAACACAGGTGGGAAGACAAGTTTCATTTCACCTCCTACAATACTGGGCAATCACACCATTCCAGTCTTTTCTCTCAGGTCAAAGCCCACTTCTCCCATAGGCCACCCATACAGCTTGCAGAGACAAGAATAAGGCCTAGCAACCCACTGGAACCACAAGCAGGAAGTGCTCTCCCACTATCCACCCAAACCACCACCTGCACTATTCATTTTTAGGGCCAGTAAGTGTTTCTTTAGCTACACAGTGCAAGTTAAAAATCAGTTTTGAGAATACCAAACAGGATTCTGTTAGGAAAAAGCCTCACCTTGGCTTTCATTTCTTCTTTTTCAGCATTTTCCTTCAGCTGATGAATTTTGAACCTTGTCTGTTGGATTTCCTTGTGAATTGCTGTCACTTTATCATATACAGCACCCCTCTTCTCCTGAACTCTGTTACAATATCTAAAGGCAGAAGAAAATATCAGCACTGAGTCAACCGATTCCAGATTAAAACATAACCACACCAAAAGCAAAGCTTACATTTTTATGAGCACAAAGCTAACACCTTCTAGAAACAACACTTTATAGAACTGACTTGCTTGGAAATCTGTCCAATTCTTAAACTGGAACTTAAGTACAAGAAGTGAAATTCAGAGTGGAATTAGAGGAGTATGTTGAAAATCCTCAGTTGCTGTCAGTCAGGGCAACTCAGCAGAACCAACCCAACAGACAGTTGGACACTGCATCTTCCTGCCTTTGAGTAATGCAGTACGGGAGTCAGGGGAGTCCTGCCTAGAGGCCATCCACTGGGCCAGGTTAAAAGCAATATAGCTGCACTTGATGTTTCAGCATAATTGAAAGTCACATATTTTCCTTAGCCCTAGATGCCCTCCAACCAAGTTAGAGCTCTAATCCCATACATCTACATATGTTATCTGCAACTTCCAGTCCATCATTTCACTGCATCCCAAACAAAGACCAAATATTTCCCCAGTTTGCAGGTAAATTCATATAGCTCCAGCTGTGAGCTGCCATGTAATCAGCAAAGGGCTAGCATAGGAACAGGACATATATGCTGACTTCAAGTGCAAAAACCACCAGTTTATACTAAGCATTTGTACAATAATTAGTTGGAACTGTAGCAATTGCTTTCTCTAAAGAGTGGCTGAAGTCACTCATACATAGCAAGAGTCTTCTTACATTTCCTACCTCAAGGGATCAGCAGGACCCATTATCTTATTCACCAGAAAAAAACCTCATTTTCAAACCAAAGTTACCTCCCTTCCCCTCTTGCTTATCAAAGAATTTAATTTTATCACTCAAGAAATATTTAACACATTAACAACAAATAAATCGGAATCAACATCTAAGATAAAGGAGCATTAGATTATATTAATTCTTTATTTGGAAGGAAAAGTAGCTTTTAATTAGTCTCCTTTAGCTAGGACATTACACTAAATGGCAGCAAGATTCCCAGGCTTCCTTTGCTCCTCATTCCACACAACCTTATCAGCATGACTAAATCTTAGTTGACTCTCTCAGCTATGCAGAAGCAGCTCTCTTCCATAATGGTTAATCTACCCAGCCAACAATTTTCCACATTCCCTTTCCTATCCATGTACAAAAATAAAAAAGTTATATAATAAGCTTTCTCTATAATGGTTCAGCACTTCTAATCTCACAGTGAAGCCACAACCTTACAACACTGCGGTTGGCTGCTGCAGAAGTGACTGCTGTGCTGTAAACACTGCCTTGCAACTTGCCTTTAGCATATGGTAGGAAAGATGGGCTAAGAGGCTTTGATCAAATGACACTTTTCCTTTTGTTTTAGAAGCATCATGTCAGGATAATACTCCTCTGAGATACGAGCCCCATTTCCCCATGGGTCTTGAACATCTTTGATAATGAGCAAAAGTGGCAAGGGAAATTATGAAAAATTCATGAAAGGCAAATGGGGCTTTGTTGAAGTCTGATAAGTTGGAAAATTATCCCAATGTGACATTCTCTTTAAGAAGATAAAAGAATCAAGAATAAGCATTATAAATTAAATTAGCGCTCCAATAAAAGAATTGCTGTCAAGTCACATTGCAATTATTGATTTGAGACCCCAAGTCCCTGCCTGCAGCATTACTGGTCTTCATACAAAGCTATCCCACATCGCTCATTTTCTTCTCACTGCTAAGCTACATGTTTGTACCAGACACGAACTTTGGTAGCACATAACAAAGACATAAAGTAACATCAGGCAGAAATGTCAACTCATCCATACTCAAATACAGTGTGCTTATATTGCTCAACGTCTTCTCGCTTCTTTTTTATCCTTATTTCAGCTGTAGACAGCTTCTCATGTTTTGCAGTGACCAGTCTCTTTAAGGACATTTCATCTGTCTTCCCCTTTTTCAGCTCTATCTGAGCACTCTCAAGCTGGTCCTCCAGATTTCTGACCTAGAGTACATTAGTAATATTAAAATAAATGGGGGAAAAATAACCAAAACAGCATACTCTATTAGTAAACTAAAATCAAAACCAGCTTCCTGCTTTCTGAAGATCTGATTGCTAACTATTTCTCCCAGTTAAATTGCAGTTCCCTAGTCCTTATCTGATTTTAAATACATCCAAATGGACAAGATTCCGTCACTTAAAATGATTTTCAGAAGTTACTATGAGTTCTGCTTAGCCAAGGGTAATCTGAAAATATCCTATACAAATACCCAAAAAGACTGCATACCATTTTTCAAATGCTCCTAAATACTGCATTCTCCCAAAATAGACTAGCAAATAACAAGGTATTGCATTGTGACAAACATTTCATCAGGGAAAGGCTGGCTTACTATAAATAAAGTTAAGGGCACTCAGAACATGATTCTCCCTGAAATTGTAATTTTTCTGCTCTTAGTCTCTGCTCTCTAGGCAGAAGAAACTGGATCTCACTTTTCTTCTTCCATCATTACTTACCAACAACCCCAAGACAGTTTAAACTATTTTAGGTCAGGTTTCTACGGTAACAAAGGCTTTGACTATTAAAAGTGGTCAATAGTACATTAGCTAGGGGCATGCAGCAAAGCAGCAGCTATGTTTTACCGATGTTTTTAAGAACAAAATTTTGAAGTTACCCAATTTCTTTCTTTTTGGGGAAGAGGAGAGATAGGAACTTCAAAATAAATTTACTGTTGATCACCTGTCTTGCTTAGACATTAAATTCTCCCTAACCAGATATTATTTGGATAATACAAACCTCTGATAATACACTGGCCAGTCTCTCCACATTTGCTCCCTGTCTTTCCATCTTCTTTTGATATAACTGCACCTCCAGTTGGCATGATGGCAGAACCTCAACTAGGTCTCTATAACCTTCATATTTCTCAATAACTTCTTGCTTTAAAGAGAAAAGACATTAATAAAATAGCTTTGGAGTTCAGCAGTTACTTTGTGTAGTATTAATGCATATTGACTTTTGTACCCATTCCCTCATTGTTTAACATACACTAGAATTAATATTTAGTAGTTACTGAAATGAGATCTTCAGTTTGTAAAAACAGCATTTGTTTAGAAAGCACAGGAAAAATGACATGCAAGTGTTTTACAGTGAACTAACTAGCTTGTTACAAGAGCTTTCAGGACAGAAAAAAAGAGCTGTACAGTGAAGAAATTCTATACTGTTAAAACAAGAGTTACATAAAGCATCATATAAATGCATGTCTGGAATTACAGCAATCAAGTTTATCTCCTTAGATATTTTTGTTCCAAAGGTGTAAAGTTATGCAAGCTGCGTTGATGTACGCACAAACATGAACTACAAACCTTTAAAAACTGGACATCACAAAACCCCCCAAAAAACTAGGAAGAGAATTCAGTGTTCAGCATACAGTGGAGACAGCCATCAATTCCAGAAACAGTGAATGATAACAGAGACACTATGAAGCACATGTTCTAAATCCAAGGAAATTTGCAAGCTGCCAAAATACTGTCACCTTTTGAGAGCAAACAGCCAGACAGGTACAGTATAGATTCAGAAGTTGCACACCTAGTTTCACAAATAGTTACTCATCAAGGACAAAGCAGCAGTGACTGCAATCCTGTTTTTCAAAAAAGACACCGACACAAAAAGACAAAAAACCCACTCTGCTACACAACCAACTTTCAGTTTCTCTGAAGTTGTGATTTCATTTCAGACTAACCACTGTTCTGTTGGGTTTTTTTGACTAGAACTCATTCAAGAAGACATTCTAGATGATGACAGTTCAGTAAAATGTTTTATTGAAGAAGAAAAACCTTACCTTGGATTTCTTCAGTTTCTTAACAGTCTCTTTCATCAGTTCTTTGTAATTTTTCAGTTCCTCTGGACTCTCCACAATTTTTGATTTCAAGTGCTCTTGTTCTTCTTTCAAAGTAGCCATTGTCACTTTAAGCTCATTCTAGTTAACAAGACAAACACACTTTCAATATTAGTAATCAGCTGAACAAAGAGAAACTGTGAAGCATGGTTTTCCAGGATCTTATGATTAGATAGGTTCTTTTCCTCTGTTGTAAGTCATTGTTCATTAGGAAGGTTGTTTAAAAAAATAAATTCCTCTAAACAGCATTAACATACCCAATCAAAGCAGATAATATTCCATTTTGCTCCCTGAACATGCTTACAGGGGTGCAATACTAAGTTACAAGAACAGCATTTAGCTACTAGTCCACAAAAAGCCTGCCAGAAAACATATATTAATAGCAGCTTTCTCCTTCAGAACCCCTCACCTAGGGCAACCCAGGCAGCCACTGCAGGGTTTCAGGGCCAGTTCTATCAGCCTGGTAGAAGAGCAACAAGCTTCCTGTGCAACCTCTCAAAAACCTCCTGTTTTGTCCCCACCAGGTTCAGTGGCTGCCTCATTAGCAATTTTACACACTTAAGGTAAGCCCATAGTGTCTGAGAAGTCCCGATTTCTTGCCCTTTAACAGATCAGCTTCCTGAACATGGACAGAGCTTTACATTGCAGAGACGTGTATTTCAAGTTCACAAAACAAGCTACTGCAGTAAAGCTTCCATGGGGGAAAAAAATTAAACCAAAACAGTTTTTAAAAAACTAATAATCACCACCTCAATGTTACCTAGCTCTGAGAATAATTTGCTTTTAGAAGAAGAGATGATGCATTAGTTGAACCGAGATGAGAGCTACAGCCTACACCTACACAGAGGTTTACTTACCAGTTTTCGGGTATTCTCTGCAATATCCGACTTCTTCTGTGAAATCACTTCTTGCAAAGCTGTCTTTAAAAAAGCAACAAACTTTAAATCAGCATCTATACAACTACTACCTCCTTTACCTTTCTATCATAGATCTGCAAGAGAAATCCCATTTATGGTTTCTTTGGACTGCCATAATTAGCAGACAAAATTGTAGTTATAAGATTTAAAAGACAGGGAAGGAGAACATAATCACAAAAGCCACTGGGAGCGCTAGGGATGCAGCCAGCAGTAGGTAACTAGGAACAGGGATAAGACACAGACTACCTCTATCCTTACTGACCCTGGCAGCATTATACACACACAACCCCCCTTCTTCACCAGAGGCACCGTTCTTGAGAGAAAACTAAGTTAATACAAGGTCCTCAATAATATAGACACCAAGCACACACATGGTTAATAATATTAATAGAGACATAACTTAATGTGAAAAAAAAATCCTAACTACAGATTCTTCTTTTTTTTTTCCAAAAGCAGCTGAAAAGGTTGCCTTAGACCTTCGAGGCAAGTTGTTATTGCTGAAAAGTTACCCCTGCAGCCAGTCCTACTCTTTCTGCCCGGCATTCCCTTGGCTGACCCTTCTTAGGCCCCATTTCCTGCCATGGCTCACCTTCAGTTCCAATTCTTCGAATTCAGGTGCAAAACAAAGGGAAACATACACCTCACACTTCTGAACAATAACACAGTTATCTCTCAAGTCACTGCAGGAATGCATTTCAAAAAGAGAGAGCTGAACACACTTTTGCATTCCCTAAATCTCATTTCAAGTATGTTTCACATTCCTACAGTGAAAACAAGAGCTGGTGCTAGAGATTAGACAAGACATTGTGTTGCAATGACCTTTGTTTTAAAATCAGAAGTGTCTCCTTTATCCTTTGTAGATGTAAGGAGAGAAGAACAAAATCAACAGAAGAAACACCCATGATCAGAAGCCATAGCAGCATTTCAAGAAATATATAACAAGATCATACTTGTTTCCGACGATACTCTTGCCTTAGTAGTTGCTCCAGTTCTCGAATGTTATCTGTCAGTTGCTTGACCTCTGCTTGATGTTCAGCTGGAACAGTGCTAAACAAAAAATAAAGATATTGGACAATTTCAGCATCATTATAGTCAGGTTGGAGTATAGTAGATAAAACAATCACTCTCTCCAAAGAGTTTACAATCAGTAACTTTAGTAATCAGAGCAAGACAGTCTCAAATCAATATATCGTATTTTCCTTTGCTTTAAGCTTTTTGTAGTTGAAGCATAATCTACAGAGCTATTTTGTCAAGAAGTGGTACAAGCATAACCGAGAACTAAGTTTAAAGATCATGTTAAGCAAAGCACAAAAGAACAACACTTCTACCAGTTTTTGTGGTGATTTTCATTTATGAAATTTACATACTATTGCCTGCCATAGAAACAGCTTGTATTAGTGTACACCTATAGCTAGCTAGAGAGCCTCCTGTCCAGCACATACCGAGAGCGGCTACCAGAGAAATCTGTGAAAGCTATCTCGGAAACTAGTCATCTCCTCATCCTATTATCCACAAGCAAAAGCAAAACTTAATGGGGCAAAGACACAGGCAGTAGGACTAAATGGCCTGAAACAGAGAATGGGGCAAACATGTCAAATAGCTAAGGAAGACAATTTTATCCATCTATTAAGTTAAAGATGGACTTCCTACAGCTATTGAAGAGATAAAGACATATCACTAAAAACAAACTATAACAGCAAAAAGTTTTACCGTAGTCCCCAGCATACAAAATACAGTATCCTCTCAAAGCAGCCATACACTCCTGAATTCATATTTTTATTTTCTGCCAGCAACTCTTCCAGCCTATCACCAATAGAGCTACTTCTGTAATTCTGAACACAGCCCAACAGCAACATCGCTACATTTAATGGCTTATTTCCCAGGGAGGCTAACCAGCCAAGTCAGATAAGGGCCAAAGGAGAAGTCAAGTCAGCTCAAATTAAAAGTTCCTACAGTAGTTATCAAACCACTTTGTCAAGTCACACAGCTCAACTACTCAGTTCCTGTTTAAGCATGCCATATAGAATCATGGAATTGTTTAGGCGAGAAAAGACCCTTAAGATAAGAGTCCAACCATTAACCTAACACTGCCTAGTCCACTACTAAACCACATCCCTGACCACCACATCTACATGGCTTTTAAATAACTCCAGGGATGGTGACTCAACCACTTCCTTGGGCAGCCTGTCCCAATGCTTGACAACTGTTTTGATGAAAAAATTTTTCCTAATATCCAATCTAAACCTTCCCTGGTGTGACATGAGGCCACTTCCTCTCATCTTATTGCTTGTTTGTTACTTGGGAAAAGAGACCGACACACACCTCTCTGCAACCTCCTCTCTGGCAGTTGCAGAGCACTATAAGGTCTCCCCTCAGCCTCCTCTTCTCCAGGCTAAAACAACCCCAGTTCCCTCAGCCGCTCCTCATCAGACTTGTGCTCTAGACCCTTCACCAGCTTTGATGCCCTTCTTTGGGCACACTCCAGCCCCTCAATGTCTTTCTTGTAGTGAGGGGCCCAAAATTGAATCCAGTATTCAAGATGCAGCTTCACCAGTGCAGAAGTGAGTACAGGGGGATGATCACTTCCCTAGTCCTCCTGGCCACTTTAGTTCCAATACAAGCCAGGATGCTGTTGGCCTTCTTGGCCACCTGGGCACACTGCCAGCATTCAGCTGGCTGTCAACCAACACTTCCAGGTCATTTTCTGCTGGGCAGCTGTCCAGCCACCCTTCCCCAAGATTGTAGCACTGCATGGAGTCGTTGTGATCTATGTGCAGGACTCTGCACTGAGCCTTGTTGAACCTCCTACAACTGGCCTCCAGCCTGTCCAGATCATGGGCACTGAACAGGAAAAGTCAACCGAGTCAAGTAGTGCATCTCAGGGCTTACTCCTCATACTCACTTCAGTTTCTCCAGCTTCACTACTGCCTCCCGATTGGCAGCCTCCAGTTGTTGGTGTTTCTCCATAGCCGATTTCTGCAAATTAAATATTCAGAAAAATTTTTTATTTTAGAAGAAGGTGATTTCTCTCTGGGCTTTATTAGAGCCCTGCTCATCATTTTTTCACATGAAATGCACCATCTCTGAACTACTGAGACATTCAGAAGAGAAGCCACCTGCGATTCTAGCTTCAGCCCACTGACTTACATCTGTCCTTTCTCAAAACCACATGAGGTGTCAAACCTTCACTTACCAGGCTAAACTATCAGATAAGTTACTGGAAAAAAACTTCAGATAATAGCTTAAGAAATAACTTTATCACAGTCATACAGAAACCTTTATGATATTGACAAGCTCATCCACTCTTCTAAACTGACATGTTTCCTTAAGGGCTTTGCAAAGGCTTTTCTTAAACCATTTACAGTAGCTGTGTATTCTTATAATATGTAATATAGCCATACAAGTTTTACATCATATTAAACTGGTACCTTCCTGCATTACTTGGCTACATGTAAGATTCCAATGTGTTATTTCAACACTTTATTAAAAAAACCCACAATCGTCACGGCTCCCAGCTCAAGGTTAACATTAATCATACTTAAATAGGTATCTGGAGTAAACCAGCACCCAGTCTTACATAGTTCAGTTGTAACTCCAAGTAGACCTCACGTCGGAATTCTCTGAAATTGACAAAGTTGAGAATGCCACTCAAGAAGCGAGCTGTCCTCTTTGTTTCTGAAATAGAAAGTGCAAGCCATCGCTATTCTGGTTTCCACATGTGTTGAAATTGCTTAGGAAACCTTGGGCAAAACATAATTCAGGGGAGACAGAAATTACAAAACAACAGAATCCACACTAGTTTCTTCCCCTGCTCACCTGGCAAAGATTTCTCAGACTATACAAAAAATAGTATTAAGCTATGAACATACAGTGTCTTAACAATTCTATGCAATTTAACAAATGAAAATGGCACCTAGGAGAAAAACTACCAACATACAGCCTCTCATTAAAACAGAAGTCAGAGAGAAAGAGTGGCAATCTTCAACTACAACTCACAGTGAGATTCTGTCTTCAGTCAGACTAACTGGCTTGCATCAGAAATAGCATGGCCAGCAGGGACAGGGAATTGGTCGTACCCCTGTACTCGGCACTGGTGAGGCCGCACCTCAATTACTGTGTTCAGTTTTGGGCCCCTCACTACAAAAAGAACATCAAATTACTCGAGCGTGTCCAAAGGCCAGTGAAGCTGGTGAAGGGTCTGGAGTACATCATACAAGGAGCGGCTGAGGAAACTTGGGGTTGTTTAGTCTGGAGAAGAGGAGGCTGAGGTGAGACCTCATCGCCCTTGACAACTACTTGAAAGGAGGTTGCAGAGAACTGAGGATGAATCTCTTTGACAAAGTAATAAGCGATAGAACAAGATGTAATGGCCTCAAGTTGCACCAGGGAAGGTTTAGACTAGATATTAGGCAGCATTTCTTTACAGAACGGGTTGTTAGGCATTGGAATGGGCTGCCCAGGGAGGTGGTGGAGCCCCCACCCCTGGAGGTGTTCAAGAGCAGGGTCAACATAGCACTGAGGGATATGGCATAGTTGGGAACTGTCAGTGTTAGGTTAATAGTTGGACTAGAGGATCTTCAAGGTCTTTTCCAACCTAGACAATTCTGTGATTCTGTAACTGAAGACAGCAGTTAGAACTGCAGGGACCTTCCAGCTCTATTGCAAGCAATATTTGTTAAAGATGATTACAGAG
Organism: Athene noctua; assembly: GCF_965140245.1. Lineage (NCBI taxonomy): Eukaryota > Metazoa > Chordata > Aves > Strigiformes > Strigidae > Athene > Athene noctua. Next base: position 30,482,827 of record NC_134041.1, read on the forward strand.
GCCTCAAATGCCTTAGACAAGACACAGTCAGAAGTGACAGGGTTCTCCAGAATAGCCTTTTCTAAGTTGTTTGTGTTGTACCAGAATCACCACTGCTGCATATTGAAAAGGGTGGAGAAAAAAATTCAGTTTCTTCCTACACAGGCATCAGCATAAGAAATTCTATAGCATTCCAGAGTTGCCAGGATAATTTTCATTACTATCTTACACTGTTCTTATGCTATTTCAAGCATGTCACAGTCCACTCTCCAGACCAGTGGCTCAACAGATTTGTAGCATTCAAAACTCCCCTCAGTTATTTAACTGGATTAGCCTACCTAAGGAACAAAGAGGAGAACTACTCATTAGAACCAGCTTGTCTAAGGGCCACAGCAAGGGTCAGAAGAGTAGCTGGAAGCCAGGGACAGTTCTCCATACTAGATGCCCATCTGCCTGTGCCAAATGAGAAAAAACACCTGGATATCAAGTGACACCCACCACCCCAGGAAACATGAGAATTACAATGCACTTGCTTACTTGGGTTTAAAACATCAGCAATTTGAAAATCAGTAATCCGGCACACTGGAAGTAAACGCTCCCTGCAAGGAAAACAAAATACAACCTCACCTGCAATGACCCTTACTCAGATCTTGTGCTATATCCATTTGCTACAAAACAGACCTCCTCTTGTCCCAGAGAACATGTTCAGCAAGTGCAAAACAGCAAGTCTTGAGAGACTAAGACAGTAGGACTCCACACACTTTACAAATTAAAAATATTTGTATTCTTACAGCATCTCAAAGACTTCTATAGACAAAATGCCAGCCTGTAGAACAACTTTTCAGCTTAAATATGGAACTCTTAGACTTAACTGTTAGTCAGTTCTACCCTTACAACTGAAATGAAGCTGAAAAGTCTAACACTCACCTCATTCCAACAAAGATATCTCCACAGAATTCAGACAGCAAGTTTACACAATGGGTATTTAAGATCCCTCTTCCAGGTATAATGATGACCCTCTAGCCACTCAAAGTATAGATTTGTGCTCCATCTTAGTAAGGCTGGATTATTTGGTTAACATTCATCTTGACAAAAATTCTCAGCAGGGAGATATCATTAACATTGCTGTCCCCTGCTCATACACAAATTTCACTTTGCTTGGAGCCAACAGGCAGCGAAACCACCATCAGGAAAAAGGCATAAAGCCCCACTACTTAGAGTAATCTGGACCTTTACAAGGAATATCAACTGAACAAATGCAGCATCTTCTACTTACATGTGAATATACAAATTACAAACAGGTAGAAAGCCTTCAAATATCTGTGGATACATTATGTCAACGTTGACTGGCATCTAGAGTAAAGAGAGTCAATGCATAAGTAGAGAATACTTAAAAATACACAGGTTTGTTTCCACAACATAAGGTAGTTCAAATAGGTTGAACACACTGAGGATGGTCTCCCCATCCACAGGAAACACACTAGAGGTCACAGAATACCATCAGGTTAATCAGCAGACTATTTTAAGTATTAATTTTGGCTGGTCAAAATATAAAAAGACAACAATAATTAAAGCAGCAACATTACAAATTCTTGAATTCAATCTAAACCCTCTGTTTTAATTTGTTCTAACTGGTGCAGAAAGATAATCTCTGCATTACACACCTAACATGAGAAGGTAGCAGTACACTCATTTTTTTCTGATATTTTAAGCCTCTTAATACAGTATCCCAGATAATGTCACCGCCTGTGAAGAAATGAGTTACCTGGTGCACATATGAGCCTCCTTTTCAGTTTACCCAAAAATGGCACAAGACAATACTATTTATTCTCACTTTCAGGAATCACTTTTTGTCCAAGAGACAAAAGATAAATCAGGTGTTAATCAACAAGGTATCAGTTAACCTCCAGCTGCAGTTCTCCTTACTTTCCTCTCAGTTAATGTTTGATCATCTCAACTTCTCCATTAAAAGAAACATTTACTTTCCTTCTAGGTCAGTCCAACATTTAAGCAGAGACGCTCCTCCAGCCACAGCCAAAGGCAGATGCCCAAGACAACAGTACATCTTTTTAAGGCCAGAGATGGTGTCCCTTCATAAACTGGTCCAATCCCTACTTGACCTTACAGACATTTCTATCACCCCCAGAATCTCAAAGAACAGGATTCACACCTCAACTGCAGAAGGAAAGGGCTCTCCACAGAGGCTTGCCTTACAGCCTACAGTGGTGAGCTCCTCTTCACATCCACTAGTTCCTATAGTGCAGAAGGAAGTCTCCTCTCCATTTAAAAAAAAAAAAAAAAACAAAAACGAACAAACCCAGAGACAGCACACCCACAAAACCACTATTCCACTGTATCTACAAGTATCTTGTATCTTGAGCTGAAGCCAATTTCCAGACCAGGAGCAATGATCAAAGAAACTTCTCAGAACATAATCAGCAAGGCCTCAGCAACAGCCCACAGATAATGCTCCCAGGTTCATTTACCTCTGGTAAACAATCCATGTTGATGGCTGCACTGCAGTACTGCACTCTCATTCCTGCCTAAGTGAACACACTGGTTGTCTCCCTGAACACAAACACAAACGCCCATGGGTATACAGCATCTAACACACAAGTCTTCTGCAATAGAGGCAGAATTTCTAAGCTCCCATTCATGCAATTAAAACAGACAAAACAGCAGTCTTCTCATTATCAAATTGCAAGCAGCTAAGAGAGAGATACTTTGACATTTAAATGCAATATTTTTTTTCCCTTTCACATTTAGTTACACCTGCCACCACAGACGTACCATGTAGAAATGCTCCAGGCGGATCCCATACACCTTCTGCAGTAGTCTCATGTAAACCATGTGTAAAACCTCAAGCTGCAAGAAGAGAGGACACAAATCAGTATTCCATATGATTGGTTATTTAGGGCTCCCAGGCTAGGTCATAAAAGTAGCTCTGCCTTTAACACATGAAGACTGATTTCAGTAAGCTACCAAGACAACAAGTTCTACTTCCCAATAGTTTGCAGTTCAAGCGTTACTATCTCATAATACAATTATAAGAAACAGCAATCAGCTCAGACAACTACAGTCCTACCTACCACATCTATGCATTTTTTTTATTACATTGCTGCGCACTGAGCGGTTTTCAAACCAAGTGACACCAAAATCTAAGAAAGGTCACAGAAATTATAATCCCACAGAAGAGTGCCCTTCATCACATTATTAAAACAGAGGGGCAAGAAACACCTACAAGCCAAACAGTTATTTGTTTACAGCACTAATCCATGATCAGTTCAAATCAATCTTGCTTCTTAAGAGCGATCATCCATTCCATCGTTCCCTAGACGAGCAGGGCAGCCTCCTCCTTCAGCAGCCACAGGCACTTACAGAGCAGCACACGGAACCACGCTGAGGCATCAGTTACACTTTTAAACCACTTCTAGTTTGTTGAGGTCACTGCAAGTCTGCACCAGCTTTAACGGTCAGATTGAAAGAAGAAAAAAGGGGGTGGAACAGGGAGGGGTTGCTTTTAACAAAATTCGTTTAAAAACACTAATTGATCAACTAAGCTGTTGAAACTATGACACTGTCCCAAATAGAGGGACTGTTTTATCCTAGTCCCCACAGAACCGAGAAAAACAGACCATGTAATTTCACGCTTGTCTGTTCACGCACCCTTTGGTGAGGCTTGAGAAAGCTTCTCTCAAGCTGAAGGGAGAAGCTCTAGATTTCAGCCCTGTAAAACTCCTACGAGACTGATCTACCACACCGGAAAAACTAATCGCCTCACGTGGAAGGAGATACTGCACGCCCAAGACCGTGCAAGCCGCAGGAGAGATCACCCAAGAAACCAACCGGCATGCAAGAAAACCCCTGGTGCTAGGGCTCGCAGAAGCCTCCCCTCACGAAGGGCAGGGAGCGGCCCGAGCGCGGCGGGGCTCCGAGCGCCGCTCCCCGCCAGCGCAGGCCACGGCCCCCCCCCCCGCACACCTTGGGGCTGTTGAACACGTCGCCCTTCACCAGGTTCCGGGCCTCGGCACCCGTCAGGACGTGGCTGCGGAGGTAGCTGATGATGTCATCGGCGCTGTAGCGGGGGAAGGTCATCAGCTCCATCCCGGCACCGGGCACCGGCCACGCCGCCAACCGCCCCCCCTGCGCCGCGCCGCGCGCCGCTTGAATCTGGCGGGCGGGCGGGCGCCTGCCCTGCCCCGCCCCGCCCCGCTCGCGTCACACGCCCGCCCGCCGAGGGCCTATCGGCGACTGCGCTGGCGGGGGGCGGGGCTAGGCGAGGCGCCGCCCCACTCCGGCCGTTGGCCGTTAGGGGCGGGGCCGCCTGGGGCGTTGGCGGGGAGCAATGGCGTTGGGAGCGGCTGGTACAGCCCGCGGGGAGCTGCGCCGCTCGGCCCTCCTCGCTGCCCACAGCGTCGGCCGGGCGCGGGGTGGCTTCCCGGGGCTGCGGAGGGCCGGCTGGCCCTGCTGGGCGCTGCGCCCACACCTACAGCCAGCGGCCCTCTGCCAGGGGCAGGGCAGGCGGAGGAGCACCGCGGCAAGCCAGCGGCGGGAGCTGAGGCGGCTTGGGAAAATTGTCCTCAGTAAAAATGCCTCTGCAGGAATCTCCTTAGCTGCCTCCTCCTGCCTCGTGAAGGGACACAAACCCAGTCCAGCATCGCGCAGGGCTCTCTTGTTTAATCAGTACAAGTGACCACGTCTCGCAGTTTGACACCATTTCTGACAAAATTCACACCGTTTACCCTTGCCCTGCGCCGTTTTGATGCTTTCACCCGATACATGCCTTCCCTGCACTGCCACTCAGCCAGTGAGGTCACCGCACTGTCCCAAAGCCGGGCAGCTTTTGCAAGCTGTTGACATCACAGAGGTGTCACCTGACAGCAAGCGTGACATGGAGACACTCCAGCCACGGTTCTGCACTTGCTGATGTAGAAACCGGGCTCGGTTTCTAGCCAGGCATTCTGCCAAGGAGTCAGGCGAGTCACGGACACAAAGCGCTTCCTTGCAGCCGGACTCCTCCTCGGCATGACTGTGACAGTAACGCAGCTTGCATAGGGCTGCTCGCAGTCCCCAAAAGGGCTGAGCGGTCTGGAAGGTGTTAGACCATGTCTTCTTCAGGTAGATCATGGCCCCTGAGCCTCATGTTTCTTCTGGGGATGGGGATGGCATCGGAGAGGACCAACTGCCCGAGCAGGTGTAGCTGTCAGTACCTGGAAGTGAATTGCACAGGGCAGCAGTTGCAGGAGTTCCCTGCAGCCATCCCACTGGACACCAGGCAGCTGATTCTGGCGGCAAACAACATGTCGTACCTGCCAGCAGTGCAACTGAGCTTCTTGGCTGATTTAGTCTATCTGGACTGCAGGAAGAACCTCCTGGGGGATGACCTGGATTTCACTTTCATTGGTGTGGCCAAGCTTGTCTATCTGGACCTCAGCTTCAACAACCTCACACAGGTCACCTTCAGCACTTTCTCCCACCTCCTCAGCCTGGTGGTGCTGAAGATCTCAGACAATCCCAACCTTGTGGCCATTGAGAAGGATGCTTTCGCCAATAATACCTGGTTGAGGCATCTGGATGTGAGCCGGACAGGCTTAACGTTCCTGGACACCAGCACTGTCCGGGACCTGCCCAACCTGAGGTTTCTGGGGCTCAGTGACAACCTGTGGCACTGCAACTGTTCCTTTTTGGACTTCATCAATTGGATGACAGAAAGCAACGTGCATTTTTCAGGTGAGGGCTGTGTGAGCAGGACCCCTCTCCTCCCTACTCCTGCACGTCTGCGTGGAGCAGAGAGGGCCCTCTGTTCTCTTTCCCAAAACTTCAGCTCACCGGGCTGTGCCATTGCATGTCAACTGTAGGTCCCATCTTCTGGTGTTGCACAAAACAGATCAGCGCAGCTGGGTTACACACACTCCACCCACAGAGTCACACTTGTTCACATCCTCAGGACAGTCAGGGAGGCGTAGCATGTGGCTAGGACATTGCTACTGCTCTGAAATGCCTGGCTCCAGCCTCTGGAGGTGTCTCTGTGCCTGCGAGTCACAGCACCCCATGGCTGCAGTGCCAAGAGCAAGGAGCCCAACGTGGCTCTGGGGAGATCTGTGCTGGGAAAGCTGCTGCTCTGAATTTCCTGCCTTGTTTCCATCTGCTCTGATCCTTTGGTGCTGCCACAGTACCAGTATGTCTGTAGTGATCAGTTAACCCTCCTCTCTCTGTGGAAATGCTGTCCTGCCTCTGTTCTGACCTTCTCGGGCAGCCTCTCCAGCCCTGAGCTCTCCACTGTTCCAGTGCCCCCTTCACCTTGAACCTCTCGCTAGCCTCTTCCTGCACAACATGCCTGGCCGCCAGACCTCATCTGTTCAACCTCTACAGCAGCAACGCTGCTCAATGCTGAACACAAAGCCAGGTTGAAAGCCAGTCAGCTCTTCTGCTCTCATCTCCCACTGTCAGGGTCTCTGGGAAAAGTCTGGGTGGTGTGGAAGCCAGCCGAGAGTTTAGCTACTGACTTGCATGGGGCTGTGATCACACCCTGCTCCCCACCAACCCACTTCTGTACATCGTGCTAGGACAGATAAAAATTACAAAACCTGCAGCCTCCAGCTGTCACGGTGCTCCTCAGCCCTCAGAGCAGGTACATTTGACTGATTCTATCACACTTTGACCCAATGCTCAGAAGTCAGCAAAGTTTGCTGTTCTCACGGGACCTCTGCTTTGGATCCCAGATGAAATTTGATTGACAGAACACAAGCTGCACTCAAAAAAGCATCTGTATCCTTATGGCTGGGAAGATCTAAATTGTTCCCACTCTTCCTCCAGCACCACAGAGCAAAAAAGTTTTTCGAAATAAGGAATGTATGTGCAGTGCAGGTGAGCACTGAGTCCCATGGGCTGTGGCAGCACAGTGCAGCTTGCTTCTGAATAAAAGCCGTTTCTTGAAAACAGGGTCTCCAAAACTTCTTTCCTTACATCATCTGGGATCTCCAAATCAGCTGTTTCCTATCATACTGAGAGATTCTACAACTGGGCCGTGGACACCGAGTGTTCATGAGTTAGGGTAATCACCAGTTCCCAGGAAAACACTGGCCCCAAGGGCAAAGTGTTGTTCTGCAGCTGCAGCACAGAAACTCCATTTTTCCAAACTAAAGAGGAGGAACACAGTGCAGCCCATACTAACAGAGAAAGACTGGTTTTCAGTAATGCACTACACAATGGTGAGAGAGTGCTGCAAAAGAGAAATTGAGAAAGTCTGTCCAGCAAGTAAGAAAGGGCCCAAGGGGAGAAAAGTGAAGGGCAAATGGGAACTGGTGTTAGGACAGACCGAATTAAGGATACCTCTGTATCTTACTAGATGTACTAAGCTGCCTATAGAGAATAAAGTTTTTTATTTTCCACATACAGGTTACAGGCAGTTACGGAACGGTGTAAAAAGGTACTGTTGTTAGCAGTAAGATTGGAGATAACACACTGAGCCCTGGCACAGGAGAACAAAGCTCATTGCAGACCATCTGAGACGTTAGGAGTAGGAAAGGTGGTGGTAGCAAAGACTAGCAGTTTGAGTACAGATCCCTGTACTGTGCTCTGGAAAATGTGAAAGTCAAAGAAACCAGGGAGCCCATGGAGGCTGCTCCACTTCCCTGCTCTGTTGGGTTTCATTGTGTCCTGGCAGGAGGCTGTGGGCGAGTCCACAGGAGACCGTGTGTTTCCCAGGACAGGTGTGAGGACTGTGCAAAGCCTTCACGCTGATGGCAAGTGTACACAGGCTGGACACCTCATGTCACAAATGCCCACCTGCCTTTAGTCAGAGAAAGGCAGCTGCCTCTTCATCGGGACTAGGCGGCCCTAAACCGAGGGTTGTGATAGGAGCTGACAGCTCCAGTGAAAAAGGATTTTGGGACAGAGCCCTGAAATCTGATGCAAGCAGATCCCCATCCTGGCCTTAAAAAAGCTGTTGCTGCTTCACAGAACAGCTCTGCACCCATGTTTTGTGGTCAACTGGATCTGTGCAGTTTAGGGGTTGATATGAAGTTTCCCAAATCAAGATGGATTTGGGTAGCAGAGAGATAAGAGCTCTCCAGTTAGAACAATGAGAGATACCAGCATGAACAACCACTGCAGCTACATCACTCAGTAATATATGATATAATGTAATACAATATAAATCCCCTGTAGCTTGTTCCTCTCCACTGCTGCCTTTCCCTATGGCCCATCCATCCAGCACATCAAGCAGTGCCCAGCCCATGTCTGGTGTCTGGTCCTGCAGAGGAAGGAGAGAGCCAGGGCTGAGAGCACACTGTACTTCTACAGACACCAAAAGTGGGTGGTGCTTTGACCACACTCGGCCTTCGCTAACTTCAGAGGGAAAAGCTGGCATCTGTTTTATCGCTGCATATATTACAATACAACAGGGTATAGTCATTATTTCAGTAGAACTGAATCATTGATGAGTTTCCTCTTCCTCCCTCACAGAGAAGGCAAGGCTATGTCTAACTGCAAACCACCCAAGCTGTCAAGTGCGCACAAGCCTCATTATTCCAGCATAATTTAGGCTGTATCACTTCAGAGGGTGTTTGAGATTAAAAAAAACAAACACAAGTGCTCTTATATTAAAATAAGTGCTCAGTCAGCAGAGATGAACAATGCAGAGACAGCAGTTTGCCGCAGTGGCATGAATAAACGGGCAATATCTTCCTATGGAGGCAACACTACAGAAATCACTCTGGCAACCTGGCAGCTGTGGTTTGGCAAGGGTTTGCCTGTCTGATTTTACCTAAGCCACAGAGGGAGAGAGGTGTCAAGTCTGTAAACATTTTTCAGGAGTTTGATAAACTCCTCCATTATTTTTCTATCAGAACTCCTGTTCACTAATACTTAAGACACAGGCAAGAGAGTCTCACTTCTGCTTTTCTCTCTCCAGATGCTGAAAACATCACCTGCTACACTCCAGAAGGCTTGCGTACCCTGAAAATGCCTGCAGTGGAGGCACAGCTCCACTTCAACTGCCTGACCCAACTGTACAAGCAAGACTACATCTTTCTGTGTCTCATTGGCTTCTGCATATTCTTTGCTGGCACTGTGGCAGCCTGGCTGGCTGGCATCTGTGCTGTCATCTACGAAGTCCACACTTCAAAGCAGGAGGAGGAGGAAGACACAGACACTTAGGATCAGCTCGACAAATCCTACTGAACACCCATTGTGGGAACTAAAGGCAGGCCCTTCCTGCCCAATTTCCCACATTATGTCCCACTCTAGATGCTATTTTTTTTGAAGTGAAATAAAACTGCAAAAGAAGAAAGTCTCTGTGCTACAGTTTGTATCACATATCCCTAATTTTTTTAAATGTAAAAAGTAGTGCTTACACACATTCCAAGTATTCTTGGCAATGGCTTGTGTTTCAATGCCAAAGTCCCAGGGTTGCATATACAGGCCAGAATAAAGAGAGATGTAAATAAGATCCTTCATATCACTAACGCTGGTAATTGCCAGGAGAAGTATCTGCTTACCTGACTGAGAACAGCAGCTCCATGTGTGAAACACTGGCTTCTTCATCTGATACTAGCAGGGTCTGGTGAAATAAAAGGGAAAAGCAAGGGAAGATTTCAGCAAGCATGGTATAAATGACCACACTGCCTTGGAGCTGTTAAACTGTAGGCTGAAAATCAAAACTGTAATCTTTGTCTTGGGTATAATTGCTCGGATAAAACGGCTGAGGGGGACATGGCAGCGCAGCCTGCTGAGGGTATGTACGTGCTGGGGACACGGGTGCGGCACTGCCGCGGCAACCCCCGTCAAATTCAGCCCAAAACACGAGTAGCTGCCCCCAGGGAGCTCGACCGCGACCTCCCCCCGCCCCGCCCCGCCCCGCCCCGCCCCGCCGGGCCCCGCCTGCGGGCGGTACCGAGCTCAGAGCCGGCTCCGTCCCGCTGTATCCTGGGCCGCACCGGAGGGTGAGTATGGGCCGGGGACCCCCCCGGCTCGCCCCTGCGGGGGCCGGGGCCGATGGCCCGGACGGAGCGAGTGCTCCGCGTGCATGTTTGGGGTGCTTGTCGGGGAGAGGGTAAAGAAAAGGCAGCAACGCTGTGACCCTGCGGAGGCCTGGCTTCCCCTTTGTCCCTCCGGCTGTGGGCCCCGGGGGAAGGCACCTGCGGGGCGCGGCGGGGCCCTGCCCGCACCCCGGACCGCTCGGGCAGAGCTGGGCCCTGCAAGGCTGGCGGGGAGCTCAGCCGCCGGGGCTGAGCCTGGGCCGGACCGGAGGCTCTCCGGGCTGGAGAGAGGGCCTGGCTTTGTGCCTGGTAGTCCAGTCAGAATCCACGCGTGGGTCTGCACAAGGATACGCAGTCAGTTTTGCTGACTCATAATAACTGTTAGTGTTAGGGCAAGCTTGGTAAGAACGCCTGTTCTGGACTAAAACCACCCCAGCGAGCTCTGCTGCTACAGCTCCCAGTCTGTGCTGCATTATGCTCCACAATTTCTTGCTCATGTGGCTCTGGCCTGAAACATTGCTACAAGGAAGATAGAAATTCAGCCTTGTGCACCGAGCCAGTGCTTGTCAGCAAAGTCCTTGAAGCTGCGGACAAAGGTTGCTGAAACAAGGCACCAGAATCTGGAAACAGCCACAAGGCGTGCGGGCGGAGACGGGCTGAAAGTCCTGTTGACTTTGCAGGGCTTTATATGGCTCCAGATTATTAGAGCAAAGGCCTGAGGTACAGTTTTATACCAGTAGTGTAAGAGTAGTAGCTTTATAATACACCTGGCTTAATGCTTTGCTGTGCTCTTTGCTGCCAAGATAAAACCCGAGATTATAATTTAGTGCTGTGAAGTTAAAATGCCTGGTCTTTGCTGGCAGGTGTGTGTTCTTCACCAACCTTGTAATTTGAAGGGGGAAATGTGACCATCAGCCTGCTCTACTGGGTGGGAGGGTGTTATATTTTCAGTGTGTCAGGCACTGTCTATTACACGCGGGTGCAGCTGACTTTTCTGCATTACTTTAGGTTTTTGGTTTTCTTACTGATACTTGTTTACCAAAGTTCATGTAGACAGAGCTCACCTTTCTCCGTCAGTAATAATCCCTTTGAAATGAGAAATAAACACCTCTAGTCCCTGAAGATCTCTTGTGAGGGGTTCTGGCACTGCTGGAGTAGGTGGGCTGCTTGCAGCAGTTCCTTGAGGTGGCCCATTTTCCCCCACACTGACAGGTTGTGCTGGTGGGGCAGTGCAGGAGACACCAAAACCTCCCTACATGGTGGAGGCACCAGATGGAGATAGGGCCTGGCAGGGTTTGGTTTGGAGAGGGAATCACCTCAGTGCTGGAGAGGGGTCTCTGCTGTCTTCTGCTGCGATGCATGATACGGTGCCGTCTTCGGTCATGCAGACATCTGAGGTTTGGGATTGTGCAAGAACAACCATGCCAGATGGTTATGGGGAAGGGCCCTTGTGCTCACTTGCAGCCAGGGAGGGTGCTGGGTAGCTCTCAGCAGTGCAGGCTGATGGCATGTCCAGCAGACGGGAAGCAGGAAAGAGGGAGACGTGTGCGATGCGGCCGTGCTGCAGGACAACATGGTGAAGGCTGCTGCTACCATCTCAGGCCTGTGTGAGGAGGCGCAGAACTGTTAAATGCAAACCACATGGGCCTTGGTGTCTCCTGGCCAGCAGGCTTGCTTGTGCAGGTGTTTGGTAAACACCAGGAGCTGCACGTTGCTGGGGGCTGTTGACTGACTTGTGACTCCAAGAGGGTTCCTTGAAGCTGTGGCGGTGAGCATCACTCATCTGGCCAGTGCCTCTTTACTGAAAAGGTTCAGTTATTACTGCTATTGTGGTGGGTTTTATTATTATTTTATGTAAGGATGACCTTAGTGGTACAGACTAACCATTCACGTGGCCCGACTCCTTTCAGCTCAGGGGATATCTGAGCCAGTTTGTGTTTGTCTGTATTACAATTTCCAACTTGCCTCTTATTCCCAGAATTTGCCCAGTTTCCCCCCAAATTTCCAAAAACTGCCTGCATTTGCAACGCCCCTCGGCAGGGAGTTCCACGGGTCCGTTCCCCACTGCAGAAAAAACACCTTTTGCTTTCTTTCCAATCTGACTTCATTTGGTGGCCCCTAGTTCTGGTGTTGGAAGTGGCCATGAACAATCAGTTTCCATCCAGCCCTGTGGAGCATCCCTGCAGACACAGCCCTGTGTCGGTGAGGCTGCGGGGCTCAGCCAGCCACAGCCAGAGACGCTGGGACCTACCATTGGCTTTAGTCCTGCTCTGAGACAGAGGCTGGACTAGGGTCCTCCAGCCACCACCTCCCACCAACATGTAGGTGATTTTAAGGCTTACTTGACAAGAACTGAGCAGAGTGCCCTTGGTTTGTGCTGCTCAATACCCAGCAGGTGCCAAGAGGTGAAAATTCCCCAACTCAGCATTTCTCCCTTCAGCCAGTCCCTGTGCTGGGAGGTCTTGGGTCCATGCTCAGCAACTCTTCCACGCACACCTATCTGCAAGTAGCAAGCTGCTCTTTACCCAGTCACACCCCAAAATAGTAATGGGCTCTCTTTCTCTGACAGCACCAAGATGGCTGTTCTCTCAAAGGAGTATGGCTATGTCATCCTGACGGGGGCTGCCAGCTTCATCTTGGTCACGCACCTCGCAGTGAAAGTGGCCAAGGCCCGCAAGAAGTACCGTGTGGAGGTGAGTGCTGAGGCTGAGGGAATGAAAAGGTTGGAGATGGTCTGCGGGGGATGCTGCAGACAAGCTAGGTGACACCTTGCTTATTTTGGGGTGACTTGGTGAGATTTCCTGCCCCACCACACAGATGCACAAAGGATGGAGCTGCTGTTCTGGCTCTCCAGAATGGAGCAGACAGCTCGGCAGAGCTCATTTGGGACATGAGGCGCTTGCCAACAAGCTGAGACAGTGAAAGCACAAGGCTTTGAGCTTGGAAACAGTGATGAGCAAGAAACTGCCCAGCCCTTTTTCCCTGCAAAGGTGACTGATGCAGCACTGTGGACAAAGGGGCTGTAGTAGAACAAAAAGAAAAATGGAGGGTTTCTTAGACTCAGGGGGAGCATGTGAGCCCTATCACTAGTTACCCCAGAGTGACCTTCCCTCAGCATCCATTGAGGAGCCTTTGGACTAGGCAGGGCAGGGGAAGGCGGCGTCCTGTAGGTGAGTCATGGCGATGGCACACAAGAGGCGGCTGTGCTGCTCGGCTCAGAGCACAAACACTCCTTTGCCCTTTCCCCATGTCACTCGGGGACCTGACAGGCAGGGGTGGGTGCAAGGACAGCCGTGGGGGTGTGCTGCAGCCCCCGGGTGCCTCTTGGGGTGACCCCACTCCTGCTGCATGAAGTCAGGATTACAGCAAACACACCCCCCGCCTGTGGTGTGCCCAGTGCTGGATTTCAGACTCGGAGAAGCCTCTTGAGGCCTAGCAGCGGCTCTGGCTGGCTGCTCAGCTCTGTGGTGGGGAGACAGGCACTGGCCTCCCACGCTGTTCCTGGGGGACAGGCTGCTGCTAGCTCCCTGGAGGAGACGTGGGATCCTTGGTAATGTTGCCTTGCTCTCCCTTCCCAAGAGGTAGGATTTAAACAGGAAGGTCACCCAGTGCCTGGCTATCTTCTGTCCCCAGCTCCGGGGGACAGTCAGATTGCTCAGGGAGTTCAGGAAGGGGCCTGGGGCAAGCAGCAATTTCAACAAAGCATTTGTGGGCCACAGGGCAGGAGATGGGCTCCAACTTGCCAATACAAATCAGTCTTGCAATCACTCGGGCAGCACTGAGCTCCCTGGGAAGAGGTGCTGCAGGGCACGCTCCTTGCTGCTGGCAAACACCAGGCTCCTGAGCCCAGACTGTGCTTGCTCATGTTTTGCTGCTGTTTTTTTTTCTTTTGGCAGTATCCAACCATGTACAGCACTGATCCCGAACATGGGCATATATTCAACTGCATCCAGCGTGCACACCAGAACACGTGAGTAACACATATGAATGCAGGCCTTGAAAACACACAGGTCAGCAGAGCAGGGCCTACAGCTGGAGACTCGCTGCTGCCAAGTGCTTAGGTTCAGGCTCAACGCTTGAGAAGGACACACAACCATGTAACACTTCAAGGCTGTGCTGGCTCCTTACCAAGCCTTAAACTACAAGACTAGGCTATGAAGCAGCCTCCTCTTCCCAGTGCCCAGTTCTTTGCCTCCATGGGTGGATCTTAAGACACTGGAAATCTTGTTTCCAGAAGCGCCTGTCTGGGGGCTTGCGATCTGGTGTGCTGCCCAGGTCTCCCCTGGGGAGGGGCCTAAGTCCACCCAGCTGCTGTGGACCAGGTTGCAACATTAGCAGGGTGCTAGAAGGAACAACTGCCCCCGAGTTAGCTGGTGGTAAGTGGTATTTAGCAATGGCTTTGGGCACAAAACAGAAAGAGTAGGTGGGTGGCCTCAGAGAGAGGCACGGATGGTGGGAAGTCCCTAAAAGTCTGTGCATGCTCAGATTCCCTCTTTCCTCCATCTGTCACCACAGCATCAAGCACTGAGACTCGTAAGAGTCAGGCCCAAGAGAGACCTTGTCAGGGTTTGCTCACAGCTTCTGCGTTTCTAGAGCTTCCTCTTTGTAAGCACCTTGAGCACAAACACGACCACCTCACTTTATTTTCAGGCTGGAAGTTTACCCTGCCTTCCTGTTCTTTCTAGCCACCGGTGGACTCTACCATCCGGTAAGTGACGCTACAGTGTGGGCCTGCATGACTGAACTCTGCTCTTGCTCCCTGACTTGGGGAGGGGGCAGGGGCAGTAGGCCAAGCTAGCCCCTTGGGAGGCAGCAGGCTGCTTCACTAGCCACATCACGCTTCACAACTGTGCCCCTCCTGAAAACAGTTGTAGAAGGTTTTGTGCAGGGGAATCACAAGTATTTAATAAACTCATTACTGCTGCTTCAGCTTTAGACCCCTTCCCTTCTCCTAAGGGTGCCTGGTCAGACAACCTGAAGCATTTGCAGCCTCCAATCTGCAAGTGGGGAGGGTCCCTCTGACCCTGCAGGTTCTTTCAAGTCCCACAGGGTCCTGCTGGGCTTACAACAGTGCTGCTCAGCAGCTGGCTGGGAGTAGGACAGGAGCCCTTCCCCCCCTTCTAAGCGCACCTTCATGAAGAGTTTATCTGATGAGAATAGATGGGGAAGATGGTGAGCTTCCCACTCGCTTCCACCACCCAAGGAGGTGTGTGCAAAGGATCCAAAGAAGCCTGGATTATTTTTAATTA